>NC_081829.1:35338733-35963733 GCF_030867095.1 Alligator mississippiensis
GTGCAGAACTGGGGGCCCACACCTCTGGGAGGGCTGTGCTGGACTCCTCCTGGGGGTGCAGGCCCCCAGATATGTGCTCAGGATGACAGGAGGCTGCTGCTGCCACCTGGGACCAGTGCTGGGTATAGCTGTTGGCCCCGGGCAGCAGCAGCAGTCTCCTGTCATTCTGCTTGCAGATCTGGGGACCTGCACCCCCGGGAGGACTCCAGCAGTGCTGGGAGGGCAGATTGAGCTCCATGGGGCTGATGGAGCTACTCAAAATGCAGCTCTCTGAGCAGGTGCACCAGCCCCATGGAGCTCAGTGGTGGGAGAGCCAGTGGCAGAGCTGTTCAGGGCCCAGCCCTGGCCAGTGGCTCTCCCCCACCTCTCACCACGGGACTGAGCTGTGTGGGTCTGGCGGAGCTGCTCAGAGTGCAGCCCTAGTTCTCTCCCACCTCCTGCCACTGGGCTGTGCTCCAAGTAGCTCTGCCAGCCCCATGGAGCTAGCCCAGCAGCAGGAGATGGAGCACAGCCCTGGCTGTCCCCTGCCTTCTGCCACCAGGCTGCTTCAAAACTTGAAACATTTCAAAACTTTTGAAACATTTCAAGTTCCCTCTTTTAGTTTCAAAGTTGTTTCAAGGCCTTTTGTTTCATTTTGATGTTGCTGTTTTGAGCTCAAAACATGCCGAAACAGCTTTGAAACAGAACACTCATTAACATTTCGCACACCCCTACTAATTAATTGCCTTTATGATCACACTTTTGCTGTATGCCTCTTCTGCTCTGTGAATGACATAAAATTTCTGTCCGGTGGCTCCTGGCTACAGTTCATTTTCTTATAATCACCTTCATTATAAGAAAACCTCTTAATTATATTGAAAATGCTTTGAACTCAGGAAAACTACCGTAATGAAAAACCTATATAATGTTTTCATAAGCGACATAGAGAAGAAAAAATGAGGCATTTCAGGAACCATATAGTCTGTAAAGTGTCATTAGCTAGGGAAAAGGAGGAGGGCCTGGAATTAAAAATTCCTGAATATATGTATGCCTTGTAATGCAAATAATTTGCTGTCTGACTATAGGCAAGACACTTAATCTTTCTGTACATCTTCCCATGTATAAAATGATAATGATACTTAACCATCTCATAAGTATGCTGAAAAACTTAAATCATATTTCAACAAAGAACTTGGACACCCTCAAAGGAATGTCTTATATAAATGATTTAACTAGTCATATTTATTTTTAAGTGCTAAGTGATGTTAGATTCTGTCCATCTAGGCTTATTTATTAGTAATAGTGTTAGTAATTTTATACTTTCTTGCTGTGGAAAGGACAGGATGTGCTGAAAGCTGCAGTGCTAGGAAAACTTATTGGGGCTGCTGTGAATTACTGTTAGCAACTACAGTGTTTAACAATAGGGTTGATTACAGTTTGGTCATGAGGCATTTTGCCTGAGGAAAGCATGACCATGCCTTCAGAGTAGTTTGAGAAGTAGGTGATGGAGGCTGAGGGGGCTTTGCTTTTTTTCCCCAGTTGTCAGTGTTTTTAGCCTTGATTACTCTTACTCTTAACCTCACTCAATTGGTTATTTTAAAGAAAAGAGGGTTTTTCTCCAGAAAGGTATACATGGTTATGTACTCATGCATGTTACAAATGTTTGATAACCATTTGTTAGATGTTAAAACAATTATCAATGCAGAAAGAATCTTGAAAAGTTTACTACAGAATCTCTGTTGCCTCTTGTACTATTTTTTTAAATGCAGTTTTTGGCCTCAGAACACAGGCTTAATAGCCATCCCTGACAGTTTCTGACTTCCTCTCTCATCACTCATTAGAGGCACAGTCAGGGAGTTGAAATGATCCTGGCACTTCATTCCCAGCTCAAACTAACACAATGAATGCCTTGTGGGTTAATTATCTTGAGCCCTTGTAAAAGGAATTCTGGCTTCTGGTACAGCAGATTGTCACAAGATGCGGTAAGGAATCGCACATGATTTTGAGACTTGTATGCAGTGAATGTGTGTCACCGTGGTAACCGTTTGCACCTGCAAGCATGAGTCATAGAACTGAGGAATTTGGAACGTGATTTTGCACTCTTTATGGAGCACTGAAAATTGTTCCTAGACAAAGAATAGAAAATATCTTCACTTTAGCAGTCCAACTGGTCTGGCAAACATCAATAGAGTACCTGATTCTTTATAATCCAAAAAACTATGCCACTTTATGCCAGAAAGTCTGTTCCCTTGTTTTTAATCAAATATATTTTCTATGATGATGATTATTACTGTGAGATCTGATGGATGTGAAATAAGAAACCTAGAAAGGTCTACAGATCTCTCTCTCTCAATATAAATAGAGCATTTCACTTTTCAAGGCTTTCCAGGTATTTTCTAAACTATATTAAAAATAATCTTTGAGTCCATGTATAAAATGTAAAGTAAATCTGTGGGTTCAGATGATGGTAAAACTCAGAAGACGGCTAGCAATGGTTCTATGCTAATAAAATTGTTTTTTTTTCTCCTGAAGAGTTCTTTGCAAAGCTAATAGTACCTGTATTTTTGCAAACCCATTTGATTTTATGAGGCAGATGCTTAGTTGGTGTAAATTGGATACCTAAATTGATTTCAGTGGACCCATGGTAATTAATACCAGCTGAGGATCTGGCCTTTTAAGTTTTGGCAATAACATTTTACTTCTCTGTAACACCTCTAATCCCAGTGTCTCGAAGTGATTTACAAACATTAATTAAGCCTCACAATACTCCTGTGATGTATGCAAGTGGTGTTATTCTTAGGACTGTGCTAAATATTCATAACAGAATTGAAGACAAAATTTACCTCTTTTAGAAATCTCAGCAATATCAAAGACATGTGGTGTTGTTTGAGATTTTTTTTTTGCATCAGCAAAATAAACTAATGATGGTAAAAACCATTTATATGCTTGAGTCGAAGTTCATAGAGCATCCAGATAATCTACTTGTAAATTTTAATAAACTGAGTTTCATCACTGTGTTAAGTCACATGGCATTTCTTCACATTTTGTGCATCTACCTCATGTGCTCAAGGGGATATTAAGAGTCATTTTGACCAGTTTGCTTTACCCTAGACAGTAATTTAGGGTACAGACATCTAAATCATGTCGAAAGAGGGGAGAAAGCATGCAAACACCATACTGAGGTGTGTCCAGATCTTTAAAACTATTTAGGCCTTGCAGTGGGTTTGGCTCAGTTTTGCTTGAGTAATATAAATGACTAGATCCTATCTTCAGAAGCGATTTAGGAACTTAAAGTCATGTTTACATTGATGATTGAAAGACTGTCTGGACTTTTATCCACCCCATTCATCCTCAGCAAGTCTGGGCATAGGTGTGGAAGATCTGTTCAACTTCCCTGTAAGTAAATCTGTCAGGGGCAGCTTGCCTCATGAGATGACAGTTTTACAGTGTGGTTGTAGCAGAACTGCATGCTATGGATCAAAGAGTACAAAAAGTCTTCTGGCAGCAATTCCACAATTCTCTTTTTTTTGTCTACCAGTTCTTCAGCACTTCTGGCTGAAAGCTGGGTGACATGATTTACCTCCTCATTTGGTAGGTATCCCTGGCATACAGAGTTCTCCAGAGCAATTATACACTATAAACCTCACCCTGCTCTGCCACTCCAAACACTTTTCCCAATGCACTAACTAGATTGTGATTCTTATGCAACATGAGAAAAACCTGTAAAAGACTGACAAAGGAAATGTCTCAACTCTGTGCTTCAGTTGCGGGAGCTGCATAAGATTCTTGCCAGTGCTCGGTATACCAAGCTTCTTGCCTCACATGACTCACATTCTATGGGAGGGGGGTCTTACAACTGAAGGGAAAGAAGATGGAAACTGTTGATGGATGTTTCCAGGATGCAAACACTGTTATGGAAACTGGAAGCCCAAGGACCCCAGAAAAGTCCATGCAGGACATGTTTCCTGTGCCTGTTCTGAGAGGATGTCTTTGGCATTCAGCTCACAGATGCTTTCTCTTTCTGAATTACAGCTTTTTCATTAAGTACACATTAGTTTATCCATTTTCCATTATTGTGTCAGCACTTGCTTTGTGTGCTTTGGTTTCTTTAGTTTGTTAAATTAGTAGTTCAGTTTTGTTTATTTTAATTTTTATTAGTATGGTTATTTCTGTGGTTTGTTAAAAAAATATAGTTTACATTCAGATGACCTGACCACAGTCTCTTTAAGATATGTGTGTTTTTGCATTTAATCTGTTCATTGAGATTATTGCTGTAGCCTGCCCCACTGTAACAGGAGACAAAGTCACAGTATTGCAAAAAGATTTTGTTGAAGTATAAAAACAGGGGAAACCACCTACATGTTCCAATGATTTGATACCCATATGTCCCAAAAATAGATAGCATTGGAAGCCACAGTTAAAGTAATACACAAGTCAGCTGACAAAACAACACTTTATTCACCAACCACAATTCATCAGAAACTAAATGTCCTATGTATGTTAACAGCTCCTTCTCCATAGTGGTTCAGAGAGTGGTTAAAGAGGGGAATTCCAAGATCTGCTACAAGTCAGTAACCTGCAAAATAACACATGAATTAGTAGGTAATTAATTACTAGAACCACCCTATGGCATGAATGTGAGTGTTCATGACATACCTAGTGTAGCAGTCTTGCCTTTTGGAGTTTGGGTTGAGTCCCAGGCTTTAAATCTTGCTGTTTTGATTGGTGGAGCTCATCCTCCATTCAGGAGGCAGCAAGAAGAGTTCAGTCACACCCCTTTCCTGAGGGGAGGGGGAGAAGAGTCATTTCTCCCCCCCCCCGGATTGAAGACTGCAACACTCAGGTCTGGAAGACTTCAGGGGTAGAGCCCTGGAGCATATAAAAGGAGCTACATGCCCAGCATGAGGGAAGCACATCCAGGAGTGAGAAGAGAGAAGAGTGGGGCTTAGAAGAGCTGTGGAGAGCTGCTCAGCAGGGAGAAGCAGTAGCCCAGAAGTGCCCCTGAAGACTTCCATCAGTGGGGAATGGTGGATGGCTCCAGCGGCTAGGCTTTTAGTGTGCAGCACAGCATATGGCATCCAGACCCTGGGAGCTGCATGAGGCAGCTCAGGTCTGCAACCTCTGGTGTGTAGCCAGAGGCACAGTGCACAGGACGGTGCATGGACCTTTGGACCGCTTCGGAGGGTCTGGGAGTGGACTGAGCCTGGTGCTGCATGAGGCAGCCCAGGCCTCCAACCCATAGCAAAAGGCTGAGTCCAGAGAGCCAGACAATGATCGGGCTACTGAGCCAGCTGACAGGGCCAAGCCAGAGGCCCCAGAAGCTCTGCATAGTGGAGCTCTGTTCCAGGGGACAGCAACCCAACCCTGAAGCCCACTGCAGGTGAGAGAGCAGCCTGGTGTAGAGGATGAGGACCACCCTCCAGGCCTGGGAGCCATGAGTTGCAGGGAAAAGAGGATTCCCACAAGGGATGGGAGTTCCCCCTGGTTAGTTAAGGGCTCCTGAAAGGGAAGGTCTCACTAGGAGGGCCCCCCTAAAGTTATCAGCTTCTTTGTAGAGCTTGGGAAAAGCCCAAGGGCATTGGGGTTTCCCCTCAGGATTATGTTTATCTTTGGGGTTTAACTGTTTCAAATCAGATACTTACCTGTGATTTACCTGTATCTGGAGCACTGGTATAAGGTTTTATGCCATTTACCCGGATGGTATTGTTTATGTTACTGGTTTAGATACCTTATAAACATATATACATACACATTGTACTGCAGGGTTTATATCCATGTTCCTTTCCCTTGTGATAAGTTAATGTAAATAAATGTGTATATAGTTAAGTCCCCTGACTGTCCTGGCCTGGTTCCATAGGGACAGAGGGAAACTGAGTGGTCTGCAGTTCCCATCCCACAGCACACCTGCCAGCTAACAATCCCCTTTAATTGGAGAAGGAGAGTATATACCCAAGTTACCTGGGCTAACTAGTTTTGCTAGCTTCTCTTTCCATGAGCCTGTATTGCTTAGGGGCATGTTACAAATTTTATACAGAGTAAAGTAGTACACAGTGAGAGAAATGAGCATTTGGTTTGCTGGCATTCAGTCATTTTTGGAGGCAGTGCCATATTTCCTTCAGCTTTCCAGGGCTAGGGACAGAAGTTACACATAAACTGGTTTAAAACTTACTGAAAGTTACAGCTGGCTTTGACTACAAATCCCAGAGGCACCTGGAAATAGAAAGAGGAAGTGATGAGCAACCCTTCAGAGTCCTGCTGCTGTGATCCTGGCTTGCAAGTCCCAGAGACTTTAGGGGCAGCAGGAAGAGGAAGTGAATACACAGACCATGCCTGCAGTGGCTCAGGCCAGAAGCCACTGGAGCTAGGTGTCAAATAATCTGCAACAGTTGGATGGATATGTACAGATGGACCCTGGCCACAGGGTAGAGGGGTCCCTGGGAGCACAGCACTGGTTAGGTTACAGCCTCACTACACCTAGGAACAGTTGGGTCTCAGGCTGCCTTCACCCTGGGAGTCCAGATGCTCCTGAATGAGGCTTGTTCTTTAGCATAGCCAAGTGCCAGCCTGAAAGCAAAGCCAGGCCACAGCAGTTTCCCAGAGAAGGGAAGCAGCCTGAGCTCTCTAGATAGCCTACTCCCAGCAGCTGTGATAGGTCTGCTGCTTCTGGGAGATCGTGATGGAAATGAGCACGGGGTACTACAGGCAGCCTTGTTTTCTACTTCCTGGTGCTTCTTTGACTCCTCCTCACATGTGGGGTCAAAGGATCAGAAAGGGGGAGGAAGGGCAGAGCAGATGCTGTTTAGATGGAGTCAAGTGGCTCATTTATTAGCAAAGCAGCATGATGCAGCAGTCAGACTTCATTATGCCAGTCATGTGGAATCAGCTGTGACCTCTTCACAGACTATGCAGCAGTCCAGGCCTTGGTAAAAGGCTGCTGGGCACTGGCCAGGGGTTTGCAGGATGCCAGCAATGAACACTCACTGGGCAGTGTTAACTGGGGCTATTGCCTCACTGTGGGAAGGGATGACAGCATCTCCATCTCCCTGAAGATACCACAGGTCCCTGTTGGAATGGGAGCACTGGGTTTGCTCAGTTCAGATGGTCTCTGCTTGGTTGTGAGGCAGGGAAAGCTTCCCTCCTGGATGCCCCAACAGTCCCTGGCTCCCTGCAGCATAGGTACACGCAGACTTACACTGGGAATCCCTGAGTCTGGAGGGAGCTGATTGGGGGGGGGTGCACTGCCAGTGCCCCACACTCCAGACCCACACCCCCTTGTCTCCCCAGTACCCTTCACTCCCAATCCACAGCCCCCTCACCCCTGTTGGTGCCCCTCACTCCTGACCTTCAGACCTCAGCCCCCCCCAAGCCCTGCTGGTGCCCCTCACTCCTGACCCATAGTACCTGCCTCCCCAGGCCTGCCAGTACTCCTCACTCCTGACCCACAGCCCCCTGCCTCCCTAGCCCTGCCAGTACCCCACTCCCAATGCACAACCCTTGCCCCCCCCAGCCCTGCTGGTGCCACTTACTCCCAACCCACAGCACCTGGCCCCCTAGCCTGGCCAGTGCCCCTTACTTCTGACCTGCAGCCCCTGCCCCCCATCCATGCTGGTGCCCTTCATACCTGATCTGCAGCCCCTTATCCCCCCAGCCCTGCTGGTGCCCCTCACTCCCAACCCCTGGGGTCTCATTTCCTTGCCAGGACACTGCAGCCCCAGGGAGGGGAGCCTGGCCTGGCAGAGCCCCTGCCTTGAACAGGCCCTGCTGGGTGCTTGCCATTTCCCGCCATTGGGAAGACTGCCCCCTTTCCTTGGGGGTGCAACTGTGTATGGCTGGGCTGCTCTGTGACAGCTCTTCCTTCATGCCCCTGGAAGGTGCAGCTTATCCAAGAGAGGCATAACATCTGCAAGCAGCTGCACCTCCCTGTGCAGAGTGGCAGTATGCACATCCTGCAGGCCATGCAGTTTGGGAGAGCCTGGAGGCTGTTCCCTTCCACCATGCTGAGTGCTGCCATGCAGACAGCTGGGGCAATGAACTTATAATGAGGCTGAGTCCACCTCCATGGGCCCCGGCAACATCACATCCCGAGAGCCTTTTGCCTGCTGGGGGCCTTTTTAGCTTCTGAAAGGGGAGAACTCAACTCCCCATGTGCCTGGCAAAGCACAGACTAAACCCTGTGGGGAGTGGGACTCACCCTGCTCTGTTGAGTGCAGGCTGAGGCCATGAACTTCACCAGCTGGCTGCTCTTTGGACTGGGGCCTGGCTTTCTGGGTGCTTCCCTCATGTCCCCTTCCCACATCTTCCTAACCAGCCCACCCTGTCTCTTCTGACCTGACTCCTGGAGGGTTTATCTTTTCCAGCAGGAAATGTTGCAGCTAAAGCTTGTAGCCAGGCTTCAAGGCTGCTGGTGCCTCCCTAGCTACTAAGCACCGTGCAGAGTTTTCGAAGAGGCAGTAGGAGGCTGCTCCAGGAGCATGGCAGGCAAGGGCAAAAGCAGGACTGGCTGGGGAAAGAGAGCCCAAGTCTCCCTCCAGGACTTGGGACTGTTGCATATGCCCTGCAGAGGGTTTCGCCCTGTCTAATGTGCAGCCAGGCCCAGCTGTCAGAGGCTCTCACTTCACTGGTTCTTGCAGAAAACCCAGGCATACTACTGGCTGCAGGATGATGTACCAGCAGAGGTGAAGCACCAGTGGCTGGAGGGGCTCACCTCTGTCTTTTGGGAGGAGGCAGCCAGAGCCAACAGGGCCATGGTAGGCTGCACACAGTTGGTGCTGGTGGAAAGGGTGAGTGCAGCCTGAGTGGGATGCGACATATGCTTCCCCTGCCAGCCCACAGCTCCTAGATCATGGGGCTTTCATGGCATTGTCCTGCCGATGCAAGCAAGGATGCACCCAGCAGTGGAAGTCCCTTCTTTTGGGCACATGTGGGGGTGATTTTCCAGGGGGCTTGGCTGAGTTCATGGAAGTGCCCAAAAGAGACCACTTCTGCTCAGGGACCTGTGTCACAGGCCAGGCTGGACACTGTGAGTGTATCAATTTTATCACAGGCCAACTGGGCTGTTTGATTCAGTTTCGGATCAAGTAGGCAAAGTTGGAAGTGAAGCAAAGGCAAATTTATTATAGCTTACACACACACAACAGGTAACAGAAAGATAAATGCGATAAGCAGATAATACAGTATTAAAGAGCTAATAGTAAATAATAATAATAACAGATAATAACAACAGATAGATAGATCAATTCTGTCACAGGCCAACTGAGCACTGTGAGGGTATTAGCCACTGGGCTGTTCAAAACAACAGATAGACAGACATGGGTTGAAACTTATCGATAGTCCCTCAGTGCCAGGTACACGTAAGTGATTCCAGCGAAGTCAGGCGTCCCCGATCGACGCTGTCAGAGGGTTACCGGGGAAGGGCCCTTGATCAGGATCTGATCCTCACTCACACCAGGAGTCTGGGGTCCGGGCGTGGAACAGATATGACCATTTTGTTCCCTCCTTCCTGCTGGTTATCTGATGCACGTGTGTGATAGCCAGAACCAGAAGGGTTAATAAGCAGTTATAACAAAAGAAAATGCTTTTTGAAGATATCTGAAATAGAGCTTATGAAACTGTTTTCTGTCTGTCTGGAGTATAACCTGAAAAAATTATATATAGCTTTGTATACTAATCTTGAAACAGCATGACTTTTAAAAAGCAGAACTAAAGAATATAACCACAGACTTAGCTGATTTAATAATTTGTTTTCTGCTTAGAGTCAGTAAAATAAACTTAGGCGGGGACATGTTAATCTTAGATTAACCACCACAAGGTGGTGTGGTGCGATTTGCTTATTGGGTAAACCCAAGCTTGGACAGTAACTTATTGTAATGATTTCTAACACCTTTTAACCCCATAGGATAACAGCTATAGAGTAACATTATGAATGGCTATATAACCAAAAAATTAGCATAAACAGGATATAAAAGAACACGCACACTAAGTAACCCTCAGGAAGGACAGAACAGAAGGGTCATTGCTGTCCCATTACCCTGGATCTCTCTTACTCCCTGTGTGAGTGAAGATCAGATCCTGACAGAGGGACCTCCCCCCAGTACAACCCTTTGAAAGTGTGGATCGGGGATGCCTGACTGCGCTGAATACTCTTGACATGCATCTGACTGAGGGACTATTGATAAGTTACTAACCAAGTGGGAACTTTTGGTTGATTTCTCTATCTGTTTTTATTATCACTGTCAATTTTAACTTGTATTGTTATGTTGTCTGTTTATTAGCTTAGCCTTTTTACTAACTGTCATATGTGCAAAATATATCTTTTGTTGTTATAAGTAAAATTCCTTTTTTTTAATAAGTAAAACTTATCATTGCTTTCCTTCCCAACATCACCTCCTCAATCCCAAACCAAAAAGCCCAGTGGCTAATAAAGTTGCAGTACTCAGTCAGCCTGCAACTAAATTGATATACTCACAGTGCCCAGCTGGCCTGTGACACACGTGCTTTTTATACCTAGTCTTGTGTTAGTCTGTTGGCCTCAGAGCCACTCACAATGTTACCCTATAGCTGTTACTCTATGAGATTGAAAGGTGTTAAAAATTATAACAAAAGGTTACTACCCAAACTCGGGTTTACCCAATAAGCAAATTATGATGCAGCACCTTTTAGGTTTGAAATTGACATTGCTCCGCCTAAACTCTAACCCCTTTTAGGTTTCATTTGAATATGCTTTCTTGGGCCATTATTCCTGGAATGTGTTGGGTGTGCCAGGCAGTTGGATCCAGTTTTTATCGCTAAAGCTGGACCCTGAGCAGAAACCATTAGGTTAGTTAATCTCACAGCTACAGCTTTGCCTGTTGGGCCCAGTCAGTTCCACGAACAGTTAATTTATCATTTTGGTTAAACTTATGACAGACAAGTTACATTTGCAGTTTACAAACTTACAAACTTTATATGAACTAATATTACCTGTTTAGGCAAAATATCAAATACCTCCAAGAATCACATATTTATTGCTTATTAATCCCTCTGGTTCTGGCTGTTATAGATCTGGAGCCCTGCCCTAGTCCAGGGGTGCAACAGGCAGGAGGAAGTATCCCATACAGGACTTGCAGGGGCAGGGAAGGACTGAAGAGCAGATGCCCCTATGAAGCGAAGGGTGGGGGAGAGAGACCTGCCCCAAGATGTGTCTCAGGCTCTTGAGCCTTCACATTCACATAGCATGGACAGGAGCACTTAATGACACAGGAAGGGGCTGTTAGTGCTGCTCATTTTGCTCAATTCCCCATGCCCTTAAGCCCAGCAGTGTAGCATGAACTGAACTAATATAGCTGATGTTAACATAAAGTGTAATAGTAGTAAACTGTAACCATGTTAGTCTTGTCCTGTACGTAACTTAAAAACTCCATTTTTTATTATTTTACTTGACATAAGTGAATTAACTCTGCATGTCCTTTATGTATGAGTATATGTGAAAGGGTGAATGGTGAGAGAATGGTATAGAAACAGGAAAAGAAGATTTAATTTGTCACCAGATGTGTTAGTTACTACTCAGTGAACTAATTAATAGATGGCTGAAGAATCCCTTTGAGGCCTAAGGCACAAAGGAAATAATGAGGAGGAATGGACACATCCTTCCAGATGGGCAGCAAGGACACTCCAAAGCTAAGATACCAACTTTTATGACTAAATTGACCTCAGGCTGAGATAAGCAGAAGATGGATAAGAAACAACTGCAAAACCAGAAATTGGATATGGAAAAACCCCAAAGGGCTAAACAAAGGATGCTAATCCCTATAAAAAAAGAACTCTGGAATATACCAGGTTAGGTAAGTCTCTCTCAAATGCTTCTTTTTTGGAGCACAGATGTGTCTGTTCACCCCACTCCAGCCTGCTATCTGCATCTTCTCTCAATAGGCCTAGGCTGGCCACCCAGTACTTCTATTAAAAAACTGCTACTGTAACTATAATATCAGAATAGAATGGTTGTTTTGTGTTTGTGTATGTCTGAGTGTAATAATGTATAGGATGATTGTGTGTGTCTATATGAGTGGTGTGTCTGAACTTCTATGTCGAATTCATGTCATCAATAAACACAGCATTTTACCTTTTCCCCCTTTATAAGGTCTTGCTCTTAATTTAATAAATTGGTAATTCAAAGTAATATTTTTGATGGAGAATGCGTGTGGAGGTGAATAAGATTCTATGTTGTGGTTATTGGTTAATTGCATGTTAACTATATGGTAGGTCTTGTTTATGTGTTTGTCTGTCTGTCCATTTAAAGGTGTGCACAATGCCCCATGGTAGATGTGCCAGATATAGTGGTCTTGGGTTAGACCAACCACATCAGAGAAATAGAGGAGTGCCTGTAGATTTGTATACAATTTGTTTGACTTGGATCCCACTTTGTGGGTTGTGGACTGCCTGTAGAGGGTTCCATTGGTTTAGACTGAATTTTGTCTTAAGACTTGGCTATATTGAAAAACCAGACTTTTTGGAGTGTTTTTATGGACTAGTATATTGGTTTTAAGAAATAATAGGTGGTAACTAAATACAAAAGCAGAGATTTAAAACTTGAGAGCAGGACAAAGGGTTCTTTTGTCCCTCCCATCCCTCGCTGTTCTTTCTTGTCCCTCCCTTTGTCTCATCCCTCCCCATTTTGCTCCCTCAGAGGGGTCCTCACCTCCGTCCCTGTCCCCTGGGAAGGGTCCTCAAGGCCACCATGGACTGAGGGTATACCAGTAGCCCATCTCACTGGAGGGGGCTGTGGGCCTCGGCATCTCACCTCCAGACTGCTGATACCTAAGAGAGAGAGCCTCAGAGTGGAGCCTGCATACTGACCAGACGTACCTTGACTCTGATAGCCCTAGGATTAGTAGATATAGAATTGTTTGTATTGTTGCCTTTTTTTTGTTCTTACTGTGTATCAATAAATTTGCCTATTATCAACTGGCAGGTGTTGCGGTCAGTCTAAGGGTTGTGCCCACCCAGAACAAAGGTATAAGTGCTAGGTCCAAATCCATTGTCAACAATTGGTGACTCCACCAGGACACAAGGTTAATGCAAAATGATCTATTCTAGAGGGGTTAGTTGAGACTTGTAGTAAGGTATAGCTGTATGGTAATTGTGACTAGGATTGTAAGTGTTGTGCAAAAAATGTTGTTTGTTACTGCTGACCAGGAGACTTTGTTTGTCTGGGTGAGGCAAATTAGTGAACATGGTTACATGCTGTGGTCTGCTTAAGATTAAGTTAAAACCTCCTGTTGTGTTTGCAATAGAAAGCTAAAGAGCAGAGAAAGTCATCTCTCTGAAAGGCTGTGTAAATGAACAGGGTCCTTTGACTCTAGGGTCCTCAAGAATAATTACAGTCTTCTGGGAAAAAGGACAAGAGCAGGTATGTGTTCACTGTGAAGTTTGTAAGGTATAAGTTACAAGTGCAAGTTATGGCAAGGCAGAGTGTTATGCAGGCAGTGCAGCTTCAGAGAGATCAAAGACAGATAAAAACTGTGAGACAGTTACTCTGGATTCCTACGTGCACCAGAGAATAGAGGCAGCAGAGGGTACAGAAAGAGACAAGTTATGTTACTGGACATCTCATCTACACAGGCAGCGGCAGAAAATGTGTGATTGGAAGTGAAGGGAAACTTGGTTCCCCCTGCCCCCCCCCCACCTCTCCAGAAACAGTAAAGGGCCTAGAAAAAAATAAAGATTGTTATGGAAGCGTAACAGCTTGTTTTAAGAAACATCAGGGTACAACTGTGTAAACAGAGATTAGTGCCCAGAATTACTTTGAGTAACCCTGGGCAGGGAAAGAGGAGTAAGCTTATCAAAGGCATGTTTTGTTTTTTCTCTGTAAAGTCATAGTTTAAAGGTTACTTTTTAAGGTAGGAAGAGTTTTCCTAAAGGGATTGTGTGTGGTGTGTAATTCGTTACCCTCAATCTTTTAAAGGGCGCTAAAGTAAAGTTTGCTGGACTGTGTGTCTGTGAGGGAGAGAAACAGACTGTTTTTTGGTTTATAGAAGGCAAGGTCAGTACAAATTGTGCAGCTGTAAGAGAGATGGAGACCAAGATTTGCTGGATGGATTAGTTTACAAAGAGCAAGGCAAGAAGAGGCCACTAATAAGAACAGATTGTAAAGCGTGTAGCCTAGAAAGGGTTATAGTAAAGATCTATTTTAAAAAAGCTAGAAGTTAGGTAGGACTTAAAAAGAAGTAGTGGTATTCCAGAGAGCTGCTAAAGAGAGATCTGCTAAAGAAAGTATTGCCATCAGAGTTATGAGAGAGAATTGCTAGACCCAGAGACCTGCTAGAGTGAGAGATTCTTTAAGTGGGGTTTAAAAACAGACTCACAAAGCACAGAGAGGAATTGAGAGTAAGTGCTAAAGAGCAGAGCCCAGCCAGAATTTAAAAGAGCATAGAAAGCCAGGGACTCCGTCTAAAAGATGTGTAAGGCAAAATCAGTGACTTAGAGTCCAGAATGGTTAAATTAGGAAAGAATAAAACTAGATAAGCCCAAAGGCTCTAAGAAGAGCCAAGTGAGAGAGGAAAAAAAAAAAAAAGATCTGAGAGGGGTCTGCAGGGCCCTAGAAGACCAAGGAATCTGGCAGTCCAGATTAGGGGCACAGAAAAAAAAAACCCCACTGTTAGAGCTGCCAGAGACAGGAGTCTGCAATCTCAACTGGCCCAAGGAAGGGCCAGAAAGCCCAAAAGTAAGAAACTGTGCCCATAAAAAAGACCATAGCAGAAAAGTAAAAAGTTTAGTTCCCAGGTATAACCTGAAACTGCCACCCTCCTGGGTATGGTTAGTGTAGTGGAGCTACCTATAGTAGGGTAGGCTCTGCCATATATTAACCACCCTGGGGAATGGGCAGGGGCAAATACAGGGTGCCTTAAAACCCTAGCTTCCACTGCCTTGTGGGTTACCTTTAATTAAAAAAAAGGCTAGGGGGAGCATACCCCGACAGAAAAACCCTTAGTAAAGGCCAATGAGAAAGGATAAAGGAAAGTAGGAAGACGGGCTGTAAAGCAGCTGTTATAGAAAAAGATGTGGAAAGTGTTTAAAAAAAGAAGAAAAAATAAAAATATTAACAAAGTTTAAATGCTAAAGCAGGTAGGAGGAAAGAGTAAAAATGTAATTTTAAAAATAACTGCTTTAAAACAGGAAAAAATATAGTTGCTTTAAGGAAAAGTTGTGTCCTGATCTCAGGGTGCTTAAGGCCATGCTGCGGTCTGTTTAGGTTAAGTACAACAACTTTTATCACTGGTCCAATAAAAAGTCAGTAGCAGAGAAGACTAAGTTCTGTGCTAAAAACTGTGAATATTTGTAACAAAAGTAAAGCCTAAGAAGTGGGCTGTATTGCAGAGATTGTTGAGGTATTTGTGCAAAACAAAGAATGAGCAGTGTTGTATGTTTGCTCTGTGTGTGTATTGCAAAGCAGAAAAACTACAAGAAGTAAGTATCTCCAATCTCATTGGTAAAGAAGGTAAAAATGTTTTTTTTTAACCTCCCTTCACTCTTCAGAAATAGTATAAATCTTTTAAAAAAGGAAGTGTTAACAACTTGTTAAAGCAAAAAAGCTGTTTATAAAAACTTGGTAACAACTATTAAGAGCCTTGCTGTAATTAATAAGGTTAGTCAAAACAAGTAAATAAAGGCATTTCCCAAGGTGCAGTCAAAAAAAGTTAAATGTGGCAGAATATATGCTTCTGTTTTAAATTAGGAATCAAACTTTCCCCAATAAAGGCAGTGTAAGTATTTATTAAAGGCTAGAATAAAATGATACCTTATAGTAGATAATTTATGTTAGAAAGTAATAGTATAAATGTTTAATATGTATAGTTCCCCTATTTTGGTGTTTTAAGGGCAAACAAAAAACCCTAAAAACTGACAATAAACTTCAGAGCTTTAAATGTAGTAACAATTGTTATAGCTCCTGGTATGGCAAAATAATCTGAAGTTCAAGCAGCTATAGCAGGAAGGGTAAAATAATTTTTAATATTAAATTTGGCTAATATAATATTTTGGTTATTTCCTTGGCACAAAGGTGCTAGTATAATTTAAAATTAATATTCATAGGAACAATAGTTTTGTAAAGGTCCCAATTCCAGTTTCCAAAATAGTGCAATAAACTATTAAAAATAGTAAAATAAATGTAAATAATCCTTGTCACTTAATATATATATATGTGTACATAAGAAAAACACCTCAAAATTGTAATAATATGTGCATTTTTACTGCATGTCAGCTTTATAAATGTGTAAATATAAATAATATTTAACTGCAAGGAATTTTGCTTGGCAGGGCTATGTTTGTTTGTTTGTTTTTTCTCTCTCTTTTTCGCAGAAGCTATAGTGTAAAATTTAATATAGTAGCAAAGGAAACTAAAAGACTATAAGGACTCATTACCATCAACAGTGTTTTCTTCACCTAAGCTGTGGTTTTATCATCACAGCAAAATTGTTTTGTCTGTCTCTTTTGTGTTGTTTTTCCTGTTGTGTTGTTTTTGTTTGTTTAATTAATTAGTTTATTTTAAGTTGTCAAAAGTTTAAATGTATATAAATATCATAAATATGTAATAAAAATCATTACTAATACTCTCTCTCAAAAAATTTAATCTGTCTGTGGATCCCAGACCACAACGCTTCCATCCAGGTGAACTGGAAAGTTGTTCTAATCATTAAAACAAAAAACAACAATTCATATGAAAGTAATACAGTTATAAAGTTTACTTGTTTAGCAAAATGGCATTAAAAAAAAGTAATATATGTGTATTTAGTAAACAACTTGATAAAATGTTGTAAGACTATAAAGAAAATCACATTTGTATTTAAATTCTATTTATAACACTAACATACCAACATGTATGTACAAAATGCATTAACCCATTATTTTATTTTAAAAAACTGGCAACCCATTTTATAAGAAATTTATAATCAAATTATGTATTGATAACCAGGTAAAAAAACCAGAAACAACAATATACTTTAAATTCAAGTAAATTAAACTACTGTGTATCATTAACCATCTTAGTACAGTGGTATATAAAATACAATTAAGAAAAAAATCTAAATAAGTACATGTATTTTAGTTAAAGTTATTCAGTAGTGAATGAAATTTAATGTATTACATTTATTTAAAAGCCACAGGATGCCAATGACACCAATGGACTAAAAAAACTGTCTGTTAAACATCAATAAAAAAACCCAAGTGTTAATTTGTATTTGTTGTTGTGTTTTTCTAGTTTTAATATATTTGTCCATCATGATATTTGAACTTAGCTTTGCTTATTGCTTATTGTGGGGTGGGGGGTTGGTTTGTTAAAACTTATTAGCATATTGTTGTATTTTTATTACTTTTCTTTTAAACATTTTAAATTGTGCAAGCATCTTAAAGAAAATCATCCCTGGAAATGGAATAATTTAATTAATTTCCATTTTTCTTTAGAAATCAATTAAACTATCTTAAACTATTGGTTACCAAAAAGAAAAAAAAAAATCACAAATTAGCTATCTTACTACTACAGCATGAAAATACAAATGATAATACACCATTAATATAATATTTTCACAGGCTAGGCCCCATCTAGAATAGCAATCTTGAATGTTCTGTTACATCCTGTAACTGTATTGCTTATATTGTTTAAAATAATGTTCTTTACAATGTGTTATATGTGATGTTAAATAAAATTGTTATATCCAAAACTCCAGACCCTTCAATCAAAAATTAAGTACCTGACTTTTCAACAAATATAAAATGTAACCCATTCTTCACTATTATTTCAAGGGTCAAAGGGGGAGATATGTAGCACGAACTAAACTAATGTAGCTGATGGTCACATAAAGTGTAACAGTAGTAAACTGTAACCATGTTAGTCTTGTCATGTAAGTAGCTTAAAAACTCTATTTTGTATTATTTTGCTTGACAGGAGTAAATAAACTTTGCATGCCCTTTATGTATGAGTGTATATGAAAGGGTGAATGGTGAGAAAATGGCATAGAAACAGGAAAAACAAAATTAACTGTGTTTGTAAGCAAGAAGGCACCAAATGTGTTAGTTACCATTCAGTAAACTAATTAATAAATAGCTAAAATACCCTTGAGGCCTAAGACACAGAGGAGATAACCAAAAAAAACCCCCAAAAAACAAATGCACACATCCTGCCAGATGGGCAGCAAGGACACTCCAAGGCTAAAATACCAACTTTTACAATCAAACTGACCTCAGGCTGAGATAAGCAAAAAATGGATAAAAAAAACAACTGCAAAAACAAAAATTGGGTATGGAAAAATCCCAAAGTGCTAAACAAAGGATGCCAATCCCTATAAAAAAAAACCCCTCTGGAATATACCGGGTTGGGTAAGTCTCTCTCAGCTACTGCTTTTTCAGAGCACAAACACGCCTGTTCACCCCACTCCAGCCTGCTATCTGCATCTTCTCTCAATAGGCCTAGGCTGGCCACCCAGTACTCCTATTAAACAACTGCTGCTGGTAACTATAATATCTAAATAAAATAGTTGTTTTGTATTTGTGTATGTCTGAGTGTAATAATGTGTAGGATAATTGTGAGTGTCTGTGTAAGTGGTATGTCTGAACCTCTATGTCTAATTCATGTAATCAATAAATGCGGCATTTTGCTTTATCCCCCTTTATAAAGTCTTGCTCTTAATTTAATAAATTAATTCATGAACAGATGGACGGAAAGATCAATGGACGGAAAGATGGTAGCAGTGAGTCAGTTAATGACACCCACTAATGCTCCCCATCCTCCCCTAGCCCAGCAAGCACTCGGCCTTGGAGCTGAGCAGCTGCAATGATGCAACATGAAAGTGATATTCCCTAATGGTGATCTGGAGGTTGTGGCTGCGGTCAAAGCCTGGTTGGGTGACTACATGCTGCCGTAGGTGAGGGTGCTGGGGAAAGCCTCACTGAGAGGGTTGGTCTGGAAGCTGTGGTGGGCCTTGCCTGGCAGCCTGCACTACTTTGTGGTTCCAGCACAGGCAGGAGCTCTCTCTGATGCTGCCTCATGCTGGGAAAATGGTGCACATCTACACATGTATTAATGTGCTTTTCCTAATGCCTTTTCTAAGTGCTGGCCTTGATAGCAGAGGTCTGCACTTAGGATGTAGGAGACCTGGGTCTAAGACCTGTCTCTGGCCCAAGATGAGTGTGAAGCCCTGAATCTTGAGGCCAAGGCCCTTCCCTGTGGGCTGGAAGGCTCTATGCTGGGCCTCAGCACCTGCTCTTTGGAACATGGAGAGTTCCCTTTTGCGAGAGGCAGCTCCAGCTCTTGTCCCCCTGTGCAAGGGCCAGGCCTGGGTGCCACTGGCCCTGGGCTCCATGCAACTCTGCACCCACTTGGCACTGACACGCAGACCACAGGCAGTGCTGCCAGAAAGGAGCCCAAGTGCAGTGGCAGGGCTGGGATGAGAGCACTTTCACACTTCTGGAGGCACAACCCAGGCATTGAACCAGGCTTGGGAGCATGGAGATGGCAGGAGGGACAAATCTGTCCATCTGTCCATCTATAACCATCTGTCCAGACAGAGGGATGGTCAGACTGGCAGATGGACAAACACACAGAGAGGGACAGACAAACAGATGGATGGATAGATAGTTGGATGGACAGACAGATGGGCAGAGGGACAGATGGCTGGATGGATGGACAAACAGACTGAAGGACAGATGAACAGATGAATAGACAGATGCAAGGACAGGTGGAAAGATGGATGGATGGACAGATGGACAGGCAAACAAATGGATGGATGGAGTGACAGAGAGATGGATGGATGAAAGGTCAAACAGACAGAGGGATGGACAGATAGATGAATAGATGGACAGACAGGTTGAATCACAGATGCATGGACAGACAGACGGAGTGACAGACAGATGGATGGATGGAAGGACGGATAGATGGAAAAACAGATGGATGGAAAGATGGATGGACAGATGGACAGGCAGATGGATGGACAGATAGTAAGATGGACACACAGCTAGACAGGTGGAAAGATGAACAGATGAATGGATAGACAGATGGACAGGGGAACATATAGATGGACAGATGGGTGGACAGACAAATGTACAGATGGCCAGTCAGACAGACAGATGGAGAGGCTGAAGGACAGATGGACAGACAGATGGATAGAAAGAAAGATGGACAGATACACAAATAGATGGAATTATGGATGGACAGATGGATAGACAGATGGATACACAGACAGGCAGACAGATGGATGGATGGATGGACAGACAGATGGACATACAGACAGGCAGACAGATGCAGGGACAGACAGATGGATGGATGGACAGATAGGCAGATGGACAAATGGATGGACAGAAAGACAGACAGAGAAATGGAAAGATAAATAGACACATGGATGGACAGATGGATTAGCCGGCAGACAGATAAATGGACAGGTGAACAGATGGACAGACAGATGGATGGGCAGAGAGACAGTTGGACAGACAGACAGAGAGGCAGATTGTCTTTCCATCCTTCCTTTGTTCTGTCTAATGGAAGGACAGATGGACAGATAGATGGACAGAAAAATGGTTAAACAGACCAACAGATGGACAGATGGATGGATGGATGTAAAAACGGATGGATGGACAGATGGATGGAGAGACGGACAGATGGATTGGCAGATGGATGGACTGATGGAAAGACTGATGGAGAGACAGATGGATGGACAGAGATGTACAGATGGACAGATGGTGAGACAGTTAGATAGACAGATAGATGGGTGGATATATGGTTGGATGGACAGATGGATGGATGGATAGACAGATGAAAGGACAGGCAGATCAATGGATGGATGGATGGACGGACCGCAATGGATAGACGGACCGATGAATGGATAGACAGACAGAAGGATGTATAGAAGGAAACAGGTGGATGCATGGATGCACGGACAGCTGGATGGATAGACAGACAGGTGGACAGACAGATGGACAGAGAGACAGATAGATGGACTGATAGACAGAGTGACAGATGGCTGGATGTAAGGACAGACAGATGAAAGGATGGAGTGACAGACAGATGGATAGACAGCTGGATGGTTGAAGAGATAGACATGGATGGACAAATTGATACAGATGGACAAATGGTTTTGGACAGATGGACAGACACAATTGGATGAATGGACACTTTCAGATGTATGGACAGATAGACAGATGAAGCAATAGATGGACAGATAGAGGGATGGGTAGACAGTTGGATGGATGGGCGGACAGATGGATAGACAAGAGGATGAATGGACAGATGGACAGATAGAAAGATGGATGAACAGATGGACAGATGGATGGATGGAAGGAAGGATGGATAGACAAATGGATGGACAGATGGACAGATATACAGACAGACGGACACTTACAGATGGATGAATGGACAGAAAGATGGAAGGATGGATGAACAGATAGATGGACGGACAGAAGAATGGACAGAAAGACAAATGGATGATCGAACAGACAAACAGATAAATGGGGGGACAGACAGACTGACAGACAGATGGATTGACAGATGGATGGATGGATATATGGACAGACGGATGGATAGATGGATGGATGGACAGAAGAAAGGATGGACAGACAAACGGATGGACTGATGGGCCATATGAGGGGGAAGTGTGTTTATAATATACAAGGTGGCCTTTTGGGCTTATTTCTACATCTTCTAACATTCATTACAGAATAGATGCAGAAGCCCATGCAGAAATGGCCTTCAGCAGAACAATATTCCAGAAAACAATTGGATGCTAATTTCACGCAGAATAGAATATGGACTTGTATAGAAGGTGGAGAGAGGGGATTTTTTTTCCTAACTTAATTTTCTTTCTTCAGCATCTTCAATTATGGAAATATTTGTACCTGTCTGATTTTGTTTAGAGTTTATGCTAGAGTTGCTGAAGGAATCAAAATTGTTATTTAACAAGTTATTTTCCAGAGGACATTGGAAAGGGCAAAGTAAGTGTTCCTCACACCTGAAATAATCAATAACTGGCTCTCAAAAATGGGGTAAATACAGTTTCAGAGTTATAAAGTCACAGAAAATGGAATATATATGTTTTATCTCTTAAATTACCAATCTTTCCACATCCAGCTAAAAATATGTGTTCTATGTGTGAGCAAACTGATGTGTTGTTATATAGGATAGAAATAAGGAGAACAATGCATGAGCAAATGAAGAAAAAAATCTGGTCTTTTTAATCACATCCCTAAATGAGACTTAAGACTTAAATGTTTTGAACAGAAACCAATCAACGAGCTATATTAATGAACACAGGAGAAACCTGTTGAGCCTACCTTTCAAGATAGAAATGGAAATGGGTTAGTTATGCTCTAAGAAAACATACTTATAGATAGATTCATAGATTCATAGAGTGTTAGGGGCTGGAAGGGACTTTGTAGATCATGGGGTCCAGTCCCCCTACACTAGGCAGGAAAAGACAACTGGGGTCAAGTGACTCCAGAGAGGTGACTGTCCAATCTCCTTTTGAAGATTTCCAGGGGAGGTGACTGCACCACCACTGGCGGGAGTTTATTCCACAGTCTGGACACTCTGACTGTAAAGGAGTTTTTCCTGAAATTGAGCCTGAAGCGGCCTTCAAGGAGTTTGTATCCATTGCTCCTGGTCTTCCCTAGGGATGCCTTGGTGAACAGCTGTTCACTGAGTTCTTGATGTACTCCCCTGATGTAGTATTAAGCCACTACCAAATCCCCTCTCAGCCTTCTCTTCCGTAGGCTGAAGATGCCCAAGTCCTTCAGCCTCTCCTCGTATCACTTGTCTTGCAAGTCCCTGATCATACAGGTGGCTCTTCTCTGGACCCTCTCAAGTTTTTCCATGTCTTTGTTGAAGTGCGGTGCCCAGAACTGGATGCAGTACCCCAGCCGTGGTCTCACCAGTGCAGAGTACAGTGGGAGTATCACTTCCTTAGCTTTGCATGAGATGCAACGTTTAATTTATGCCAGTGTGTTGTTTGCCCTGCTGGCCACAGCATTGCAATGTTGGCTCATGTTCATGCAATGGTTGATCACTACCGCTAGGTCCCGTACATCCATGGTGCAAGTCAAATTGTTGCCACCAAGCCTATAAGTATGTTGGGGATTGTTTGCCCCCAGATGAAGCACCTTACACTTCTGAGTGTTGAACTTCCTCTGTCCAGGTCCATCTGTATCTGCAAACTGTCTTCTGGCATGACCATGCTCCCCCATAATTTTGTGTCATCCACAAACTTGGCCAGCGAGTTTTTCACCCCCACATCCAAATCGTTGATAAATATGTTGAAAAGCACCGGTCCCCTGTGGGGCACCACTGGCCACTTCTCACCAGGATGACAGATCCATTCATGAGAACTCTCTGCGTCCTACCATGCATCCAGTTTTCCATGCACTGAACTGGTGAGCAGTTAGGCCCACAATTTTCCAATTTTTTCACAAGGATATTGTGGGATACTAGATCAAAAGCCTTTTGGAAGTCTAGGTATATAATGTCGACCTTCTCTCCGATTTCCAGGTGGTGAGAGACCTGTTGATAGAAGGAGATGAGATTAGTAAGACAAGACCTACAATGATGAAACCATGCTGGCTATTGTTTAGAATCTTACCCTCAACGAGAGTATTGCAAATAGATTCTTTAATGAGTTTTTTCAGGATTTTCCCAAGGATGGAATTTAGGCTGAATGGCCTATAGTTGCCCAGATCCTCCTTCTTCCCCTTCTTGAAGACGGTTACAATATTGGCCCTCTTCCAATCCTCAGGGATCTCCTCTGTGTGCCATGATTTCTGAAAGAGTTTTGCCAGGGGTTTTGCAATGACCTCAGCCGGTTCCATCAGCACTCTCGGGTGAAGTCCATTTGGTCCTGCTGACTTATAAATGTCTAGCTTTTCTGGTTGGTTTTGCACTACCTCAGCATCCAGCATAGGAAGGATATCATTCCCACCATGCCCTCTGTGATCCTTATCTCGCTTGTCTTTCCCCTTGGGAATACCGAAGCAAAGTGGGAATTCAGGAGTTCAGTTTTTTTTCCTGAGTGTCCTTTACCAACTGTCTTGAGGTGTTAAGAAGGGGCCCCACACTTCCATTTGTTTTCCTTCTGCTCCCTACATACCTAAAGAAGGACTTCCTATTGTCCTTGACTCCCTTGGCTAACTTAAACTCAGTCGCTGCCTTAGCTTTCCTAATCATTTGCCTACAAGTTTAGATCACTGTTGTATAGTCCTCCTTGAGCTTCCACACTGTGTAAGCCAAGAGGACAGCAATGTCCCTATTAAGCCAGGAGGGCTTGCCAGTGCTTCTGCTATCTTTTCTCTTAATGAGAACAGTTGTTTTTTGTGCTTTGAGGATTGTGTCCTTGAAGAATGACTACTCTTCGTGCACCCCATTCACCTTCCATCCCTGGTCCTGCATTGCCTCCCCTACTAATGCCCTGAGCCTGTTGAAGGCAGCATTTTTGAAGTCCAGGACTTCAATCCTGCTAATTGATTTGTCAGCCTTGTGGTGGACAGTGAACCTGATGAGCTCATGATCACTGTTGCCCAGACTACCCTCAATGTTCAAGCCACACACCAGATCATCTCCTTTGGCCAAGACCAAGTCTAGGAGAGCAATACCTCTGGTTGGTCGTTGCACTTCTTGGGTCAGAAAGAGCTCTTTGATTACAGTTAAGAATCTACATGACCAATCTGACCTAGCTGAGTATTCCTGCCAATCTATGTCTGGGTAATTAAAGTCGCCCATGACAACCAAGTCCCTTCCACACATGGCCTCTGTCAGTTCTCAAGAGAACTCCAGATCTAGCTCTTCCCCTTGGTTCAGTGGCCTGTAGTTAATGCCCACAGTTAGGTCTCTCTCACCTTGCCCCCGCTCTGCCCAAAAGCTTGACCCAGAAGGTTTCAAGCTGCTTATGTTTGGAGTCAATGTCAGCCTCCAGAGAGGTGTACTGCTCCCTCTTATAGAGAGCTACCTCTCCGCCATTTCTCCCTGCTGTCTCTTCTGTGCAGGGTGTATTCTCCAATCATGCAAGGAGTCCCACCAGGTCTCCATGATCCCTACCAGGTCAAATTGCCCACTAGAGAACAGGAGGGCTAGCTCCTCCTGCTTGTTTCCCATGCTCCTGGCCTTGGTGTACAGCCAGATGAGACCCCCAGCTGACACCCTCGATTTCCTGTGATGCTGTGGGAGAGCTGTTCCATTAGCATTTTCAAAAATGGTTATCTTAGTGTCCTCCATGTGGGAGCTTTCCTGTGTGCCGGTCCTGAGGCATGCTCCACTTGGAATTTCTGTCCCCCAGCAAAGTCAGTTTAAAGCCCTGTCTAGTAGATCAGCCAGGATGGCTGAGAAGAGGGACTTACCTCTCCACATGAGGTGGATGCCATCTCATCCCAGGAGTCATCTCTCCCTGAAGTGTGTGCTGTGGTTGAAGAAACTGAAGCCCTCATGGTAGCACCACAGTTGGAGGTGTCTGTTTACTTCGTCCACACAGCCTTCTCTCTTGGGTCCATGGCCTGCAATAGGGAGCACAGAGGAAAAAACTGCTTGAGTCCCTAGTCCCTTGAGCCCAGCCCCCAGAGCCCTGTAGTCACTGTAGTACGGATTACTCCTGGCCGCGTCATTCATGCTCATATGGATGAGGAGCATGGGGTAGTAGTCAGAGGGATGGACAAGCCTGGGGATCCTCTCTGCAATATCCCGGATGTGGGTTCCAGGAAGGCAGCAGACCTCTTAGGCCGAGGGGTCTGGATGTCAGATAGGTCCTTCTGTGCCCCTCCATCCTCCTCTGGTGTCTGTCAGAGTCTCCTCATGCATGATGAAGGGAGTGTACCTGTTATGCAGCATCAGGGGAGGAGTAACCCTAGCTCTGCATGCTCTGGATCTGAAGACTACTGTCTTCCAGGTAGCTCTGGGAGGGTCATTGTGGCCAGTCTTCTTCGTGGTCACCTTCTCCTCCACCTTCTTCTTCTCTGCTTCTTCTTTTTCCTGGAGTAGGGCCTGGTCATAGCTGTCAATGTAATCTTCATGGGCCCTGGTGGTGTGTAGCTGATGTATCTCCCCCTCAAGTTCCCACACTCAGCCCTCCAGACAGTCCACTAAGAGACATACCCCATAAGTGGGGGTGCCCCCATACGCAGTTGCCAACAGCCATGCCAGACAGCCCCTGCATTCTGGAGCCACAGGCTCTGTCTGGGTGGAGGTCTCAGTGATGCCGGGGCAGCTGTATGCCCAAGAGTGATTGTGTGGTAATAGGCTATGCTAGTACTCATGAACTGGTCAGCGAACTGCCAGTAAACTGCTTCCCCTCTTGGCAGTCCCTGTTTGCTGGTTCCCTGGTGACAGGCTCCCTGGTCTGTGTTACAAAAGGAGTCCTAGAACCCTCAAGAAATATAGAAAAGGGAAACCAAAACGTTCCTAGAGCTAAAGGACATTGGTCAGACCAGGAGATAAATTAATGGCTAGGGACAGACATTAAAAAAGCCGGAGCTGGAATTGATTCAATCTTTGCAGGTTAGAGGATTAACCTACAGACAAGGTCAACAACTTGCTCAGTGTCACTTATTGGTTCTTTATAGTAAAGATGGTAACAGAATCCAAGACCTTTCAATACTACGTCTTTGTTAGAACAGTATTTAATACTGAATGTTCAAGAACAGCAGCTGGAAAACTTCTATAGTTATTTTATTTTCAGAAAAAATTGTGAATTTTCACATGGCTGTTTTTAACTAAAAATGGTTAGAAACTGTAATACTTAGCTCTAGAAATGGATTTTTTAGTTTAAACATGCATCTTAGGAAATTTGGGTAGTTTGAGATTCTGGCTTGGGACCATTTCTATTTATTAAAAAACAAACAGAAAAATCTTCCCAGTTTGGCATATAGAGATATATGAAGAAAGGAATGTCAGAAATTTTTGGGAATTGTACCCTAATACCCTTGAGATGGTGGACAAAATATTTGCTGATTCCTAAGTGAATCTCATGGCTCTACTCAGGAAATAAAAGTCTGAAATCCTTTCTAAAGCAAAAGGAAGGGGATAAGTATTCCTTTAAGGAAATGTAAAGCAAATCAAAACCACCAAATCTGATTATTCCCAACAGGGACTCAAGATAAGATTTCTTTAGATAAGTTCTGAAAAGGGGGTACCATTTGCAGAGTATGCTATCAGATCTACTTTGTGTGTGGCTGAGGAAGGAGTACAAATGTGGTTATTTTACTTATTCCTATTGAATCACAGTGGGAGTAGGAGGATTAATATAAGCCTAGCATATTGCAACCTGTCAATGCCTTGAGATATTTAGGAGCACGTCACCTAAGCAAATATTAGAAACAGATGAGCAATGTCAAAATACTATGCTGATGTTCAAACCTTTTTTCAGTTGTTTACTCACAGGCAATATAGGAACAGAAAATTTGGAGTTCAAGTCAGGCATGCTTGAGAGGCATAACGTTGTGTAAAGCCATAATCATTAATTTGAAAAATATATATTTTAAAGGGCATGCAGTAAGACACTATTTGGATATAGTCTAGTCAGGATCAGCTCTTTTATTTCTTTTTTCCACTTTTTGTTACTGTTGTATTTTAACAAGGCAGTTTTTCAACTGTGCATTAATGTAATGTATCACCTCCATACAGGACTCTGACAAGACACAAGACTAAGTATTATACATTGTGATCACTGTCCTCTTTAGAGCTACACTCCCTTTTTATATTTGGAGCATTTGGACTTATTCAAGCCACAGTTCTGGTTTTATGCATGATACTGCAATGAAACAGAAGAATTAGTTAATTTCTCCTGCTCTAATATATAGAGAAGGTTCTTTGTCTCTCCTAAATATACAGTGAGCAATGCCAGGTGCTCTCAAGTACAGTTATGTCCTTAAACAGAAAAAAAGGGAGATGTGATGTCTTAACTACAGCTTGTCACTAGATGAATGGCATGAGATGGGGTAAGAGAAATGTTTTCAATCCATTAGGAATTAGGTACAACAAAGAGAAGAGACTGCTGGAAATCTATTCTCTGATTAAAAACAGTCTACCTACTAGTGACTGCTGAAGGCTTAATCAAGATAGAGTCTTTACACATTTCACTGCATGTAGGAAGCTAAGAAATAATAAAAATTTGAGCAATGTCACCCAATTGTGACACATAAATTTGAACTTCCTGGGTACCTTGAAAATTTT
This sequence comes from Alligator mississippiensis, assembly GCF_030867095.1. NCBI lineage: Eukaryota > Metazoa > Chordata > Crocodylia > Alligatoridae > Alligator > Alligator mississippiensis. The sequence goes on from NC_081829.1 coordinate 35,366,872, forward strand.
AGCTGATACTGAGGATATTTAAAATATGTTTGAAAAGGTTGGATTTCTAAGCCCTACTTTCAATTTTAAGAAATTCTAATAAACATATCCATATTTAATGTCCTATTACCATAAAGATTACAGCTAGTAAATATTTAAAGTAGAGTTTTCACCAAGTATATTAATAACCTAAAATAAATAACTAGAATAAATTTAAATTACCAGCTCTGCTTTTGGCTCAGTAATGCATTACTATAAAACACTGGGCTAAATTCTATTCACAGGAAATTGTCTACAAAGTAGTCACTAGCTGTCAAAGTTCTAGGGTAACTTTGTGCTGTCTCTTTAGGCAGCTTCCATATTGCAAAAATTGCAGTGGGAAAGCAATATGTGTGCATAATTGACATACAAGGAAATGTATAAAGGATTCTTAGTTTAAATTATTGCTATTAATGAGAAGGGGAGGAAGGAGTAATAAATAAGGATTTCTGAAAGAAAATATCAGGATTTGAAAGTATGGACTTTGTGGGTGCGTCCACACGAGCGTACACATGCCTCTTGCCTCACCTCAAACCCCTTTGAGGCAGGGCAACAGGTACATGTGGGAACAAGAAAATGTTCCCTGTGCTGCAAATTTGCAGCGTGGGGAGAAATTTAGACCCCTGGATATCCAGGGGTCTAAAAAAAATGATGTTATAAAAGTGGAGCAGCGCACGGTCCTGGGCCATACTCTAAGGCAACTGGAGGCTGGGTCCTCCACAGAGACACTCTGGCTGCCAGAGAATCTCTATGGTTGCCCCTCAGGATGTGTGTTTCAGCACCAGGGCTCTGGTGCCAGTGAGTAAGGGGTCAGGGGGGCTGGAGGAAGGGGCAGGGGACCATGGGGGGGACCCCCGATGGCCCCACCCACTCCCTCAGTCCCCCTAACCCCCGCCAGCCCCCTGAGACCCCAAACCCTGCTGGGGCTGGTCCCTCCCCCACCAGCCCCCCAAACCCCCAGACCACTGCCGCCGCTGGCCCCTGCCCCCGCCAGCCCCCATGAGCCCCCCGACCCATGCCAGGTCCGGCCCCTCCCCCCGCCTTCCACCCCAAGGCCCCCTCCCCCTGCCCAGGCTGGCTTCTCCCCCTGCCAGCCCCCCTGAGACCCTCAACTCCTGCAGGGGCTGACCCCTCCATCCCACCAGCCCCCCAAGACCCCAGACCACTGGTATGGCTGGCCCCTCCCCCTGGCAGCACCACCGAGGCCCTGACCCCTGCTGGGCCAGCCCCTCCCCCCATCAGCCCCGCGAGACCCCTGACCCCTGCTGGAGTCAACTCCTCCCCCCGCCATCCTCCCAAACCCCGCTTCCCCTGCCAGGGCTGGCCCCTGCCTCAGCCAGCACCCCTGAACCCTCCGACCCCTGCCAGGGCTGGCCCCTTCCCTCACCCGCTCCCCCAGGTCCCCTGACCCCTGCAGAGCTGGCTCCTGCTCCTGTCAGGCCCTCTGAGACCCCTGATCCCTGCTGGGGCTGGCCCCTTCCCTCATCACCCCCCAAGCCCTCCTGATCCCTGCTGGGGTGGCCCCTCCCCCTGCCCAACCCCTAAAACCCCTTCCCCTTCTGAGGCTGGCCCCTCCCCCTGCTAGCCCCCCCAGAGGCCTCCTCCCCCTGCTGGAGCCAGCCCCTCACCCCGGCAGCCCTTCTGAACCTTCCAACCCATGCTGGGGTTGGCCCCTCCCCCCACCAGCCCCCACAAGTCCCCCCCCGCCAGGGCCGGCCCCTTCCCCTACCAGCCCCCCTGAGACCCCCAATCCCTGCTGGGGCTGACCGCTCCCCCATCAGCCCTCCCAAGCCCCCTGACCCCTGCTGGGGCTGGCCCTTCCCCCTGCCACCCCCCAAGGGCCCCTCCTCCTGCTGGGGCTGCCTCGGCCCCCCAACAGCCCCCCCCGAGGTCCCTGACCCCTGATGAGGCCAGCCCCTCCCCCTGCCAGCCCCCCCCTGAGGTCCCTGACCCCTGATGGGGCCAGCCCCTCCCCCTGCCAGCCCCCTCGGAGCCCCCGATCCCTGCCGGGACTGGCCCCTCCCCCCGGAGCCCCCCTGAGGCCCCAAAGCCCTGCTGGGGCTGGCCCCTCCCCCCACCCCAAGGCCCCCAACCCCTGCTGGGCGTGGCCTCATCCCTTCAAGCCCTCTGATTCCTGTCCTGCCACCCCTACTTAAAAAATAACAAGGACAAAAAGCTTTGGGACTTATCAGCATTGTGGCTGACTGGGGCCCCACCCATACAGTGTGGGGCAGGGTGACCACCCCAGCAGCTCCAGCCTGGGCCCTCCTGCCCCTCTGCTGTCCTGTGCTTCCCAGGGGGGCTCTGAAAGGAGGCCCTGGAGCACCCCCCCCCCCCCCGCTTCTAAGGTAAGCAAAGGCTTTTTTTCCCCCTTTTTTCTGTTTTTTTTGGTTTTTTTCTGTTTTTTTTTAAGTGATGGTCCCTGGGGTTGTGGGGGTAGCCATGTGGGTCTGGGGGTGCAAGTGAGGGGTGAGGCTGGGTGGGGCAGCCATTGGAGGGTCTGGGGGTGCAGGGGTGGGGCTGGGGGGGCAGTCATTGGGGGGGCTGCAGCAACTGGTGGGGGATGGGGCCAGGTGGGGCAAGAATTGTGGAACTGTGGTAGGGCATGTGGGCCTTGCAAGGGGGGTGGTAGCCCCTGTGGGGGCCATTTGGCCCCTGTTGGGGAGCCTTACCCCTTGTGTAGGGGTTGAACCTTCTGTTAGGGGGCCAAACCCCTTGTTTGGGGGTTAACCCCCCTGTTGGGGGGCCGTACCCCTTGTGGGAGTGCCGAACCCCCTGTTGGGGGGGAACCCCTTGTGAGAGGGTTGAACCCCCTGTTTGGGGCCCATACCCCTTGTATGGGGGTTGAACCCTCTGTTGGGGGTTCAAACCCCTTGTGAGAGTGCCAAACCCCCTGTTGCGGGGTTGTACCTCTTGTTTGGGAGTTGAACCCCCTCTTCTGGGGCTGAATCTGCTGTTGGGGAGCATACCCCTTGTGTGGGGGCCATCACCCTTTGGGAGTGCAGCAAAACATGTATTCATGAAACATGTATTACAGTTCACTTTATTATTATGATAATAGACTTGCTTTAACACTGTAGATTTATCAATAAAACATTGTCCAACTGATCACTGTCTCTTTCTTGCTCTCTGTCTTTATAATGGTCTTTTATTTTACTTGTGGAGGAACATGGATTTGAGGGTATTTTACAGAGTGACTTTGGGATTTTTTTTCAGGGATTTTTCAGTTTTCCAATAGGGAACACGAGAATTCCCACTAGGGAGGCCAGTGGCAGGACCCTGCTTGCTCAGAGTTGGCACCTTGGACCCAGCTGGCTGTGGCTGACCTCCTGGACAAATGAGGCCAGCAAGACATGCTTTGACAGTTCAAAGCAGGCCACCATACCCGGAACATGTTCTGGGTGATAGCTGCCCAGATGGCTGCGCAGGGGGCACAAATGGCAGTAGTGCCGCACAAAGGCCAACCCTGCAACCACAGTCCACTGACAGCTGGCCCAGAGGGGAAGATGCTTCTACTGGCTGTGCAGTCCCCATCCAGGTCTGGCAGGTGCACAGCAGGTCATAGCCAGGCAGCAGCCCCCACTGCCAGACTGCTGCAGTGGGTAGAGGGTGCAGGGAATTCTCAGGCTGATTCAGCAGTCCAGCTGACACAAGGGGTAGTGTCCCCAGGTACCATTTGGCTGGGCCCCAGAAACTCCTGAGAGCTAGTAGCCCAGAGCTACTTGCCAGGGTGGCTTTTTATACTGCTGGGGGCAGGACAGGGCAGCTTTTTATACTGCTGGGGACAGCGCAGGTGCTGGCCCTGAGCTCTAGCTCCCCCTGGCTGAAGATCTGGGAGGAGCCAGGCAGGGCTTTTTTGCCCCCAGTGGCACAATTTGCTCCACAACAAAGTGCATGTCCGAGCACGTGCGCTGAAGCAAAAAGGCCCAGATCAAATTTGCACCGCTTGTATTTAAGCTGCTGCAAGTGCACATGCTTGCATGTGTGGACGTGCCCTGTAGGCCCAAAAGATGAAAAATAATTACAATTCTATTATATTTTCACCTTCTCATATGCATGCACGTACAATTTGCAACCTTTCTGCTATTACTGAAAGCTAGGCCCTTGTGTTAGTATGACAGATTCAGAAATAATTGCAGTCTCATCATGAATTTGAATATCCAGCTGGGATTTCAAATCTCAGTGACAAAGAGCAAAGGGTAATGTATTAAAGTAAAATTCTCATTAGTGAATTGAACCTCTACATCTTTTCATGGTTGGTAGAAAAAGTGTTTGTGCTATATAGACATAATAATAGTAAGAAAAAGAGAAGAAAATCAGCAACAGTCTAAGAATTACACCTTGGAAATATTACTGTATTTACCGAAATCCAAGATGAACCTCAATTTAAGATGACCCCCAATAATTAGATTCTATACATGGAAAAATGATAAATGTGTTATAATTTTTCATGTATAGAATCTAATTATTGGAGGATCATCTTAAATTTGTCCCCACCACCATGGCAGTGGGGAAAGCAAAGGCAAGGGAGAAGGAGTGAGGGGGGAGGCAGTGGGGGTTGCAGACAATTTGCCTCTTGCTGTCTATCCCTGCTCCCACTTATCTCTGCCATGAAAGCTCCCCCTGTGCCACTTCTGCCTCCTCACAACTTAATCTCCCACACCCTTTTCCTCCATCTTCTCCCCTCCACAGCCTCTTCTCCCCCCATCCCTCCTTCCCCTCCTTCCCCTTGCTCTGGTGCCAGTACTTCCATCCTTGCTTCAGCTGAGCATGGCCCCAGCCCAGCTCCATAGTAGTGACATGGTGGGAGAGGTGTCCTAGGCTGCTGGGGGAGAAAGGCAGAGGGCTCAGGAATGGTGGAGTGGGCCAGGCAGCAGCTTTGACCCCAAACCCAGCACCAGCTCCAAACCAGGGTTAGAGCTAAAGCCTAAGCTGCAACAACTGCCTAGCCCCTACTGTGTTGTACTAAATTCCAAAATAAGGGCTGTACAAAATGGCTACGTTTTAATTCCATTTCAGATTTGGCCATTTCGGAGGGACAGTGATTCATTTTGGTGTTTCAGATCTCTGTTCCTTTTCAATTCGGCTTAATCTGTTTTGCAGTTTCAAAGCTGTTTTGGTGATTAGGCCATAGGCTATAATGGGGAATCACTAAAATGCCTATAACTTTGTAATTTCTTGCCTGATTCAGATGAAAATTGCAGGAATGGTAGCCTCTTCTGAGGGTATGACGCCTGTCAAGTTTCAAGGAGTGAAACTGTACCTCAAACTGTTCAAAGCAAAACTCATGTCACTTGTGTGTGTTATGGCAAAGCAGGATGAAAACAGCAGGGTGGTTTCCCCTTCTGAGGCCATGAAGCCTGCAAGGTGTAGGGGTTTCTGTGAAACGGCATCTCAAACTGTTAGAAAACTCATAACACTTGTATGTATGTAGGCAGAGTGGGATGAAACCAGCAGGGATGGTAGCCTGTAACAGGGGGCCTTTCCGGTGCTGGTTACATGTCCACTCATCCACCTGTTTCTGGGCCAACCACCTGCCCCTCTTTTTTTCCTGCCACACCTTGATAGAAAACTGATTCAGTTGTTTTGCAGGTGGGAGGCTGCCCATATAGATGTCTTAGGGTGACATCCATTCCGCAACTCTGTACGTCCCCTTACGCTGCCTTTAGGCCAGTCGAAATCCTGAGGCTCATGCTCTGGGCATTCCTTGTGGTGGGCCCCTGGCCCTTTGACCCCCACTTTGGGTCTGGGCCCCAGCACGGACCTGTTGAGGGTATCTCTGATATCTTTTATTACACTATATCTTATCTTTATTATCTTTATCTTTATTACAGTATCTTTATTACATTATATCTTTTATTATTATTTTGAGATACCCTACTTATCTTTTGTCAGACCGCAGTTGGAGTACTGCGTGCAATTCTGGGTGCCACACTTCAAGAAGGATGGGGATAACCTGGAGAGGGTCCAGAGAAGGGCAACTCGTATGGCCAAGGGCCTGCAGACCAAGCCCTACGAGGAGAGACTAGAGAAACTGGACCTTTTCAGCCTCCGCAAGAGAAGGTTGAGAGGCGACCTTGTGGCTGCCTTTAAGTTCATCACTGGGGCACAGAAGGGAATTGGTGAGTATTTATTCACCAAGGCGCCCCCGGGGGTTACAAGAAACAATGGCCACAAGCTAGCAGAGAGCAGATTTAGACTGGACATTAGGAAGAACTTCTTCACAGTTAGAGTGGCCAAGGTCTGGAACGGGCTCCCAAGGGAGGTGGTGCTCTCCCCTACCCTGGGGGTCTTCAAGAGGAGGTTAGACGAGTATCTAGCTGGGGTCATCTAGACCCAGCACTCTTTCCTGCTTATGCAGGGTGTCGGACTTGATGATCTATTGAGGTCACTTCCGACCCTAACATCTATGAATCTACACCAGCTGAATAGTTGGATAAATATATCTTAGCAAGCTTTCAAGTATAAAACCCCTTTGTCAGGCTGAGGAAGCATCTGTAGTTTGTGTGTGCTCTTACTGTATGGAAGGAATAGTAAAGAAGCCAGAGGCTGGCATGCAATGCAGGCAAGGAAGCCAATCAGTGAAAATGTAATTTGAGGTGTCAGGGGGTGAGGGACAGCCTGGGAGGGGGGGGGGAGGAGGGGGACGTAGCAGATAAAAGTGGAGAGGTACCTGGGGAGTCAGACATCAGGCAGGATATAGTGGGTCATAAATCCAGTGTCTATATTAAGTCCATGAGTTTTTGTATCCAGGAGGTTGATGAAGTGAAGTTCATCAGGTTGAAAAGCTCTGGTGCCTGTATGTATTGGAACATGGACATCAGATTTGGCAGGGGGATACTTTTTGTGATTCCCATATTTGATCAGATTAATAAAGGTGTCATGCTCACAGAGGCATTACAGCTAAAGTCTGTGCCCTGAGTGGCAGTGGCTAAGTTGGCTGCAGCAGTTGTGATAGTTGTCTGCTGCTTGTTACTTGGTACTGCATGTTGAAAGTCATTGAATGCCACACTGTGAAATCGAATTCTGTCTTAGTGTCAGCCACAGGCTTCCTTTGTGAGGCTACAGTCACTTAAACTCAACTTTCATAAATGGTTGCAAACTGTGTGTTTTGAGATACCCTACTTGAGTATCTGGGATCTGTTTTGAAGTAGTCTGAGTACTCAGAGCTGAGAGTAAGGTCAATGGGAACTGTACTTTAAAAACAAAATAATCAGCCTTAGTCTTCAATTGGGCACCCAAATTTAGTGGATGGTTTTGACCTTAATCATCCTGTGCCTCAGCTGTAAAATAGTGAAGATATCATCTCTTCTCACAGGTATGTTGTGAAAATAAATGTGATAATGTTTGTGAAGCATGTGGATACAGTGATGGTCAAAAAAAAAGAAATCTGTTTGGTGAATTATTTTTATGAATAACATAAAAAAAAGAGGCAGCGTTGTATAAGATATTTATTTATTTATTTATTTATTTATGGGCATTTAGCATAGTTTTAGATCAACTTTTGGGAATTTTGGCAATCTTGATTTTTGCAGTTCACATTCATCCAGTTCTGATACTGAGAAGGTGAAACTCAGATTTAAGAAGTTGATCAAATTCTTCCTATATCATACAATATGCATTTGCAAGACCGTGTTTGACCTTTAAATAATATTGTACAGGACCATGTGACCATATCTCAAGTTTAATTCTGAAGTAATGACTCATTTCCTGGAAATTGTTCACTGGGACAGGAGGAATACAGCAGGATCATTGGCTTGATTTGCTGGGTCAATTCTTACATTCCTGTTTACTTTTTTCCAGTGAATGTTTAAGAAGTACAAATGTATACCTACAAGCGTAAATAGAGAACAGGTATGGGTATAATTTTGCCACTACTGTTCACTATCTTGGCATTCTACTGAGGCAAAGGAGGAAACCAAACAAAAGCAACTGGAACATGGCTCTGAACTGATAGCTGTAAACTAAAGTTCTGCAGGCCAAATTCCATTTTTGCATTTAATGTGATAAAAAATATGGGGATTTAATAAGGTTTAGAAACAGGTCCAAACCACAAGTTTAGGATCTGATTCTGAACTTCAAACTGCATCTTTCCTATTGAATAATAATGGTTCATTGACCCAGAAATGAGATTAGGAGCTGCTATCCCTCTAGAGGTACTTTCTTTCAGATTAATTGCCAAACCAATCATACGAAGGTGGTTTGGCACAAAGTAGTGTGAGGTTGAAAATGTGTATATTGATGAAACATCATGAAACATCTTATTACATTTTACCTACTTAAATTCTCTTTAGAGTTTCAAATGGTTACGATAATCTTCCTTGCTTACTGACCCAAAGTACTTCGTAATATCACTGTCATGATAATACTTTATTATATTACTTATCTCTCATATAGTACCATTTATCTGCAGACCTGAAAATGCTTTAGGGAGGAAGGGGAAGTTGCATCATTTTCATTTTCCAAATGGGGAAACTCAGGCACACTGCACAACAGTAGTAGGTACAGGAATTTGAACTTGGGCTTCATGTCTGCTTGTCAATCATGTTCTCTAGTAGTATACCACCTTACTCCCCAGTTATAAGGAAGAAGCAGGTTTTATTTAGTAGGCAATTTGAGAAGAACCAAGTTGATTGGAATTGTTTTGGATTTACATCAGTGTGAATAAAATAAGCATCTGATCCATAGCCAGACAAGTTTCCTGGAAAGATTTGCTCCCAATTACATCTTCTGGTGTTTTTTAAAATGCTTTTTGAAGGGTTGGTTCTACTTTAAACACTCTCCTTTTCTGAGCTCTGCTTTAAAAATTGTAAAGGCATATTCCTTGACTGTTATCTGCACTCTGTTCATAGAACAGAGTGTTATGACATTTTATTCTTTATGCAAATGGACTACAGAAGAAGCAAAGCAAATAAAAAAAATAATGGGAAATTGAGCTTTGATGGTATGGTGGAGGGAATGAGGTATTTCAGTGAAACAAGTGACAGCCAATAACACTGTCCTATTTTATCTTTTTGAACACATTTTACATTTCATTCTGGTGCTCTGTGTTAATTCACATAATACGTCTGTTGATAAGGTTATTTCAAACTCATTAGAAGTTTCAGAAAAAATCAGGTTTGCATAGGAAAAAAATGTCTCTGAAACTTTGTGGGGCTTCTGTCCCTCTCTGGTAAACATGCACACAGCACTAAGTTAATATGGCAGGCTTTAATCAAACATCTGTTGGCATTATTTGTTAGTATTTCTCCATCTGTTATTCCTCAGGAGGAGTTTAGGAAACCTACATGTAAAGAAAGCAGACTTAGAAATCAGGCTTGCCAAATGCACTGGGGTTCTGAACCCAGGGCAATCTTAATTATCATTAATGGAAATTAGGAGCCACTTAAAAATGGTACAACATGTTGGAGCGACTGTGTGGTCCACTGATTCTTATTTTTGAACATGTGAGAATATAGCATTTGTTACAAGGGCCAGATTAATAGCCCTGGAGGAAGAAGTCCTCTTATAATCCACAAAATAGGTATTGCTTTGCTTTTCCAGTGTGTCCTATCTTAAGTGCTCAAATTGTCATGTGCATGAATCTCCTCCAGCTGTGGAAAGGTAGCTTATCTCCTCTGCTCATTCAGCACTTGGCCTTATTTCTGAAAGTTTGGGCTTGTTTTTTACTCCACTGGAAAAAGGAATGAGATCACTAAACTCCTTTTGTAAGGCAGTTGATAGTCTGGTGAGTTTACTTCTGAATGCCATGATTCATAGGCAAGCTAAGGAAGTTTGCTGGCAAGCTAAGGAAGTATGGGCTGGATGAATGGACTGTAAGGTGGACAGAAAACTGGATGGAGCATTGGGCTCAGAGGGTAGTAATCAATGGCTTGATGTCTAGGTGGCAGCCGGCATCAAGTGGAGTGCCCCAGGGGTGGTCCTGGGGTCAGTTTTGTTTAATGTCTTCATCAGTGACCTAAAAGTTGGCATAGAGTGCACCCTCAGCAAGTTTGAAGATGACACCAAGCTAGAGGGAGTAGTAGATACACTGGAGTGTAGGGCTAGGATTCAGAGTGACTTAGACAAATTGGAGGATTAGGCCAAAAGAAATCTCAAGGGCTAGGTACAGACAGTCAAAAAGCCCAAGGTTGAATTGATTCAGTCTTTTCAGGTTAATCTAATATGCACAAGCGCCATGAGCTATCTGAACCCTGGCTGCTCAACTGGGGAGAAGGGCTGGCTATCCAGAGCAAGCAACTCCCCAATGCTCTGGGTGATCTCACTCACCTTGGGAATGAACCCCCCTCTGTCTTCAGCTTTTCCCTACCACTTCAGGGTGGCCTGCCTCTGCTTTGGGGAAACGGGGGCTTTGGAGCGAGTGGGGGACATCCCTTTGGGCTTGCTTGCACTGGTGCCAGGATGAGCAGCAAGAAAGGCAAGGGGGTGCTGCCTCCTGAGATGCAGCAGCATCGTGGTGGTGGTGAAGTGTTTCACCTCCGGCTGATCTGCCTTTGGCAGTGCTGGCAGATAGCAAAACTGGGATCATCTGCCAGTTTAAGATGCTCCCATACTGCGCTAATTACCCACTTCTGGGTTGAAGGTGGGGATGCTGCCTTATCCCCCTCCTCAACAGGCTGAGGCACAACAGCAGGTGCAGGAATGTCAGGTACAGGTACTGCTCCCACATTCTTCCTTCCACTGGCAGCAGGAGCCTCATGGCTGCTTGGAAAGAGGATGTGTCTATGTTTTGGGCGAGGAACTTGCAGCTCTAGCTCTCCCCCTATCTGTTCTCCCTCCCCTGCCAGAAGACTTGGCACCTGCCTTTCCAGCATGCTTCATATTAATGTTTCCTGTGCTGCAAAAGGTGTGTGTTCATGTGTCACTTCTTTTGTGTTGTGTGTTTTATTCCCCGTGTGTTGCATGCGTGCACTGGACTCTTCTTTGATTCAGTAAGAAGTATTAAGAACTACGTAAAAAATGTGTGTTGTCTGTCTGCCTTCTTCTCCACTGTGATGTATTTATTTACTATGAATTATGAATGTAAAGTGTGACTCTCTTGTGTGTTTTATTACTTCTGTGTTGCATGCATGCACGGGGCTCTGCTTTGATTATTAATAACTATATATGGTTTCTACTTCTGTGATGTGCTATTAATGTGAATGTATGACTGCTACTGTACTTCTTGTTCTTCTTCTGTGTTGTAATGTGTACCGAAAATAATATATATCCTTCTTCTAAGACCCTGAATTTTGTGTTAGTGTCAATTGAATCTCTCTCCGACTTCTGTGTTGTCTTTACTCCGTATGTAAACTAACTATAATAATATTAATAACTAATAACTATATATAATCTGATTCTGCATCTCTTCTTCTTCTATGAATATCTGACTTCTTCTATGTGTGTGTGAGTGTGTGTGTGGAATGTGTGCTTCCCTGTACAGTGATGGATCACACTGCCAGGAAAAAAACAGTGCTTTCTTTTTTTAAAGTATTGCAAAAAAAGGAGAACAAATATAAATTGAAAGAAATGAATTGGATAAGTATTAAGTAGAGAGATTCTGAGCTAAGCGAAGCTAAGCTAAGCTATATTGTATCCAACCCTTTCTAAGAACAAAAAAGAGCAGGTGAGTGACTGACTAGGAAGTAAGCCAGGTAGTCCAGTACCTTTCTGATGCTGTTGCTTACTCAGAACCAGGTCACAAAAGGCACAGCAAGCCTGCAGACTGAGGCTTTTATGTAGTTTCTATGTCCCCCTCCCCCAGACACTGTGATTGGATGGGCAGTCAGAGAGAAGTCACAGTAACTGGCCAACTAGAGATGTCAGTCCTTCCCTGCCCTGCTCTCCCTCCCCCCACTGCTCCCCCTCCCTCTTCTAAGTTTCTGTTTCCCCATAAAGACTGCCCTCTGAATTGCCAAATCTTTTCCAAATCGATTCAGAAACTCTGAATTGATTCAGAAAGTTTTAAGCTTCTAGCGATTCAATTCAGATTTGGAGATTCAGCCTCCAAATTCTGCTGAATCTTCTCTGAATTGAATTGTGAACTGAAGCTTTGCATAGCCCTACTGACTTTTTAGTTGGGATAGACTTAGACAAGATTTTGATTGCAAGTCATGCTTCATCAGGTCTAATCTTAGGGCATTTATGCACATACTTTTTCATTTGGTGACGTGCCGGAGATCCACTGCTTCAGAGAAAACTTAATTAATCGATGAATCAATTAATTGAGTCTCCTCTGCACATGAACTAATGCGCACTGTACTGTGCTGCTTGCAGGTGTATAAGTGGCGAAATGCGTGTCAACATGCAGAAAATATATGTGGTGCACTTTTGAACTAAAGCACCTCCAAGGTGTTTTAGTTCAAAAGTGTGCCACCACCATTTTCTCAGCACTGATGCACATTTCAACACTTATACAACTGCAAGTGTTGTAGTGCCTGGGTGCTTTTCAAAGCTCTTGGTGCTACAGCGCTTGCATGTGTAAAAATGCCCCTGTCTTTGCTTAATTCTTTTGTGAGTGAAGTGATTTGATTTGTACACATTTGGATGTAGATGTTTTTATTCTATTTGCATAATAGGTTACAGATATCATAATTCCAGAGCAATTTTTTGAAAAAAAATTATCTTTACTCCTGATTAATTTTATTTGTTAAAATTATTCCATGTTTGGTGTAGCTTAGAAAAAGGTTATATGAAATCTTTTGAATGAAAATAGATTCCTGTATTTGATTACCACAGATTTTCAGTTGGGGGGGGGGGGGGGGGGAGAGGGGAGTGTGTTTTTGTTTTGGATTGGGTTTTTTGGAGGGGTTGTTTATTTTACTTTGCTTTTGGGGTTTTTGTTTGTTTGTTTGTTTGTTTTAAATGTGTGTGCTTTGTTTCAGCATTAGATGAGAGAAAGTAAAGGTGATAAAGAGAGGGAGAAAAAGAGAGTAACCAGAACAGGAAGAAGGAGACCAAGGTGATGACCTAAATGAGACAAAAATAGTTTTTAAAGTAGGGAAAGATTCTACAAGACCAACTGAACTATATCTAATCCGAGGGGTCATGACCTAAAGCTAATGCAAGGTCAAGCTCTAGCTGGATTTAGATGAAATTTCTTAAGCCTGATAATAGTTAAGAAAAGGAATTGACTCTCTTCAGAAAGGAACAGGTATGATGAATGAAAAAATGGATAAATGGGTATAAGAGAATAGATGTAAGTGAATACTTGGAGAGAGGAATCATTAACCAAGAAAAAAAAATGTGGGCCATAATCAACCAGTTCTTCCTATTTCTTCCTACCTGTTCTTTTTCCATATGATTCCTGGCTGTATGATGCGCCAAGATGTGTAGAGTAGTTATTTTTCTTTGTTTTTCAAGCTGACTGTTGATTCTATTTCATGAAGAAGTTTTCTCTCTTTCTCACCACAACCCCAAGACAGCATCATAGAAAGCATTACCATAGAAATAGTTTTGAGGAGGAGACCAGGCTTCTAGCCCAAAGACTCTTTGAGACACCTGACCCTGTTTGGGAAGACTCAATGAACTGGCAAATGGAGGAGGCCCGGGCCCCCGAAGCAGACGTTGAGAATTTGGAAGATGGTATCTTTGTGCCGGAGCCTGCATGCGAAGTAGAGGTCATCGCAGAAGAGAGACCGGTAAGAGACTTGGAGCATGGTTGTGGGGGCACTTAGATTTTGAGGGTAGTGGTGTGGGTTCACTTCATGGCATATGTGTGTTTGGAAGTAGCTAAGAACTGATTAAAAAGCAGCTAACTAAGTCCTTTATATGAACTCCTTTGCAGTTAAATGAAGCCTTTTTAATGACTCCAAAAAACCTACTCACCAGTACACCAGAAGGAAGCGTATGCTTCTGCAGAGAACAAAGACCAGATGAGGCTGAAGAGTTCAGAAGACAATTAGGCATTGAATCAACAGATCCTGTTACAAGTCCTGAACGTAAAGTCTTCATGAAGTCTCTTGTTCACATTTCCTTTTATGGCATAATGGAATACTGCTTGAGGAAGAGACTTTTTGATCTATGCTGGGGGTGCACATTTGACCTAGGGGGTCAAGAAGCTCACGAATGTGTTACTTGGTTAGATGAAGACATAAATCAAATAATTCAGGAACTTTGCCAGAAATATGTCTTGATAGTATTTTCAATGCAGTTATAGCCATTGGGTTTGCCAGGAACATTCTCAGAATTACTGAGAAACATTTAATTCAGGTTAGAGAGCTTCTAAATGCTGCGTATTCTACAGAAGATCCTAATGCTGCCCTTCATGATTTGATCTCTGAGGAAGATAAAATGCTCATACCCCATATTGAATGCTAAATTTGTACTAGATATGATAAAAACCTGCTTAAGAGAAGGGCTTAGCAAAAACAGTTTAAAATGGGAGGGTTTATATCTTTTGCTGATCTTGGTGGGAGGCTGGGGGATGTGAGGTTGTAAAGCACATCAGCAGTTTTCTACATCTAATGTAGATTAGCATTTGCTTTAGTGTCTTGGATCTCTAATCACATACATATAGGGTTTTTTGTAAAGATAAAACCAATGAGACTTAATGGTCACTACAAATGATAAAAAAAACCCTCTTCTTAGGAGAAGGAGTAACAAAATAAACTAATAAATAATAAATATTGTAAAAGTTTTTGATGGAAATAAAGACTGTATTTAAAAATATATATTCTCACAGCTTTTGTATGTTATGGGGGTGGTGGTGGGGTGTTACAAAGATAAACCAGACCACAAAAAAAAAAAAAAGATGACCATTATATTCAGAGCTCTTCCTATTTTAAGACTAAAGGAGTTATCTTTTACCAAAAGGCCTGCTGTAAAGATAAGGCCAACAAGGCTTAATGGTCATAGGAAATGATAAAAGAACACTTCTTAGAAGAAGTTTTAACAAAATAAATCAGTAAATATTGTTAAAGTTTTTGATGGAAATAAAGACTGAATTTAAAAATATATATTCTCACAGATTGTGTATGGTATGGGGTGGCAGGTGTGTATTGTAAAGATAAATCAGATAAAAAAAAAAAAAAAAAAAAAAAAAAAAAAAAAAAAAAGAGCTGACCGGTGTGTTCAGATCTCCACATATTTTAAGACTAATGGGTGGAGTTGTCTTTTAGTGGTGACTATTTTAAAACAGTTATATTTTACTTTATACATACACTATTTTCCTTAATGTATTATTTAATTTTTTAATAGAGAGGACTTACTTATTGTATCATTTTATTTATATTACAGAGCGTTTATCAAGTGGGGAAGCCCCGTGCAATTTTACCACAGCAAGGTAAAAATTATTTTAAAATGGTGGGTTATTTATGGCTGTGTTAATATAATCACACTAAGTTATAACAACTGTTTGTAACTGTTTGTTTTCAAACAGAACCTCTTCTAAAATAGAAAAGCAGAACAAACACATACAGTCATGTTTTTATCCAGTAGTAAAAGGTAATTTTTTCTGAAGTCAGCTTATGTGTTTCTTGTGGGAGGAGACACTGTGTGTAGGGGTTAAGCAAATTTTAAATTTGGAGTGTGTGAGGAAAGTGAATTCTCAATGCTGAGATGTAAATTTTATATTTCCTAAGTGATCACATGTACCACCCCCGAAGAAGAGCGGGGGCCTGGACAAAGACCTCTAAAAGCACAAGCAAAAAAACTCAGAAATGCTCAGCCAGCAGATCATAACACGCAAGGATCAGAAGACTACTGGGACAGTGCAGAAGGGTATGGTTCCTCAGAGGAAAACAAGCCACATACCTCTGAGGAAACCATATATAAAAAGACAAAGATTCACACCCCCAAAACAGGTGATCTGGACCCTGTGAATAAGAAACCCAGGACTGATTGCTCATACAATTTAGAGAAAGAGGAGAGTCTTTCTCCTTTTTTGAAAGATCATGATTATTGTGAAAAAAGAGGGTGGGTTTTTAGGGTAGGTGTAATCACCTTGTCTTGAAAGATCATGATTATTGTGAAAAAAATAGTGGGGGTTGGGGTGGTGTTGGCAGACGTATACATCTCAGAAAGAGTGTGCAGAGCAGTTTGAAAGATCATAATTATTGTGAAAAAAAGAGGGTGGGTTTTTGGGGTGGGTATAAACACCTTGTCTTGAAAGATCATAATTATTGTGAAAAAAGGGGGATTTGGGGTAGTACTGGCAGGCGTATACATCTCAGAAAAGTGTGCAGAGCGATTTGAAAGGTCATGATTACTACCAGAGCAAAAGGGTAAATTTTACTCAGAGAGGAGGTAGTCTGTGTAACTCGGACAGCAGTCATGGCCTGTATCATAAGAGGGGGAGTCATGGTAAACGCAGGTTTAAGAATGGGTGGCGAACCAGCAAGTGGCTAGCGGGGCAAAAAGTAAGGGCCTGGTTAAAGAGGAGCGTGGGGAAGGCTAAACAATGGTTGAGAAAAATAAGAGATCCCCTAGTACTGGCACTTTAGAAGGCCACTCAAACGCTTCCCCTCCTCCCAGGCCTGACCCTTCAACAGAACCCATGAAGCCTGAGAGAGAGGGTGAAGAATACGATTTAGGAAGCCCTTTAGAGGGTCTCTCAAGTGTACTCTGGCCTCCCAGACCTGACCTTTCACCAGGACCCACAGAGCCAGAGAGGGGAAATGGTGACTATGATTTAGGAAGCCCTTTAGAGGGCCCCTCAAATGTCCCCAGGCCTCCCCCACCACCAAGACCTGAAGGGTCAGAGAATTAGGATAAGAAGAACAGTGTAGAAGACAGTTTAGAGGACCCCATAAGCACCCCCTGGTCTCCTGAGTCAGCAGAGGATGTTTTACCAGATGTACATATGGTGTGGGTGAGAAAGCAAGAGTGGTCTGTAGCCAGGTTTGGAGGTGTGAGGTACACTGAGGAGTTCCATTTTGTGAATCTGGAGCATGTGCCATTACACGTGGCATACTAAGTCATAAACCGAGGAGTACAAGAAATTGTATCAGAACTTCGCCAGAGATTCACAGGCAATGACTATGCCCAGTTACATATTCAGGCAGATAGCATGGCAAACTGTTTATACTCTCGAGCTATTAATTTAAACAAGATCACCCCAGAGCTGTTTTTAGAGTGGTTCAGTAATCTGTTAAAAAGCTAGAGAGAAATATTGCTCTATTTGACATTTTGGGTGGTTGTGATTGTTGTGAGAGGCCGGAGAGATGGGAGCCATAGAATTATAAGCTCTATCCTCTACTCCCAGATCATTGCTAAAAAGAGGAAGCATTTAATTGACTTGAATACCTATGATACTAACCTGAGCTTTGCAAGCAGTCTTTTGGCTGCTACAAAACATAGAGGGGCCAGAGATGTTGAACTGCTAGATGGTGCCAAAGAACTGCATAGGACATTAGGCATGTCTATATATCAAAAGATTGTGCTCCTTCAAGTACCTTTGTTTGAAGACCTTGAACAGGTTAACATTGACATAGTGATGCATAAGGAAAAAATTGGGCGGAGTTTATTTAAAACACAGGACGCACCCAGATACTCCAACACCTGTTTTATTCTACTGCATAGTGACCATTATTATGGTATTTTGGATGTGAAAAAGGTGTTTGGCATGAGAAATTATTGTAATCTTTGTCAGACGTTGCAGGGCCATAGCCACACGTGCAGGTTCTGATGTCATCTTTGCCTGAGCCCAAACTGCGCTGACAACATGGGCAGGACACAGCGGTGCCCTAATTGTAAGCTGTTCTGTAGTTCCAAAAAGTGCTTAGAAAGGCATGTGGCCCTGGCCTCTGAAAAATGGATTGAATGTCTGACTAAAACTCTGTGCAATGAGTGTAAATCTTATGTGGACAAAAAGCAATGAGTGCAAAGGGCGGCAGTGCAAACAGTGTTATGGGAAAATCACAGATGTAAACAAGCACTGGTGCTTTACGCATCAGATTAAAGAGCCTGAAGAAGGCAAGGGGTACATTTTTTATGATTTTGAATGTGTGCAGGAGACGGGAATGCATGTGCCCAACTACGTTTTTGCAATGGAGCTAAAGACAGGGGAAAAAAAAACCTTCAGAAAGCTGCAGGCAAAAACCCCCAAAAGGCTTGTAAAGCTAAGCCCAAAAAGCCAGAAAGCACTTGGGAGTTTAAGGGCGAAGAGTGTCTGTCTGATTTTATTAAGGTCTTTATGGATAAAAAGTTCAAGGACTACAACTTCATAGCTCACAATGCCAAAGGCTATGATGGTTACTTCATTGTCAGCCAGTTATTGAAGGAAAAAATAGGCGTGAAACTAATCACTCACAGTGATAAAGTCATGTGCATTGAAGTGACCAGGCTAGGCATCTGTTTCATGGATTCTTTAAACTTTTTGCCAATGAAACTTAGCAGACTTCCATAGGCGATGGGGTTTGAAGGATGCAAAGGTTATTTCCCACATTTTCTTAACACGGCAGAAAACCAAAATTATGAGGGACCTCTCCCAAAAATGGAGTACTACAGTGTTGAAAATATGATGTCCAGTGAGAAAGGACAGTTTTTAGAATGGTATCAGAATAACCACAATAAGACCTTTGACATGCAAAAGGAGCTGGCCTATTATTGCCAGCAGGATGTAAAAATTTTGAAAGAGGCCTGCTGCCTCTACAGGGATGAGATTATGAAAATGACATGGTGGGTAGACCAAGTGAAAGCAGATGGTGACCTCCAAAATGTAGTACACTGCATACAGCCTTTCCAATACATCACGCTGGCCTCCGTCTGCATGGCCATGTACAGGTTTATGTTTTTGGAACCGCAGACCATAGTGCTTTTCCCCCCAGACAACTATCACAGACAGAAAAAGAGGTTTTCAACCCCATCTATTCAGTGTCTAATGTACATTTCGGAGAAAGAAAATATTCAAATTTGACATGCTTTACAGGGTGGGGAATTTCAGGTAGGCCCCTATTTTTTAGACGGCTATGCAAACATTGATGGGGAACCTACAGCGTTTGAATTTAATGGATGTTTTTTCCATGGTTGTGTCACTTGCTACAATGAGAAAGACCAGGACCTGTTGACAGGGACCACCTTTGGGTTTCTGAATTATCAGGCATTGCACAAGACTGATTATCTCAAGAGAGAGGAGTTTACTGTTAGGACCATTTGGGAGCACGAGTGGAGGACTCTGTTAGAAATGGATAGGGAGCTGGCAGATTTTTCAAACAAAACCCCGCTGCCTTCTCCACTGGTGCCTAGGGATGCTCTTTTTGGGGGGAGAACTAATGCCATCTGTCTATATTACCAAACTAAACCTGGCAAACAAATACACTATTACGATTTTACCAGTCTTTACCCCTTTATAAACAAAATGAAGGAATACCCAACCAGACACCCCAAAATCATTCAAGACAATTTCCAACCCCTGTCAAGCTATTTTGGAATAGCCAGGGTGAAACTGTACCCACCGCGAAACCTTTTTTTCCCCATACTACCCACCAGGGTGAATGGGAAACTTATGTTCATGCTGTGCTGCCTCTGCACGGAAACAAGACAGCAAAAGTGTGACCACACTGATGAAGAGAGGGACCTCCTGGGCATGTGGTACACACCAGAATTGAATAAAGCTATCACCAAGGAGTACAGAGTAGCTCAAATCTATGAAGTCTGGCATTTTGCCGAGAGGTCTAGCACCCTTTTTTCATGGTACATAAAAATGCACCTCCGACAGAAGCAGGAAGCCTCGGGCTACCCCGCCTGGTGTACCGATCAAGAAAAACAAGAGAGATATGTGGCCAATTTTTTGCAAAAAGAAGGTATGATCTTATGCCCAGAGCGTATCAAACCCATCTCTGCAAAGCACCAAATAGCAAAATTGTTTCTAAATTCTTCATGAGGTAAGTTCGGTCAGAGAACCAACTTGCCCAACACCAGCATTGTTAGAGACTCCGAAGAACTCTTTGGCTACCTCTTTTCTCCCGCCTATGAAATTTCTTCTTGCAACTTTATTGATGATGAGGCAGCCTGCATGTCTTGGAAACATGCCAAAGAGCATTACACGGTCTCTGGTAACAAAAACATCTTTATAGCCTGTTTCACCACCGCTTATGCATGCTTACAGTTGTACGAGCTGTTAGCTTGCAAGACCAGTGTCTGTACCACAACACAGATTCTGTGACGTTTGTGAGCCCCAAGGGAGATTGGACCCCCCGCTAGGTGATTATTTAGGTGAGTTCAGCAGCGACATCCCACCAGATGAACACAACACAGAGTTTGTGTCAGCTGATCTGAAAACCTATGAGTACAAGTTGTCTGGGGGAAAGGTTTGCCTGAAGGTCAAAGGGATTACCCTGAATGCAGCCAACAGTGAAAAAGTCAACTTTGAAACCTTGAGAGATCTTGTTCTAAATTATGGGGCAAACCCCGCTGGGGACACCCCTAAAACAATTGTGATACAACAGCGCTGTATCATCAGGAACAAAAGCAAGTGGATGATAGAAACCAAAACCTTGAGAAAAACACAGGAAGTCATTTATGACAAAAGGGTCCTCACAGAAAACTTTAACAGCCTCCCCTATGGTTTTTAAAGGTGGATATACAATGGAAGCACCCCTTTTTCTGTGATTTTGGCAGGCCCTAGCAACTGTGGTAAAAGTTACTTTATAAAAAATCTTCTGGATCATGCTGATAGAATGTTGTCTGTTATGCCTGAGACTATCATGTGGTGCTATAGCTGTTGACAGCCTTTGTATAAAGAACTGCTTTGTAAATATCCTTTTATCAAGTTTGTGGATGGTCTACTGGACAGTCTCAATGATGACTATTTGTTTCCTCCTAATAAAATAAATATGGTTGAGGTAGATGATTTGATGGACTCTGCCTGTGACAGCGGTGAAATCGAGAAAGCCTTTACCAAGTATGTGCACCATTGGAATCTGAGCATTATGTATATAGTTCAAAATGTTTTCTGTCAAGGGAAAAGGAGCCACACAATTGCCCTTAACACAAAATATATGGTTTTGTTTAAAAACCGCAGGGATAAGCTACAGATAGTGTCCCTGGTGCGGCAGATGTACCTGGGTAAGGCCCAGTTCTTTCTAGAAGCTTTTGAGGATGCCACTAAAATACCTTACGGGTATCTGATGGTTGATTTAAATGCTTCTACCCCAGACCCTTTTAGATTAAGAACCAGGCTTTTTCCTCCTGACCAACCGGCTACTTACACTTTTAAAAAAACAGCAGGTGGAAATAAAAAGAGATGATGTAGCAGCGGCCTCTTCTTAGCTCTTGAGACGGTGGAAGGGGAACATGTCTAATGGCATAAAAAGAAATTTGGCTCTCTTAAAACTGCTTCTTCAATCCTCCCCACAGCAGAGAAAAGCTATACTCTGCTCAGCCTCTGATGATCTAGTAGCGGCCATTTCAGAAATTGCTCTGAATACCTTAAAAGGAAACATCCCTTTAACACTGCATCAAATTTGCATGCTGAAATAGGGATGCAGGATCATAAAAAGCCTAACTAGCAAAAGATTGCCTCTTTAAAAAAAAAGAAACAGCTTGTGAAACAGTCTGGGGGATTTATCGGACCTCTCTTAAGTTTTACTGTTCCTCTGATGACAGGGCTTTTGGCTATCCGGTGATGGAGCATGCAGAAAAAATGTACCTGGTGCCCAAACATGAACTGGAACAATTAAGGCCTCCCCCATCACCTCAGAAAAATATCAGAACCAAGGCAACCTGCTTACTGGATGCTGAAGTGAGGGATATTCTCCAAACATCGGGGTTAGCAGAATATGATAAGGATAAACTGTATGCATCCGTGCTTCAGAAATACCTGACCTACGTAAGCAGGGTGATCTGGACAGAGGGAAATTAACCCTGTTTCTGCCAGAACAGACCCCCCCTAGAAGCCGGATACCCCCTAGAAACCCCCACGAACCCCGACACAGTCGTTCAGGAAGTATTGGATAAAGAGCATGCCCGATATAGGAAAAATGCTAAAGTACTGCTCACTAAGCTGAGCGCACAAGGATATTTCTTCTTGGGATGCTCAAGGGGGTTTCGTCTACAAAGGGATGCTCATCAAGGGTTCTAGCATGCTCAACTTGGTCCGGATAACCCTTCAGACTCACACTGGGACTACTAAACATCTGCCTAAAGCCTGGGACATCTTTATGAAAGCTATGGCTGAGCTGAATGTACCATCTTCTGTTATAGGCAATGCTGTGAATCGTGATCATCTGGAATGCCTGAAAGTATCTGTCTCAGACCAAGAAACATAAACAATGCTGCAAAAGAAGCGAAAAACTGTCTCTAAAAGCCATTAACTCTCCATGTAAAGTTTTACTTTTGAATTAAACTATTCTATACTGCTATAAAGTTTTTGTCTACAGAGGATTTTTTGAATGAACACACACACACGCACGCACGCACGCACACACACTTAAATAACAACAGCTTTATTTACACAACATCAGCTGAGTGTTTTATTTAGACAAAGCATTCATGAAAGTCATAGCAAGAAATACATGTCTGGGCATGTTGAAACATGTTTTGAGAAGGCCCAGCCACATGGAAATTTTTATATTTACTTTTACAAAATGCATCACCACCCTATCATTTTGTGCTAAATCATCGGAATAATACAATTTTTAAATCTGTTCAAACCATAGCCCCTTGCTACGGTGGTGTAGGAAAAACACACAATGGTATCCACAGGTGACAGATTGGGGGTCTTGTAACTGTTTCATCTGAAAAACAGTGTCAGTAGTGTTCTTGTTTAAAAACAACATAATACTTTGAGGAAAGACAGCGCTGTTTGGGGGGTGACTGTACGAGTCAAAAAATTCTCCACAGTTCCGATCCTCCAGGTAAACAGCCAACTAGTGTTCTCCGGGTTGATTATGCGGGTGCTTGTTGAGCACCAAGCTCAGGGGCCTTTTAGACAGTTGAGTCTTAGGAAGCTTGTCGCAGGGGAAAACTTCTAAGAAAATTTCTTTGGCAATAGAGTCTGAGGATAAACCCTGATGAGCTGTTCAGTGTCCATCTTCACATATAGTCAAACAGGACATTTCTCCTCTGATTTATTTCATGTTAACCATGGTGGGCAAAGCCACAGCAAAGTGTATTTCTGCTCTCAGGTTCCCAGTTTTAATCAGCGAATAATGATCAACACACTCCTGGTCAGGAGACAGGTCAAAGGCAAATAAAGTGTACCCCAGAACAAACTCCTCACAGTTGATTATCAGGGCTCGGTCTTTCGTATGTTTACCGGCTGTCTGTACCAGCTGCATGTATTCTCTCACGTAGTTACTGTTCTCAAAATCTGCTTGTAGGGGCTTTGTCAGGGTTTGTTCTCCATTGACGTAGAGGGCCACAAAATTAATATTGTAATGGTTAAAGTTAAAGGGGTTCTTAGAATAATTCCCACTAAAGGCATCGTTATCCACGAACCTGATGACAATGAGTTTGGGAAACTGCCCCAGAAATAGATTCTCCTGGTTGCTGACTCAGCTGCTGGCAGGAATGCTAAACACTTTCATACCCACGTGGTCTACAGGGTATTTAGCGTTGGCCATAAGCAAGGCCTCTGTGTGGCCCAGTTGGATGCCTGGGGTTATCTTCACTTTTTTCACAAAAAAGTGAGGCAGATGTGATTTTTAGTTTACATTGGCCAGCTGCTGTGGTGCCCATCAAGCAGAAGGCATCTTTGCTGTGTGGCAGCTTAATTTTCACATCCATGCCATTCAGCAACAGTTTTTCTTGAAAAAACAAATCGCTATGGAGATGACCAAGCAGCTCTATCTTTTTGCTCCAGTCTGTCAGGTTTGCCCGTTTCTGAAACCCATGATTATCGCCACCCCGCACAACCGTTTCATGATGCCCAGGGGTGTCTTTGTAAAACAGGCAGGCAGAAAATTGGGTGGTGAGAGAGTCATCAGTGTAGTTCAGAACCAATTTGATGAAGGCTTGGTAAGGGTAACAGTTGTTGCTCTGGCTTATGAGATGATCTCCCAGAGTGACATCCAGCTGACTGAAGACAGAGGCTAGCGGGTAATTCACCAGACTCACAGCTACCCCAGCATCAAGATCAGTTCCATTGCCTTTTACAATCTTGCAGCAAAGGTACAGCAGCATATTGTTCAAATCCATGTAATCTTTGCCATTCCCAACTTGACTTGAAAAAGTCAAGGGGGCTGGACTACTCTCGGTAATAGCTGAGAGTTGGGGGATCTCAACATACAGGCTTTTCTCAACGCAGGTCTGCATAGGGGCTATTTGAAACACATCCAGTTCGGATTTGGCGCGTTCTTCAGACCCGCAGTGAATAAAAGCCATGGCAGTTAAAATATATTTCTGTTTCCTTCAGGAGAGCGCCCCTTTTTTCTCCCTGGCTGATTCTTGGTTTTTCATGTCTGGTCACCTCGTCGACTTACCCTCTTCTTTTTAAGGGGTTGAGGAGGTCCTGCACATCCAGAGTCTGGTGCTTCTCTCTTTCTTTTAAGGCTCTTTCTTTCAATATACATGAGGCTGGAACCCTCCTGCTTTGCTGGCTTGACCACCTTATCTAGGACAGCTCAGGAGACGTGACTGATCACATCTTTGGCTATGGTTTGCACTGCATTTTTAGCATGGAGCTTAATAATTCCCAGACCCCTTCTCAAAAGTGGAATGGCTTTTCTAAAGAGGCTGCAAAATATGCCTCCCACACCAGCCCCATACATCACGGGCACCCCGATATCCAGGAAGACCATACCCAGCCTGGGCTTTATAATAATTTCTGTACAAATTAGGGTCCCCATAGTTTTTTACCATCACCATCATACTTTTACTTATTTTAAAATCTCAAAGTCTTCCAGGGGCATAGGTGAAGCTTAATGATCATCTTACCAAAGCAAAATGAGATGTGTTTGTTCTTATCCGTCTTTATTTCAATGCTGATTGTGTCAATGTGGTGCTGACTGATGGGGACATAATGTGGGTTGTCATATGTGATGGTGACAAACTCGTTGTTGCTCCCACGAACAGGGACGCAGCATAGCAAAGGAACTGAAAACTCCCCAACAAGCTGATGTTCCACAATGTCCGTGTAGACATACAGAGAATTGAACCCACCGGTAATATCAGCTGGGAATGGTGGTTTTTTAACAGAGGCCCCAAGTAACATTCCCAAAATATAGGCTAGCTCACCATGTGTATAAAAACCATAAGAGTTATCTTTGGATTTAAGTCTCACTTTGCTGATCACTTGGTCATAGCGCATAACTAATTCGAGCAGAGTAGGGTTGGTGGTAATTGTATTAATCATAAGATCCAGTAACTCTGTGATGGTTGTATAATACCCCTGAGGAAGGATGTACCCCCATTTTTTAGTCCCAGAAATGATTTTGAAAGGGGTGTCTTCATTGATGTTGTTCCAGCTGTGTGGGTATTGTATTTCTGCTAATCCTATCTCCCAGTTCCCCAGCAGATCCAGAGGTTTAACCAGCTGTATGATAAAGCTCGAGCTGGTGTTCTGTGGAAAAATGCTGGTGCAAGCATTGCTGGGCAAAGTGATATAAAAGTCGCCATCACACATCTCGGCCTTCTGACTGAGGTACCCCTATATGTTACAAACTTGGGAGGCTTCCACCCAGCTGTTAAATTTATACAGCAACCCCAACCATTTCACCAACAACCGATTCTTTCTTCCCTTTCCTTTCATTGCTAGAACTTTTTCAACCCTGTAAACTCAGTCCTGTTTGGGCTTCAGTTTTTGTAGTTCTTCAGGGTAAAAAGAACCCTCAATAGGTTCACCTTCATAATCTTTTAGGCAGTAAACAGGCATCTGCATGCATCTAAGGACTTCATCCACTATGAAAATCTCATCGGTGAATGTTTGTTCATAACCTTTTTCAAATCTCCCTTTGGTCCTAGACACCCTCACGTGGTCTCCTTTTCTAAACACGGGTGCTGCTGGTTTTATTTTAAAATAGTCCCCGTACATGGCTTTCTACACCCGTGGAGAGTTTGAGAAGTTCACGTCAACAGGCCTGGTGCAGATAGTTCTGTGAGAACTGGTTGTATCTCTTTATAAACTCTGGTAACACATCCATGTAGTGAAAGGTGTTGCAGGCTGTAAAATAGGTCCATCTCTTTGATTTTAATGTTCTGTTAAACCTCTCTACCACTGCTGCTTTCACTTCACTATTCATCACAAAATGGTGAATATTATACTGTTTTAACAGCTTGCTTAAAGACTTATTCAAAAATTCTTTTCCCTAATCAGTCTGTAATTTTTTAGGTACACAGCCCTCTGTAAAAATGGTTTTAAAGGCCTGAGCTATTTCACCGCCTGGCTTGTCTTTTAGACCCATGGCCCAGGCATACTTTGATAATATGTCTATCGCTGTTAAGATGAACTTAACCCCACCATTATGCTTGGAAAATTGCTGCATATCCACCAAATCTGCCTGCCATTGCGCATCGATATCTGAAACAACAGTCTTGTTTCTTTTAAAACGTCTTCTTGCTGGTTTGTGTAGGGTGTAAGTATCCTGATCTGAAAGCCAGGTGGCCACCCCGCTTCTGTTCAGAACCTTATTCTGCCTTTTGGTGGCTTCAAATAGTGTGTTCACCCCGCCAAAACTTTCAGCTTCACCAGGAGAGTAATAAACTTCCTTTAACATTGCCTCCTGTGTAGACATGTATGGTAACAGCTGCCCCCATGCCCACTCCCATGCTAAAACCTGTGTGCTGCATTCAAATGCTTCAGGACAAATTTAAACCATGGCACAAACATACCATCTTCCAAATTCTCAATGTCTGCTTTGGGGGCCTGGGCAATAGGTCTTAACTGTACCACGTGATCTAGGGCAGTCCTTGCAGCATGAGGGGTTGGGTTTTGGGTGTCTGCATGGGCTGTCCTTCTGATGTCATGGACCATGTGGTGGTGGTGTCACACACAACATGACTGGGGGTGAGGGCGGAGTTGCTGATATCACACACCACGTGACTGGGGGTGGGGGTGGAGTTGTTGATGTCACACACTATGTCATGCACCACATGACTGGGGGTGGGGGCAGAGTTGCTGATGTCACGCATCACATGACTGAGGTCAGGGGCGGGGCTGGTGACATCATGCACCATACAAGGGGAAAGGGGGTGGGGCTAAGAGGGCAGGACTTCTGGTCCCGCCCACCTGTCACATTTGCATTGAAGGGCAGTGAGCCTATATACTACTAACAATATTTTAATCCTTCTACATTTCTCATGCAGTTACTAATTTAGCTTCCAGCTTTGTAGTACCCCATTATAAACACTTTTACCACAGCTTCTGGGCCACTTCTCTGTGTTCATTTGGGATGACAACTTACTGGACATAAAGATTATACTGGAAGAGGGTAAAATATTTTGGGAATTCAGTTTATTTAAAAAAATAATATTGGAATTATATGGAGAGGATGAACATATGTATAAACACACAAGATTAGTGTCTACACCTGTTGCAGGACTGGTGATGCTGTCTATTGCTAAAGTGACCCAACACTACCTATTATCGCTAGGGACAGAAATTACACATAAACCAGTATAAGTGATCAGAAACTAGTTCAAAACACAATATAAATTCAGTGCAAATAAACCACTTTCAAAAAGGCTGAAACTGGTTAAAGATAAACCTGTATGGATGTAGTATCAGACTTAACTTATTTAAGTTAAATTGGTTTATTGAACTTCTGTCCCAGATCCCCTCTAGCTTCAAGTTAATTCACAGTCCCCCAAGCATTCCAGGATGCATTATATCTCCCTGGCAAACTGTCCTTCTCAGGGTGGATGGGCTACATTTAGTCTATGCTGCCTGCTCCAGCAGAGCAGTGAGGTGTGCTCTGGCACCCCGAAGCTGTTAGCCTGGGCCAATGCAGGCGTGTGACTGCATTTCAGAAATCAAAAGTGAATGTTTGTTCACTTGCTTATTGGTTCAATATACACAGGTTAGATTTATCTGCAAAAAATTAATTAATTCAGCCATGGGCTTTTTGACTATCTGTACTTAGCCATAAATTCCAGTTTTTGGTTGCTTATTAATCTGTTCAACTTTAGTCTGGACAGATAATTTCTACACTAAGGTGATTTAAAAAAATAATTTCAGACAAAATTGAGAGGGATAAAGAGTGAAAAAATAAGGTTGTGGTGAAATAGTTTATTTCACCTATGTGAAAAATTCTGATGACCTTCTCATCTTGAGATATGATGGGTTATTAATTTTGTGTCAAGGATGTGGCCTTATGCCATCCCTTTGAAAATTTGGCAAGATTTATTAAGTTTTGAAAAACTGCAGTTAACACATGGTCACTGCACGTTTGTAGCTATATTTCTGTAAGATTCTGTCTGTACTGGGCATGTTTTAGCATGGAATGAAGCAAGATTTTCCCTGCAGTTGTAGTTCAGGGGTAGTGCAGGAGTGATTGGGGCCAGTTGCTGAAACTAAATAGCAGGGAGCCTGCCTCTCCGGTGCTCCTCAGTCCATCACGCCAGGGTCATGAAAAATGAAAGAAGCTGCCTGATTGAGTCCATTTTTGGAAGGTAAAGAAGAAGCCTGCATTTTGGCAGGCTCAGGGTGGAAACCAATAATGGCAGCAGGGCAAAGCTAAGTATATGAAATGGGGAAGTAAAATGGAGGGAGTGCTTGGAGCTTTGTAGTAAGGGACACTGAGATCAGTGGAAGGGCTAGGATCTCCAAGGAACCTGGACCTGAGTATGATAGAAGTACAGAAAAAACAGTATATGTAAAGTGGAAGCTAAGATAAGTGATAAGAAGTGGCATTGGCTGGTAAAAGACTGGGACAAGGAGCCAGGGGAGGTAGGATAAGAGTGGATGAGGAACTCAGGGAGGATGACAGAGACTGGGAGACAGGGGAGATTTGGAACCTGGGCAGGGCTAGGTAAGGGTGTGACTAGAAGCTCAAGAAGAGACAGACAGGTCACATGACTTGTACATTATTCATTTTCCAACCTTAATAATCTTGTTTTAATGTAAGCATGTGTATATATGTGAAAAGATCTATAGATTTTTGGCTTAAGTGAATATAATAACTATAGTTTGTTAGAGGTGTTAAGCTTATGGCCCACAAACCTGATGTAGCTCATGGAGCCACTTTTTCTGGGTCACCAGGCTACTTGCATAGCTTGTTGCAAAATCTGGGCCCTTGGGCCCCAGTGGACATAGCAGTCAGCAGCGGGAGGGCAAGAAAGGGCTGACATAGCTCTAATTGCCCTCAATCTGCTTTGCTTGTAGCCACTGCTGCAGCCCTACCTCTCCAGTTGCTAGCCCCCTCTGTGTGCCCTGTTCTGGGGCTGATGCTGGAGGTTATTCCCCAGCATGGGGCATGTAGCAGTGGCAGTTCTGGCTCTAGCACAGGATATGTGGTGGGGGCTAGAGTCACTGCTACATGCCCAGGGTTGGAGCCAGAGCTCCCCCAGTGCTATCACTGCTATCACTTCCTTGTGCCTCAGGCTGGATCCAGCCTGTAAGGAACCTCACAGTCAAGATCCAGCCCAGGGCACAAATTTTACACCCTTGTTTTATGTAATAATAATCTGAATCCATCCAGAGGTCTAAGTCAGGAGAAGGAGCATTGGGTTAAGCATACAGAAACATAGCAACACATGATTTGCATATGAAGAGTTTTTAATCTTAATAGCTAAACTTTGTCTTCAGAAGGTGTACGTTTCTGAGGTATAAAGCATGCTTTAAAATGTGCCAAAATGATGTCATTACAAAAGATTTAGGGGAGAAATTATACGATATGGCTCTAGCTATAAGACTAGGGACAGAAATTACACATAGACCGGTATAAGTGATCAGAAACTTTTTCAAATCTGTAATACAATGGAAGTTCAGTGTACATAAACCACTTTCAAAATGGCTGAAAACAGTTTAAGATAAACCTGGATGGATGTACAGATACTCCTCACTTAACGTTGTCCTGGTTAATGTTATTTTGTTATTACACTACTGATCTATTAGGGCACTTGTCCACTTTACACCTCTCCTGTTTCCACGTTTGTGGAAGTCCCTATAGATTGCTTTGTCTAGCAACTTCTGCAGTCTATCTCAACTCTTGGCTGCCACATCTTGTTCTATCCCAATGTTATTAGTCAGGAGGGGTTACTGCTGCAGTAAGACACTGGCAGTCTCTCTAGGTTTTTGGGGTATTTTTTTTGGTTTTTTTAATGTCACAATTGCTCTGGTGGCTCTCTTTCTTGACCAACACCCAAGATCTTATGTTATCAATTAAGTCTGAGTCACATATGGGTTGAATACATCTCTATATTATTTTTATATCCACAACTTTTATATCTAGTCTTTTTTATGACCATGTTACAAAACACCTGGATGTAGGAGTAGGGGTAGATATTGTTTACTTAGACTTCAGGAAGGCCTTTGATATGGTATCCCACCCCATACTGGTGAACAAATTAAGAAGCTGTGACTTGGATAATTGCACAGTTCGATAGGTGGCAAATTGGCTAGAGGGTCGTACCCAGAGAGTGGTGGTGGATGGGTCGGTATTGACCTGGAAGGGTGTGGGCAGTGGGGTCCCGCAGGGCTCGGTCCTTGGACCGATACTCTTCAATGTCATCATCAGTGACTTGGATGAGGGAGTGAAGTGTACTCTGTCCAAGTTTGCAAATGATACAAAACTGTGGGGAGAAGTGGACACACCAGAGGGAAGGGAACAACTACAGGCAGACCTGGATAGGTTGGACAAATGGGCAGAAAACAATAGAATGTGATTTAACAAGGAGAAATGCAAAGTGCTGTACCTAGGGAGGAAAAATGTCCAGCAAGGCGCCCCTGGGGGTTACAAGAAATAATGGCCATAAGCTAACAGAGAGCAGATTTAGACTGGACATTAGGAAGAATTTCTTCAGTTAGAGTGGCCAAAATCTGGAATGGGCTCCCAAGGGAGGTGGTGCTTTCCCCTGCCCTGGGGGTCTTCAAGAGGAGGTTAGATAGGCATTTGGCTGGGGTCATCTGAACCCAGCACAATTTCCTGCCTATGCAGGGGGTCAGATTCGATGATCTATTGAGGTCCCTTCTGACCCTAACATCTATGAATCTATGAACTGTTTCACATGGAGATAGATTGTGGCTATTTCAAACTGTTTGGTTTTTTTCCTCTCTAGACTTTTTCCATAGAACCTTGTCTCATATAATATACAACCATGTAAATATAAATAATGATTGATTTTCTATTTTTTTATAAATATGTGGGGGAGTTTTAACTGACAAGAAATTTTACATTCAGGGTCTTTAGTTCTTCTTTGTTGAGGTCTCATTTCCCTCAACTCGTCAGGACACTCTCTCCTTTCTTTTTTGTTCTGGGGTGTATGGGAAAAAAAACTGTAGCTCCAGTCTCCTCTCTTCTCCCACATCCCTTATGACATCTTTAGGCCATGTTAAGGTCTATTAAGATACACAAAAAAACAAAACAAAATACCAAGCTCCACCTAGGATAAACCTGAAGATCTTCTAGGCTTCTTCCTTCTCACTGCTTCTCTGTCTCTTGGCATTCCATATCTCCAATTACTGCTCTGGAGGATCCCTGCTTATCTCCTCATACATGCTGTCTCTGGCACCCCGGATCAACTCCTCCAATTCTACGGCCACAGCACTACTCTCTGAGCTCTCCCCTGCAGAGCCTCTCCTCCATTCTCTTTCCTCCCGCATGCTGTGCCATTTTGCCCTGCCCTTTCCAATCTGCAGGGAACAGCTGTTCCGGAAGTGGCGTTCCCCTCCCCTGCTCAATCTCTGTTCTGGTTTTCTGTAGCTTGTTTTTCTCCAGTCCCTCTTCACAACATTACACTTTTCCTGACTCCACATGACAAAAATCATCATTAAGTTAGCTAAATCTCATCTATGTATCGAAGTTATTAGCTGATTTTGTTTTAGATTTTTTCCCATCATAATTTAAAACACCTCTGACATGTTTTATTTTTAGCTCTTGAATTTCCTTCCATGCGGGTTTTTTTAATCATTTCAAATTTTCAACATGGATCTGACTTATGCTCCAAAATGGGATTTTCCCTGCTTTGAAACAATTTTAACACCAAGTGCAGATTGGGCTCACTCGGTAATCCATGGAAATCCATTGAATTTTTATTGCAATACTGCAACAAGACTCCAGGGGCTAATCTTGCAAATTTTTACTGGTGATTTAGTTCAAGGTTCAGATTAATGAAAAATACAACTCTTTTGGATTCCAAAAAAAAATTGTTCCCCGTGTTTGCATGCACTTTGTGGCAAAGATCAAATTGTTATGTGTCAGGCAGTTCAAGACTCAGGTTAATTAAAATTACTTTTTTGTTGGACTGGGTTCAGCATTGGTCTAAGAACATAAGCAGACCCCCAGGGTTTTAAACTTGGTGCAGTTTTTGTCTCCCTGCAATTCAAGAGCTGTGGGTCAGGAGTGAGGAGCACAGCTGGGCTTGGGGGGGCAGATGAGGAGTGAACTGGCAGGGCTGGGGGGGGGCAGGGTACTGTGAGTTGGGAGTGAGGGGCACGAGCTGGGCTGGGGGAGGACAGGTCAGGAGTGAGGGGGACTGACAGGGCTGAGAGGGTAGGGTTAACCTGGGGGAAAATGTAATCTGGGTGGTACTCAGATGAGGTACCCCCTCTCAAATTGAAGGGATTTAGCAGGTGTTAGTGCACTATGGGAGGGGTAGCTGCTTATGGGGGATCAGCTCTCCTCCTGTGCCCTATAGAGTAGAGCCAAGACCAATTGGAACTTAACTCTATATGGGCTTAATAGGGAAAGAACAGGGTGGAATATAACACATATGCAGGGGGCAAGGGGACCCTGGAAGATCATGGTACCCCCCTCCGCTTCTGGGCACTGGGTGGGGGGAACCAGAGGAGCAGAGAAGAGTCAAAGGGATTTTAGGTGAACATACACATATAATAGAGACATATCAATAACAGACTTGAGGTGCAGAGTTCACAAAATATAAGATACAGGGTTTCCCAAAATATGAGGTGCAGCTCCCACAAAATTTGAGGTTCAGACACTCTAGTGGGGTGGGGTAAAAGGGGTGAAACAAACCCTCTTCCCCAGTGGGGATTCCAATTTGAAGGCAACTTAACCTTCTGGTGTCTTTGTTGCCCTGTGGGGTCAGGCCAACTCTCAGGATCTCAATATTGCGTTGTTAGACAGGAGGGTGCAACACAATTGCACATGTACAAACACACAAATCAAGTAGGTGCGCGCGCGCGCGCGCACACACACACACACACACACATTACCAGCTCGGGCACATCTACATCCACATCGAAACCAGCCTAGGCATATGCATACCTATCACCAATTGAAGCACATACACTATACACCCCAAAAGTTAGACACAGATCATTAATTCATATATCTTGTACACAATGCCATACACACACACACACACACCCCTGCTAAATCCCTTCAATTGGAGAGGGGGTATTTCATCCGAGTACCACCCAGATTTTATACACACACATCACCTACACACAGGTAAGTTCCTAACTTGGATGGTACAGTGTGTATGTGTGTGCTTGGGATACCTGAGGGAAGGTTCAGGTGAGAGAGACAGTTAAAGTGTAGGGAGTGAAAGTTACCAAAACCAGGATTAGAACCAGTGGACTACAGAGAAGCTAGCTGAGGAACTGAGACTTGGGTTTACTTAAAGTAGACTGGGGCTGGAAACTGAGGCAGACAGCTGAGCTATTGGGGGCAGGGGGGCAGATAAGTAGTGGCAAGGAAGAGACAGCCAGGAAAGAAACTGAGGCAGAAACCTGGTTGCTCAGGGGAAAAGGAAAAGGCAGTGGGGATAAGACAGTGACAAAGAAACAGGGGGGTTGGAGGCAGAGAGGAGCTCAGGACAGGTGTTGGAGGTGGTGGTGAGCCAGAAGCAGGAGAGGGAGAAGTGAGACAGAAGTTAGAGGGGCAAGGAGTAGAGATTGGAGCAGGGCCAAACCATAGTAAAGCAAAAACCAACTCAGGGGTCCAAATAAGAGTTTTATTAAACAAACACACTACACAGCCCCATGAAGTTATGGGTTCACACACACACACACACACACACACACACACTAGCAGCAGGAGAAAGACTCAGTGGAAAGGTTGGAGTCCAGGTAAAGAAGAGAAGTAGAGTCCAAGGCCTTGGTTAAAGAGGGGGTGTGGGGTGATAGCTACCTATCCAGGCTAGAAAGGAATCCTTGTCCAGTAGGTGTTGTCAGGGGGGGTCACCAGCAGGACCTCTGGATGGATAGGTGGTGTGGCATGGTGCTGGTCCAGATGGAGAGGGCATCCCACTGGGTCGTCTTCACTGCCCCTTTTTATAGGGGCAGACCTTGTGTGACCCTGGTGACAGAAGGCATGCCCAGGCAAGGGTCAGCCCCTGGTGTACTGAGCATGTGTGCTCCACGTGTGCAGTTTTGGGTGTCTGTAGTGGTGGGGTACAATGGTAGAGTTGCTGGTTCTGCAGGTTCTTTTGTCTTTCAAATGCTGGGTTCTTGTCTCTGTTCCTGGGTGACATCTGTGGTTCCTGGATGAATCAATGTGAGGTGATGGCCTAGTTGTTACAGGCCATTCAGTAGAGGCCTGCTACCATTGTATTTCAATCATTTCCAATCACTTTCATTCATCCGGGAACCAATTTACATGGGAGGGGTACATGAATCATACAGTTACAACACAGGGGATGCCTGGGCAGAGGACACAAGATGGAGGCTTGACATACAAAATGGAAACTTGACATGACTTACGCTAACTTACATATATAGGCCTAAAACAGTAATCACACAATATAAAAGCAGTAAAAACATAATGATTATCACTTTTAAAACAGTGGGTATCGATATCAAAATAGCAGGGAACTTATTTGCAAAGAGGGGAGAGAAAAATAAAACTTACAACCTAAAATAAAATGTTAAAGCTTATCCTACATCTTAGTTTACTTATACTTATCTATAGGGAATAGGGGGGGAGAGAAAGTAAAAAATGGTTGGGGAAGGGGAGGGAATGCATTTTAAAATACATAAAAAAAATAAAAACTGGGGATTTTGCTACACCTTGACTGGGAATCAAACCCAGGTCTCCCATATGGGAGACAAAACTTTTTCTACTCAGCTATCAATGCCTGGACTACTAGCTGGAGCTCAAGACACTATTGCCTCTAGGATCCTCCATGTGCTGTCTGCACACTGAGCTGCCTGGCTTCACACCAGAGGTGGGTCGGAAAAAACCTGAGCTGCTGCCTGCAGCTTGGGGCTTTGGTCCCTCCAGGACCCACTGCACACTGCTCCTGGGAGGGCAGGGGGTTGAGGATCAGAAGTGAAGGCCTCTAGAAGTATATGGTGAGGGCTGTGCTAAACTGTTATATGTGGCTGTTGCACCCAGCTCAGGGGTGCATCTCAGCCCCCTCCCCATACACTGTTATATGGAGCTGGGTGCATATCTGCCATTTCCATGCACTGTTATATGTAGCTATTACACCTCAGAGCTAGGGCTACCCCACGCCATGCCTCTGCGGCACTGGTAAACTCTCTTGGACACCTTTGACCATATGGGCTAGACTAGGGAGAATTTCCAGCTGTAATCCCAGCCCAAAACACAGCCCAATTTCAGGGAAAAAAAAAAAATCAGAAAACTAGAAAAACCACAGAGACATGGTATGGGGTGGCCCAAGAAAAATTTCCACCTCTAATTCCAGCCCAAAAGAAATTCCTTATTTGATTCCATATACTTAGTAGAGTGTGCATGGGAGGGAGGGGGGGCTGTCAATCAGGCCATGCTTTGGGCCTCACAAGACTCTGGTCAGAGGTGTCCAGGAGAGTCCTTTGGTGGTACACAGGCATGGTGGATGCAGGTATTAATTTACATATTATTTGGTAAATATGCATATCTAATGAAATACTCTTTCTTTAGAATGTGTGATTCATTAATAAGAAGCTTTTATGGAGTATATATTAGCTTGGAAAAAGGAACCTGGAACCAGGAATAAGGGAATTAATAGAACAAACTGCAGCCTCATGAACCATAGGATAGTGTAAAAGGGGCCTTCTCGGGGCCGATTTCCCTGTGGTCTGCCCACCTGTTTCTGAGCTAAATGCCCACCTTTTCACCCACAACACCTTGTTGTTAATTAAATCATTGATGTTAAGTAAGCAGGAGGCTGTCTATTTCTTGCCCCGATGCCAGGGGGTGCTATCTGCAGCTCCATACCTCCCCTACACCGCAGCCCATGCCTTGTATATGGCATCCAGGTTTTATCAACATGACCAGCCCCACACTAGGCCCCAGAATCCTGCTATTTTAACCCCACCTGGATCTCTCCACTTTTGTTCTAGGCTGCATAGCTCCCCAAGCTGCTTCCCCTTACAAGTGTGGTCCCCCCAGGACCTTTGGCTCTACTGGCCCTGGCCCACCTCCAGGCCAGTCAGAACCCCAGGCCCTCAGCCCTGGGCATCCCTCACAGTGGGCCTCTGGCCCTTCAACCCTTCCAATCCTGGCCCCAACATTGACCAATCAGGGGATGTCAAGACAGGTTTGAGTCTATAGCCCCACTCTCTTGCTGGGGTCCACCTTCCCAACCCTAAAAGGGGGTAATCCATATAGTTGTGGGAGCTGAGGTTAAGGCACCCCAACCCACCTTTCACCTGGGTGGTAACTGGCCTGGCACTTCTTGGGGGCTCTCACACCACTGAGAACGCCACCAGGCCACCCACTCCCACCAGAGTGCAGTTTTAGGTCATGCCCATGACCAGGAGCCTCCTGACCATCCCCTACAGCTCCTCCCTTACCTCCAGTGTTCCATGAAGCCTCAGAGCCAGATGATGTAGTGCAACCCCCCCCCCCCCCCATAGGGAAATGCCCTGCTTATATAGGCAGCCCTGAATCTAAAATGGCTGCCTTAATCAGCCACCTGCTGACTGCTTGGCTTCAGTCCCTAAAGTGGCAGGCACAAACAACCTTGTTGTTGACTGCCCTGAAACAGTAGGTAGTGAGAAGGCTAGTCTCTGCCCCACACCACCAGGGCAGTTTGCAGGGGGGGGGGGGCTTTGTGGTGCAGAAGTTCCTTGACCTTCAGTAGGCAGTTTGAAATTCAGGGAGCAAATCCTAGCATGTGGCCTGGGGTGCATGAAAAGAGTGGATGGTGTGAGCAGGCCACTCACTGAGAGCAGGAGGTCCCCCACCAGGCCTGGGCAGAAGGAGGACTGGCAGGGAATTTTGCAAGTGAAATGTTCCTGGGACCTCATAAATGTTAGGAGTAACTGACTGATAAACAGAGTAAATAAAGTGCATGGCTTGCCAAGTGCAAATCACAGCTAAGCAGGCTTTTGCCATTTATGGAAGAGAACTCTAACATGTAGCATTAGGTGCATGTGGTACAGGTCGGGTAGCTCTGGGTAATTAATCATGGAATAGGCCTTTGGCAAACCAGAAGGTAATGCAGGAATAGGGATTTGTCTCTGTGGACTGCTTTCTAGGGCATGGCTTCCTCTATTCCTAACAGGGTAAGCGACAAGAAAACAATAATATTGCTGGCCCCAAAACAGTCACATCACAGAATGGTTCACTGAATTGGGCTGGTGTCTGTTTAAACTCCTGGAAAGCCAGGTTCAGAGGTCTGCCTCAAGGCACAGACTGATGACAGAACTGTAATCTGTGCTTTGGGGAAGCCTGAATTGACATCCAAATAGGGTTACTGCAAAATGCTGATAGGACAATGCACTGTTAGATGTCACCACTCCAGGATTCAGCCAGAGTCACTTAACTGGTTTTACAGGTTCTGCTGAGGAATCTTAAGGTAATGGTCTGAGGGGAGGATGGGAAATGGTTCACTCCAGTTCTACAGGAGGCACAATATACAACAATCACACAGAAAACATGATCATGCTTTACATCCAAGCCACTGCCCCTCCCCCCCACCCCCCCAGCCCTGCCTGTGTCCCTCACTCCCAACCTAAAGCTCTCTGCCCCACCAGGCCTGCCAGTGCTTCTCATTCCTAGATAACCTGCAGCCCCTCCAGCCCAGCTGGTGCCCCTCACTCCTGACCCACAGCTCCCTGCCCTTC
The DNA here is from genome assembly GCF_030867095.1 of Alligator mississippiensis. Classification (NCBI taxonomy): domain Eukaryota; kingdom Metazoa; phylum Chordata; order Crocodylia; family Alligatoridae; genus Alligator; species Alligator mississippiensis. The sequence continues at coordinate 35,404,883 of NC_081829.1, forward strand.
CAGCCCTCTTTCCCCCCAAACCCTGCCAGTGAACCTCACTCCCTATCTGCAGTCTTGTAGCTAACATTAACATAAAGTGTAATAATCATAAAATATAACCATGCTAGTCTTGTCCTGTAAGCAACTTGAAAACTCCATTTTGTATCCTTCTGCTTGACATAAGTGAATGAACTCTGCATAGCCTTTATGTATGACTGTGTGTAAAAGGGTGAATGGTGAAAGAATGGCATAGAGACAGGAGAAGAAGATTTAACTGTTTATGTAAGCAACAAGGCACCAAATGTAAGTTACCAGTCAGTAAACTAATTAATGAATGGCTGAAGAGCCCCTTTGAAGCTCGAGGGCACAAAGAAAATAACAGAAGAAGAAATTCTGCCAGACGGGCAACGAGAATACTCCAAGGCTAAGATAAGCTGAAGACAAAAGAAGAACAACTGCAAAAACAGAAGCTGGGTATGGAAAAACCCCAAAGCACTGAAACAAAGGATGCCAATCCCTATAAAAGAACACTTTGAAAATGCCAAGTTGGGTTAGTCTCTTTCTCTACTGCTGTTTCATTGGAGCACAGATGCATCTGTTCATCCCACTCCAGCTGCTATCTTTAAATTTGCTATCTTCAAATCATCATCATCTACTCAGTAAGCCTGGGTTGGCCACCCTGAGCTGATTGCTGGTAACTATATCTTGTGTATGTGTGGATGAAATGGTTGTTTTGTGTATGTGTATGCCTGTGTGTAATGATGTGTATGATGATTTGTGTGTGTTTGTATGAATGTTGTTCCTGAACCTCTATGTCTAACTCATGTAATCAATAAACATGGCACCTTGCCTTAACCCCCTTTATAAAGTCTCACTCACAATATGAGCAATTGGCAATTTGTGTAACAGCCCCCTGCCCCTTCAGCCCAGCTGGTGCCCCTTACTCCTGACCCACAGCCCCCTGTACTCTCAGAAAAAGGCATCAGTATGACTGTCAGGGAGAGCAATGGCAAGCAGAGGGTGGTCAAAAGCAGACAGGAACATGCTGCTGGGGACAAAAATAGGTTTAGAAGGAACAAGAGTACCAAAGACGAGGGGCAAGCTTGTCGGGTAGAGGACAGGAACAGGTATTGAAAGGATCTGGTTGTAGTCTGGGGTATATGACTGCAGGAGATGATGATCTATCAATGCAGCAGTTAAAGGATTGACATGTAAATAGACTAAGTGTTCAAAAAATTCCTTTCATTGAGCCTGGGCTGTTTCTTTCTTCACCTCAACCCACACCATGCCCCTGCTGTGCAGGGTTGAGGGGTGTTAGCTTATGCTAGCCACTGTGTGGTGATCGCGGGGGGAGGGGGAGTTAGAGTAGACTGATTGTGCGCCCCCCCCCCCCCCCTTTGGGAGAAGCTGTCCTGGGCATGGCGATCCCTGGTACCCAAGGAATCTTAATCAACTGCAATAAGAACCCCAGTCTCCCCATCCCCCACCCCCCCAACCACTGGTTCCCAGCTTTGGAAAAAGTCCTGCTTTTTGGTGTGAGGATACAAACTACAGGAGACACAGGATTCTTTCTGTTTTATATAAAAATTCCTGTAGTAATGATTCCATTCAGGCTTTAGCCTGGGTAGCCTGCATACATGATACCCAGATGCCAACACACAGTGAGGTGGGGTGGGGGGGGGGCAACCAGATCATTTATGTACACTTATGTAGCCCTAAGTGTACCCTACACCCAGTGCCTGGTGCAACAAGCATGCAGAAAAAGTGGGTGCTTCAGAAACTGCTTCAGGACCAGGCTTGGGCAAAAGAGCAGCCCCTTTGGGAGGCCTGCAGTACAGACCCCCAATGCCAATCCAGACTTGAGAGGGGAAGGCAGGCAGGCTTACTCTTGCAGACCTTTGCATGAAGAGATTTCCCACCCCAAACAGCAGCGCCCTGTGCAACAAGCAACAAGCACCCAGAAAAAAGTGGGAGGCTTTGTAAGGGAGGCGGGCAGCACTACTTATTGAGCTCAACCCCTCCTCCCCCAAAAACGTGTGGCTCTCAAGTAAAGCCACCAGCAATTCTGCCCCCAAAAGCAAACCAGCACGACCCAAGAAAATAAACCAACCAAAATATCAAATCTTGTCTTAAAAGGCCACCTAGCAGTAAAGTAGTACTGAAAAGGCGGGAGGGTAAAATTGTTCTGACATGCCCCCTAGCACATTTTACTAGTTACAGCATAATAAGCCATTATGTGGTAAATCACGTCCGTGTTACTGAATTAGTCATCATAAACTAAGAAAGGAAAATTAAACCAGGAACATTTCTAGCGGCTAAATGCCAATTACGTGGACGTTCGCCCTTAGATAACACTCATTTGAAGTCGTGTAATGTTCGGTTATAACGTTGTTTGGCCACCGCCTGCTAGTAGGTAACTACTGCAATGTAATTGGTTTTGCTTAACATCATTTTGCTTAAAGTCACATTTTTCAAGAATGTAACTATGACATTAAGTGAGGAGTAGCTGTATTATCAGACTTAACTGATTTAGGTTAAATCGGTTTATTGAACTCCTGTCCCAGATCCCCTCCAGATTCATGCTGTGTGCTCCAGCTGAGCAGGCACGTGTGCTTTAGTGCTTCTCCTTTAACACCTGTGGCTTCTGGCTTGGGTCACTGCAGGCATATGGCTGCACTTCCAGAACCAAAATTAATGTTTGTTCACTTGTTTGTAGGTTCAATCTATGCAGTTTAGACTAACCTGCAAAGATTGAATCGATTCAGCTTTGGGCTTTTTCACCGTCTGTATTTAGCCTAAATGCCCAACTACAACCAGAAAACTTACAGCAAATCAGCTTCAATGGTGTTAGCCTCAATAGTTTTCTGAAATTCTTGGACAATCATTGGAAACTGGTCTGTATGTCTTTAGCAGCCATGCAAAGCTGTAAGTGCAGTGTACAGGTGATGTATTTTTTATGAGAATTAAAATATTCATAAACAACAGAAGCTGAGCCAGCCAGAAATGTACAGTTCAAAGGAACAGATTTAGATAGGCTAGATGGGCAGATAAAAGCACAGATCATTGTGACAGGTCAACATATATGCCATTCACAGCGTAATCCAGTCATGGGCAAGTAGCTAAGATCAGGCTTCTGATCTACAAATGGTACTTTTTTTGTGGAACATCAGACGCCTTTTGCTGCCCTCTGTGTTGAAATGGTTCATTCCCTCTTGAAATCAAACCTCTAGAGAATACTCATTCTGTGGATGTCCCAGCAAGTTTTTGTACCAGGCTTCATGTTTTAACTTTAGGCTTGTTGGTGCTGTTATTTGAGAGAAGCAAAATCTAATTTTGTCAATGTACATAGGATCTTTTCTTTTTCCTTTTGGTTTTGTGGAAAGAAAAATATTTTGGTCTTGGAAATACAAAAGCCAGATTTCTGCCTTTCATACAGAGTTTCAGCATGGGAAACCTTTTTAGATTGTGAAAATAATATACTATTCAAATTTATAAGCTCAGTTTTGATGTGAGAATAACATTGTTGTAATTTTGCTGTTTTGGTGGCAAAGAAGGATTGTTCACAGCGCAAAATGCTTCCCTCAAGTCCTAAATTTGTGAAACATGAAACTATTATTATTTGTAAAGCAACCAGGAAAGGCAAGTGATGTTTTACACAACTTCTTAGTAGTTGTGCTGGCAGGCAGAAGAACTATTCATTATTATGTAGATTGAACACAAGAGCCTTTATTTCCCATCTGTCTGGGTCACACCCAAGGCCCAGTGCTATTCTTCACTGTCATACAAGTAGTTCTCTCATTCCTGGTAGACCAGTAAGGCTAGGGATACAAGTTACACATACATTAGTTTTAGTGATCAGAAATGGGGTTCAGCCTGTAACAGAATAGAAGTTCATTGCACATAAACCAGTTTCAAACTGGCTGAAACTGGTTTAAGATAAACCTGGTTGAATGTAGTATCAGACTTAACTGATTTAGGTCAAATTAGTTTATGAAACTTCTGTCCCAGACTCCTTCCTGGTTCAAGTTAAATCAAAGTCCCCCAGCATTTTGCAGCCCTGGGCTGGCCTGTGCTGTCTACTCCAGAGAGCAGGGCTGACCCTACTCATCTACTTCATATCTGGAGCAGTTAGGGCTGGCTCACTGGCCTCACTGCCCACCCCCCCACCTCCCTAGGCAAACCTCTGCTGGGGTCTGGAGTCATGGATGGGGGTAAACTTCCTTTCCCCTGAGTACAGAGCTGCTCTGCCCTGCTTAGTTAGTTGTGGCTGTGGACTACAAATGCCAGAGGCCCCTGAAAGCAAGAAGAGGAAGTTATGAGCAACCTTTAGAGTCCTGCTGCTGTGAGTCTGAACTGCAAATCCCAGAAACCTCACAAGCAGCAGGAAGAAGAAGCAAATACACAGCCCATTCTGGCTACGTGCCAGAGAGCCATGCTCTAGCATACTCTGGCTTCTGGCTTGAGCCACTACATTTTGTTCTTGGATATCTGCTCATGGCTTTCACTGAAGTGCTATTTCAAAAATAATTTTGTCTGTATAAGAATTGGAGCCTAGACATTATCCAAACTCATTAGAAGTTGATCCCATCTTCTTAACTCTATACACAGTGGAAATCAAATGTAACATAGACTTTGATCACATTTTTATTTTAAAAACAAACATGAATGGAACTATATCATTCAGGTCTTCTAAGTGTGGATACCACTGTGGCTTCAGTGGGCTTCCACCCAGAGAGAGATTGCAAGATCAGATCAGGAATTTCAAAGGTGCTTTTTGGAACCATATGTCCACAGGTTTCTCTTCACACTAAGATATGCATTTTCTTTTCCATTACATTGGTGCAAATGTCCTGATTTCAGTGAACTGGTGAAGCAGAGAAGTTCACCCCAAATATCTGGGGGAGGGGGGAGGGTTCTAAACTATGATATCTACTTCAAATTCTACCTTGAATTTTTTTGAGAAATCAAGGGATCCTGAGCACAGCAATAGATATATGTAGGTTGAGATTTCTCAAAGTCATTTATGGGATTTGGGAACCCAGTTCCTAAAAATTTCAATCCCTTAACCCAGGTTTGCAAATCTCAGACATAATATTTTTAGTTTTATTTGCAATCCCCAACCAAAAAACAATCTCCACAAAAATAAATGTCTTCAAAAAAGCACATAAATAATAATGAACATATTAAGAGAACAAGAAATGTCAGAATGTATTTTATAGTCTAAATCTCATAATCCTGTTGGTAAACTGGCTGGCTGTAGAAGAAAGCTGTACAGTGGTGGATCTTGGGAGCATTGAATAAGTACTTTAAAAAAGAAAAGTACCTCCTAAATACTTAATATGCTGAGGACTACCTGTAATAATTAAGAGACCTAATTTTGCAAATATGGAGCAATTCAGTAATTTGCAAGGGTGTGAGAAAGGGGCATAGGTATATGGATTTCTCTTGTAAGCATTGTATTGTTATTTCTACTAAATAAATGAAGGAATGTTCACTGTCAAGAACTGTTTGCTCACCTGTAGCTTTCCTTTGCAGGTACATTGTTTTTTACATCCTTACAGTTCTCTATTTGTTGTGAAGCTGGGGTGGGGAAGTAGTTTACTCCCTAATGTTAGGCAATCTACAGGATATATACAGGATATGCCAGAGAGCAGGAAATCTCTTGTTGAGTCCTGACTGTGACATAGTGGGTGCTAACAGATGTTCATGCCCCTGCTTTAACTCATGGTGCTTTACATAAAGTGCCATGAGTTAGAACACCCCCCTCTCAATCCAATACATGTTCACCTGTTGGGCTGGGGGGCGGGGTGGGAAGCAGGAGCCTACCTTCAGGAGCCCAAGGAGTCTGCCTGCAGCTGAAGAACCACCTCTCTCTGCCAGCATGTCCCCCCCCCCCCCCCCCCCCCCCCCCCCCAGCTCTGGGGCTGTCTTCAGGAAGTTAGCGGGGAGGGAGAGTGAACTGCCAGCTGGCTGGCCTGACCTGAGCTGGAGAGGGACTGTTGTGGGGGGGGGACTGTTGTGAGGTGGTAGAGTGCCTTCATTTGATCCTTCATTTGATGAAGGTTCATTTGTCATGTGATCAGCCACTTTAAAAGCATGCTGCAGCTGTGCATGTGTCATGGCACAACTGTAGAGAACTTTCAGGGAGCTGATTGCATGACAAGTATAACTTCTATCTACACCCAGTTTTTCAGGAATAGACCAGATATCAGATTCACAGAGGCAGAAACTGTCATTTAGATACCTCTGGTCTACATGTCGCTCAGTAGATTCTCCCTTTTCTCTCACAGGGTGATTGCACGAGGAGCCATGACACCAGTAACTAGGTGTCCCAGAGCCTACTTATCACCTGGATACTCATACAGAGATGGCACAATTCTGAAATGGACAAAGTGTGCTAGAGATTAAGTATTGTTGTCTCTATTTTGCTGATGAACTGTAGGTATAAAGAGGGTAAGTGGCTTGCCCAACATTATACAGTTAGGAATTGTTCCCCTGAATTGCAGTCTGGTGTCTTAAAACCACACTTGTTTTTTTTTCTCTCAATCAGGGAAGTATCCTTTGCTTCATCCACTCCTACATGCACCCATAAAATCCTTGCTGTGCACTTGTATTGGGGCATTCCTGGGTTCCCTATGAGAAGGCTCATTGTGAGGTGAGCACAGCAATCCTCTGTGCCAGTGCAGGTGGGTAAGATCTGCTCATAGAAGTTGTGCCTCTATTTATTGGATGTTTTCCTATAACAGTCAGATGCAGGGGGTTGAACTCAATGATCTATTGAGGTCTCTTCTGATCCTAACATCTATGAATCTATGACACATCTGAGCTATCACTATTGATAGGTCACTAGCAAAAATGAAATTCTCGCTGAAGCCATTTGACACGCTTTTTTGTTTAAATTGGTAAAATAACCATACACATGAGAAAGAAAGGGGAAAATGAAAGAAATCCCCTCCTCAATTAAATTTTGACCTGGCCTTGATTATTTATCACGTTGTACTTTATAAACTGTTTATAGTATGGAGATCATATTGTGCTGATTTAGTTCTTTTTAGATTATAGTATTATAAGCAAGTGTAAAAACTACTGCATCACACCTAGTTCATTAGACGTGATCTTCATGTGACACCAGCGTGATGCAGGGATATCATTGAAAGTAGTGGTATGCTCTCATTTAACAATCTAAATTAGATCAGACCTTTGTCTCAAGAAAGGGTTTAAGTTTGATTTTAATAAGAGAGGTCATGTATAACTAAACACCCATTTACTGCCAAATTTATTTGTTAAATATTGGCTGTTAAACAACTATTAATTTTGTTGTCTTTACTAGAATCATGCAATCTCTATCACATGGAATAGCATCAGATGTTATGAAGAATGTTTTAAATAATTAATTGGCATTTGCTTAACTTACAGTCTTATCTTCCTGAAATCTAAACTAAATGTATATTTAACCAAAGAGTTAGCAAGCAAAGAGAGATGGAACTTTATATTTTTCTAGGCAAAATTACTGAAGAAATATACATGGCTGAACCATAGACCTAGGGATTTTACTAGGTAGCTCATTATACCTTCTCTCATATAAAAGCAGGAGGACTGTTCTGGTAGACTATGTTGCTACTTATTAAGAAAAAAGATTGGGCACAGATTAAATTAAAGATTGAGCATTGCATGCCAGAAGTTTTATCCAGAAGGGGAGAATTGTTTTCAAAAAAGGATGGAGGTTAAAAGGTGAGTCCTTGCATAATTAATTGAAAAAGGGGTGAATGGCTAATACTTGTAATGCAAATGAAATACAATTTGATATAAAACAAGCTTTAAGACCAAAATCTTAATAATTATAAAGTAATATAATGACTGTACTTGACAGATGAGAATAATGTAAAGCTGAGGTTATGGATTGTTATTTCAGTTGTCAAAATGTGTGTATTCAAAGCTCATGGCAAATGCTGAGATGACAACTCCTGGAGACTAAAGTACTGTGATTCAGAACAGGCATCAACTTCTGAGGTTTTCCCTCTCTGCCCACACAATGCACTTCAAGAACAAGAATGAAACAAAAGGCAAAAGCAAAGATAGTCATAGTAGGTATGTGCAGACATTATACTTTGATTGACCTAACTAGGATTAAGTCAATCAAAGGGCTGAAATGTACACACATTAAGGGAGTTTAGATCAGGCAACAAATGGCTGGCCCAACTTAACTTAGTTCACCCAAGGAGATGTACTAAGTAGACTGGGCTAACCCATGCCCCATCTAACTGAACATGTTCACATGTTCAGAGTGCAGCTCTGGGGCTGGGGAAGCCTAGCTGCTCTGCCCAGCTGTAATTCTGCACTTTTTCTACCTTCTCCACCCTGACTGGGCTATTTTAGCCCTTCTGAATCCCCATTCCCAGACCTGCTAGCCCCTCCAATCCCATCAGCCCCCACCCTGACAGCCACCAAACACACCTGCAGATCCACTAGCCCCCTCACCTCCCCCCACCAATTTATTTACTTAGATTTCATTCCAGATGTGGCTCCCAGCTCTGGAAAATGTGCAAAAGCAGGACCTGGTCTGGCTTAAAGTAAGTCATGTGATCATATGTTGTGTCCTAGGAACAGTACACACCCTCTCAATTCATATTCAGTACTTGGTTTGCCTGCTGATTGCAAACCAGAATGCCATCTCTGTTGTGAACATGCATTCACTAGGAATGAACTGAATCATCAGATCACTTTACATGTCACCATCACCAAAAGTTTGTTTACTGCAGTTTTGGTCTAGAATGTAAAAGTGACCATTTTGTTTTGAATTTCTTTGAGGGCTCCAAACCCTTTAGCCAGTTTTTGTTTAAAAATGATCAGGTACTTTTAGCCTCACCTTACACAGAGTGAGGTCTAAAAAAGCAAGGTAGGTGTTGTAAGGAAGTAAATGTTATATTATTGTTAAAGATAAATGGTTAAAACAAAAACTCACCTTTCATCTATCCTAAACCTGCAACTGGTATATCCATGAAAGCAGCAAACCCATGTCTGCTACTACAGTTCTGCCGAAAATATACTTATAATTACAGAGATCCTGGTTTTCTCTGTTTAAAAATCACAGATTCTCTGATAAAAATTGAAAATTCTCTTATTAAAACTCCCAAAATCTGCATTTTCCCCTCCTTACTGCTCTCCCCCTGATGTCTCCACAGCCCATGGGGCAGGACCCAATGCAGAAGGGCAAGGCAAGGTGGTGAGGCTTGGTGTTGCTGCTGGGAGCCCTGTGTCACCATGGCAAGGCACCTGCTGCCAACCCCACTGCTGATGAGGCAGCATGAGGCTCCCCACTCAGCCCCACTATGCCCTGCCATGCTGGGTCCCACCCACTTGGCCATGGAGGCCCCAGTGCAAGGGCAGCAAGGTGGGGAGCCCTGAGCCCTCAGTGGACAGCCTACCCCTTCCCCATGTACAAATCTGGTGGGCACGTGCCTCCCATGCCCTCCCCAGGAATGCGTGCAAGGGCAGGGAGTGAAGCCCCCCACCCCCACTGCCTCCTGGATGAGCTTCCCATAGCTCTATCCCACTCCCTGCCCAGGCCCTGGGGTCACACATGGCACCAGGCCCCAAGTCCCATGCATCACCCCAGCTGGGCAGCAGCCTTAGCCCCAGTTCCAGCCTTGCCCAACACCCTCTCTCACTCTGGGAGCATCAATCCCACCCCTGAGCTACCTGAGGGGAGCCAAGGGAGCTTCTCTCCAGGCTGCATGGCTGCCATGCACATGTGTGAGCATGCATACGGTGCCCCCTGCCTAACCACTCTCCTTCCACTCCCTGCAGCCCCTTGCAGGCTAGAACTCTGCAAGCCTGGAAGGGGAAAGCTGCCTTTCTCCATGTTTTTCTCCTTTAAAGGAGAAAATCCTGGTTTTTCTCCTTAAAAAGAGAAAATCTGGGTGTTATCACATTTTTACATGGTCAATGGTTATAACCCAGGTCACTGGCTATAAAGCAGCATCCTATTGGGTTAAGTGTATTTCTTATGTAACGCCAGTGAAATGAATTGTTGCTGGAAATATATATTTGACCTACTGTGCCTACGAATGGTGATTCACTGGGTTGGCCATATCTTTTGAGTTTGGACTATGAATGAAAGAGCTACTTATGTGCAAGAAACAGGCATCTTGTTGCAGCATCAATTTCATTAAAAGTGTAGGAGGCTACCTTGGAGATGACCGTCTTTTCTTATTATTTATGCTTTGCTCCATGGCAACATTCTTCTTGCTGAATTGTTTATTGTGAGAAAAGGCCCAAACATAAACAAGATGACCTTACAGAGGAGCAGCAATTTTTCAGTCTCTTCTCTTCCACTACTTCCATTGGGTTTTGTGATTTTTAATCTGACAGTAATTGCCATTTAAAAAACAAAACAAAAGTATAGTAGAATCTTGTACTACTCAATTTACAGAGGGTTTTTTTATAACAAATAATCTTTAAATTGTGGCTTCCAATCTTAGGAAGGAAGCACGAATCTAGCTTTTTCTTCTGAATATGCATGAAGGGACAGCTGAAAGTATTCTATTTTTAAAAAGAAAGGAGGAAAATAAAAATATTTTGATTCCCCCAAATGAGCCAAACTGAAGGTTTAAAATGCTTTGGCTAACTACTTTTGTGTTAGTGTTGTAATTCAGACTTCTAGGTCCAATTCCATTTGGTTCCATTTCATTGGGTATAAATGATTTGCATATCTCTAGATACATGATAGATCACATTTTCTCTCCTAAGCAGCTTACAGTCACAATGCAGACAAAGCAAGCCCCAGATAATGGAGGATGAATGGTAGAAAGTTTTAAAGAAGTAAGTAGTTACTGTGATTGGGCAGATATCTTAGCTGTTATAATGGCATTTTCTGGTGTTCCAGGATCAAGATGGGTACAAGTGTGAAGGTCTAAGAGAACAGGAGAGTAGTAGAAAAGAAACTGAGTGGTGGTGTTGAGAGTAAGTTTTCAGATTGGAACCCTATTTAAATAAGTAGCTTGGTACAAAGAAGTTTAAGCCAGGATATTATCACTTTGAATACAGAATTGTTATATTTAACAGATAGGTCATATCTAAATAATGATCAGTTATCTAATACTGTTCAAATTACCATCAGATCCATGACCGTGCCTTGCTTTAGAGGGTCCTCTTTGGTTATGCCTTTTCTAGGCTTCACACGCACATGTTCATGTGTATATACATGTTCATGTACATATATTTATACAAACACATATAGTATCTTGAATAAATGTTTCTGATCCAATCTGGTACCTTTGTGTTACAAAAAAAAAAATCCATTAATATTATGACCGTGCTTATTTTTTAAATAATGGGAGGAGAATGGGAGGAGACCGTATCCCCACAAATATTTTGTACAGCGAGATTCAAGATGGCTCTAGAAAGCACGGTTGTCCTCTCTGGTGATACCACAGTGTCTGCAAAAATTATATGAAGTCATTCAACATCAGTGTAGAAAGCTGGGACAAGTACATAGAATGAATCTGGAGTGAACATCCTGCACTGGGTGCAGCTCAACAAGAATGATCTTTGATCCAGATGATAGAAACAAAGTGAGAAAGAAGGAAGTAGCGTGCTTAACTTGGACTCCAATTCAAACAACACATGAATCTGTGAAACCTGTAACAAGCTGTGTCACTCTTGAATTGGGTTTGTCAGCCACAAGCGGATTTGCTAGCTGCCTTACTAGACCTCTTATACATGCGTCATGATCCAGAGGCTCGACAGTTGCCTACTCTTATTTTTCATAAAATTTCTAGAAATAATTTGATGATCTCATATTCTATGGACTGCCACATCTTTTACACAGTTTGAGTAACATTCTCCTGCTTTTCTCTATTTTGAGCAAGATTTACATCATCCTTAAGGCTCCAAAAAGCAACTCTCATTTCATGCAAGCCTAAAAGTTCAGCCACTTCTTTTGCTATGAACTTCCAACTATTGCAGGAATTTTGTTTAGCTTAGCACAACTACCTATTTAAAACTTCTAGAAGTATTAACACATTTCGTCTATAGAAATGCACACAACACATTTTCAAGAATATTTTAGTTCACATGACCCTTAAGCACTTGTTTTCCATTACTGGGAACCACTATCAGGAGAATTACTGCAGTGCAGAAGATGACCCTTTGGTAGCAAGAATTGGGGAAGAATGTAACTAACATAGATTGCACTTGTTATCAGAGACATACTAGCAGTATATTAATAGTACACCACATCACACACCTTCACCTGTTTTAAGTGAGCTCAGGGTTGAAAACTATTTTCTCTTCGGAAATCCCTTTTAAATATCAGCCATTTGGTACAATCAGTCCATTCCAAAGGCAAACTATATGCTTTTTTTTAGATGCATTTTTATAAGTCTCAGGGATGCAAGTCATTTCTAGCTGAGATGATTTAGCAGTGTCCAAAGGAGCGTGATTCCATCTGAGGCAGAGAAATCATCTTGGCCTTGCCTTCAGTTTGATAGATGAATTTTAATAAGGAGCCCTTGGGAGCTTCCCAAGTTCTCCCTTCAGCACATCAATTACATTAAGTGTCTGATCCTGCCTAATGTGGTAGGAGCGGTGCTTTTATCATGTAGGTTTTCCTTTTGAAGTAGCTGTCTGTGTGGGGCACTTTGCACCATGCAGCATCAGACCCTTTATTAGTGTTAGATTAGTCATGTGAAATATAAATAAAGTTTTAATTTGCTACTAGAGCTGATGCTAGTTCTACCAAGGGGCTTGTGCTTTTCATTTTTTAAGATGGTAGGCGGTAGAGCTGTATTTGATTTTGCACATTAAAGCCCCCACTTGCAATTTCATTGTCTGACCAGGAAAATTCAGACTCTACCCACCTCTTACATTCTTCATCTGAAATGCTCTGCTGTGAGACTCATTAATATGAAACTGATTAACAAATAATATGATACAAATGGAGGGCTACATTGCTGAGCTAATCAGAGCTGGTTGCTGCTGCTTCCCAAATGCCTGAATCGTAGTTAGTATGACTCATACAAACAGATCTTTTCATTATTATTTTAACATTGTTCATCTTTTAGCATTAAAGGGTATTTGCTCTAAATTCAGATATGGATTCAGCGTAGTAAAATGCTGTTGTTTTATTTTGCATAGAAAGAAAATGGAACATTTTGCCTGTAGTTTGAGTGAGTACAAAATAAATATTCAGTATTTTTATTGAAGTCTTCTGTTTTCATGGTTTGCATGACACTGTTAACTATAAAATATGTATGTGGATTTTCAGATGTGTAAAATGAAGGCATTATCTGCATAAAAGTTCCATGTGAAAACCTCAGTCCTAGTCAGGGGCCATATTGTGCTAGGCTCTGTACAAAACTACTGCCATGTCCCTACCCCAAAGAGCTTGCTTATTTTTAAGCGAGACAGGGATGGAGTGTAGCAAGGCATACAGTTACATAGACTAACTGGGTGTGTCATCTGATTCTTTACAGGCACTGGAAAAGTTTAAAAGTGAACACTCGTTATCTCAAACTGGTCCTTAACCTAGCTCTGATTTGTCAGTTCATGTCCTGCAGAAGCAGAAAGAGGAGATGTTGGAATGGATATTTCATGTGTAAGGAATGGAATGAATGAAAGCCGACTGATGGGAGTAATGGACTAAATGGCATCACTAATGGATTTAGGAGGATGAGAACAGCTGGAATGGATTAGTGAAGAGGGTCAGAGTCAGTAAGGGATTTGAAGGTGTGAACAAGAATTCAATATGCATTCCATTTGGAGTGGATGAGGACAGTGTGGATATTAGCATGTAGCACCCCCTCCCCCCCCGGGTTTTTCTTTTTTTTAAACTTAAAAATGCATTCCCTCTCCTTCCCCAACCATTTCTGACTTTTTCTCTGCCCTCTCTAGCCCTTATAAATGATTACAAATAATACTAGGTAAGCTAAATTCTTATACTCCCTCACAGTAACAAGCCCCTTTTATATTGTAAATAGTGTTTTATTATGTTTGTACTGATTTTTACTGTTTTATATTGTATTATATTATGATTTAGGCCTATGTCTGTAATGTCAAATAATATAAAGTTTCCACTTTGTATGTCAAGTCTTGATCTAGTGTCCTCTGCCCAGGTATAACCTATGTTGCAACTGTGACTCAAGTCTAACCAGTCTCCTGTAAATTGGTTCCTGAATGAATAGAAATGAATGAGGGTGCTTGAGGTACAATGGTAACAGGCCTCTACTGAATGATCAACTAAATGTCCGGACCATTGCCTTGCATTGACTCACCCAGGAACCACAGACCTCACCCAGGAACAGAACAGAAACCTAGGATTTGAAAGACAAAGGCTGCTGCAGAAACCAGACAACCCACCATTGCAACATAGACACCTGGAACTACACATCCTTGCCTGGAGTGCACATGCTCAGTGCACCAGGGTTGACCCTTGCCTGGGCATGCCCCTGCCACTAGGATCATAGAAGGTCTGCCTCTATAAAGAGGGGTAGTGAAGACAGACCCAGTGGGACGCCCTCTCCATCTGGACCAGCACTATGCCATGCCACCTACCCACCCAGAGACTCTGCCGGCGACCCCCTCTGGACAACACCTTGCTGGAGAAGACCCCGACTGACCATCGAGAATCAACTCACAGCTCAGGATAGGTAGGTATCACCCACCTTTCCTCCCCAGGCAAAGGATCTGGACTCTGTCCCTACACACATTAACTTCGATCCCTCCACCAAGCCTTTTTCTCTCTTGCTACCATTGTGTGGGTGCGTGTGTGAGTGCTTGTGTGTATATGTGGGGGGGAGAGGGGGAAACCAATAATTTTGTGGTCTGTATAGTGCATTGCCTGTTTAATAAAACTGTTAATTTGGAACCCCAAGTTGGGTTTTGTCTTACTGACCTCCTAGCCCTGCTCCAGTCTCTGCTTTCTGCCCCTCTGATCTTCCTTCTGTGTGTCTCTCTCTCTCCAATTAATCTTAAATTACCCCAGCTCCAGTCTGCCAGTCCTAATCCTGGCCCTGGCAACTTTCACTCCTGATACTTCTACTCTCTTATTTTTCCCTCTCTCATTTTAACCCCCATCCATCTCCCTCCTTCCCCTCCTTCTGGAAATCTTTGACCCTTGACTCCCCCTCCCATAGCCACCAAGCATGCTAATTTTTTTCATTATTTTTTTGATAGAAGAACATTCTGTTGCTTGCATTTATTGACAGCAGCTTTCAAATTAATCTAGAAATGTTGCCACAGGTTATTTCTTGACTCTTCTTTCCCTACTTATTCTCCTCTTGTAAATATAGGTCTGGTCATGCCGTTGCTTTCATCAGTCTTTTTCCTTGGGTATATTTCTGTATTCTCGGTTTTGATTAGGTCTACAATACCTTACTGAAGAACAGAACTTTTAAGTGCAAATCCTGTAGCACTATTTTTCATAAGGCAGAGGTGTCTAAGGGCATCTAAGGGCAAGTCTGCTGCTTCCCAGGGGCCTGCATCCGGGACATTGCGGAGAGGATCCCCAAGCTCCTCAAACCCACAGACCGCTATCCCATGCTCCTTATTCATGTGGGCACCAATGACACGGCTCGGAGCACTCCCAGCCAGGTCATGAGGCGCTACAGGGATTTGGGAGCGGGGCTTAAGGGTCTGGGGGCACAGGTGGTGTTCTCGTCGATCCTCCCAGTCTCAGGCTATGGGCTGAGAAGGGACAGGAGGATCCATGTGGTCAACCAAAGACTGCGGCGCTGGTGTCGTCAGGAAGGCTTTGGCTTTCATGACCACAGCCCGCTCTTTGGCGAGAGAGGCAGCGAGCTGCTGGGAAGAGATGGTCTCCACCTCTCTCCCCTAGGGAGGAGGCTCTTCTCAGCCAGACTGGCTGACCTGCTCCACCGGGCTTTAAACTAAGCCCGCTGGGGGACGGGGGCACGACCGCCACTGCTGGCCCGCTGAGCAAATCTTGCAAAGCCAGCGGATCATGGCACTCAAGGGAGCCCGCCCCAGCCCCAGCTCTGGTAAAATCTGTGGGCAAGGAAGGAGCCCCCCAGGGGGCGCTTGCCTGCCTGTACACAAATGCCAGGAGCTTGGGGAATAAGCAGGAGGAGCTCATCCTCCTGCTCAGTGCAAACAATTACGATGTCATAGGGATCACGGAGACCTGGTGGGACTCCACCCATGACTGGACCACGGGGATAGATGGCTATACCCTGTACAGGAGGGATCGTGTAGAGAAAAGGGGCGGGGGTGTAGCTCTCTATGTTAAGGAAAGCTACGCGTCCCTGCAAGCCGATATTGGCGACCAGGGTGGACGGCTGGAGACCCTCTGGGTTAAAATCCATGGGGAACACGGCACAGGGGACACAATGGTGGGAGTCTATTACAGACCTCTCACCCAAAGTCCTGAGCTAGACCAGGAGTTTGCCCAGGAACTGGCTGAGGCAGCTTGCTCCAGGACCATGGTTGTCATGGGTGACTTCAATTACCCGGACATCTCGTGGGAGGATCGCTCAGCAAAATCTGAGCGGTCGCAGAGCTTCCTCTCGTGCGTGGATGACCTCTACCTGACTCAAGAAGTCTATGGGCCAACGAGAGGCAAAGCGCTGCTCGACCTGGTGCTGGCTACTGGGGAGGACCTAGTCGGCGACCTAGTGATCGATGGGAAGCTGGGTGACAGTGACCACGAGCTGATCACCTTCACCATCCGCCGAAAAGCTGGCAAGTCGGTCAGCAACACGCAAGTCCTTGACTTCAGGAAAGGCGACTTTGACAAGCTCAGGAGGCTTGTCAGTGAGGCCCTAAGGGACTGTGACCGCAGGGAGAGGGGAGTTCAAGAAGAGTGGTTGCTCCTCAAGGGAGCGATCCTCAATGCACAAACTAAGTCTATTCCATCTCGGAGGAAAGGCAGCAAGAGGGCACAGCAGCCCCCCTGGCTCTCCAGGGACCTAGCAGACCTCCTGAGGCTAAAAAGAAAGGCCTACAAAGGATGGAGGATGGGAGTCACCTCCAAGGAGGATTATTCTGCACTGGTCCGGTCCTGTAGGGAGCAGACCAGGAAAGCCAAGGCTGCAACTGAACTCCAGCTAGCTTTGAGCATCAAGGACAATAAAAAGTCCTTTTCAGATATGTGGGGAGCCGGAGGAAAAGCAGGGGCAACGTTGGACCCCTGCTGAACCAGATGGGGCAACTGACAACTGACGCCCAGGAAAAAGCCAACCTATTAAATAGGTACTTTGCGTCGATCTTTCATCAGCCCCATGGGACGCCCGTGCCTGCTATAGGGCCGGGAAGTCCGGGTGAGGGTGATCCCCTGCCCTCCATTAATGCTGACTTTGTGAAGGAACATCTTGAGAAGCTGGATACCTTCAAGTCAGCCAGCCCTGACAATCTTCACCCCAGGGTACTCAAGGAGCTGGCGAGCATCATAGCCCAGCCTCTAGCGCGGATCTTTGAAAACTCTTGGCGCTCTGGTGTAGTGCCCGAAGACTGGAAGAAGGCCAACGTGGTGCCTATCTTCAAGAAAGGGAGGAAAGTGGATCCGGCTAACTATAGGCCCATCAGCCTGACTTCTATCCCGGGGAAGATCTTAGAAAAGTTTATTAAGGAGGCCATCCTTAATGGACTGGCCGACGCCAACATCTTAAGGGATAGCCAGCACGGGTTTGTTGCGGATAGGTCTTGCTTGACCAATCTCATTTCCTTCTACGACCAGGTGACCTATCACCTGGACAAGGGAGATGAGATTGATGTCATATATCTTGACTTCAAAAAAGCCTTCAATCTGGTGTCCCATGATCGTCTCTTGGAGAAACTGGCCAATTGTCGCCTTGGGTCCCCCACGATCCACTGGCTGGAAAATTGGCTCCGGGGTCGGACCCAGAGGGTAGTAATTGATGGAGGTCACTCATCGTGGTGTCCTGTGACCAGTGGGGTCCCCCAGGGCTCTGTCCTTGGACCCATACTGTTCAACATCTTCATTAACGATGTGGACACTGGAGTCAGAAGCGGACTGGCCAAGTTCGCCGATGACACCAAACTTTGGGGCAAAGCATCCACGCCAGAAGACAGGCGGGTGATCCAGGCTGACCTGGACAGGCTCAGCAAGTGGGCGGATGAGAATCTGATGGTGTTCAACGCCGATAAATGCAAGGTTCTCTACCTTGGGAAGAAAAACCCGCAGCATCCTTATAGGCTCGGCAGTGCTGTGTTGGTTAGCACTATGGAAGAAAGAGACTTGGGGGTCATCATTGACCACAAGATGAACATGAGCCTGCAATGCGATGCTGCGGCTAGTAAAGCGACCAAAACGCTGGCTTGCATCCATAGATGCTTCTCAAGCAAATCCCGGGACGTCATTCTCCCCCTGTACTCGGCCTTAGTGAGGCCGCAGCTGGAGTACTGCGTCCAGTTTTGGGCTCCACAATTCAAAAAGGATGTGGAGAAGCTTGAGAGAGTCCAGAGAAGAGCCACGCGCATGATCAGGGGTCAGGGAAGCAGACCCTACGATGACAGGCTGAGAGCCCTGGGGCTCTTTAGCCTGGATAAGCGCAGGCTCAGGGGTGATCTGATGGCCACCTACAAGTTTATCAGGGGTGATCACCAGTATCTGGGGGAACGTTTGTTCACCAGAGCGCCCCAAGGGATGACGAGGACGAATGGTCACAAACTACTACAAGATCTTTTCAGGCTGGACATAAGGAAGAATTTCTTTACTGTCCGAGCCCCCAAGGTCTGGAACAGTCTGCCGCCGGAGGTTGTTCAAGCGCCTTCATTGAACGCCTTCAAGATGAAACTGGATGCTTATCTTGCTGGGATCCTATGACCCCAGCTGATGTCCTGCCCTTTGGGCGGGGGGCTGGACTCGATGATCTTCCGAGGTCCCTTCCAGCCCTAATGTCTATGAAATCTATGAAATCTATACATGTCCTCTGAGGCGGACGTGGGACCGCTTTAATTAGAGTGGCTCTGAGAGCCACTCTAATTAAAGTGCCTGCAGTGTCACGTGTATTAAGCATCCCATACTTCAAAATGGTGGCAGGGGCACTTAACTAAAGTGCATTCAATGAGCTTTAGTTAAAGTGTCCCTGCTGCCATTTTGAATGTGGGGACACTGAATACATGTGACACAGAGGCTGCTGGAGTGTGCTAGTTAGCACACTCCAGAAGGCTTGTAGTGATGAGTGCTAATTAGCATGTGTCAGAGCAGAGGTTGCTCACGTGTATAGATGCCCTAAAATATAGTCTTGGTTTGGATCTGGCGCATATAGCTACATCATCTGGGCCCCAGTGCTGGCCCTACACAGGGCCAGTCCAGGATGCCCCACTGCATGCTGGATCTAGCACCCAGAGTGCCTGCTCCAGCTGGTCCAGGTTCTAGAGCAGACACCATGTGCACTGCGGTGCCAGCCTGACCATAGTGGGCACTGGATACAGCATACAGGTTTCCCTTGATTTATGTGGGTTCTGTATATGTGAATTTGCTCTTATGTGGTGACCCTTTCTATACCCAAAATTTGTTATATGCGAGGTAAATTTACTCTTATGCGATCAGCATAGGTGCCCCGCCCCCAAACAGATAAGCCTGTGAGGGGAGGGGAAAGGGCTGTGGGGCTGGGGCCCCACTCACCCCAGCCCCTGCTGCAGCTACTTTGGGAGCAGCCAACACCAGCAGCCTGCAGCTGATGGACTGCACCAGGCACTGAATGCACCCCGCCCCCCGGGGCTCCTCTTGTCCCCACTCACCCCAGGTCCTGGGCTGCACCATGCAGTGGTGCAGGCAGGTGGTGTTCACCACTCCTGGGTCTGCTGCAGCAGGAGCTGTGGTGAGTGGAGACAAGCGGATCCCCAGGGGGGTTGGGGCACACTGAAGCCCAGCAGCTGCAGGCAGCTGAGATTAGCTGCTTCTGGGGCCACTGCAGCAGGGGCTGGGGTGAGTGGAGAAAAGCAAAGGCCCGGGGCTGTAGCAGGGAGCAAAGTGGAGGGAACTGTCAGTGGGTGCGGGGTGGAGGTTGGGAGGGCATGGCTCTTGCTGCTACCTGCACCCTGGGAGTGTGGTGGCCTTGGGGGCTGCACCGGGCTCTTCCTGGGGGGCATGTGCCCCCAGATCTACATGCAGAATGGGAGTAGGCTGCCACTGCAGGCTGGGGCCAGTGGCAGCACTGGGCTCCTCCCAGTGCTCAGTGGTGGTGCTGGAAGGGCAGGTTGGGGGCAGCTATGGTGAATTTTGGGGTGGCAGCAGCTCCCCTCCCAGTGCCACCATCCACCCTGAGTGCCGGGAAGAGCCCAGTGCCACTGCTGGCCCCAGCCTGCAGTAGCATCCTGCTTTTGCCCCACATGCAGATCTGGGGGCACATGCCCCCAAGAAGAGCCCAGTGCAGCCCCAGAGCCTGCAGCCCTCCTAGGGTGTGCATAGCAGCAAGAGCCACATCCCCATGCCCCAGACTCACGTACAGTTTTTTCCACTGTTCTCCCTGTTGCAGCCCTGGGAGTAGCCAATGGACTGCACCACATCCTTCCCCCACCCCTTCCCTAGTCCCAGCCTTACTCCCTCCCTCCCTGCCGTGAGAACGTATCCCTATTTCTTACATTGTAAACTGGGTTCCCTTTATGCAAATTTGATTTATGCACAGTTTTCCGGGAGCGCATGTACCACATAAATCGAGGGAAACCTGTACTGTGGCAGAAAGGGGTTCTGTGTGTCCCCTACATGCTGGATCCATTCTGACTGGTCTGGGACTGTGATGCACATAGCACCCATTCCATCTAATCAGATCCTGCACTGCACATGGTTTCCACCCCATAGCTCAGGAGCAGGAGTTATGTACTACTTATGTTCTGCTCTGGCCACAGCAGGTTCCATGTGCGATGCAGTCTCAGACCATCTGGAGCAAGCATCACAGGTGCTTAATCCAGTATGCAGGGAGGTGGTGGTGGTGGAGGGGGGTGTCTGTGGGCTCATTCCAGTCCATGAAGCTGGCCCCACACCATTCATTTGGCACATGGACTAATCCTGGCCTGCTCATCTTACCTGCAGGGCCTCTTGTAAGGTGTTACAGGGATTCTAAATGGAAAAGTGGAAAGGCCTTATATAGTCTTGATTCTTGTTTTGGGAACATTCTATTAGTTCATACACGTTAAGAATAAGAAACATTATTTAAAATTCCGCTCTGTAGGTAGATTTCTCTTTAGGCTCTACTTGTATAACCCCTTGGATTATCTACTATGCATACTATGTACTGAAAGCAAAACTTATCCCTGCAATTCTGAAGCCGATAAAGGACCGGGATACTGCAGCTCACTTAATTAATGCTACCTTTTACAGTCTATTTTAAGCTGCCTTGCTTCAGTCTGAACCATTTGATCTGTTTCCAGAAATGCAACTTAATCATATCTGATTGCTTGTTGGAATCTCTAATTAACTGGGGTGCAAACCATTTAGCAATCTTTGCCAGGTGCTATGTCCTTTAAAAAAGAGCTGCTTGGTGAACACATACCTAAAGCAGAATAGTTATGTAAATCTATCACCAAGAATATTTTAAATTCATGATCAACTATTTTTTATTTCTTTTTTTCCTCAGGCTAATTAACTATGTTGACTTAAACAGATGTGAAGTATGTGATTTTATTTTCTTTGCTGCCAAACTATCATTTACCATTATGCTATGTTTTATTTGAAAAGACTAAAGACTTTATATTTAAGGTCTTTATAGAAAATTGCTTTGGTGTTAAAATTGGTTGCTGGGATGAGACTGAAATTTCCAAGTAGCTTCATGCGTAGCTACAAGAAGCATAAGGAAAATTGTATGGAATTACACTAGTAGCCTTACAAAAGCTCTGGGATTTTCTTCATTCTAAAAAAGTTGGAAATAGTATTAGGATAGCCTTGTCACTGTATTTCTGGCATTCTTGGGGTTTTTTTTCTAGTGATACAAGCATGTACATCAAGTGAGTAAATATGAATAATAGGCCGGTGTGAAGCGGCAAGTATTCAATTCGGATTCAGATGATTCGGAGGACCAGTGATTCGATTTGGTGATTTGAATCACTGCCCCAATTCGATTCAGCCAATTCAGATCCAAAGATTCAGCACCGATTCGGCGATTTAGCCATAGACTAAATAGGCAACAGTCCTTGACTACGCTGGACACAGCTGCCTCCAGCTGGTAAGTCTGTTGTGGTGGGTGGGGGGGGAGGGGCATGTGGGGGCAGATCAACACCCCCACAGCAAGGGAGGGATAGGGGCTGGGGCTGGGACAAGCTGCCCAGATGAGGCAGGGGGCATAGCACTCAGGGAAGGGGGCTCCTGCCACTGTGCACTGCCACGCACCGATGATCCAGGAGGACGTGGGAGCAGGCATGTGCCCCTGGATCTGCGCGGGGTAGGCTGGGCTGGGCTGTTCTCCAGATGGGCGGTGGAAGGTGCTGGGAGTGAGGGCTATGCTCACTCAGGCTTTCCACACCTCCCAAACAAGCCGTGGCTTCGGCCCAGCTGAGTGAGCAGCAGCAGGGCATGGGGGTGGGCGTGTGCACCCAGATCAGAGCAGGCCGGCAGCAGGGGCTGTGGGGAATGTTAGGGTGGCTGCAGCTCCCCCCATAGTTCCCGCTCCATTGTGCTCTACAGGATGGGTTGAGCCAGGGCTGCACTCCAGGCTGCAGCTGGGACTAGCCACCTGGAGTGCAGCCCTGGCTTCACCCACCCCGTGGAGTGCAGCTAAGAGGCGAGCAGCTGACGCTAGGCTCCTGGAGTGCAGCATGGCCCAGCCCACCCCATACAGATCCGGGACCACATACCCACCCCCATGCCCTCCTGAACCAGTGGTGCATGGCGGTGTGCAGTGGTGGGAACCCCCCTCCTCAAGTCCTGCACCCCCACTGCTGCCCAGCTGGGGAGAAGCTTCTGCTCATCCGTGAGGTGTTGGGAGGCCAGGCCGGCTCCTGCCACTGCACTCCACTTGTCTAGAGGCAGTGTAGTGGCTCAGTCTCATGCTGGCCCCACATTGGCTCAGTGAGTGGCAGCGGGGCATAGCCCCTGCTCCCAGAGCCTTTTGCCTTTTGCCCAGCACAGCCCTGGCCCTACCCACCCCATGAAGATCCTGGGGAACATGCCCCCACCCCATACTCTCCCAGACTGGTGTTGGGAGGAGCGGCGAGAACCTCTGGACAAGCCACCACATGAGCAACTCCCAGACCAGCAGCGTGCAGCGGCTCAAGCTGTCCCACCTCCTCCCTGGGCAGCTCTTGCCCCAGCCTGGGTCCCTGCCCCAGCCCCAATCCCTCCCTTGCTGTTGGGCATTGATCTGCCCCCCCCCCCACACACACACACCTCTTCCCTCCCCACTCCACCCACCACAATAGACTTACCTGCTGGAAGCAGCTATGTCCAGCATGGTTGAGGACTGCTGCCTGTTTAGTCTATGGATGAATCTCCAAATCAGTGTTGAATCTTTTCTGACTTGATTCAGAGGCTTCTGATTCTATTCAGAGCTTTTAATGGGTCTCCCAGTTCAGTTTGGATTTGGAGATTCGGCCGCTGAATCGGGCCGTGTCTCCTCTGAATAGAATTGGCTACCGAAGCTTTGCACAGCTCTAATGAAGAATAGCAGGACTTCCCTGTTAATGGACCATACTTTATTAATCACATTTCATTTCTGAAAAATGTCACAACTGTGAGATTCAGAGATGAACATCAGCCTTAAACCTAGGAAACACAAGAATCCCAGTTAAGGCACAGCATCCAGTGTAAGTATTGCTTCTCATGAGGTGACACCTAGATTGCAGGCCACCAAATTTCTCTCCTGTCTGCATAATCTGACACAGGTCCACAGCTGAAGCCATTTTTCTATTCATAAGCTTGCGCATCCAGTTTTGTAACTCATAATCATTCTTTCTGATTGATATTGATTAACTGTATTTTCTAGTAATTGGTGTGGAGCGCTGATAGGGTAGCTGAAGTATTTGTCCACTGATATTTATTCCTTTGCTGAAGTGTAATCAAGTAACTACTAAATGGTGGAAATACTTCAATTTAGTTTATCTTACTTCAGATTTTGTTCATGACATTTTTCAGAAAGCATGCTGCTGAAAACTGTGGTATAATTAGTGCAAGTAGTAAAGTGATGCAACTGAAAGCCATTTGGTATTTAAACACTGAAGACCATGCCAATTTCAATTGTTATGGCTGAAGGAGATAAGTGTATGCATATAGTATTATATTGCTTATATTGTGTAGCACTGCATATGGCTTAGTATACTTTGATATTCTAGTGTATTTAAATGGTTATGCAAAACAGTAAGTAACTTCTTTCCAACTCATTGACTTCTGTTCCTGAAACAATCAGGGAATTAGTTTTAATGGTACATTGGACCAATAAATGCTCTCTTTCCTAGGAAAAAACTGCAGATCTTAAAGGAAAATTACCAGAGAATCATGTTTTCACACCTCTATTCCTACCTCTCTAAAGAGAAAGATAAGGAAAGGAGACTGCAGAGTCAGAGAGACTTGGCAGTTTATCATTGCTTGAACTAATCATCACTGATGTGTGGATATGAGAGTTACCTGCAGGAACACTAGCAAATTTTAAGAAGGAATTTGAGACTGTAAAATGAGATTTGCTGCAACAGACCTGATAAACGTAATACTTGTTCTGCCAGGCACATTCTGAGAATTCTGTGTGCCCCAGGACATGTGCATACTAGAGGGGGACAAGGGTTCTACTTTCAGCCAGATGTGTAGAGGAATATTAGGAGTTACAAAGTATAATCCCTAATGTGGGGGAGCAAACACTATCCAAGTCCCATGAGAATGAAGTCAGGCTTTTCTATGGGAACGTGGACTTTGTGTGGTTCAAGGTGTAGGGCCACCAGCCCTGTCCTTTCTGTGAAGCCAATAATTCTTCTCTTGAATTAAAATATGTTAGAGATTATCTACAGGTTGAAAAGCAAAGAAAGTTCAGTTAGGTTCTCTCCTTCCATGCATTTCTGCGCATTATTCTATTAAAAAGAAAAAAAAAAGGTGAGGCAGGGGGAGAATGAGATTGGAAAGGTACACCCAGTTTGAAAGAAAATTGCTAGTTTAATAAGGCAAACAAGCACATAGACAGAAGATTTCCAGTATCAGGTTTGATCATATTTAACACTATTAGTGGGCTTACAGCATGCCTACATGAATCACATTACTGCACACTAGGGCTGTGAAAAATGGCTATGTCTCATTTCGATTTCAAATTCAGCCATTTTGGAGGAAAGTGATTCATTTTGGTGTTTCAGATTACTGTTCCATTTTGATTCGGCCAAATCTGTTTTGGAGTTTCAACGCTGTTTCGGTGATTTGGCCATAGGTTATAATAGGGAATCACTAAAATGCCTACAACTTCATCATTCTTTGCCTGATTTGGATGAAAATGGAAGGGATGGTAGCCTTTTTTGAGGGTGTGAAGGCTGCCAGGTTTCAAGAAGATAGGTGCAGAGGGTTCTGTGAAATTGCACCTTAAACTATTCAAAGAAAAACTCATGTCATGTATGTGTGTTAAGGCACAGTGTAATGAAAACAGCAGGCTTGGTAGCCCCTTCTGAGGCCATGAAGCCTGCCAGGTTTCAAAAAGATAGGTGCAGGGGTTTCTGTGAAACCACACCTCAAACTGTTCAAAGCAAAACTCATGACATGTGTGACTTTGTGTGTGTGTTAAGCGCAGCAGAATCAAACCAGCAGGGATGGTAATCTGTAACAGGGGACCCACCCAGTGCTGCTTAGATCTCCACCCACCCACCTGTTTCTGGGCCAACAACCCACCCCTCTTTTTCCTCCCATGCCTTGATGGAAAATTGATTCAGATGCTTCCCAGGCAGAAGGCTGTCCATTTAGGTGTCTGGGGGTGACATCCATTCATGCGGGAACTGAAATTGGGTGGAGGAGACTGTCATGCTGGTGCTTGTCATGCTGGTGGTGCTGTGGATTATTATTACTGCTGGTGTTCGTGGTGGCGGGGCAGGTGCAGACAATGCTCCCACCCTCCTTGCTGCAACTAGCAGCAGAAGCCTCATGGCTGCTAGGGAAGAGGGTGCTTCTAAGTTTAGAGGGGGGGGGGGCGCTTATAGCGCTCCCTGTTCTCCCTCTCACTCTGCCATAAAACCTGGCACCTGCCTTTCCAGCACACTTCATAATGTTTGCTGTGCTAGAAAATGTATGTGTGTATGCATGCATGCGTGTATGTGTGTGTGTGTGTGATATATCTTCTAAGTATTTACTATATCTTCTTCTTCTGTCTCGTTATTTTACTATATCTATGTGTTTACTATATCTTCTTCCATCTGCTTATTTGACTATATCTAATCTACTGCACAGTAAAGTGTCGCTGTCTACACATGTGCCTCATTTACTGCACAGTAAATTAGTCTACTGCAGGGGTTTTCAACCTTTTTTAGTCTAAGTATCCCTGATGGCCGGACGCCGAGTGGGACAGGGAAGGGGGTGTCACATAGCTAGACGCTGAGTGGGGAAGTGGGTGGGGACAGAGTGCTGCTGCCTCACAGGAGCAGGGCTGGGGTGGGATGGGGAAGCTCACCAGGCTAGGATGAGGGCAGTGGTGCCCCTCTGCAGGGCAGGAAAGCTCACTGGGCTCATGTATGGCAGCAGTGGCCACCGCGTGTCAGCTTCCCCATCCTGCAGAGGGTACCACTGCTCTTCCCCTAACCCGGCTCTGCTCCTGGGAGGCAGCAGCACTCCATCCCCGCCTGCTCACACATACCCCCTAGAACCGGTCCAAGTACCCCCAAGGGTATGCATACCCATGGTTGACATCCCTTGGTCTACTGCACAGATAGCTCCTACCTGTAAATACAGGTAGTAAACTAACTGCACAGTAGTGCCTACATACCCTGTCCAGGAGCATATTTGTTCCTGGTTAGCCCCAACACCAGTAGGCAACAGGGGACAGGACACTCTCGTGATCTTGGTGCTGCTCAGATCCCGGCTCCCCCTTACCCTAGAAGTGGAACAGCTCCCAGCCAGCTGCACCAATGCTCAGGGAAATCCCTGCCCAGTTGGGGGCTGGTTGGGAGTTGTTCCAGGAGCAGGACAGCTCCCAGCCAGACTCCAGCTGTGCAGGGAAGCCCCACTGGGGACAAGGCTTGTCCCCATGTGCATGGGGCCAGGAGAGCTCTGCAGAAGCAGCTGTCTCCTGACTCTGTGCACATCAGGCCCCTCCTAATGTGCAAGGGGCCAGGAGACAGCTGCTACTGCAGGTGGCAGAGCTCTCTTGGCCCTGTACACATCAGGACCAGCCCCCATGCCGTCTGCCAGTCCCAGGCTAACACATATAGATGTGCTCCCTGGGAAGGCTTACTTCACCATATTTTACTGTGCATTAGGCCTTTATAGCATTAATGGAATGTGTAGACATACCCTCAGTGTAGTAAATTGTGGACACATCTACATGAGACATTTACTATGCTGTAGCCTAATTAACTGTGCAGTAATCATCTCAGCACCTACATGTGTGCCTTTATTAGGCTGAAGTAGATTAATTTAATCTGCAGCAGATTAGTATTTCTAAATACAAGTGCTATCCTGCTGCAGAATAAAAACTTGTGCAGCACTGCATGTATAGACTCTGGTGGGGTTGGCTGGGGTATGAGGGTGCTTCAGTGCAGGGACTGTCTGCTGACTAGCCCCACATTGAAGCTCTCTTGTGCCCCAGCCAGACTATCCATACCACATTGAGCCAGAGGAAGCAGCTCCTGGCTGGCAGGCTGACCCTCGGGGTTCCCTGTCAGCTGGGGCTGCTCTGAGCTGGCTCCATGTGCTGTGCTTGAATAAACTGCAGAAATTATTTCTCCAGAGTAAATTGCTCCCAGGCACACATTCAAATGGCGTGCCTAGGAGCAGTAAACTCGGGAGAAATAAGCTCTGCAGTTTATTCAGGCGCTGTAATTGCATGTGAAGATGCACCCACAGGAAGGAAATTGATCCCTCTAAGCATTTGCTTCACATTTAACATTGATACGGTTGATACTGTACAGACACATCATATGTTAAATAAGCATGTGCTCTCAAAGGAAGTCATCTAACTTGGGGGGATCATCACTTGAAAAGAGTTCATAAAAGGAAAATGTTTTAATGCAAGATTACAGAATACAAAAGGGCATTGTTTAAAAGTAGGGGCATATGAGAAGGTGTCTTATTTGAGAAGCAAGAAAGGGAAGTTCTTTGCTGGTGGGTACTTGGATGGGAAATCTAAAGGAAAACTCCTGTGCTCTTGGTATTTTGTGCCAGTAAATTCTACAGGTTAAATTACAGGTTAGACCAAAAATATTTGTTAGCTATTTGTTTCAGTGTCAGATTCCTCATACCCCAGCCAGCCCCACCAGAGTCTGCACATGCACTGCTGCGCAGGTTTTTATTTTGTAGCAGGATAGTACTTGTTTCAGTGTCAGATTCCTTCAGTGTCAGATAGCATTACAGGAGAGAATTAATGCTGCACACTGCCACACTTCACTGCAGAGGACTGTATTTTTGGGTGCATGAAGTGAATCTTTGTATGTGTGTGACATGTACTATGTGCACCTTTATGGAGATGGAAAGAGGAGTAATGATGCCTATATTTGTTCCTTTGCTCTGCCCTCTCTTTGCCTCTTTCCTTCTGCCTTGCCCTCCCATTTTGTCTTCCTTCCTGCTACCCCTTCCTCTTATTTTCTTGCTAAACATTTATTTTCTGTATATTATGTTGCTTTCTTCTCCTCCTTTCTTGCTCCATCTTTTTAAGTCTCAATTATTTTTCTTAGAGCCACTAACTGAAGCTGCTTATCTGTCTTACAGAGTCAACTTTTCTGTAGTCAGCATGTCCTGCGAGTGATATCCTTAGGCATTGACTCAGCTGTGCCCCAGAGAAACAGCACCAGTAAGTACCCCAAGAAAATCAACAGTCTTTTTCCTATTTGCCTTTTGCTCAAGGATTGTCTTATTCACCAGATGTCAAATCTCAAGGAGATAATGCAGCTATAAAATATAGCAAGATGTGCATTAGTAGGTTATTATGCACAGGAGGATGCTGAAAAAGTATTTCTCTTCTTTGAGAGAAAAGTAAAATTGGGCAAATAATCTATAACATATATGTAAATTACTATATAGGAATTGTTCAATGGGGTAAAACATGAAGCTTAATTAAACTGAATCTCCTCTGGGGAATGAACCAGTGGTGTCAGGAGCTCACTCTCAGATCCCTTTTACAGTGAGTTGGAAAGACTCATACTTCTTCCTCTCCTTGTGTCTCTCAGATTATGACCTTCCAGGCACTTACCTAGCCAGCCTTATTTGCCTGTGCTCTGCTAACCCTAAATTAGTAGGCTTCACCTCAGCTGCAATCAGTTTGTCCTTCTAGCTTGACTGCCCCTCTGCCTGGATGGCTTTCCACCTAATGATCCCTGACTGCTTCCCTGATTCTCTTTTATCTGTAGCCTTGTATTGTGTTTAGGCAGGAGCCAGTTGCCCAGTTCACTGATTCACTGCCAGCTCTGGATGAAACTTATAGACCCCCAAACAAATGGTGATATGTACCATGCTGGCTATTACATGTGCTTAGTGGCTTCTTGTGGCAATAAATGCACTAAAAGTTTATAAGACTCATTGTGATCTTGGAGAAAAAAGAACACTTTTTGGTTTGCCAAGCGATGCAGATTTCCTAGATATGGAGCCAGTATCCCTCATGTAACACAGAAATTGTGGGGTTCCTGAACACCAGAGATAAGTTTTTTTTAAAAGTACATAATGTTTTGCAGAGTTATACTAAATGATGTGGATAATGTCAATTCTAGCATAGTAAGTGACAGGAAACAAAACAAATAATAGGAGAAATATACCATTAGAGCACTTTAAACTGCTGAACATATAGGGCAAGTCATATTTCCATAACAAATTTTAAGAGCAGATAAACCCTTTTCTGAGTAATCAATATAACACGAACATGGATCATATTGCTTCCTGGAAGGCAAAGCTTTTTCAGTGACATCTTCAAAAATCTATCAGAAATGTTCATTTCCATTTGTCCCTTCAGCTGCAATTAGTGAGCTTTGTCACCATGCTTTAGTCTCTTATATAAGTTTTGTCTGAACACTTATTTCAGCACTATTTGCAACTGTTGAAGCTTAAAATGAAAGAGCTGTAAGATTTCTGGAAGCAATTAAGTTTAGCACAGTGTCTATTCCCATGACCAGACCCTGTACACACTGCTGTTCTTATCAGGTTCATTATGTGTGCCTTCTTCTTCCAGGGGATTAAGTCTTTCCTGTAAAATATTCATTCTAAACAAAGATTTGGCAAACGTAATGTGACTCTAGCAAACCACAGATTTCCAGGAAAAAATAGTTTGTTCCTTTTGAAGTGAGAGGGCAAAAAAAGGTTTTTTTTAATTTTAAAATTCTTCATTGTGCTTATATAACTCAACCAAGCGGAACATTTTAAAAATTGTCATTTCTTAAGCAGTAGCTTGGAGGGGACTTGAATGCCCGATGAAAAAATGTTATCCATTTTGGAAAATTTCAGTTCTATTTTTAAAATGTTAAACTTACATAAGTTATAACAGCTTCAAAGTTCAGTGCTGTCAACATGGTTATTGAGTGATATATTTTCCTTTCAAACTAATAATAATAGAAAAGTCTGCACCCAATGTTTTTCCTTTCAGGCACTTAACCTGTAAATTGCAGCAAGGATTTTCACAGGTAGTGACTTGCCCAAGGCTACTATGACAGCCAAGTCCTAGGTCTTGTCTGCACACAAATTTTGCTGCCTTAACTAAAAATGTGGGTTTTTAAAAACTGATTTAGTTAATTTGATGCAAGTTTACCTACAAAAGTGGTTTTAGTGGTTTATTTAATCTTAGATCAATGTTGTAGAAGGTTAAGTTAAAGTGGAATAAACCCATTTTAAACCAATCAAGTTTCTCCATACACAAGGAATTGCTATAGGGAATTAAATACACAGTTTATGTAGCAGTGGATATGCGAAGTGCTTCAGAGGAAGGTGCAAGAACTGTACAATAGACATATATGGGATACTGTGCCCCCAGCCTCCTTGGATTTCATTCTAATCTGTTTTAGTTAGAGATGGACCTCAGCCCTAAAGCATAAATTCAATCCCTCTTCCAAAATGTTCATCACTATTACTTAACGTTCCCTATCCCAATTCTGAATATTCTTGCTACTCATAAAGAGGTCAGTCTGTTTGAAGCTTGCTAAATCTTGGCTTTGATAATTTCCAAAGCTTGTAAATTCCAATCTAATTATGTGTTATGTGAAAGTTTGCTTTTATGTCTTTTCAGTTGAAATAATAAAATGTTAGGGTTGGAAAAGACCTCAGGGATCATCTAGTACAAGCACCTGCAGAAATGCACAATATTACCACGAAGATCCTATGCCATTCCTGTGAAAGGCTTAGTCACCTTCTGCAGTGAAGGGCTTCCTGCAGATTCCCCATTTATCTTTCTGTTTCATTGTCTTGGTTTTTGTGAGACTTGGAAACAAACTCATGGATACAGCTCTCTCTTGCACCATCTTTTTACAGCTCTGGAATGTACACCTTGTTCCTATGTGATTTTTCAAGGAGATCTAGACTGGACTTTACTAGGTACAGTATGAGATCATTAACTAAAAGCAAAATTACAGTATGTATTTCCTTAACATGCCCCTTTTCTCCTCACCCATGTCACTGTATTGAACTCTATCAGATAAGTGCCCAATTCCATTTAGGGAATAAATAACTGGTATAAAGGACTTTTTCATATAGGACTCTTTTTTTTATTGTCTTGCCAATCTGGTTAGCTAATAGCAGTCCCTGTGGTATGTAGACAGTACATCTGCCAAGCTTCCCCTGGACACACATATAAACAGAATTTCGGTTTTAACAGATAAGGTTCCTTGGGTGAATTTGATATCTTTTATTAGACCAACCCAAATAGTTGGAGAATAGTTATTAAGCAAGCTTTCGGGTTCAAAAACCCTTCATCAGGCTAAGGAGATTTCAACAGTTGGTGTGTGCTCTTCCTGGATGGAATGAAAAGTAAAGAAGCCAGGGGCTGGGCTGGGCTGGGCTGGGCTGGGCTGGGCTGGGCTGGGCTGGGGAGTCAGTTGCCAGGCAGATTGTAATGTATCAAAAATCCAATGTCTATGTTTAGTCCATGATCTCTAGTATCCAGGAGATTGATGAAATGGAGCTCATAGGCTCGTCTCTGGGAAGTGTTGTGTAAATTTCCCTTGAGGATCACGACTGAGAGACTGGAGAGAGAGTGGCCCGCCTGTGAGAAATGTGCCCCCACCGGTAATTGGGTGTTTCTGTCTTTGATGGATTTCCGGTGTGCGTTCATTCTGGTGCCCAGTTGTTGTTTGGTCTCTCCTACATATCTTCCATCAGGGCATTTGGTGCATTGGATGAGGTATATAACATTTCTGGAGGTGCAGCTGTAAGATCCTGGGATGTTGATGGCTCTGTTGTGGGGTGTAGTAATAGTGGGGGTGTTTTAACAGATGGCTTTTGCCCTTTTGGGATATTCTCACCTTAATACAAAATGTGTGTGTGGGCCTCCTGTGACTGACCCATTGTAGTTTTGCCCACTCTTTTGTTATTGGTATTTCATACGTATAGTATAGTAGAACCCATATCTAGGGGATCTCCCTTTCTCCCAGGTTACTTTTACATAGCACTAAATTTCTACATATAATTTTTTTCTCTTGGTAAATATTGGACCGTTCAGGGTAAAAGTTTTCATTTTTATCGCAATATAGATAACCAGTTTTTTAAAAGTTCTATTGTTCTTTTAAGAAAAAGAACTCTTTGCTGCATGGGTCATTTGCATTCACTACAAAATTCCAGCAGTGCCCTTGACAGACAAGTACTAGGAGGGGAGTAATTTAATAGTAAACTTGGAAGCCATTATGGTTTTCATAGTAACATTATCAAAAACATGTCAATAAATGTAACATTCATCTCCTTTACATTTTGAACATAATTCGTTTTGTTTACAAAGCACTGGAATTTTGGCTAATAGAGCTTTCATTAAGCATTAATGATAACAATGGGTAATGGAGTGAGGGGTTTCTGCAGAAAAGCCAGCGTATTTAAAGGGATACTAGCCATTCTGCTAGAAACCCTTGGAAATAACCAAACGTGTGTCTTTGTAGGACTTCAGATTTTGCTAACTACTTTGGTTTATTGCTGATGAAAAGTGTCAGTTAGGCAGTCCTGGAAAAACAAATCTAGTTTATTTTAAGATTAACTCCAGTATAGCTAGTACCACTGATATTACCTTCCTAATGTCATTTGTCAAGGGACCTTCACCTGCTTTTCTCTTCTAAATTCAGTATTTGTCACTCTGATGCTGTTTATGCTAGCAGTGTCTGTTATGGGTGTGAGAGGTTTACATTGTCTTTTAGGCACTGAAATGAGACTAATATCATACCTGCCAGGAACTGATTGTATTACTTATAGTTAATTCATTTTAGGGAGAAAAATTCTTCTTCTGTTTTAGAAGCAATTGTATCATCTACTAAGGGAAATAAATGCTATGTTACAATAGTTCACATTTCACTCAAATCTTCATTGAATGAGTTATGATGCTGACTTCAAGCAAACCCAATTTGTGATTTAACAAGTCAGTGCCTCATTTATTATTAGTCGATTAAATTAATTAATGCTGTGAATTTCTGATCTTTACTACATCATTTAAATATGATCTGTAAAGGTCAAGAGTATGAATGCATGTGTCATGACCCAAAAGGTATGATTTTGTGTGTGCTTCAGCACTGCAGAATTATTTCCCGCCACGAGGAGCTTTCTTTGCACGGTGCAATTTTCAGTTGCATAGAGAAAACCCCGGTGCAAAGGAGTTCCCGCCATTCGCATGCAAATTTGTTTCCCACTATTGGCTGTTTCTAAATTATTCCCACGTGGCAGCTAGCAATTGGCTTGCTAGTTGTATAAGAGGCTTGAGCGGTTTCCGCCCAAGTTGGAGGAGGAGAACTTCACATCCATCTCGTGAAGAACTCTAAGCGCTGTGGAGCTTAACAAACCCTGCGTGTGCCTTAGAGGAGGATACAGGGGCCTGATCAACCTCTAGCCTCTCCCCGTTGCCGCCTGATCCCTCAACGTACCCTTCCCTGCACTCTCAGTCCATGGAGCCTTGCAAACTTCGTGTGTGTGTGTATCCAGAGCTCTTTCCAGGTTTAAGAGGCTCGAGTTTTCCATGGGTCTTGTTCGTGCGAGTTTTCTTTTCGTTTGTAACTGCAACTTAAGCGAAGTTTCTCCTGCCTGCACCGCGACCATCTACGGTGTAAGTAAAATAATCTTTAATCAACTGCTACGCGTCCGTGCCTAATTCTA
Organism: Alligator mississippiensis; assembly: GCF_030867095.1. Taxonomy (NCBI): domain Eukaryota; kingdom Metazoa; phylum Chordata; order Crocodylia; family Alligatoridae; genus Alligator; species Alligator mississippiensis. Next base: position 35,439,204 of record NC_081829.1, read on the forward strand.
GTCCGCCATGCCGAATTCTCCGACCCATGTGCCAGGGCTGCTGGCCACAGCCCGCCGCGCGCCCCCGAAAGCCTCGGACCGCTCCTGGCCTGCACAGCATGCTGGTCAAATACACAAAGCCACAGTAGGTGTACATTTTAACCATTATATTTCTGATATAATTGTTGGCAAAACCATTGGCTATTTTAAATTTTAATCTTCTGTGCTACTAGTGTACAGTATAGAAATAACTCTGCATTTTCCCTCATTTGATCACTGAGAATTTGACTGATAACCTTTGTATAGTTCAGAGATTTCTTTGCTTTGTGAATACAATGTTTGGAGAGTATAGATTTATATCACTATGTCTAACTTCAGTAGTGCCTCAGGACAGTATTTTCTCATTAATGAACTTGTTAATGACTGTCATTGAAGACACCCTAATAGTATGAGATGTAAACATTGTCAAAACCCTTCTGTCTCTATCATACAGAAATGGAGATGCATCATTAATTCCCACAGACTGATTCACAGAGCTGTGCAAATTGACGCCCTCTTATTAGGAGCATTATGTCTGAAGGAAATGAAAAGTTGTACATTACCAATTTATGATTTCAAATTTCTGTTCCAAATTAATAGGTTCCAAGAGGTAGGAAAAATTGAACTGAGATAGCATTATGGATTTGTACAAATAAGGCCAAATTCAACTTGCCCCTCCACTGAATCTGATCCTGAAATAATGTTCAGAGCTCTAGTATGAGTTATATGACCATGTATTTTATATAAGTAGGAAAAGAGAGAGTCATTGTAAATGACTGTGTGGGAGCAGAGCAAATAATTCAAAATGAGCAATTCTCTAGATGTCATATTCTGATGTGTTTATTCAAACAGTACGACTGTTCTTAATAACTACAGGCTTCAATATGTCTGCTCATGATGTGATATGCTACTGAAGGTGAGTTATAAGCATATGAGATTCTGCATCAGGGTGAAGTCCATTTCGATTTGCAGTTGGCATAGATATACTAAGTCAGAATATGTAAGGAATGCCACCTTGGAAAATATTGTTCATCTGTGACTTAAAGAAAATGTGGAAGACTCTGTCCTGAAAGCTAGTTCCTAAAAATTGCAATGCATTTGTGAGTAGGCCTGGATTTAGAGTGAATTCAGGAAGACCAAGGAAATGATAGCTGAGGGAGGTGGACCATGAAGAAAAAGTATAATAGGAAAGGACCTTAGAAAGATGAGGGAATACAAATACCTTAGATCAGTGTTGTTGATGATAGCATCCCCTCCAAGTGATGTAACTGATAGATGCTTGTATTAGCCATTTGTAATGATAAAAGTTTTCAATAAAATTGAAGAGTAAAGCACAGATCCACAATCTACCCCATACTAATGTGCAGAATGGAGACTTGGTCAGCAAGGGAAAAAGAAGTATATTTTTCATCGTGGAAATAAAGGTGTTGAGGAGGTCAAAAGTTTGAATGATCCTTGATTAGAAAAGAAAAAAGTAGGTGAAGGACCTAATATAGGTTATTCCATTTAAAAAGAAAATGGAGGAGACTTGCTAGGATGTAACAAATCTAATTAAGATTATAAAATGGTTATAATTAGAAATTTGTGTTGTAGATGCTGAGATCTTCTGGATTTTCATGTCCATGGCTGAACTTTCAGCATTCTAGATCTGATACCCAAAATGAATGTTCTAAAAGTTAGGACAGGGAAGCATAGCTCTGGCTAAAATAGAGAAACTGCATTTTTTTTTCTTGATAAATGGAAGGAAGATTACAGTATTGAACATGTAAAATTTTGAACACTAAACTATATAGAAAGAACAGTCTAGAGCACGGGTGGGCAAAATGGCAGATCCAGCCAGTGGCCAGACTCCATTTCCCAGCAGCCCCTGCCAATGTCACTGTGGCTGGTTTCCATGGAGATCCCAGGAGGGGCAGAGGTGTGACAGCACAGGGCCAGGGTTTCTATGGAGACCAGCCCAAGAGCACGCAGCAGGGTGTGCAGCAGGGAGCTGCTCTGGGACTGGGATTTTGCGGCAGTGACAGCACAGTCTGGAACAGGGGCACAGCCACGATCCTCTGCCCACATGCCCAGGGCAGGAAATAACGGGTGTGTACACGCATACTAAGTAGACTCAAAATAAGGTGACTTAACTAAGTCTATTTAAGTTAAGCCATTTTGGCACATACTCCTTGACATGGTGGCAGTCATCTTGTGAGTTAAGTTAATGCGACTCAACATAATACTCCTCAGAGGTGTATTACCTTGTGCCGCTGTGACAGGGGGCAAGCTCCCAGGCCCGGTTACAACACCAGCCCACGCACCTGTCTCTGGGCAAACCACTCACCTTACTTGCTTGCCACATCTTGATCTTAAATATGTAAAGAGTTGGTACTGAGTGGGAGGTTGCCCTTTCAGCACCCTGATGTCAAGAGCGGTTCTTACATGACTCCAACCTCCATTTATCATGTCCCATGCCTCACAAATGACTTACAGTGTGTTACAGCTCAGGCTTGAGGCCAGGCCAAACACAGTTCATTGTTAGGCCTCTTGCACACTGCTCTTTTCTGAGCCACACTCACTCCACCCTGCTCTCACTAGGGCCTCTGACACACTGCCCACTCTCACCAGGTTTCTCTCACACTGCCGTGTTCTGGGCCACATACGACCCACCCTCCTCCCTTTGAGAAACCATATAGGCCATCAGACATCTCTTCATTCCTTGAGTGGCCCTGACTCAGCCTTTTGGGTCTCTTCCATGACCCTCATCTAAGTGGTGACCAGTCAATTCACCAAACTCTGGGCTGACTCTGTTCCTAGCCCCTCACCGGGCCACTTTGCCCCTTCCTTGGGCCAACACTCCACCCCTACACTGAGGCCCTGAGTCTTACACCCCAATAGGCTCAGATGCCTCTCTCTAGGTGTGCCTGGCCTCAACTCTGCCTTCTCACTATGGCCTGGGGTCTTACACCCTTGGGCTCAGGTGCTTCTCTGTAAGTGTGCTTGGCCAACTCCTGTGTCTTACAACCCTATGAGCTCAGGTACCTCTCAGTAGGCATGTCTGGCCACCTCTGTTCTCACAATAACCCACCAGATGGTGGGGGCTGGGATTAAGGTGCCCCTACTTGCCTTTCACTGGGGAGGTAACTGGCCTGGCATTTCTTGGGGACTCCCACACCACAAGGAGTCCCACCAGGCCACCCTTCCCTGGCAGGGTGCAGTTTCCAGTCATACCCAGTACCAAGATCCTCCTGCCACCCCCTTAGCTGCAAGGTATTCTGGGAGCACCAGACTGCTGCTCTAGCCCTGACAGCAAGGATCTAAAATAGCTGCCTCATAAAGGCTGGCCTGCACCTGCTGGCTGCCTGCTCCCAGCCCTTAAAGTGACAAACACCTAAAAGATGCTCTGTCACAGCCTCATTTAAGTCAACTCTGTTCCATAGATATGTGTATACTCTAAGAGTTTAGTCAACTTTAAAAAGTTAAGTTAGCTTAACTGTGTGAAAGTTAGTATGTGTGTATGCACTCAGTAATCAAAGGGCTACTTCTCATGATGTCTATAGCTTGAATGGAAGTAAGAGTGTCTGTTCACATGGGATTTGTGGTCCATGTAGTTCATGGAGGTTAACTGTAAATATCTAAAATTCTTAGTATTTAATTGCTCCCCCAAAATGTAAAGAAATTCCTAGTCTTCTGATATTGGGTCATTGCTACTATAGGATCTTTTTTTCTTCTCTAAAATGCTAGAGGCAGGGGTAATTTTATCCTCAGTCTCCTGAAATCATGCAGACATCTCTAGCTTTATTATGGATTAAATGCTTTTGGACTTCTCTTCTAAATACCCTGAACATTGAACAATAATGTTCTTTCCCTCTCATCTGTTTGTATGTTTAGTTTTGTAGGGGTTTGTCAAGCTTTGCAGATTTTTGACAATGTGAAGTGCATGTTGAAAGACCTGTAACAATTACCTGGTTTTATGTGAAGATTTGGTGAAGAGAAACATTAGCATTTTTTGTGCTGTGTTAAATCTACGTTTCACGAAGAGTGCTCGCTCCTTTTCTCTCTGAACCATACTGATTTGAAGTGTCTTTTATGTATCTGTCAATGCAAGTGTGTAAAATTTTCTATCTATTCAGCTCAGCCCTTCTGGCATACTTCTCACCTGCTTTTAATTTCCCCTAAGGAAGTCACTTTGTATTCCCATTCTGAAGTTCTTATTTTAATAATACCAGCCCATCCAGAGCTCTAGCTCCCCAAAGAAATATTTCACTGCACACATCATCATCTCTCAGCACTTAAGAGTTTTTCATTAGCATGCAGTATATGTATAGCAGCTCTATATAACCTTGATAAATTAAAAATTGACTTATCAATATTCAATCAAGCTACCTCATTTGTCCAAATGTCTGACTTCCTTTCTGGCAGACCTGAGTTAAAAAGCACTGTATAAGTAAATGGAGTTAAAATTGCATGTTCTCCTTTTAAACAGAAATTAAATCAGTGTGCTCCTAATATCATCTTAAACACTATAGTTTAGTAATAGTAAAATAATGTACAGTGGCGGATGTAATATTACAAAGTGTTAGTTTTCATTAAATGTCTGCTTTTGGCACCCACGGAAGAGTGAATTCAATATTTCTCTGGGAAAATGTGGGAATGGCAGGTACAGTCTCCATATACCTTTTGGTATTAAAATTACATTTTGCTGATTCTGCTGCTTCACTTTGTAAAATTTATGGGGTTTTATAACATGCAAGAGAGGCTACTTCCCAGAATCCAAATTTTAGTGTGCCAATTGCTATATAATTTCCAATATCATCTCTCCTTGTGTCTTTTGTATCACTGCTTTTCCAGTGTAAAAATCATAAAACATCCTTGTGAATATGCAGAGCAACAATCATGTTGTAATTTTCAATATTGCCTCTTAACTAACCTTAATCAGACATCCTGACTTTACTCATGTGTCTCATTGGCTTGGTTTTGGAAACAGAAGTATCAGTTATTCAAAGGTTGTAACAATGTTTCCTCCCTATTACGTAATAGCAAAGTATAACAGCACACCACCTCAAAGTATAGTCACAGTGAAAGTGCCCAGGCTGTTTTTCAAAAGAGACTGGAGATGTTTGGGTGTCCATCTTGATATACTTTCAACGGTTCTAATTTGTATAGGTTACAAACATTGCTGCATAGCTACAAGGGATGTTTCCAGTAGTCTTCTTATTGAAAATGACTTCCTTTAATCTTCTAGGTAGCAGACAGGGATCCACAACCTCCAGACTTCTTGTAATATTTCTATATATCACTATACGCTCTCATTCAATCACTGCCCACTGATAGCGATGCTTCTGTGTGCACTGTGGCCATTTTTCCACCCCAAGGCCAAAAAAAAAGCTCACATTTGGCCCTAATATCAATCTGTAAGACGCTAAGCAATTTTAGCTGAAACATCACAGCATTCAGCCTTATTCAACCCATAATATGAAATCTTCCTAGTAGATTGTCTCTGAGACTCAGAATTTCTACAGCAGTGGTCTAAGTCATTTTGGCAAGTAAGGAACTTTCAGCATTTCCATGCACTGAACTTATTTTCAGAGATTTAAAAATTAGAGGTTTTTTAATTCTCTGAGGTTTGTAGTTGCTCCTTCTGCAATTTCAAAGGTATTGTTGGATCAGTTATACACTAAGGAGCAACATCTAATGGTAAAACTTGTTTTTGAAGCACAAGCATCACAGAGAAGTACAGAGGTTTAAGCTTAATTGTTGTATTGCCTGACTTTCAGCATTTGCTCCTTTCCAACCATTTTGTTGCATTAATGGTAGTTATTTATATTCATATTTTGCATGTTAGCCATGAGAAATATAGATTGCTCTTGATATATGATATTTTTTCTTGCTGCAAAAATAACAGCCAGGCATAGAATTTTTTTTTTTTTATATCACACATTTCTTTATTCTGGTAAAACTGCCAGCAATGCCAGTGATTGATTTATATTGTAGATTTCTTCCCCAAGTTTTAACTTTACAAATTATTAAGTATTTATTTCTGAAAATGACTCAAAGGCATATATAAAAATGACCAAATACTCTATCATGTAACCACATGACAAATGTCATGGCTATATCTAGGCCTTTTAGTCTTCTATTTAAAATAACTTATTTGTAGTTTCATGATGAAATATCACCAGCAGCAGAATAGCAATGTGGCCAGGTGCTTAGGGCATAGGGGCATTATCTTTTAGTTGCCACTTTGTCACCAGCATGATCATAGTCATGCAGCTGCCAGTGATAGCCATTTTTTACATACCTTCCCCCCCCATGCCCAAGTCAGCACTGGGGGCTGTTAACCCAGTTGTGCTACCCACTGAATACTAGATTGTTAAAATAATCCTAAAGAAGAAAGGAGGGGAAATAATTTAAGATATTGCCAAAGCCCATTAAAAATCCTGAGAAATTAAGAGAGCAATTTAAAGCACCTGGACAATTTATGAGTCAAGCAGTAATTATAGATGGTCTTCTTGGAAGACAAATATTTAATATACATCATCATAGAGATTATCCCTTGTCAGGGCTAGATCCACTACCACCTGAAGTCTGTGATTTGTTCCCATTGTCTTCAGTGGGCCTGGGCTCTAATTTTTCAAGTAGCAAATTAACATAATCATGTTAAAAGATTTTTAGTTCTCAAAAATCAACTCTAGAAAAGAACAAGATAGGGGTGATGTTATGTTATGTTATTGATCTGAATATAGGTCATAAAAACTGTAAATTTCTCCTTCTAAACAGTTGCTCTTGAGCCTTGAGGAACCACTTCAAAAAAGTACTTAAGCCCACAGCTAATTTTAAGTGGATGAGTAATTTGTTAGAGTCAGCAGGCTTACTTACATGATTTCAGTTCAGTACATGGGATATATCTGATTAAATTTTTTGTAGGAAATGTTTTCAGTGCAATATGTACAGCTGGGTCTACTAAAAGAGTACACCTATTTCTTCAAATAGTTTTGGCCAAAAGCTGGAAAAACAGGGGGGAGGAATCCATATATTTTATTTTGACATTTTCAAACTAAAATTTTGTCATTTAAATTTTTTAAAATTATTTTTTAAGTGAAATGTTTTGATTTTTCATTTCAAAGCAGAGTCTTGTTTTTAAAATTACATTATTAATAATAAGGTTTTGAGTGTTTTGTTTCCATAAAACCAATATTTTTTCTAATATATTTTTTCAGGTCCAGCAGCAAACTTAAAAATATCAGTTCTCATTTTCTAATAGTTTTTTAGTTATTTTGCTGAACTGGGGTCTTTAGATATAATCATTAAAGTAATCTTTAGGGAAGCATAAAGTTCCATGGCAATACTCTTTCCATAACTTTCTGCTCATGAATAAAGTTCATCAAAATGCCAAAGATTGAGTCAATCAGAATTTGAAAAGGTGCTCTTTCTTACAAAATGTAACAATTGTCAAGAGAAATATGCAAAGAATCAATATTTTTGTTTCTTAAATAGAAAGAAATTCCAGTAACTGAAATTAATTTAGCTGCTGAATTATTTTTTTATTTTTGTGGTAGCTTGAGAATATGAATGTTACAAACTTTAAGGACTATTTTTCATAACTTTGTTCCTATACTGGAGATTGCAAACCCATGTTTAATAATTCCTGAGAGAGTCTTTAAACTCCTACTAGGAGTTTGATTTATGTCCTGTTATTCACTGATTCTTCAACAGCTTTGCCCTCCCCCTGCACCTGCACCTCTGCACCTCTTACCAAGGGCAGTTATTTTAAAATTTAATAAATCTAAGTTAGGTTTAAAAAAATTCATCCAAGATACAGTGGTCCATTCCAGTTTAAAAACTAAGTACAAACATTAATCCCAATTTCAAAGGACTAGAAGACAATGCCTCAGCTGACTTTAGAGTATGTACGCTGAAGGAAGAACACAAGGGAAAAAGAAAACAATGAATCCCATGGGGTGCCAACTTTTTCATCTTAGGTCACTGGCATCTCTTGGAAAATATCTCCAGAACCACCCCCCCCCAAACAAAACAAAAGACTGAAATGATGAGTATGTTTTAGGCTCAATGTCATGTTAATTATATCACTTGGTAGTCTCAGAATAACAGTATGTTATGTACCAACAAGGTTATTTTTTACAAACAGAATGTCAGAGCAAGAGCAAGAGAAAAATATAGCCTCAGTGGGTTAGATCCCCTCGTATATATTACCTGGGCTAGGGAATGTGGGGGCCGAGTATAGCCGGAATGGGGTCGCACCGATGGAGTGGAATTAGGCACAAATGCGTACTGGTTGAATTGAAAAGAACTTTACTTACAGACTGGCGTACAGGGACTTGCGTCGATGCACACAGTGTAGGCACGCTCCATACAGGTTACAAACAAAAGCTCCGTACAGGTTACAAACAAAAGAAAGAAACCGGGTGGCACACCGATGTTTTCCGAGCATGCAGGGTGCGGGGTACGTCGGGACGGTCGGCAACGGGGAGTGGTTGGTGGTTGATCAGGCCTCCAATTTTGCTCCAAGGTACACAGGAACTTGTTCCCAACGTACATGCGGAGTTCTCTGGCTTGGGTGGAAACTACCCAAGCTTTTATGCGGCTAGCGAGCCAATTGCTAGCCGCCGGGTATGAATAATTTACAATGAGCCAATCAGTAGCATGCATCCAAACAGTGCAGCTGCTAGTTTTGGCGGGAGCTGATCACTGCACCAAGGCTTTTCCTGCCGTAGCGAGGCATCCCTTGCACCGAGTACTTGCATTGTGCTAAGAATTCTGCTGTGTCGAGGCACTTTTAATTACTAAGCACAGACAGGGAAAGACATTACACGTAAACCAATTTAAGTGATCAGAAATTGGTTTAAACCTCTAACAGAACAGATGTTCAGTGAAATGGCTGAAACTGGTTTGAGATAAACCTGGTTGAATATAGTATCAGACTTAACTGATTTGGGTCAAACTGGTTTATGCAATGTCTATCCCAGACCCCTTGCTGGTTTAAGATAAACCAGACACCCGCAGCATCCTGGCATGCTCTCTGGGCTGGGTGGGGCTCTCTGCTCCACAGCAGGGCTGGCTCCTCCCCTCTTCCCCCTGGCTGCAGCTAGGCAGAGACTTGCAGGCACATCAGTGTCTGCCTGGCTTCTCCCTGCTAAGCAGGGATTATTTCCTCCTCCCCTCTGCCTTATGCAGACACCTCAGCTTTAGCTAGCAGACCATATGCTGGGTACAATCTATGCTGTTGGAGACGGCCAAGGCAGACAGGCTTTTTGGAGCTAATCAACAGGTACCTTACTGTCCTTCCTTGGAAAAGCTGTTTAAGAAGAGGTTTGGTCCCCCCACACCTCCCCCTCACCACTCCCTGCTAAGCAGAAATTCCTCCTCCCCCCGCCTTGCCAAGAGGTGTCTGTGTGTTAGCTAGCAGACCACAAGTAGAATTAACATGTAGCTGGTAATGTCCCCCTGTTGTTTTCTTAATGCAGCGATAAACACTGAGTTACAGGTGATAAATAGTAATCAATTCCCTGCTGGGCTAATCAGAGCATCCTGCTGGGGCCTGGCCAGGCCCCCCTTATCTCAGTGCTGTGGAAGGAAAGTGAGGGCTGCTCTAGTGCCCCCCAGCTTCTAGCCTGAGGCATTGCAGGTGTGTCCCTGCATGTACAGGATGTCCATGAGGTTAAAAAGTGATTTAACCTAGCCAGGTTAGACTAACCTGCAAATATTGAATCAATTCAGGCTCAGGCTCTTTGAATGTTTGTCTCTAGCTAAGATGACCTGGTAAAGTTTGCATGTATATCGTGCCTCCAACAGTTGCCACCTTGTCTTTAAAGAACCAAGTTTTTAAATCTCCCCTTTGTCACAGCATCCCTGAAAAAGTATAGTAGAAGCCGCAGAAGGCAACTTGCTTTTTAGTACTTGCAGTACTAGTGCAAGTACTAAAAATAGTGGTGAAACAGTTAGTGCAGCAATGTGACATTCTGTTATGTTCCTTCTCTCTCCAAAAGTCAGTTTTAGTTGGTGGGGCATGGAAAATCTTAAGAATTCTAGCAGCAGCTTCCTATTATATTTTACATGAAAGATTTTCTTATAATTGTTTATGAATTCAGAACTTTGCTGTTCCTGTAGCACATTTTAAAAATGTGGGCAGTAATCCCCACACTGTTGGTGGGTTTTATGCATGTCCTTTTTAAAAGACAAAATGGATCCCAGGATTCATTAAATCCATTCCTGGATTTAATATCAAACTAATGTTTTCATACAGGGCAAAGTGTTACATAAAGCAGATTTTGAAGGTTAACATCCAAATAAATGTAGCATTTTCAATCTTCTCTCAGTCTTTCTCTGCCCCCCCTCCAAGATGGTTATTTAAGTGAAGAACCTTTCAGTTTCATTATGCTGCTTTATATTAGCTTAGCTCTATGCCATGTTGTAATTTAATTTGATCCCACGCTGGAAGCTTCTAATGACTTGACCATCTGTATAGTGCATTCTTTTCTTTTTACGAATGTTAACATTTCATAATGTGAAATTAGCATTTTATGTTTAAAGTAATGTCTTCTATAATTAGATGATCATATAGCCTCAGGAGTAAGTAATATGGATCTAGGTGCCTTTCACCCCCATGTGCTGTCTTGGCTTTTGTTCAATTTATCTATATGTTATTGGGGTAAAATAAAGAGTAAGAACTGTATGATCAGTTGTGAGACCAGATTCCTATTAAGAATCAACACCTTTTCCCCAGAAATGAAGTTTGTACAGGATCATCCTTTCTATGATCCTGTCTAGTGACAACTGTTTGGTACCCCTGACCGCATATGACTATGCTATCTCAACAAGTTACCCAGTGATCTCAAAAATCACACATGATTTGCCCCATACCTTTATCCCCAAGTTTTAATTAATACTTCACATTTCTATAGCAGCCTTCAGCTGGATTGAAGACACCAAGTCACCTTGCAAGAATTATTTTATAATGGTAATTTGAAGACATAGCTAAGACACTTGCCCAAAGCCAGAGTCGGCCACTGGCAGAAATATGAGCCCAGCTTTCTCATGCTCTAAACAAGAGAACACAGGTTGAGGGTTCCTCCAGGCACCTAATAAAATATCTCATGAAAGAAACTAATAAACTCACTACAGTTTTCTTTCTATCATGCAAAATGAGCACAGTAATGAGAAGAGAATATTAAAATCTTAAATAGAGCTGTATTTACAACGTAATGTATACCTTTAAAAATAAATCTGCTTGGAACTTTTATATGGAATTTAACTTTACAAGGTACTGGTAATTTCTGTATAATTATGTAAAGATAAAAATTGGGGGTGGGAAAAGGGAAGACTGGCATTTTTTGACAGTGTCTATTGTGAGAGTATCCATGGGCTCATTTGGAAATGCACCAAGGTTAATATAAGCACTTTAAAATATAGTGCATATGTAGCCATATGGGAGTAGGTGAGCCTGCTAGCTGGAAGAGATAAAGAGCTCTGTTTCAAGACTGAAAGTCACTAGAAGAGTGTTTCAGTGCAACAGACTGTGTGAGCCTTGGGAGGTGTTAGTGAGGAAGACATGTGTGCCTATCCCCAAACACAGAATGCAAGCCAGCAATTGATGGGAAGATGAATTATGCTGTGTTCCTAATTTGATGACTTGCCATTCTAGCTTTAGCTGAGAAAGATCTAGCCCTGCTTTTAATTCTAAATCTTCTTTACTTTTTTGGATTTTCTGTACTTTTCATTAAATAATAATAATGATAACAGAAATAGATTGATTTTGGCCTGTTTGACAGACACCAGTTAAACCTTTTTTTCTTTTTTTTGGTCTCCAGTGCTACCATTGAAAACCTCAATTATATTTGCATGTAGTTTTGAACACTGGCCACCATTCAATTACACAGGGCACAACTACACATGCAATTCATTTAAAGCAGTAAACTCTGGTTAATATTGTCAAATATTGCACTGGAGTTTATTGCTCCTGGGCTCTGCATTTCAACACACACCCAGGGCCAAAGCACGTTGAGCCAGGACAGAGCAGCCCCAGCTGGCAGGAGGTCCCAGGGGGTCAGCCTGCCAGCCTGAGGATGCTCTGACCCAGCTCAGCATACTGCCAAGGGGCTGGCTGGGACACAAGGGTGGTTCAGTATGGGGCTAGGCAGCAAGCAGCACTCACACTGAAGTATCCTAGTGCCCCACCAACCCCCATCAGCATCTACACGTCCTTTGCTGTGCACTGAAAAACTCCGCTGCAGGATAGTTCTGCATCTCAGCAGTAAATGTCTCATGTAAAGCCCATAGTGCTCTGCATCTGAATGTCTGCTGCTGTTGAACTAGAGTATAGCTCCACTTATGGTCTATTTTGCCTGGCATGAGACCATTTTGAAATATTTGTTCCATACTATGCTTTTCACTGAGTTCTCAGAGTCTCTCCTAAGAACACAATCCTTTGTGATGCTGAGCTGACTGGAAGTATAGAGTACTGTGTGTCTGACACCCCTGGTTTGTTTTGGGATCTGGAATTTGTAGATTTTAATATGTCTCTTTTTATAGCATCACATAGACAAGTATGTTTGCTGTATAATATTGATAAAGACCTTCTCTTTGAGAACTTACATCCCACCTCAAGTACAATTACACATTTCATAGATTTCATACACATTAGGGCTGGAAACGACCTTGGAAGATCATTGAGTCCAGCCCATTGCCCGAGGGGCAGGAAGTCATCTGAGATCATAGGATCCCAGCACGATAAGCATCTGTATTTCTCTTGAAGATGTTCAATGTAGGTACTTGAACCACCTCTGGTGGCAGGCTATTCCAAACCTTGGGGGCTCAGACAGTGAAGAAATTCTTCCTTATGTCCAGCCTGAAATGTTCTTGCAGGAGTTTATAGCTGTTTGACCTTGTCATCCCTTGGGGCGCTCTGGTAAACAATTGTTCCCCCAGATCCTGGTGAACACCCTTGATAAATTTATAGGTGGCCATCAGATCGTCCCTGAGCCTGCGCTTTTCCAGGCTGAGAAGTCCCATAGCTCTCAGCCTGTCGTCATAAGGTTTGTTTTCCTGACCTCTGATCATGTGCGTGGCTCTTCTCTGGACTCTCTTAAGCTTCTCCACATCCTTTTTGAATTGTGGGGCCCAAAACTGGACACAGTACTCCAGCTGAGGCCTCACCAAGGCCGAGTACAATGAGAAAATGACATCCTGGGATTTGCTTGAGAAGCATCTATGGATGCAAGCCAGCATTTTGCTCACTTTACTAGCCACAGCATCACATTGAAGGCTCATATTCATCTTGTGGTCAATCATGACCCCCAAGTCCCTTTCATCCGTTGTGCTAACCAGCATAGCACTGCTGAGCCTATAAGGATGCTGCAGGTTTTTCCTCCCAAGGTGGAGAACCTTGCATTTTTCAGTGTTAAACACCATTAGGTTCTTGTCCGCCCTTTCCTGAGCCTGTCAAGTTCAGCCTGGATCACCCTCCTGTCCTCAGGTGCGGATGCTTTACCCCAGAGTTTGGTATCATCCGCGAACTCCCAGTCCACTTCTGACTCCAATATCCACATCATTAATGAAGATGTTGAACAATATAGGTCCAAGGACAGAGCCTTGGGGGACCCCAATGGTCACAGGGCACCATGATGATTGACTTCCTTCAGCCACCACCCTCTGGGTCTGACCATGGAGCCAATTCCCCAGCCAGCAGATCGTGGTGGACCGAGGTCGCATTTGGCCGGTTTTGCCAAGAGGTGTTCATGGGATACCATGTCAGTTTACTTGAATTAACTTTTTAAAAAGTATCCTCCTTTCACTGTGGCAGTGTAAAGGTACTTCTCTTGTTTTGTTAATAAAAACACCATTAGGTTAAGCAGTTATAATGGCCCCCTATTTTTCATATCAGCCAATTACAGGTCTCATATGTGACTCATCATTGCATATATGTATGCATAATTGGTGTTTTATACTTAATGTTTAGCTGAAAAGAGGCTCCTTTTTTTTCTTCCCAATGGGGGAAGGTTGAGAAAGCTTGACACCTTTTATTTCATTTAAGTCTTGTAAAAATTCCTCAAACACTTTTTTTGTGTTTAGCTAATTAAAGCTACGAAGTGCCATATTAATTTTTTTTTTTTTTTTTAAGGAAGGGAGGACTTAAATTTAAGAAGTGTGAGCATTTGTAACAAGGAGCCTGGCTCCTGTTACTTGAGAGGAAACTGCAGCATAGTGACCTGGCGCAGGGAAAGCCAACAGCTAGCAGCTAGCTGAGTTGTAGCCAAAAGCCAACAGTAACAGGCACAAGGGACAGATAATTCAGGTTGCTCAGGGGCAAAGAGCTGCAAACCATAGATAAGCAGCCACAAACTCAGGCAGAAAGGTCCTTAGGGTCAGAATGAGCATGCCTGTGATGGCTGCTGAGCCACCTGACCAGAAGGGAACAGGGCTTAATGTGTATATAAGCTCAGGGCCTGGGTCTCCAGAGTAGGAGGGGCCAAGTGAACTCCTAGCTGGCATCAGTGTTACCTTGGGAGAAGGAAACAGAACGCTGCTGGCTAGCAGAAGAATTTGACCCAGGATAAGGGGAAGCCTTGTTGTACAGACAGGAAGTCACTGTTTATGTTCAGACCCAGAGTGGGTTAGTTGGTGTTATAGCCAGAGGTATTATTCCTTTGCTGTAGTTTATACTGGTGGTTTGGGCTTGGGACTAATAGGGGTGATACCTAGGTCCCAGCCAGGGCTGATGCCACAAGAGTGTCTGGAACTCTGCCAAGGGCAAGGGGCTCAAGACAGATTGGGCTTGAGCATTATAAGGTGACAGCCTAGAGAAGGACTGCAGCCGAGCACAACTCGAGCCTGGATAAGACAGGGCCAGGCACTCAGGCAGAGCTGAAGCAGGCTCAGCACCCAGAGCAGGGTGGAGACAGGGCCAGGGGACTCAGGACTACATAATTAAAATAAGAGCTGGTGCCCAGAAGTCAGGTCCAGTACAGTGGGCCGGGACTAGAAGGCCCAGATAGAGAAAGAAAAGGAATGGAGGTCAATAAGGCCAAAGGCACAGTAACACTTGAGAGGCATGGGCACAGCTGTAGGGAAGGTTCAGAGGCCATGAATAGCTGTTAAGGCTGCAAGTACTCAGAGGGGCATGAGTGGGCCGAGAGGGCCCACCAGGTGCAAAGTAGGGCTAAGACCAGTGGGGTCCAGGTGGGACCAGCTGTTTGTCAGAAAAACTGAGTGCTCATTCTACGATCCTTAGGCAGCCTCCCTTTCTAACATTCAGTAGTTTCAGCAAGGCATGGTAGGTGATAAGAAGGGGAGGGTACCCTAGAATCAAAGCATGGGAAGGGTTGCAAGGCCACTGGGGGAAACATGGCCACCCCTGGAACCGAAAAATTGCCACAGCTTTGCAAATGCTTTACGATTTTGAGGACCCTCAATCCCCAATACCAATAACACCTACAAGGGTTGAAAAAGCTCAGTAATCCTCTGAATTAGGACCAGAAAGGGCTACCTTTAGAGGAGTTGCACTAGGCACATCTACATAAGATGCTACAACACATTAGTGTTGGGAAAAAACTGCAGTGACAGTACTGCACAGTAATGCTGGTTACTGCTTAGTCATTTAGTACCTGCTTATGAATAAGCTGTACGTGTAGACGAGGCCAGCATAATCTTTTGACCTGATCTAGCCATATTGCTCAGTGAATAAAATTTAAGTCTAAAAAATCCAAAGCAAATATACCCAGAGCTTGGACGTGGGTATTTCATATCACAAACCACTTCTTTCTCAACCAGTCTGTAGAATCAGAGCCCTTATTCTTCTGTTGAATTTTTTCAATGGATAAAACTTTCATTGAAAATAATTCAGCAGTTCTGATTGCAGTCTATTACAAAGAATGTTAGACTTTAATTCCATTCCTTCATTTAAAAATATCCTTATGTCCCTTCTTTTACTGCCATTATTATGGATTTTGTCTTTATTCATTGAAAGATACTTTAATAAAATATGGTATCTGCAACTTCCTCCTTTTACTTTCAAATCTTAAGTTTTTCAAATGAAAGTGACCTATCTCCTTGTGATTACTACTCTAAATATTTAATCTGAGAATGCATAGTATAATATAATTCTATAGATAGATAAAATATAGCATTTAATTTTGTACATAGTTGCTTTTATTATGTACATTCAAATGAACACAATGCATTTATCAGTTGATAAGGTGTCAAGCAGGTGGAATATCTAAGTTCTTTGTTTGATATAAAAAAGATCACTGACTTTTCTAAAAAAAACCAAACCACTGTTGGCAGCCCTCTTCTTTATAAATATAGGGTCAGATCTGCAGCTGTTTAAACTGCTGTTTAAAACTGCTGAATCTCTATTGCCTTCACCAAAGCAACTGATTTACATCTTCACTAAGGTTTTAGGCCAACATGGAGAATGTCCATGCAATTGATTGGCTAGAATTTCACCTCTTATAGTCCGATGAAAGCCTAGACAAAGATATGTATCTGGGAATTCCTTTCGAATGTAGTCAAGTATATATCCTTGTGACGTTGATGGACCTCACGTCCGGTAACACTCTTCGTCAGGTAGTCCCTCCTCCTCGTCCCGCCTGCCACGACTTCGATGTTATGGGTGATTCAAGGAGGGGTTCAGTGGAGTTTTTCTACCTGAGGGGTTTCCCCGACGCAGGTGTACTCACAGTTGAGGTGTGCCGTTGTTCCACGGGGCTCCACCACCCCTACACCCCGTCCACTCGCCAACCGGTCACTTGCGGGTGAGATGGTACCTCGCCGCTATTTGCCGGCCTGTCGGCCAGTAGGTGCTCCTGACCGTAGGGAGATAGGCTGATGGTTGCCCTCAGTCAGCCTGCCTTAGGGTCCTGCTGATCCCTGCCACTGGCTTGGGTCTTCTCCCTTTTTCCTTCCCTGGTTTTAGAAATAATATTCTTCCGGGATGGGGAGGCTTCCTGGAACAATGTTTTGGCCCTGGCAATCTCCCAGGACCACTCCTTCTGCCCCTGCCAAGGTGCCTGTTTCCTGCTTCAGCTATTGAGCTGAAGCAGAGCCGCTTGTCCAAAGTGTTTGCTCCAGGGGAGCCGCAGCACCACCGGCGTGCTGCCTGTCTCCTCTCTCTCTCTCCCTGGCTCCCCCCCTGCCACAGGGTTTGCTGGGGTTTTTAAACTTCCTGGGCCTGCCGCTGCGGCTGCCGCGATTGGTGCAGCTGCTCCCCTTGCCGGGAACAGCTGTTTGAACAGCTAGGGTAATGCTGGCTTGCGCGACCGTAATGGCGGCTGCGGCTGCTGCTGCGGTCCTGGCTCCGACGCCGCCGTCCCTCCCAAGGGTGAGTAGTTCAGCCCGGGGCTTTCTTGAGAAGGTGCTACTGCCCTCCAATCCTCTTTGTGCCCTTCCTGCGCCTGTGACAGTGGCACGCCGCCGTCACAATCCTTAAATTTCTTTCAGTAGGAGAAACACCAGAGGGCTAAACACAACATGTAGGTATTCTACACGCTGAACTTAATTCTTAGAGTTTGTCTTTATCAGAGAATAATAATACACTGGAATGGGACCTTGAAAACTTGTGTTAAAGATATGCTATTGAGCACAACTTCACAGTCAGTGTACACAAGGAGACATGTTTAACTCCTTACCTCAACTAGGCTTTACTCCTACTCAGTGAGGGCAGCTATAGATAAAAAAAATATTTCCTAGCTGCCATTGTCCTTTGCAGACCACTCTTCTTCTGCTGAGGTACTTATCAATGGAGTGTCCTTCAAAATGGATTTCCCTGCAAGAAATCTTTTGCAGTCTGCCAACTTTTCATTGTACAAGTGACCTGGGAGCATGTCAGGCCATCCTGAGTTCCTTTTCCAACCCTAATGACTCTAACTCCATAGTTCCTGGGAAACCTAGAATTCAGGTTGCCTTTTTGTACTCATAAGTTTTGTGTCATAATACATGAGTCATTGAAATTTGAATTACTGGCCAATTAAAATACTGTAATAACTAAGTTTGAGCTATGCTGATAGATGTGAACTATTCTAAAAAGTGTGATATTTTCTGAACAAATATGCTTAAAAAATATGGGTAATAACTGCCATTACATATTAGGATTATTCAAAATCATTCCTCTTAACTTTAATGCCTTTTTTTGCCATCTGAAAGAGAAAGGTAGCCAAAATCTTGAAATGAGTCTTTAATTTACACTTCAGCTGACTGAGTGAATTTATGTCTGAATTAACTGATAGATGATATTTTATGTAGAATTCTACAGGACCTGCTGTAAAAAGTGAGCAACTAATAAGTATGTCCATTAAGACAACCCCTGAGGTATTTGCAGTGATGGATCCCAGAACTGAGAATGGAGGATGTAGCCTGACCCCCTTAACCCTGTGGTGTGATCCTGGATGCAAGTGATCACTACTGGTCAGCACAAGGGCTGGCTGGAATCTCTGCTTTCCTATGGTTCTGGAGGTGCCAGGGGATGAGTGCTACTGTCATCACACCCCTTCCCCCCAAGTTCAGCAACAGAGGAAAAGTGGGGGGATGAATGGTGGTGGGGCTCAGCCCCATTTTCTCATGTTTCAGGAGCCCAGAGGCTAAGCATTGTTCCGTGTATGCAATTTTCCCCTGCTGCTGAATTCAGCCACTGATGGTGGGTGGGTGCTAAGGAGGAAAGGAAAGCAACAGCAGTGCTCATCCCCTGGGCTTGAGCTGTATGAAAATGAGCTCCAACCAGATGCCATGTCAAACAGCTGGTGAGCCCAGAGCTCACAGCACATGGCACACAGCCAAAGGGGATGTGACCATGGCACCAATTTGCCCCTGGGTATTACTATTTATGCAGTGTTTTGGCTTGGCATTCATTCAGGACTTGTCTTCACTATAAAAATTAGCACCAGGTTCTCTCCTCCCAAGCTACCCACATTGTGAAACAGCACTGGATCCTGGACTGATCAGTAGCTGATGAATTATGCAAGTTAATATAAACCATGCCTCTGGCTGTAACCCCACTGTATTATTTGCTCTAGCATCAGCAACAATAGAGTTTTTGTTTCAAGCCCAGCGTAAATCAAGCTAGAATATTTCTGTGTGGATGTTAGCAAAGCTGTGGATAATGATCAAGGTATCATTTAAACTAACAGCAGTAAAGAGAACCATCTGATAAATTCCTGTTGAAGTTTATCCGAGTGAGGGCTGATGTAGAAATGAGGAGTTGATTCCAAGTTTAAACAATTCATCCAAAATATTTTCAACGTGGCTGAGCAAGTATTTGAATGTATGTAGCCTTTGAATATTTTCAAGGCATTAACTGATTTTTTTATTTCTCTTCTCCTTTCTAGGTAGGAACTTCCAACTTCCTATATCCCACTGGTAATTTTTTTTCATATTTCCCCCTGTGGCTACAGGTAATGTGATAGAATGCTTAATGTACTCATGTTTTTATGAATTACAGTATCAGGCTCATGAGTGTGGGCAATCTCAGAATAGGCTGTTCTTTCATTTTATTATATTCTATATATTTAAAAAACCCAGTGAAATCCACAAGTGCCTATTTCTGTTCACACACAAAATTATGAAGGAGAGCTATAGATGGTTAGAAGGTGGTGGAGACTCAAGTGTTAAAAAATGAGCTGAAGGTGTTGAATAAATATAGCAGTGCCTTATCAGCCTTAAGATAGCAGAGCCCTACATCTTAATGTTAGCACAGAGTTTTCATTTCAGAAGCTGCTGTACTGGTTCTAATTCATTTTTAATGGCTATCTTTATTTTGGAGCATTTAGAATATAGTGTAAATTATCCACATAGTAGCTTATATCAGTTTTTCTGGTATGGATGGAAAGCTACCTGCAGTCATATAACTAAGGGTTTGGGGCAAGGAGGCACCAGCCCCAAGCACTGACTTGGGGGTGGGGTGTGTAAAAACAGGAGCTGCCATGGGTGCACAAGTACCCAGCTCCACCTTTAACTACCTGAATATTTTTTCCTGACTCCCTCAAGTTTTGCAAAGAAAGGTCCCCTCTTTTTGTAGTTTTCACCAAGCCTCTATGTTACCTACTCTTTCCCTACCACCTCCCAAAGAACAGGAGAGAGGGAAAAAGTAACAAAGAATGAATATATATTACAACATTGTAAAAGACACTCAAATGTGTTTTTATCATTTCAACTTCTATATGATCTCTTTCTTCTATCAGGTGCATGCCCATTGATGAAATGAATAAAACTGGTACACATTTAATTTTCCTTAGTGCTTGGCTAGCATGCACAGTTCTTCCATTGTCCCCTTTTCTAGCATTAAAGTGTAGGTGGTGAGAGGTAATAGTAACTGTTTTATTATCTCCCAGACCCCAGCTTGCTTCAGGCATAAGAGGTAGAGAGCTAGTGACAGTATCACCTATAACAATTAGATGATGAGATTCCCAGTGAATACCTTAAAATGCTTGTCAGAACATGCATTTTGTTAATAGTAATAGTGTGCTTCAGAATACTGCAATTAAGCTGCTTTGCTTCTAAAAGCTGTTTATGGTTTTTAGATTATCTGACATCTTCATGAAACTGTTTAGTACCCATGGTTACCAAATATGTCTCATGCAGTAACACTGTTCTGGTGCTTCATATATTGTATCGTATTAGCAGATTTTCCTTTTTCTTACAGTAATTTCCTAGCATCAAACCTCAAAGGTATAAATAATAAAATCTTCTCCAAATCTTAATATTCAGAAATGTCATTAACCCCTTAATTATTTCATATGCTTGCAGTGGGCCCCACTTAATATAAATGCTTATCTCTGGGATATTTGCATTCAACAGAGGACATGAAATTATGAGAGAATACGTAGCCTCAAAATGATTTATGTAGCACCAGGAATAGGTATAATGTAGGAGTTCCTATGTGGTTGGCAAACAACTTTCAGCCTAATAGGCGGCTACATGACTGAGTCAGAAATAGGAAAGACATCTGAGTCACAAAATTTAGCCTTTGTTATAAATTAATATATGCTGTGGCTTCTATCGCATATGCCAGTGTGGTTGTCTAGTGATACTATTTGTTTAATAAGAAACATTTTATTTATTCTGGCTTCTTATTTGCTGTTTTCAGTGCAATATTAAACAGACACTGAGGTGATATGCATATTGATTCCCTGTGGTATAAAGGATGCATCTACTCAGTGAAAAGATAGTTACTCACAAATGCCTTCAGCATTAAACAAAGTCCTATGTGAAGGACTGCAGATGAAGTTGGATATGTGTTGACACATACAACACAGGCATCTTTCAGTTTTTTCTTTGTCCATTTTTTCCTTCATCTTACATCCTTCTGCACTCTTTGTCTTCTCCGCCCTTTCAATGTCTTCTCTACTGTTCAGTCTTTCCTCAGCCCTGCCTACCTGATTTTCATCTCTTTTCCTGTCTTGCATGTTAAGGAAAAAATAAGTGTTTATGAACTAGTCTAAGTTATTTCAGCTTCTTCCTTACGTTCTTCTGAGAATCCCAGCTGATGCAGTATATATATATATATATATATATATAATTAATTCAAGTAGCAAAAGCCAATATGACACCCATATGTGTGAGTAATTAGCAGGTATAGTCCAATTACCATCTGAAGTGGGTAATGTCTTGGCGCTAATGGGCCATTAGGATGAGTGGGCATTACAGTCTCAGCAACTTCTTTTGTGTCAAAATATTGTCCTGGGCATTTTCTCTTTTTTCTGCTGACAGCATAGCCTGAAGCAAATTCTTGGCTAACCAAGGAATCTACCTG
The DNA here is from genome assembly GCF_030867095.1 of Alligator mississippiensis. NCBI lineage: Eukaryota > Metazoa > Chordata > Crocodylia > Alligatoridae > Alligator > Alligator mississippiensis. Next base: position 35,460,961 of record NC_081829.1, read on the forward strand.
ATCCAATTTTTCTCAGGAGTAAATCCTAAATCAAACGGAAGCTATGGGGTAAAGGAACTGTTTGGAGCAAGTGTATTTCAGGAATGTAGCTAAATCATCCATGGCTTATTTTGCTTTCCTTATTTTCCTTGTTTTTAAATAAAAGCTTACAGGAATCCATTCAATTCAGTAGAGAGCTGCAAAACTGTAATGTGCATCATCTTATGCAGTATTTATTCTATTATTGCAATTTATCTCCTCCTTTCAGATCAGTAAATATTATAACTGGATAATATTTTGAAATGCCTATTGCTCAACGTTACTTTCCAGCAAATATAAATAAATAGTATGTATAGAATTTTATCTTCTGGAAATGGATCCATGTTTCATTTCCTCATTCTCTCCTAAGCACTGCATAGGGACTAATAAGTTCAGTGGTGTTATTTACCAATAGGTCAAAATTAACTTTCTATTCACTGTTTGTAATTTATGCTGCCTTCAGGGACTGGAAGATTGATGTAGGAAGAAAGAGTGATTAGTGCTCTGGACCCTTATCTGACAGTGAGATAGTTGCTGCCTCTGATCCTGGCATGGCCTTTCTCACACCTCACTGCGTTCTAAGCAGCTGGCTTTTTATGGGAAACAGTAGAAGTGGACCCATGCCACTTACTTGCTGAGGATGGGGAAATGGGGATTAAAGAAGGGGGTGAGAGAGGGCTATTTGTTGTGATGCCACAAAGGCCATTATACATGGGAATTCGGAGGATTCTTCCCTTTCTTCTTTGATGCTTGTCTATGTCTATCCCAACCATGTGGGATATCACCCACAGAAATCCATGGCTGACACATTTTGGGGCCATCAGAGGTACAGTATCACTTCAACACTTGGATAACCAGAAAATTTAACATGACTAAAGAAAGAGGAAGGAGGGGCATTTCAAGATGCAGGGAAAGCACTTTGCCATGGTCACAGTAAATGAAATACTCTTGAGCCCTAATGCATTTCCTAATCTTGTATCCATCATATGAACAACACATGGAGACAGATCAATGTGAGCAAACCTAAGCAGGCTATGAATGGCATATTCAAGTAGTAAAATTCAGTAAATAAATGCTAAAGGCATTTCTCATGGTGTTACAATGCACTGATAGTGGTTTTGATTGTAGTGACCTTCCTAATTGTTTGAGATTAACAACTCCTTAGATTTTATGGTTACTGTTAGGCTAAGACTACAAGTGACGTGGACTGAGCTGAGAGTTAAGTGGACTGAGCAAAGTAAGGAGCTGATCCTACTTGGTTTGAAGCCAATGGCAAGATTACCATTAACTGCAATGTCAGAAGAATTGTCCCTGGCACTAGTAAAACAGCATGAGGTTTGTATCCCAGATGTTATTAGTAAAGAGAGGAATGTCTGTCCTCCTTGTGCCAATAGCACTGAAAGAGGGTGCTGTTTCTCCAACCCTGACTAATTATGTGAACTCAGACTCAGTTTGTACCTTTCTTTTTCCCACATCTGTATCCTTTCACCTATACAATCAGCTGCAAAGCAGCAACACCTTTACTTTTGCTGGGAGGACAAACATATAGCTCTCCTTTCAGCAACTGCTGTTGTTCATGGCTTTGGCATGTAATGAAAAGCAGGTTCCCCTTTGAGATCAATTCAGCAGCACTCCTTTCCTTTGGAAAAGAAGCTTCTTCCCAGAAGTGCTTTGTGCAGCTGCCAACTTGCTTCAGAAAAGAGTTGTGTTGATATACATGAGAAAAATCTTTCATGACCAATTCTTTACTGTAGTGATTCTCTACCAGAGTGTCATGGCACCCCAGGATGTGTCCAGATCCTTTGAAATTATGCTGCAAGGTATGAGGAGAAAAACAGATCAGCTTAGGCTTGTCCTCACTGGCTGATTCCTGATTCCCGGCTGCCCAGAACCTCTGGAAGAAGGTAAGCACTGTAATACATAAATTAGTTTTTGAAATTGGGTGCCGCCCAATTCACAAAAAATATGGACGTGTGTCTCAAGTCCTGTGAAAGGTACCTTAAGTTCAGTGAGGGGTACCTCAAGTCCGAAATGATTGTGAACCATTGCTCTACTGAGAAACTCCTCTCTGTTCAGTGGCTCCACAAACAGTTGTTGCTCTGTATCTGTATACCACATATCAATGCTGGTGTATAGCGTAATAGATGGGACACTGGGGTGGGATTTGGATATTTGATATTACTTTTGGCTCTGCCACTGCCTTGATGCTTGAACTTGGGCAAGTCACTTCACCTCCATGGAACTTAATATCTCCCTCTGTAAAATGGGGCTAATGTTATTAAATGTCTTTGGTAAAGCACTTTCCGTACTGTAGCTAGGTCCTATGATTGCTAATATGAGACAGATGATAACATGGTGGGAATTCAAAGAGAGGGATCTGCATTATTATTTTACTTTCTTTTACTAGGCATTATAAGAGAAATTAGTTTAATAGTTTCATAATTGTGACAGGCTAGCTGGTAGTGATTGGAGGGCTTGGGATTCCCTTTCCTCATCAATTGGACCTCACAGACTCACTCTCCATGTCCTCTGATTGGCCCCTCAGGTCACCTGGAGGGGGATAAAAGGGGCAGTGCAGCTGACTCAGAGGAGACCAGTGAGGGACCATAAGGAAGGAGCTTCAAAGAGCTGGGCCAGCGGGGTGGGAGCAGATGCCCCAGAAGAACCTGAAGGAATGGGACCTGTAGGCAGCAGTTGGACCCTCAGTAGCGCCCCAGGCGGCTGGCAGGAGAGGCTGCCTGTTGGGCTCCAGGATCCCCTACGAGAGGCTGTGGCCAGCAGGACAGGTTCTCCAGCTCCAGCAAGGATCTGAGCAGTGACCTGAGAGGTTCCCAGCTCCGCTTCCAGCTCCTCTAGCAAGAGGCCAGGTAGCTTGACATGAGGCCGGGGTTCCTGGAAGGTCAAGACCCCTAGCAGTTTGGAGTAGTCCTAGCATTGGTGGCTGTGTGGTAGAGTTTCTCCCTACCATACCACATGGGAGATATGAGTTCAAGTCCTAGCTGGGATGACTTAGGTTGAATGAAGTAACATGGAGAAATTCCTGTTGTAGTGGAAAGGGGATCATTGTGTTTTCCCTCTTTCCCCCCGCCCCACCCCTCCAGGTACCTCGGGCCCTATATTTCTTGTTATCTGCTGTTTTGTATTTTGTGCCTCTTATATTTCGCCCACCAGTATCGTTTGTTCTGTTAGTGTTTTATATTTTGTTAACCCTGTCTTTTGTCAACTGGATGAATATGTCTATGATTGTAAGTGTCTAACCTTTATTGAATCCTGCCCCCTCAGGGCATTGTAGTGTCCCCTATACCTCCTGGTTTATACCTGTTATGTTCCCACTACTGTTCTGTTACCAAATTTGCCCATTACTTTGGGGTGTGCTCATTTATTAAAGGATAGTTTCTAGGGTCTTGGTGATTCTGTCAATGTGCTGCTTGTGTTACTATATGGAGCTGTATCTCTCCCTTCTGCAAGCTCACCCCCAGTGGAGCTATCTTGCAGGACTCAATCTCAATGGGACTGGGTTCCTCCAGTCACCAAATCAGTCATACACACAAACACACACAAATTAACGTGACACACCTGACCTGGCCGGGCTGATCAGCATGGACAGGCTGACACCCTCATATGCCAAGAATCAGTTCATAAGAGCAACAATAAAATGCAGTCAGACACAGGCACACAGGTAAACAGAATCCCTCTGAATCCGGCTGGGTGTCCAGCTGACACCCTCATGGGCCAGCATTCAGTTCATAAGGGCACGTCTGAGTCAAACTGGGTCAATCAGCCTGTACAAGCTGATCCCCTTATGTGTTTCAAACTCAGCACGTCCCAATCTTTGGCCTCTTCATGAGCAGACCCCACAATAATTTGGGCTTCACAGGGATCTTTAGCATAGGTAAAAGAAGCGTTGCTGCAGATCACGGGAGGAAAAAGAAGCAGAGAAGGAAAAATATACCCAATTACTACCAGTTTGCCTCTAAAAGTTATTTATTGCTAAGCATATGAAATATATAATAGTACTAGTAGTAATAGACATGCAAAAGAAAAACAAACACAAACAATGACAATGCTACCCTGGTTTCACTAAGTATTTGGGGAAACTTAGCTCAAGCTTAACTAATACAGTTCAGGTTCAGAAGTTTATGCCTAGACAGAAGAGAGAGAACGTGGGGATCTCACCTAGTCCACGGTACTCAGGCTGCAAAGCTGACAGGCACAGTCCATAGCACAATCCTTGAAGAGAGAGACGATCTGTTCTTCCAGTGTCCCAAGAATGACAGGGGATGGTGTCAGCACAGGAGTTTTCTTCTTCTTTCCTTTTCTCCCTCTTTCCTCCTGCTTCTTCTTTTTCTTTCTTTCTCTTCTTTAAGCACGCGCACTTATAGATTTTTATACCCTCAGTTCAGCTGCTTTGAAGCACCCTCAGTAGTGTCAATCATTGTCTTTTCTATTGACAAGGGGTTATCTGGTTTGGACCATCTCAGGAAATTGATTGATAATCAGGAAACACTTAAGATTAGGAAGTAACCCAAATACTTGGGAGCCAGCTTGAAATTCCTATGGATGGCAGATATACTGATGGGATATCTCATGGTTTCTTCAGGAACAATAGATAGCTTGCAGCATCAGGATTTTGGATTTTTACTTGTGCACAAGCCTCAGCTTAGCATGACTTTTCCAGATTTAAAGCAATTATTGGGGTGCTCATAACCTTTTGTGGAGAGGACTCCCACCAGTCGTGTCGGGAAAGATATGACAACACCTGGGATTAGGGCTTCAGCAGGCTGGATGCTGTGATGAACCCTTAACCATTGTTCAAATTTTGCCCATACCCCCTCGGACTCGGTCTCTTGTCTCAGCATTTCCTAACCTGGCAACCGAGTTTTAGTCAATCAAGTTTAAATAGGCCTCCCATAGTGGGACCGGGGAATGTACGGCCCGAGATGCCTATTAAACTTAGAGCTGTGTGTGTGTGTGTGTGTCTGGGCGGGGGGAAAGTCCTTAGCAAATCCAGATTAGAACTGGTCTGATAAATGCTGAGCTGGGTGTGTGTGAACATGGGTTGATTAACATTGGAAGCACAGATTCCCCATCATGCAGTGCTCTCCTGCTTCTCTGGTCCCAGAATTCACTGCAGTCTCTGCTTCAGGCTTTCTGTTTTCCATCTCTCATGTAAATGAATGGTCATCTGGTTCCATCTCAGATGCAAATGAGACCGAGGGCAGTTGTTCACTCTTATCACCCTTATCTAGAGAGTTTTAGGTGCGTCTCTCGCTGCATCTTATTCAGTTTCATTTAGGTAGAGGAGGGGAGGGAGGGGGGGTGAGTCCTTTGTGAGTCAGACAGACTGCATCCTGTGCCAGGGTTGCCCAAGAATACAGAGCTGAGGCGTAACAGTTCTGTCATTAAAAGGTATCCATATAAGTCCCCATTGGTGACCTGGCTCTGCTCTAAGGGGAAGGAGGCTCCCTACACCTCCAACAGTGCTTGTGCACCTGCTCTGATCCCTTGATTTGGAGAGGGGGTACATCTTGGAGTACTGCCCGGGTTACAGTTGGTAGGGTCGGAAGGGACCTGAGCAGATCATGAAGTCTGGCCTCCTGTGAGGAGCAGAAAAGAATGCTAGGGTCAAATGACCCCAGCTAAGTGATTATCTAGCTTCCTTTTGAAGACCCCCAGGGTAGTGAGCACCACTCCCCTTGGAAGTTGGTTCTAGATCCTAGCCACCCTGACTGTGAAGTAATGCCTCCTGATGTCTAGCCTGAACCTAATCTCAATCAACTTGTGGCTGTTATTTTTAGTTACTCCTGGTAGTGCCTGGGGGAACAGGGACTCTCTCATTCCCCACATATCCCCCCTGGTATGTTTATAGATGGTCACCAGATCCCCTCTCAGCCTTCTCTTTTGGAGGCTGAACAGGTCAGGTCCCGTAGCCTCTCTTTGTAGGGCCTGTCCTGCTGCCTCCTGACCATGTGAGTGGCCCTCCTCTGGACCCTCTCAATGCTGTCCATATCCCTCCTGAACTGTGGTGCCCAGAACTGGGCGCAGTACTCCAACTGTGGCCTGACCAATGTCGCATAGAAGGGGAGGATCAGCTCCTTGGACCTGCTTGAGATGCATCTGTGGATGCATGACAAGGTGCAGTTAGCCTTATTGACCACGTCCTCACATTGGCGACCCATGTTCATTTTGGCATCAATAATGACTCCAAGATCCTTTTCTGTCTCTGTGCTGATGAGAAGGGAGTTCCCCCAGCCTATAGGCATGCTGCTGGTTCTTTCTCCCTAGGTGCAGTACCCTGCACTTGTCAGTATTGAATCCCATCCTATTCTCATCCACCCACCCCTGAAACCTGTCCAGATCTAGTTGTGGCCTGTCCCTCCCTTCTATCATGCCCACCTCTCCCAACATCTTAGTGTCATTGGCAAATTTGAACAAGGTGCTTTTCACCTCCTCATCCAAGTTGCTGATAAAGATGTTGAACAGTATGGGCTCTGGGGGACTCCACTGCTCACATCCCACCAGGTCAAAAATGACCCGTCCACCACCACCCTCTAGCCAATTTGCTGCCCATCTGACTGTGTAGGCATCATCGCCACAGTCACCTAATTTTTTAATGAGAACGGGGTGAGAAACAGTGTCGAAGGCCTTCCTAAAGTCCAGAAAAACTACGCCCATGGCATCACCTACGTCCAAGGATTTTGTGACCTCATCATAGAAGGCAACCAGGTTGGTCTGACAGGACCTGCCCCTAATGAACCCATGTTGGTTGCCCCTAAGCATAATATCCCCTGCTGGCCCCTTGCCGATGTGCTCCTGGATAATTTTCTCAAAGAGCTTCCCCAGGACCAAGGTAAGACTAACAGGCCTATAGTTACCTGGGTCCTCCTTACTCCCTTTAAGAGTCATTGAGAAGTGGTAGATAGATTATCCAGAGTGAAGAAGTTTTTAAAATGTACTTAATAGCTTTTTTGGATGCAGCAAAATTAATATAAAAATGAAATGAGCAGTGTTTTAGGATCCTAAGTATGGGAAGTAGATGTTGGAAGGGATGGTATATTTTGGTGTGATAATTAAAAAGGATATGGTATATTTTGGTGTGATATTTCAAAAAGTATTTTTTTGGTATCTCTGTAAGTAGTCACTAGTTGTTTCATGTGAACAAAGATCAGCCTGATGGCCATTGACAAAACTTTAGCCATTCTGTTTTATTGTTTGTATGATCAGATGATCTAAGCCACATGGCGACACTCTTAGTTCCTGACACTATAAGTAAAAAGATTGGGCATATGGTTTTAAAAATACAAATAGAAAATATGGGCAAAACTAATGATTACAGTTTCTGAACAGTTAAAAAATACTCAGCACAGGTAATGCAATACTAAAACAAATATGGTAAAAAGAAGAAATGAATCCTATACATATTGGATCTTGGGTATATAATCATTTCTATTTTATAGTTCACACAACCTTCAATTCATTAATAAATTGCCAATGAACAAGTAAAACTACCTGCAAGCAAATCGCCATAACTACCAGCAGAAAAAACTTCCTATAATTATTTTACAAAATATTCACAATTACTTCTTATATCCCAACTGTACAATATATGGCACAACTGTAGCAAAACCCCCAGTTTTTTTTTTTCTTTTAAAATGCATTCCCTCCACTCCCCCAACCTTTTTTGACTTTTTCTCTCCCTCTCTATTCCCTATAGATAAGTATAAGTGAGCTAAGACATAGGATAAGCTTCAGGATTTTATTTAGGTAGCAAGTTGTATTTGTTTTGTTTTTTCTCCTTCTTTGTATTGTATAATTATTATGTTTATATTAATTTTTACTGTTCTATATTACTGTTTTACTGATACTATATGATTTAGGCCTACATATATAAATTAGCATTAATCATGTCAAGTTTCCATTTTGGTTGTCAAGTCTCCATCTTTTCCCCATGCCCTGTTGTGTAACCTATGACTCATACCTACCCCTCCTATGTAAATTGGTTCCTGGATGAATGGGGATGAATCTCCTTGAGAGACAATGGCAGTAGATCTAAAAATAGCTCCCTCTGAATGACCAAACCATCAACACCAATACCTGGAACAATGACCCAGCCCTTGGAACCACCCTCAGCATTCAAGAAACAAAGGATGAGGCAACCCACCATTGTGCCAAGGATACACATGCTGAGTAAGAACACCTGGAGCCCTCTAGAACAGGACTGACATTTCCTAGACTGGCCCTCCCCATAGAAGAACAGAGGTAGTCTGCCCCATAAAAGAGCTAGTAAAGACTGACTCTTTGGGACGCCCTCTCCATCTGGACCAGCACCATGCCACACCACCTATCCACCCAGTTGCCCTCCCAGTGACCCCCCCTCTGGACAACACCTGCTAGACAAGAACCCCTTTCCAGCCTGGATAAGTAGCTATTACCCCCCACCCCCTCTTCAACCAAGGACTTGGACTCTACTTCTCTTTCCTACCTGGACTCCAACCCTTCTATTGAGTCTCTTTCTCCTGCTGCCATTGTGAGTGGTTGTCTATGCATGTGTGTGTGAACCAATAACTTCATGGGGCTGTGTAGTGTGTTGTCTGTGTAATAAAACTGTTATTTGGACTCCTGAGTTGGGTTTTGCTTTACTATGGTTCAGCTCTGCTCCTCGACCCTCTAACTTCTGTCTCATTTCTCCCTCTCCTGCTTCTGGCTCACCACCACCTCCAACACCTGTCCTGAGCTCCTCTCTGCCTCCAAACCCCCCTGGTTCTTTGCCACTGTCTTATCCCCACTGCCTTTCCCCCAAATCTCTGCCACTGCTATTGCTTTGTTGTCACTACCTTTTCTCCTGATCTCTGCCACTGTTATTGCCTTATCCCCACTGCCTTTTCCCCTGAGCTCCCAAGTTTCTGCCTCAGTTTCATTTGTGGCTGTCTCCTCCTTGCCACCACTTATCTGCCCCCACTCCTCCCAATGTCTCAGCTGTCTACCTCAGTTTCCAGCCCCAAGCTCCCATGTTTCTGCCTCTCTCTCTTTCCTGGCTGTCTCCTCCTTGCCACCAGGCTTTTTGCCTTACACCAGTGACCTTGAGGAACCCTGGGGCCACTTGATCTTAAGTAAACCCAAGCCTCAGTTCCTCAGCCAGCTTCTCTCTAGTTCACTGGTTCTGATCCTGGTTCTGGCAACTTTCACTCCCTACACTTTAATTCTCTCTCTCACTTTAACCTTCCCCCAAGTATCCCAGGTACCCCAAGTATGCACATACATACCATACCATCCAACTTAGGAACTTACCTGTGTGTATGTCTAGGTAGGTTGTATGTGTGTGAACTGGTGTGTGTGTGTGTATATACACACATAATGTCATCATGTGCATGATATACAAATTAGTGATCTGTGTATGTGTACTGAGTGTGCAGGTATGGACAATTGATTTTTGTCTAACTTTTGGGGTGTATGTGCTTGAATTGGTGTAGGTATGCATGTGCCTAGGCAGGTTTGGATGTGTATGTGCCTGAGCTGGTAGTGTGTGTGTATGCACCTAATTGATTTGTATGTTTGTATATGTGCAATTGTGTCACACCCTCCTGTCTAACAGTGCAACATTGAGATCCTGAGAGTTGGCCTGACCCTACAGGGCAACATAACCATCAATAAACAAATCTACAGGATAGAAGTTTATTTCCAGACATTCACAGTGGCCACACTGGATGTGAGGTTAAAAAAAAAAAAAGATGAGAATTAAATGAATGAAGAAATCAGTGTGTCTTCTGTTGGTTCTGTTCTCTTCCCCCCCCCCCCCCCCCCTTCACTTCCATTTTTCTAAAGTACTGGAGTACCAAGACTTATCTGATACCTGTGGTTTAAATGGGAGATATCTCATATTCTATTTTCAGTGTTGCATGAAAGAGACTTGGTTTGCCGTAGTTCTCAAAGCCTAATTATGTGGACAGATTGTGAGCTGAGATTGTTGTGCTCTAATGCTTTTATTCAGTGACAGGAGTTTGAGGTTTTGTGAATTTATTTGTAAAGCTTGGCTTCTGAATCTTTTTCATTTACTTTAAAAATCTTGCTTTTTTTCAAGAGTGAAATGGAAAAAAAAAATGTTTTAAGAATTACTTACTTGACTTATTGAGTCCCTGAAAATTGACTGGTTCAGGTCATTGTTCTGAATTTACATTGTTCTGGAGTCGTGTAGGTTTTCTGCTGATTACAATGGAATTCAGATCAGGTCTATATATTCATATATTACACCTTTTATTAAAATTGTCTTCCACTCTGCCCCCAGCTCATTTCTCTAGAGTTAGTCTGTGAATTTTACCCCGTTATATGCTCTTTTTTCATTTTGCCCATTTTTTTTCAGTCTTTCTTAAATGGAATGTGAACCCAGTAAAACTCAGGCTGATATATTTTTTAAAATAATGAATCTGAGGGGGGTTTGAATTAAGCAAAATAAATGTACTCATCTTTAATTTAATATGCTAATTCCTTTTAAAAGCACCATACTCCTTTGTAACTGTATTCATGTTTAATGAAAACAGCAACAAAAAACCATTCAGAGAGATTCTTGTTTAGTTATTGGAATTTAAGCAATATCATATTATAAATCATATTATGCCTGCAGTTGTATTACCATGTGCTGTGATCCAATTAGCTTTAGGAAGCTAAGCTGAGTCAGTACTTAAATATTCCTTAGAGGTTTTCCTACTTTGTTTCAAAGTTGGTTGCTGGTGATTTAGCAGAAAATGTTCATCTCTACAACCTGGCATTAGTCTATGTCTCAATGTAGTATTAGAAAGTGGAATTAGAGAAGTGAGTAGGGAAATACTTATCCAAACGTGTGCTGTTAGAGGACATATGAGATGGAGGATGCATATAAATAAGCTGCATCCATCTGGACAGTTTTATGTACATCAGTGGTTTTCAACCTTTATCATTTGCAGACCCCTAAAAAAAATTGAATTGGAGATGTAGACCCCTTTGTAAATTTCAGTTGGAGGTGTGGACCCCTTCACGTTGTAAGTGCTAGTATTCACATACTTTTGATTGAGCATAGTCATCTTTCACAGATCCCTTAAAGATGGTCTGCAGACCTCCAGGAGTCTACAGATCACAGGTTGAAAAGTACTAATCTACACATCTGCGTATAGCAGTATAAGAATGCAACTGGGTGCAAAAGCAGTGATTTCTGGTTGCTGCCACATCTATGAATGTGAACATGCAGCTGCCAACTGCACGCACTTTTTTGCATGCCACCAGTTGGTGTCCCAGGGTGGGTGCCCCTATCACTCCTCCCTAGGTGAGCCCCTGTTTCAGAACCTCTCACAGGTTAATTCTTTCTTAATTTCCTGCCTTGAATAGAGCAGGTTAGTTATTCTAGTAGGTGGAAGGGAGTACTCTGACAGAATCAGCAAGAGTATGGATGTAATTGCATGAAAGCCTGGGTAAAGAAATGGATCTTGCATTTAGCTCTGAGTATGATGACATAGCTGTTCATTTTACTTCATCTGGCAGCACATCTGAAACACATCTATTGAATTCTGTGACTTTTTTTTTTTAACTACTTTTTTAATTAAAATACTCAATTGGAGCTTCACCATTTAAATAAATCTTCAAATTGAATCTTTCAATGACTTCAGTGAAGATGCCAAAATTTCCAGAGGCTGGAATTAATGCTACATGTTTGCAAATTTATGGTATTGGATTAACGCTAAGAATAATTAAGCTGAGAGGAATTCTTCTAAATTCACTATGTGTATTTTCTGAAGTCATTAGGAATCCAGTATCTATTGAAGTCAACAGGAGGTTTGTTTTGGAGTTTCACGGAGTCAGGATTCACCTCCTATCATTTGCCAGTTTCCCTTTTCTTTTAATAATTTATGTCAGTACACTTTACTTCCTTTTCTTGAAATCACTGACTAAAATGACATCACCATATCTCCTGAAAGGCAGGCTAGCAGATGCAGTGCAGATTTATGGATCAGTTCCCAGGTTTCTATTGTATGCTGTGGTTTTCATTCTCTTTTTCCCTTGGAGCTTAGCACATCACTTCTTTGACAAGCACACTTTCACCTCTCCATTGCTCAAGACCCCTATAATATTTTTCTTTCTGTTGGGATTTCTTTCTGGCTGTAGATGTAACATTCCCCCATATACCATTCAGAGCCCTTTATTGGTAGCACATTCTGTTAAGGATTTAATTTGAATTGGATACCTTTTTACACATTTGTAGTGTAGACATATGCTTTCTTTCCATTATTGTTTACTGCAGTAGAGAGATTTTTTTAAAGATGAACTTCAGATGTTCCTCAGGTTCTCTTGTAATTTCCTTTACGTCAAGCACATGAGAAGTCAGCCACTTGCAAATTTAAGCAAGATTTTAAAATCTGCTTTGCCTGTACAGGTACAGTAGATTTCCGTTTATGGTGGCTTCTTTTCCTTTGGATGTGCTCAGTTTTATTATCCATCTGTCACCATTTTTAAGGGATGTTTTGTTTTTCTAATTCACCAACCTGTTACACAATCTTTCCCTCAACAGTCTTTATCCTTGCCATAAACTAGCCTTGTCCACTTGGAAATCTCATGCACATCTAGTCTGAGATATACATTGGGCACATCTACACATGCACGTAAGTGATTTTTAGACTGGAGTCTACAAGGGCAGTGGTTAAAGCACAGTAACACTGTGTGGACTGACTTGGGACTAAAGTTAGTCCCAAATTGGTCCACACACAGTGTTAGTGTGCAGCAAGGTGCCTACATGTGCATTACTGTGCAATAACTAATCGGGCAGGTATCAAATTTATGGCCATATTTACTGTGCAGTATGGGCATGCATGTGTAGATATGTACCTATACTGTGAAGTAATTTTCAGTTACTACACAGTAATTTCAGTTACTGTGCAGTAAATATGCACATGTAGACTCACCCATTGAGTGTGATGAATTGAGTAACTTTAGCATAGTCAATAAACTGGGAGTGTTTAAGTCTATGGACAACAATAAGATATGCATTGAACATTATGAAAAAGATTTTCCTGAGGGAGACCTCTTGTTTGTTTGTTTGTTTGTTTGTTTGTTGTGGTGAGAGAGTTAAAGTTACATTTTAAAAAATCACTAGTTTTGCCAAAAAGCACTAGAACTTTCCCTTGGCAGATCTCGAATAAGAGCAAGCGAGGAGACCACTTTGTTCATATAGCATGACCTCCTGCCTTATACAGGCCAAAATATTCTAATAAGTGCCTTTTAACAAAAAGAGATGAATTAAATACTTTATTATAGGTCTATTCAGAGTGCCCATCATAGTCATAGCAGATTGCTATTATTAGAAGACAGATTTCCCTGCATATCTATTACCTTAGAATCATGTGTTTATATACTGTGGTGATAAGCACCATTAGAAGTGTCTTGGGAATAGTATGTATGATAGAGGAGATGGATTGTCTGATAAAGGGCATGTCTATTTTGCAATATCTTCAATACTTTAAGACTCAGTTGAAAGAATAAAACAACCTTCTAAGCTTACATAAATCATTAGAGCAGTTTCCTATGCCTTATTTGTTTAGGAATTCTAATGATTATTTCAACATTTTTCTTACAATATTCTGGAACATAAAGATTCACTTAATCAGAGTGAAAACAGTATGGAAAGAGACCACTGTATGGAGGAGGAACATGTTGGCAGCTTTTATCCAATGGCTCTCTGGCTTGCAACCAAACTAATCCACCTCTGCCAACACATTTACCGCTTATTATACCAATTATGCCAATACTGCTTATGTCTTTTCTTTATCACCTTTTATTTACCCAGGGTTTCATCATCATTAAATTGTGCAATTGGACTGCAATAAGTCTATAATATTATTTGGGATACAGATTGTATGAAAGAAGCTACATACATCAGAAGATGTTGCTGTATTATTAGTACTTTAAACATTTTTTACATATGTCTGAGTTCACAAAGCTCATCATTGACCATCTAAAATTATGTTAATATAATCTTCATTTCTCGACATTCCCCAAACATATCTCTAAGTGACTTAACACAAATGTTTCTGCAAGGATTTCTCTTTGGGGAGTGAGGGCACTCAGCATTCAGCCAGTCCCGTGCAGGATTGGGACCTTTCCATTCTGAATTCAGAACTGTTGTACACAGCTTGATTATGTGAAATGGCATCCATTTCCAAAGGAACAGACAGTGATTTTGCAAACATGGAATTATTCCTTCACGCCTGGGTTAAGCCAAAGAAGAAACTGGACTCCCAGGGATGATGTATTCTCACCCAAGCACAAATATCTAAAAGAAAAGACCAAGAATGACTGTCCAAGTTAATTTAATTTTGTGTAAATGTCCTCTCTTTTCCAAGTCCGTTCCAGTGAGAAAGTTCCACTTTAATTACCTCTTACCATAATATAGGTTCTAATGGGACTGAAAGGAATAAAACAACCTAGACATACCCTCTGCCCCACTGGAAGATATGCAGGTGTCAAATTAAGGTTCTTCTAGTACTTTATGAGTTAAGAGGATTATACACTGTTCTTAAAGACCATGATGCAATTATTTTACTTTTGTAGCTGCTAAAATCCTACAATCCGATAATATATGATGAACCATTTAGCATTTCAAATCTCAGTGGACTAAAGCAGCTACAAGTGAATCTTGATTATTTTTAACTGGTGAATTGTATTAGATAACTTACTTTTTTTTCATTTTGGCACGCCATGTAAAAAGGGCTTGAAAGCATATTGTAAAAAATTCTACATATAGCCAGTGATTCTATAACAGATTTTCTAAAAAAGGTTTTTCCTGACTGCTTCAACTTTCTATTTATCATTATTATTATTAAATATTTTATTTTTTCCAATCAACTTGGGATCCTATTGTGCAACACTCTATAAAAACTGAAATAGCAGTCATTTCTCTATAGAACTTAAAACTAACAGGACAAGACATAGCAGGTGAGTGAAGCAAGATGTGTGCTTAGGGAGAAAGAGGGCACAAGGGATAACAAACAAATATTGTGTTTAAGTACAGATTAGCTATATGTACAGTTCTTCGAAATCTATTCTTTTTCTTTCCCAACCAGTATTAGCATAATTCCTGCTTGCCTAGGCAAAGTATCATTTTGATAGCACTGTTTGGTATTCTTTCTTTTGATGGTGTTATCTTGGATTAACTTTCTTCATCAGTTTTGATTGAAGTTAGATGGTTGAATACATGGTGGGGGCTGTGAAATGTCCTGTAAACCTGGAAAACTCTCTAAGTCTTGGATCCTCCGCTATTCTCTGTTTCTTTCTGTTTCCTACTTGACACTAAAAGAACCAATCCTGACAATAAGGTCCCTGGAAGACATTATATTTAAGACGTGATTAACCAGTTAATCACATTTTAAGTAGTTTCACAGTTTGATAGTTGGTAGGGTCAGAAGGGACCTTAGCAGATCATCAAGTCTGACCCCCTGCCATGGTAGGAAAGAGTACTGGGGTCAAACAACCCCGACAAGGTGTTCATCTAGCCTCCTCTTAAAGACCCCCAAGGTAGGAGCCAGCACCACTTGTCTTGGAAGTTAGTTCCAGATCCTAGCTGCCCTGACAGTTAAGTAGTGCCTCCTGATATCTAGCCTTAATCTACCCTCTGCCAGCTTGTGACAGTTGTTTCTTGTCACTCCTGGTAGTGCTCGGGGGAATAGGGACTCCCCCAATGCCTGCTTGTCCCCCCTGACCAGTTTGTAAATGGCCACTAGGTCCCCCCTCAGCCTTCTCTTGTGGAGGCTGAACAGGTCAGGTCCCTTATCCTCTCCTCGTAGGGCCTGCCCTGCTGCCCCCGGACCATGTGAGTGGCCCTCCTTTGGACCCTCTCAATGCTGTCCACATCCCTCCTGAAGTGCAGCGCCCAGAACTGGACACAGTACTCTAACTGCGGCCTGACCAGTGTTGCATGGAGGGGGAGGATCACCTCCTTGGACCTGCTCGAGATGCATCTGTGGATGCATGACAAGGTACGGTTGGCCTTCCTGACTATGTCCTGACCCTGTTGGCCCATGTTCATTTTGGCATCAATAATGACTCCAAGAACCTTTTCTGCCTCTGCACTGACGAGAAGGGAGTTCCCCAGCCTGTAGGTATGCTGCTGGTTCTTCCCCCCCCCCAGGTGCAGTACCTTGCACTGTCAGTGTTGAAACCCATCCTGTTTTCATCTACCCATCCCTGTAACCTGTCTAGGTCCAATTGCAGCCTATTCCTCCCTTCTATAATGCCCACTTCTCCCCACATCTTAGTGTCATCTGTGAATTTGAACAGGGTGCTTTTTACACCCTCGTCCAAGTCGTTGATGAAGATGTTGAACAGTGCGGGCCCAAAGAATGAGCCCTGTGGAACGCCACTGCCCACATCCCTCCAGGGTGAAAATGACCCACCCACCACCACTCTCTGGATGTGGCCCTCCCACCAGTTAGTGACCCATTTGACTGTGTAGGTGTTGACGCCACAGTCTAGTTTTTTAATGAGAAAGGATGACCCAGTAGTAGTGACTCAGTCACACCTTAATGCAGTTAGTGGAGCAGCAATATAATGAATAAGCCACAAAGTATAAGCCACAAAATTATTACACATCTTTTGTGTAATAACTTTGTGGCTGGTTTCCATCATGCGTTAAATTGAGTGGCCAAGCATCAGCTGATTGGGAAATGGGAGCCCTCGACTCTGACATGTCCCTGAGGCTGAGAGTGGCATCTGATCAGGGCTTCCAGCTTTGAGGATGCATTAGAGTCAAAAGCTCCCACATGCCTCCAAGGCTGGCAGTGGCAGTCAGAGCTCCCAGCTTCAGTGTTTGGCTTCCAGTGTGACAGCTGGGAGCTCCAGCAGCTGGCACTCCCAGATCAGCAGAGTTCTTGTGTCCAATGTTCCCCTGAAACTGAAAGCCCTAATTAGCCGCTGCTCCCACATTCAGTTTAATGCATGATAAGAACCAGCCCATGAGTCTGATGTGCTCCCAAGGCTGGGAGAGCCAATCAAATGCCTGGTCTGTGCTCCCCCTGTACTGGCAATATGGTGCAGTGGGGATCTGATCCCCAATCCTACAATCATGCCTTCTGTCACACACCTGTAACAGGGCAGGAGGTGTGATTGTTGGAATTGAGCATCAGATCCCATCATGCCTTTTCTGGAGCATCTTTCAGGCTCCTAATTGTTTTTGTTTATTTTTTCTCAGGCAAGACAAACTGTATGTAGATTTTATACCAGAGGTCTTGGGATGACTCAGATGTTGGCACACTGTGCTCTAGAGCAGAAGGCTGTAGTTTCCACATCAAGCATTAGGCATTGTATTTCAGGGAGAGGGGAGAGAGTCATTATTGGAGATGCCATCATGAAGATGCCATGATGAGCCAAGTTCTGTTATGTGCATATATCCAAAGGAACTTTTCAGAAAGAGCAGACTATAATTCTAGTATTCAAGTGATGCTTTTTCTTTCAGTCAGGTTCTTTTCTCCACAGCCATGTGTTTGAGCTGTGGACATTCTAATAATGTCCACAGCCGCTTGATGTGTGGCTTTGTTGCTTGCACAGTCTTTGCAGTATCACTCTCTAAACCATCTCTATTTGCCATATGTATTGTGCCACTTGGAAAACATTACAAATCTGCCAACTTGTTTGGAATTTTTCATTTTCATTGTAAGAACTTGAAGCTTTGCTGCTTCCTTATATTACTAGCTCTGACATGGCATTCCTTTCCTGCCACTGAAGCTGCAGGAGTGAAGGATGATGCTAGAATTGAATGTGCATATTAAACTGTACGGTTGTCAGGAGGAATCTCCAGCTGATCACACAGATTTTTTTTTTTTTTTTCAGTGATTCCAAGACAGAAGTTTTCTAATGACTGTACATGGTAAAGACTTCCACAAAGAGATAATATTGACACTTTATAAAGTACTGGGGAAATTAAAGATTTTTTAACATTCTGCTTCTAAGCAGTACTTCAAAGAACAAAATTGCTTCCTTATTTTCCAGAAAAGCGCTTTTGTCTTCTACTCTTCTTACTCATCTACTCCTATGAAAGGCTTTGAGTGACAGCAGGGTAGCCAGTGTCATGACCCAATGATTGTGTGTGCGCTTCAGCACTGCAGAATTATTTCCCGCCACATGGAGCTTTCTTTGCACGGTGCAATTCTCAGCTGCAGAGAGAAAACCCTGGTGCAAAGGAGTTCCCGCCACCTGTATGTAAATTCATACCCCATTATTGGCTGTTTCTAAATTATTCCTACGTGGCAGCTAGCGATTGGCTTGTTAGCCGTATAAGAAGTTTGAGCAGTTTCCTCCCAAGTTGTAGAGGACTCCACAACCATCTCATGGGGACTCTGCCGTGTGCTCAGAGTAATAGAAACTTTGTGTGCGTCTCAGAGGAGTTCGGCGGCCTGATCAACCACCAACCTCTTCCCGTCTCGTTCGTTAAATTCTTAAGACGTATCTATGGTCTTTTGCGTGCTCATCAAGGGTATCCAGAGCTCTGTCGTGTTTGTTTTTGCGGAGCCTAGCAAACTCCATGTGTGTGTGTCTTCGGTGGAGCCTAGCAAACTCCACTTGTGTTTGTCTGTAACTGCAACTCAAGAAAGTTTTTCCTGCCTGCACTGCGACCACCTACGATGTAAGTAAAACAATCTTTAATTAACCGCTACGAGTCCGTCCCTAATTCTAGTCCGTCGTGCAAAAGTACCTGCCCTACCGTTGCGGGCTCCCGGCCACAGCCCGCCGCACGCCCCCGAAAGCCTCGGGCCTCACAGCCAGCAGGTGCAGGCCAGCCCTAGTGAGGCCTAGAGGGGAGAGCAGAGCAGACTCCATTTTAGCTCAGGCTCTTAGGGTGAGTGAGCAGTCCGCTGCTGGCAGCTATCAGAATAACATCCGGCTGAGTGGCTACTTAGGAACACCTTGGGGTTAAGGGCAGGAGCTATGGGGATGGTAGGAGGCTCCTGGTTCTGGGTATGACTTGAAACTGCTCCCTTCTGGGGAAGGATGGCCTGGTAGAATTACCCGTGGTGGGGTAGCTCCCCAGAAATGCTGGACCAGTTGCCTCCCCAATGAAAGGTGGGTAGGGGCTCCTTATAACCATTGCTCCCACTACTCAGTGGTGATAGAACAGCCAGTGGGGCCAGGTTCACTAAGGAAAAGGCACCCAAGTCCCTGGGGGGGGGGCATAGAGTATAGCCCCAATGAAGGGGTAGAGAGTGGCCCTAGGGAGGGGCATAGAGTTGGCCTCAGTGAGGGTTTAGAGAGTGGCTCCAGAAAGGGGGACAGGAAGAGTCAAGTGCCTGGTGAGGGGCCAGTGGCCAGAGTCGGCCTAGTGTTAGGCGTAAGGACTGTCACTATGTAGAGTAAGGTGCATGGGGCACCTGAAGGTCTGCATGGGATTGCCTGGAGTGGAAGTAGGCAAGCCTGATGGCCTGAAGGGTATGCTCAAGAGAAGCATGGCAAGTTGAAAGAGGCCCAGTGAAGGGTGACATGAAAAAGGCCCTATGAGAGGAGGTAGAATGAATGAGACCCTGTGAGAGGAGACAGAATGTATGAGATGAGTGTGGAAGGCCCAACAAGGGGCAGAGTTTTGCCTGGCTTCTAGCTGGAGCAACTACAACTTTGGATGCCATCTGAGAGGCATGGGACATGGTACGGGTAGGCTGGAGTTGTATGTAAACCCCATGGTATCATGGCATTAAATGGGCAGCCGTCTACTTACTTCATTTTGTATGATGGAACAGCAAGTCATGGCACTCTAGACAGGGCAGATTGCCCTAGACAGAGGAGTGGACTGGCACTGCAACTGGCCACATGATCATCCCCTTGTCACAATTAGTTAACAGGATTCCAGATTTGTCCAGAGAGTACCTGGCATCCCGTTGACTGGCGATGCTGGTATAAGCAAGAAAGATGTAGCGTGGGTCGTAGGACTGTTTTCCTTACTGCAATTCACTTCACTCTGTAGGGAAAAAATATCATCCCTAATCCTGTTAAAGACACTCTAAAAACATGCACTATCTGGTTCCCCTTTTGAAAAATGTTCCAACTCTGGCTCTTATCTCATCTATAGACTGTTATCATGGTACATGCATGAAAATGAAAGCAAATAATTTTAGCAAAGCCTGTTGAACCATAGAGATAGCAGGGATAAATTTATACTCTTAATATCTGTCCATGTTGCATAAGTAAATACAAAAGGTCTGATGTTTCTCTTGGGGATTCATCTCACCACTTGGCTACACGAGGGCTGCATATTCAAAAAGTCAGGCGCAGAATTACTTGAACTTACACGTGTTTCTAAGTGGCCTGGTTTTTAGCTTGAGAGTGAACAGAACATAAGTCTGCCATTTGCTGGGAGAGATGGAGAGGAGGGTGGTGTATGAAACTGCCTGCATTGGCCAATGCCAGCAAGGTAGGGATGCTAAAGCATACCTCCCAGCATAATCCACGGTCTCCCTGGGCTGCTGGGGATTCCTGAGTGTTGTTGAGTCAGCGACAGGAATTTCCAGCCTGGTCTGCTCCCTGTCACTGCATCTGCTCATGGGAGCATCTCATGCAGCAGCATCTCATAGAAACATGTCATAGGCTGAAAGGGACATCAAAAGATCATCTAGTCTAACTGGGAGTCAAACCAGAGCCTTGGTATTATTAGCACCACGCTCTCACCAACTAAGCTAAATAATAGGACTGTGTGAAGCTTTGGTAGCCGATTTCAATTCAGAGGAGATTTGGCCCAATCTGGTGGCTGAATCTTGCAATCTGAATTGAATCAGGAGGGCCATTAAAAGGTCTGAACTGAATTGGAAGCCTGTGAATTGATGCAGAAAAGATTTGGTGCCACTTCAGAGATTCTGCCATAGACTAAACAAACAGCAGTCCTCGATGCTGGACACAGCTGCCTCCAGCTGGTAAGTCTGTTGTGCTGGGAGGAGGGGAGAGGGAAGGGGCATAGAGGGGGCAGATCAACACCTGAACAGTGAGGGAGGGATAGGAGCTGGGGCAGGGACCTGGGCTGGGGCAAGTGATGCCCAGGGAGGGGGTGGGACAGGTCGCGCCACTGCACGCTGCCTGTCTGGGAGCTGCTTGTGTGGCGGCTTGTCCAGTAGCTCTCGCCACTGCTCCCACTGCTGGTCTGGGAGGGCATGGGGTGAGTGCATGTGCCCCAGGATCTGCACGGGGTGGGCAGGGCTGGGGCTGTGCCAAAGCACAGCCCAGTGGCAGGCAACTGGGTCTAGCCTCCCAGAATGCAGCCCTGACTCCACCTGCCCTGCAGAGTGCAGCCCGGCAGTGGGGGCTGCACTGTGAGAAAGGCAGAAAGCACTGGGAATAGGGGTATGCCCCCCTGCCACTCACCCAACCAATGTGGGGCCAGCACAAGACTGAACCACTGCACTGCCTCCAGACAAATGGCATGCAGTGGCAGGAGCTGGCCCTGCCTCATGGACAACCAGCAGATTCGCCCTGGCTGGGTGAGTGGCAGCAGGGCATGGGGGGGGGGGGGGGTCATGTGCCTTCTGAAAACTCACTGCAGTCCCCTCATAGCTCCTGCTCCCCTGATCACCCCACCCCAATCTGGAGGCACCTGGGCCCCCCCCACATGCCCTGCCACCACTCACCCAGTTGGGGCAAAGCCGCTGTGCTTCCGGAGGCAGCACAGGGGCTCAGTTTCATGCTGGCCCCACACTAGCTGAGCAAGCGATGGGGGGGCATAGTCCCCACTCCCAGCACCTTCTGCCTTTCACCCAGCAGAGACCTGGCCCTGCCTGCCCCACGCAGATTCTGGGGCACACATCCCTGCCCCAGGCGCTCCCGGACTGGTGGTGGGAACAGCAGCAAGAGCCACTGGACAAGCCACCACACGAGCAGCTCCCAGACCAGCAGCGTGCAGCGGCATGAGCCACCCCACCTCTTCCCTGCCCAGGGCTTGCCCCAGCTCCAATCCCTCTCTTGCTGTGGGCACGTTGATCTGCACCCCCCCCCCCCATGCCCCTTCCTTCCCCACTCTGCCTACCACAACAGACCAGCTGGAGGCAGCTGTGTCCAGCGTCAAGGACTGCTGCCTGTTTAGTTTATGGCCATATCTCCGAAGCGGTGCTGAATCTTTGGATCTGATTTGACCAAACCAAATCAGGACAGTGATTTGAATCACTGAATCGAATCACTGTTCCTCTGAATCGGCTGAATCCGAATCGGAAGTGAATGCTTGCTGCTTTGCACAGGCCTACTAAACAACCATCTCCATCTTCTCATGGTGGCCAGCTTTAGAGAGAAGCCAAGAACTGAGGGGGGAAGCAAAAGAAAAAAACCAGGAGGAGATCTGGAAAGATTAGTTTTCTTTCTCCCTTGCACACTCTCCCTATCTATCCTCCTTGCTCCCAGGCTCCCTCTCTTACTCCCTCTCTCTCTCCCTCTCTTGCATGCATGCTCACACCCCTCCCCCACTGCACTCTCTCTCTCTCTCTCATTATCCCTATCCCGATGGCCAGCAAGGGGGTGGAAAATTAAAAAAACCCCAAAAACAACAAGAAGTAATTTTAACCCAGCTCAATCAATCAGTCACACAGGACCACCCCCTCCCTCCCATCCCAGCCCCACAACCTGCTTCCCACCTTTTCCCATTAGCAGTCAGCATAACAGGGATATCCAGCCTGCACGGCTCCATGTCACTGGGATGACTCTCGAGAGGCATGGGGGGGCAGTCCTTTGGGCTCACAGGGAATGGCTGATCCCCCGTTTCTCCCCCACCCCCATCAGCAGTCAGCATGACAGGCTGGCAGCTCCCTGTTAGAGGAGACTAGTTAGGCAGCTGCACAGGCAACGGGGATGCCAGTGGACAGCAACCTACTTAGATTTGGGAGTGGACCTGGTACTAAAGTTTGATTCACTGGTCTAACCTAACTTGCTTAAGTCTGATACCACATCTATCCAAGTTTGTCTTGGATCAGTATTCACCATTTTAAAGCAGTTTATGTGCTCTGAACCTCTGTCCTGTTATGGGAAAAGTCCAGTTTCTGAGCACCTAGACTGAAAAAAGTGAAATGTCTGCACCTGACCAAGGTACCTGCTTTCTTTATAAAATCCTATTTGTTTTTCTCGGTTAGTTAGGAACTGGACAAAACCATACAGACTTCCAGAAGCAAATCCTATTGCAGATACTTTCTCTGTTTCTATACAAGATCATTTCTGGCACTGTTGTACTTTTACAGTATAGGAGCCTTTGCAACCACTATCAGAACCCATCAATCCTTTTAATTGACTGTATTAATTATTGGTAAGTGAAAACAAAAAAAGCCTTTTATTATGAAGAATAATTTCTTATGCCATTTCAGCACTTATGTTCTTTTAGTCTCTTCACCACTACACCAACAAAAAAATCAGCCTGTGAGCATTAGTTTTCCTGTAAATTGCCTCTTAACAGCCACTAGACAGGGGAAGGGAAAGATATCTTCAGAAATATCACACTAGAACAAAACTACACCTGAGATAAAATGTTCTGGGATTAAAGGACTATACATTTCTTGATAGTATGAGACCACCAAGCTTTCAAAGGGCTAACTGTGAAGTTACCCTAAAAATGCAAAGAGGTATTAAAAAGGCCAGGAAGAAGGCTTTCTGAAAGAGAAGTCTTAACCAATGAGAATTAGAGTCTCTGAAGGAAAAATATAAAAGTATTAACAAGTGTTCACTCTCTACACCCATCTCCACCTGTTTATTTTTCCATTATCCTGTCTTGCTAATATGGCATGAAGGTTTTAATACGTTAAAGGTAACAGCTGGGTTTCCTTTGCTCCATTAGATTGTAATATTACTTCATATATATTTAATGTATTTATATTTAAAATTTGGATCCAGCCTCATGAATTGATAATGCATGGCATGGTCCATTGCTTTTACTGAAATAACAGTTGCATAGCTTTTAAACCATAGCCAACTCATATATTGCTCATTAATATTCATACATGCCTCCATGATAGTAGATAAGATACAATTTGGGCCTGATCTAGTATCTAATGAAGTCAATGAGAAATCTCAATGACTGAGCCATCTGAGGGACTGAGGAATATATCCCTCTATCAGGATTCTCAAAAACTTCTGAAAATAGGAATACAACAGTAATCTCTTTTTTTTCTCCATAAGTCTCTATCATAAATAGGCAAAAATAATGAAATTTAAATATTTGAAACTATTATCTTCTTTTGATGATTTTGGGTATTCATTTTTTGGTCAAAACTAGAAAAATGTTATCAGTTCTACTCTAAATGTTATTCTCAACCTTTGTGAGAGGCAAGGATTTTATAGGGTAGACACCAAATAGTTCGCAATGAATAGTTTCTCAGGTCTCTGATCACAGGGAGCTAGGCACAGCATATTCTCAAACTTTGTTCGCATTGGTTGTTCTTAGGCTATGAACAGACATTGCATTTGTTCTAGGATAAACTCTTTTCATAGAATCAAAGAATCATAGAAAATTAGGGTTTGAAGGGACCTCAGGAGGTCATCTAGTCCAACCCCCTGGTTAAAACAGGAACATCCCCATCTAGATCATCCCAGCCAAAGCTTTGTCTAGCTGGGTCTTAAAAACCTCAAAGAATGGAGATTCTATAACCTCTCTGGGTAACCTGTTCTAGTGTTTTACTACCCTCCTAGTGAGAAATGTCTTCCTCATATGTAACCTAAACTTCCCTTGCTTTAAGTTGAGACCATTGCTCCTCATTCTGCCACCACTGAGAACAGTCTAGCTGCATTCTCTTCCAAACCTCCCTTATGGTAGTTGAAGGCTGCTATTAAATCCCCCCTCAGTATTCTCTTCTCTAGACTAAATAACTCCAGGCCCTCAGCCTTTCCTCATAAATCATGTCCCTCAGCTCCCTTGCCATTTTTGCTACCCTCTGCCTGACTCCAATTTTTCCACATCCATTCTGGGTGGGGGGGGGGGGGGGGGGAGGCAGGGAGAGGGCAAAACTGAACACAGTACTCCAGATGTGGCCTCACCAGTGCTGAATAGAAGAGAACAATCACTTCCCTTGATCTGCTGTCAACAGACCTACCAATGCAGCCCAGTATGCCATTAGCCTTCTTGGCAACAAGGGCACATTGACGTCTCATATTCAGCTTATTATCAACTGTAACCCTTTTCTTCAGGTCCTTTTCTGCAGAGCTGCTGCCCAGCCAGTCAGCCCCCAGTCTAAACCAGTGCATGGGATTGTTTCATCCTAAGTGCAGGACTTTGCACTTGTACTTGCTGAACCTCATGAGATTTCTTTTGGCCCAGACCTCTAATTTGTCTAGGTCACTCTGAGTCCTAGCCCTACCCTTCAGCATATCTACTATTCCCCCTATCTTGGTGTCATCTGCAAACTTGCTGAGAGTGCACTTTATGCCATCTTCCAGATCATTGATGAAGACATTTAACAAAGCTGGCTCCAGGACCAACCCCTGGGGCACTCCACTTTATACTGACTGCCAACTAGACTCTGAGCCATTGATTACTATTCTCTGAACCTGATACTTCAGCCAGTTTTTCTAGTCACATTACAGTCCACTCACCCAGCCCATACTTCCTTAGCTTGCCCGCGAGAATTGTGTGGTAGACTGTATCAAAAACCTTGCTAAAATCAAGGTATATCACATCTACTGGTCTCCCCATATCCACAGAGCCAATCATCTCATTATAGAAGGCAATCAGGTTGGTCAGACTTGGTGAATTCATGCTGATTTGTTCCTAATCACCTTTTTCTCCTTCAAGTGCTTAGAAATGGATTCTTTGAGGATATGCTCCATGATTTTTCCATGAACTGAGGTGAAGCTGACTGGTCTGTAGTTCCCTAGATCCTCCTTTTAATCATTCTTAAATATGGGCGCCTTGTTTGCCCTTTTCCAATCATCCCGGACCTCTCCTGATCGCCATGAGTTTGCAGAATCACCTGCCATTATCTATGAAATCTCATCAGCCAACTCCCTCAGCATCTACAGATATACAAGTCCATGGGGATGGATGGGATGTATGTCCAGCTTTTCTAAATAGCCCCCAACCTGCTCCATTGCCACTGTTGGCTGCTCATCTCCTCCTCAAACTGCCCTGCGCTTGTGCTGTACCCTTGCCTGTAAAGACTGAAGCAAAAAAGGCATTGAGCACTTCAGCCTTTTCTGCATCCTCTGTTACAAGGTTGCTTCCCCCATTCAGTTAGGGACCCACACTTTCTCTGATGCTCCTCTTGCTGCTGACATACTTGTAGAAACCCTTCTTGTTACCCTTGATGTACCTTACTAGCTGCAACTTCAATACGGCTTTGGCCTTCCTGACTTCATCCCTGCATACCTAAGCAATACTCTTCTCCTTCTCCCTAGTTTTGTCCAGGTTTCCACTTCTTATAAGCTTCCTTTTTGTGATTTAGTTTACTGAAGAGTTCCCTCCTAAGCCAAGCTGGTCTTTTGCCATACTTGCTAGTCTTCCTGCACATCGGGATGGTTTGTTCCTGCACTCTCAGTAAGTCTTCTTTAAATTACAGCCAGCTCTCCTGGACTCCTCTCCCCAATCAGCCTGCCTTGCCAGGGTATGTTACCCAGGAGTTCCCTGAGCAAGTCAAAGACTGCTCTTATGAAGTCCAGGGTCCTTACTCTGCTTCTCTCCATCCTTCCTTTCCTCAGGATCCTGAACTCAATCATCTCATGGTCACTACTGCCCAAGTTGCCATCCACTACTACATTCACCACCAATGCATCCCTGTTTGTGATCAGCGGGTCAAGAAGAACATGGCCCCTAGTTGGCTGCTCTAGCACTTGCACCAGGAAGTTGTCCTCAATACTTTTCAAAAACCTCCTGGATTGCATAAGCACTGCTGTATTGCCCTCCCAGCAGAAGTGAGAATGATTTGAAGTCCCCCATGAGAACCAGGACTTGTGATTGAGAAACTTGTGCTAGTGTTTGAAGAAAGGTTTATCCTGGCTCAAAGTGCAATCATTTACACTTCCATGTTTGTTTTCTTAGGATAAATCCTAAAAGAGTTGACGGAATAAGAAGTGCTAGGGTTTTGCAAAGTGTATCTGAATGATTATTCTGGGATTGCATCAATGGCATAAAAGTGGCAGTGCGCTTAGCAGTTTAATAAACCCTGATTAAAAAGGTGATGTGTCTATATGCCAATCCCAGGATATTTCTGTTCCAGAAAAAATGCAGGCACAACTTGCCCAGGGGCAAATGCAACATCTGTTTCTAACTTTAGTGAGTTCCTTTTATAGGTTAATTTTGAAGTGCCAAAATAAACCATGCTGGAATTCATATGTATAGAAATAAAGTATGACAATATTTTACAGCGTGAAAAGTGAGGGTTTTTCACTCTTACATAACTCCAATTTTTCTTATGCTTTCCTTAAACAACATACTTGAGTTGGGAGCATTTCAGCTTCATCAGATCATTTCTTTGACACTTTTGAGCAAGTGAAAAAGAGAGTCTTAACTGAAACTGTGTTTTAAATTTAGCAGCAGTATTTAGGCAGACATCATGGGCCAGGTTCAACTTCAGTTGCTTGTGTAAATGAATTAACTCTACTGAAGTCAATGCCATTATTGCAGATTTACAGAATTATGCTTCAATAATATGTGTATTAAGGGGCAGGGGAAGGAGGAGTGTGTGCAGGAGAGATGGGGAGAACCTGACCAACAAGAATAAATACAAGTATATATGTGACAGAAGGAAAAACAAACAAGAAAGAGAAACTCTCCCATCCCCAAGATTTTTATACTATGAAAATGTTTAGAAAGCTTCCTTGTGAAAACAGAAGGCCATGCACACACAGGCAAAGGTCAAAAGGGATAGAAGAAAATGCTTGTTTGTTTAAAAAAAAAAATGAGAATTTAAGTCCTGCCTATTTTAAATGCAAGTAAAAAAAATGTAACATGGTTAACGGAGATGTTTGGAATGGCTGAAGTTTCCATTTTCTTTCCTAGTACAGGGATGCTCAACCCCTAGCTTGTGGGCCAGGTCTGGCTGCTGGTGTCCTGCTGTCCAGCCCATGGGGCTCCCTCATGTCTGAAAATTTGGCATCAGAGAAGCCATTGTGACACTCCCCTGCTGCTGAATTTCTGGACCCATGGGGAGCCTCTGGTCCTGTGCACAAGATGAGGCATGTAGGGTGGTATGGAGAGTAACACATGGGAATGGGCAGGGGCAGTGCTGGGCCCAGGCCGCAATCCTGGCATGCAGCAGGGGACCCAATCCTGGCACACAGGGCTCAATCTGGCCCACTGATTGGCCCTGTGCCACTCATCTGGCCTGTGGGTCAAAAGCTTGAGCGCCGCTGTCCCAGTGAGACCCTTATAAACAGAGCAAGGCAAAGACTACAGAACTGTTGCTTGGATAATTCTTCACTCCCTGTGGTTTGTCATCTTCCCACATCTGCAGGTAGGATAGGAGAGGCATAATGGTCATAATGAATTCAAGAACCAGACAACATGAGTGGCACAGCAAGTTAGTTCAGCTGCAACTAGTCAAGCAATGATTAAATGATAAGCCACCATTACTGAAAGAACAAATGACCCAAATGGTCCAGTGTAGCTGATGGAAAAGCAATTGGTTCACCATTGGCTGTGACTGTGAACAATTAACTCACATCAGTAGATCTAGCCTCAATCTGTTTTTTCCTCTTTCAAATTCCTCTTTTTCAAATAGAAGCTGCTGTCTTGGGCAAGCCCTAAAGGAAAAGTTATTGAATCCATCACCACAACTTCTCTTTCTCTCAGAGCACAGGTGTTTACTTTGTCTTTGACTGGATGCAAGAATTATAGCCACGTTGCTTGTGAAGCCAAGGGTAGATTTGATCAACTGAGAATACATGGGACTTTACACACTTGCATCTATAATGTATGGGAAAATATCATCCTAGCTGGTGGCAGGATGCAGGGCTGAACAATGTTTCACTGGTTGACCTGAAAATGAACTTCTGATAAGCAAATGGAACCAGAGATAATCATCTCTCAGTTGGTCTGTCCATTGATTAAATGTTGGGGATGGCTTGCTTTTTGGTGCAGGTGCCCGTTTGACAATTTGGGACTGCTGGAGTTTCCTAACATTATTTAAATTCACTAGAGTGAGTGACCTGCTTACAAGGTTTTCCTCTCCTTCTCTACTCTTTACAACTCAACCCCCAACTCCTAGGATGTCTCTCTCTCTCTCTCTCTCTCTCTCTCTCTCTCATATATAATAGCTTAAGGACCTTGCCTTCCCTGGAATAGTCAAGCAACACAGTGGGGAAACAATATGCTGCAGGTGTGGCTATGACTACATTCTTTCATGTATTCTTGAGGCCATAGTTGTATTGCATCCTCACTGTCACTCCAGACTGCTTAAGTCTCTCTTCCCTGGCCCTGACAGGAGGAATGGTATTTTACAGTAAGTGCCAATAGGAATGGAAACAGAAAAAGAGAGTCTGCTTCCCCTTTGCCACATGCATATCTTCAACTGATTATTATCCTTCTCTAGCTGTTCTCTTTTGCTCTCTCTTTTTCCTGGTATTGGATTTTTCCCCACCTTTTCCTGAAATTTATTTTACCATTTCTTCCCTAATCATTATTTGATATTGAGTTTCAAGTAGAAACAAAGCTGCATCATGTCTTTGTATCAGCCAAGTTTGTCAACATGAGGCTTATGTTCATATTATGCACCTTTCATCAAATGTGAGAGAACTTTCCAAGTGAACCAAAACCAGTAGAATTTTGTATGGGTTTTTTTAAGGCTTTATAAGGATTTTTTTAAATGAATATAATATGGTAGAGAGAAAGAAGAAGAGTTGGAATTCTAAAGAAAAGTCTTTGGTGCCATTAGTTTCTTGGGCCTGTTTCCAGCAAAATGATTATGCTATTTCTACTAAGCCTGGGAACTCTTGTCTGGCTGTTTTGAAGCTGAGCAAGTGTATTGAAATACTGAAGCCAGCACAAAAGTGCAACACCCAAAGGAACCCTAGCTTCCCATTTATTTATTTGGATGTGACATATGTCTGGCAACCAGGGAGAATTTTTGTATTGCTTGTAGATAATATAGCAAACCATTTTAGTTGTTTTTTGAAGACCTGAACCTTTACATTGAGTATGTTTTACTGACTTGTCTTTGTCAATGTTCAATTACGTGAATTCCCAGAATCCACCTACAGTTTCAAGAGCAGAGCTACTAGAATAGTAGAGAAAGTGATGACGGTTTTGCTTTTGCAAATGTAATAGTGAGTTCAGTTCACTATGACCTATATGTTCACAATATTTCTTATATGTAAGCGTTTGGATATCTACCAGGTATTTGTGACTATAACTCCAAATCTCAAAAGTTTCCCAAATATTAGAATAAATAGGTTCTTTATACTACACTGAACACTTGTATTGGTACTCCTGCCCTGACATTTTGTCATTCATTATCTTCCCATCCAAAAAATGTCTTGCCCATGAGTGAAAACAATACCTTGCCATTCAGCTGGCTTATTACATACCACATACAGTCAACGTCTTCAAGTATTGAACATTGGATAAAATTTATGGCCAAAATTATCAGGTGAGCAGTCACAAATAAATGCATTGGTAGAAAATGAAACCAGGTTTATGACAAAGTTGCAATGAGTACTGTAAACAACTGTTCAAGTCCCATGCCTGGGGAAGTTCTGGAGTGAGTACTTCCTGTGGATGTAGTCTCAGAAATGCAAGAAATAATTATTCTGCATGCATAATGATATTGCAGTGTTAGGTAATTTTCTATCTGGTTCCAGGATAGACTATCATTGAATTATAGAAAATTAGGGTTGGAAGGGACCTCAGGAGGTCATCTAGTCCAATCTCCTGTTCAAAGCAGGACCATTCCCCATCTAGATCATTTCCAGCCAGGGCTTTATCAAGCCAGGTCTTAAAAACGTCCAAGATGGAGATTCCACCACCTCTCTAGGCAACATGTTCCAGTGCTTCACTACCCTCCTAATGAGGGAGCCTTTCCTAATATCCAACCTAATCAGTCCTTGCTTCAACTTGAGACCATTGCTCCTTGTTCTCTCATGTGTTACCACTGAGAACAGTCTAGCTCCATCCTCTTTGAAACCATGCTTCAGGGAGTTGAAGGCTGCTTTTAAATCCCCTCTTGGTCTCCTCTTCTCCAAACTAAATAAACCCAGTTCCCTCAGCCTCTCCTCAGAAGTCATGCACCCTAGCTCCTGAACCATTTTCATTGCTCTATCTTTTCACATGGATGTTTTGCAAAAAATTTTTTCTATCACATCTTCTGTTTAACATATATATAAATCTTCCTGGGGAGATGAATACATCATGGGTTGTGGGGACCCATGAATCCATATGGCACATGACTTCATCATTGTTTTATCAGATGCAGCTCTGCGAACTTTCTTAACTGAAGCGCAAAGGCAGGCAAATTGGGATAACCCAGTTTAGATTATGCTATCAGTGAAATAAGTAGCAAAGAAGGGAGTCAGATTTCCCTCCATGTTTCATCTTTGCCACCCAGACTTCACTGCTTTTGGCTTTCAGGGTGGCAAGTAGAAAATACCTAAATTTCTGCTTTGTATTACAGCTGTTAACTGTTAGACCCCAACTCCATGTGGTGCCCAGTGACTAGGGAGACAACGATCCAATTGCTCATGGATCCTGGTACTCATTAGCCAGAGCAAGCAGGGAGCAAACACCAGCACACATTGCTCGCAACAGCTTTATTCAGAATGGAGAATGGCTTCGGACTAGCTCCCAGAAAACAACAAACTGGGGAGCCGCCCTGAACAACAGTTCTTTCTAATATTTATACACCTCGGTTCATACTTATTAACATTCACCCCGCCTATGTCCCTCCTTTGGTTCCACCCATTTCTCCTCCCATCTCAAGCTCCACCTCTGTTTACTGTTTACTTCCTTAGCATGGTATTGCCTATGCATTTTATTCATTTACATGCCTCTCTGCTAAGAGCGCATGCGTAAGACTTTGACCCCCATCTTTCGGTCACTTGCGGTTTCTCACTGGTTCTTTCTAGTTTTCTTGCTGACTTCAGCACCACCTCCAAGGCCATATTTCTGCTTTTGTCTCCTGACACTATTAGGTGGGCTATTATATTTTTACTCAACACACCATGCACTTTACACCCTATCCTTTTGTTAAGAATCCACTTACTTAAGCATTAGCCAAGTTAGTTGCTTTTAATATATATCCAGCCTTGTGACTAGCAGCTTTTGCTGAGGTTACTTTTAATATATCATCCAGCCTTGTGACCAGCAGCTTCTGCTGAGACATAGGAAACAACTTTTATTCAGCTGCACACACACCACTCCCAGATTCCATATTGTTACCCTAACATTAACCTACTAGTTTAATGACTGGCTTTTTGTCCACATCCAACATGTTTAATATTTGGTTACTAACTAAGGTAGTTAAGAAGGTCTTGCCACATCTAGAGGTGCAGGGTAGCAGCTGCTATTTTCTCATATGTGCTTTGATAAATTACTATTATTATCATTATTATTATTATTATTATTATTACTGTTGCTGCTGTTCTAACAGTATGGACAGGACCCCCAAGTTCATGTGTGGCTGGTTGTATGGTTCTCCTCTTTTGCAAAAGGACATCCTGAAAGTGCATTGCTTATGCATGTCCTCTCAGTCCAACTGAGGCAGCATGGAATAGCTGTCCTACTTTTTTCTGGTATGCTGACATAAAAATGGTTAACTGTGTTAGATGTAAATACCCAGCCTTGGTTCAGGAAAAAAAAACAAACACAATGTGGACATACCTTGGGCTCCATTATCACTTAATCAGCTGAGAGGGTCATAAATTTGTTACTCAGATGCATCTAGATTTTAAGTGTGCAAAATGTCTATGAATAGAAGTATGATTTTCAGCTTTGTCAGGAGACTGAACCTTTTTCTTTGGTATGAGCCCCTCATCACTTCTTTTCTGTGACCATCAGCCTTGAAGGTAAACATAGTCTTAAACTGGATTTGGAAGGCTGGGTGGTTTTAGGAAGGGTGTCTAAGTAAGGAAGTGGCCTACTTGGAGCAGGTGGAATAGATTATTTAGGTTGCTGCATTGTAGATGAAATGGGGATGGCTGCAGTTGTCAAGGAGATAGATATCCAAGGCATAAAAGAGTATTTTGCTGTGAGAAAAGTGAGGTTGCTGTGTTATAGCAGAATTACAGGATATAATAATAATAATAATATATTAGGTGTACAGGAAGCAAGGAAGACCATTCAGTACCCCAAGCATAGGTGATGATATTATCAAAAGCAAAAGATGAAGGAAGCAAGAGACTGGGTAAAATTAAATGAATCTTGTCTTCTCAGTTCCTGTTTGAAAGTTCATTCATGGTTTTAATTGCACACAATAATATGTAATATTGTTCACCTGTCAGTCATGGAACTGTACAACAGTACAGCTGGATTTCATAGTACAGCAGCTTCTAAAGGATATCATTTGCATTCATGTTTACTAACATATCAGAGTCCAGATATGAGAAAATTGAAATGACAGGCAAAAGGGGGAAAATAGGGCATGCATCTTGAAATGTTTTGGGATTTATTTGATTGCCATAGGTAACGTTTCATTTAACCTTAGTTTCATGAAACTGCATTTTTTTTCCAATAATTTACAGCGTATAAGAGCAACAGGCCTGTGTAGCTATGTTTGGGCCTTAAAAACTGAAGGGACAGATGAACTTGTGTCATGTTCATATTAGTGATTCAGGTTGTAAATTGGTCCTCTGGAGAGATGGTGATGTTTTGTTAGAGAATTTAAATTCTTCTCATTTAAATGTACCAGTGGTGGTAAAAAGCAGCAGTGCTACAGACTGATGTGTCGCTCTCTCCATAGAACAGATTCACAACAGAAAAAGAGAGAGAGCTCTGCACCTAGCAACGTGCCTCATATCATGAGCCAAGTCCCAACTGGACCCATAGGGTTTTCTAGTCCTGTAATGCTCAGTGAATGTAGTTCTTCCTGTAGAAGTCTCAGTGTGGATGGAGCTCAGGTGTGCTTTACTGTTTTGTAGTCTAGACTGGCATTACAGAACTCAAAAACTATAGTGTTAGGCAAAGTTTTTGGGTGAATTCAGTCTGTCTGACTCTTTTATGAATACCTTTACCAAGAATGCCTATGTATGCCAATAGGAATTATTTTGGTAGCACGAGTGCATATGAACTCACTAAGAAGCCAAGTGAGACAATTAACTCATAACACACTGTCGTGGACGCTTTCTGAGATTCCCCGCCCCGCGAGGGGCGGCTAGTTAGGCGGGCCCTCTTAAGGTGCCTGCCACGTCAGGTTCGGTACTTCGATGTGTGGAGAGGAACTAGGCACGGATGCGTATTGGTTACAAATAGATTGTTTACTTACGCCACTGATGTATGCAGCGTAGGAAGAAGCTGGCTTTGATTGCAGTTACAAACGTAAGCAGCGGTTACAGACTAGGTAGCCGGGTTGGTTCGGTTTTGTGCGCCGGGTGGGGTTACGTCGGGTACGACCGGTGACAGGGAGTTGTTGGTGGGTGATCAGTCCCCCAAGTTTACTCTGGGATGCGTACGAAGTTCTCCAACGAGGGGGGAAACTGCTCTTACCACTATATGTTTTGCAAGCCAATCACTAATTGCCAAGTGGGTATAATTTTAGGTCGGCCAATGGGTGTTAGGTAGGAATGGGTTTTTAGAAGTAGCCAATTGTATGTTATGTAGCAATTTTGCCTATTGGCCTCGGCCAATGCGGCCTTGGTTTACAACAAAGGGCCGGGGCTTTACTGTGCATGTGTAGTGTAGTGCACTGCCACTGTTAACTCTTTGTGATCAGTGCATTACTATGACATGGGCAGATGTATGCGGATTGGTCGGTCATTTTTTTTGTTTTTGTTTTTCTGACATGCCCCCTTGCCCATGGTACAGACCGTTACAGGTCATTCTCTTCAGTGGGGTCGGGATCTTCGGATGGCAAGGAGGTATATACAAAAGCGGATAGCGAAATTAATTTGGTTTTGAGATATTGTAAGAGGCAACACACGGCACAGATACAAATGCCGACACTGATAAGGGGTAATAAAAGTGTTATGAGAAGGGTGAGTAACCATGAGGAGGTGTCCCACCCCATCCAAACAAACAGATCTGATAGCCACCCTTGCCCAATACCCAAGATGCGATTGGTATCTCTGGCAACCCTTCGGATTGTGTCAATTTAATTATTGAGGGGTAAGGAGACGTTTGGGATACTTATACAGCAGAGGTCCTGGGACAGGTTCACGTACTGACACAAGCCACCCTGCTGGAGTAGGATCGCGTCTAGGGCCAGGCGGTTTTGCAGGGTCATCTGCGAGGTGGCTTGTAACTGCTGGTCTAGAAGGTGAAAGCTGGTGGCCGTACTGTTGGCAAGTATGTTGAGCTGCTCAGCCAATTGTGCCATGGCCATTCGGGATTTGAGAGCGCCGTACCCTGGAAGAAAGATACTTTAACCCATTTAAACCCTTCGCTTAGGCGCTCTTGCCAGGTAAGGGTACTCCAGGTGGGGCTTCGCGCTTGGTGGCAGCGAATTAGTGGACTTAGGGGGTTTAGCCGTATTTGCATACAAAGGTGGGCAAAGAGCAACAGTGGTTAAAAAACACTGCACTCCGGACAGTGTAGCGGGAAGGACAGTGTACATGCGTCTGTTGGAGCAAGCCCACAGCATTCCAATGGGCACAATTCCCTGAAAAGTGGTTAGCCTGATAAGGCCTCTGGGTCATATTAACGTCCAGGGTTTTGTTATGGCAAGCTGAGCTTATGAGAGCTGCGTGCAGCAAAGGGAAATAAAGCAAAGCCCATGTTTGGTTATTGGAAACATTGACCGCCAGTGAAGAATTCCAGGTCAGAAGCGGCAAGGGTTTGAATAAGGGGGAGAGCACGACGATGGGTTTAATTGCAGGAGACTTTGGTGGGCAAATAGCACAAGGGGGAAGTGATAGGTACCATGGTGGGGTGAGTATGTGAGGGTTCCGGGTGAGAGATCTATCTGGTCGCGCCCAATTCATGCCCTGGGGGTTTATACCCCAGGGGACCTTAGAGCACAGGCATGGGAAGAGGTGGCCTCTCATATTGTTAGCCTCAGAATATGGAGTGGAGGTACAATATTTGTTAGTGGTGTTAAAGTGGGAGAAGAGAAGGGGGGATGGCCAGGTATAACGCGTGATGGACCCAGGGCTGTGCCTGTTGACAGTGAACAACCCATTTTGTTTGGAGGAGTGGGACTCGAACCACCCTGTGATATTCAGGGGAGTTAAGTACAACGTGAAGACCTGATCATCGACTGAGAGTGGGAGACGAAGGCACGCAGTAAGCCCTCCTCCTTCTGAGTGGGTTCCCATCGCTTCTGCCCAAGTTGAGAGGAGACTGAGGACTGTGTTCGGAGCAGTGAAGTTTCTGGTGGTTGAAGACGTGGCACGGAGGGCGGTGAGCGCAATAAAGAAGATGCTGAGGCTAGGTATGACCTATAAGAAAAGAAGAGAAAGGTTACGCAGCAACAAGGTGTGGGGTAACTACGTGGGTACATGCGCTTGTAGGTGAGAGCGACGGGAAAGCCAGTTATGGTGAACGAGGATTGGTGGCCCGTCGACGTCTTCTTGGTGAGCTAAGTAAGTATTCGGATATGGTTCCGGTCCCTTGATGATGCCTTTATACACTTTGGGGTGTGAATGGTGAGGGTGTGGGATTGTAACCCATACGAGTTCTTGTGGAGCAAACTTTGGGTTCCATGGCAGTGGCTCCTGGAGAGGACGCGGGCCCCAGAGGTCCTTATCTGCATTGAGTGCGATGAGGACTTCGTGGTTGTGGGCGGTCCAATTCTTGTAGGTCCCGTTTCCCTTTAGGCACAACTTTTCTTTATACAGGCCAATGTGTCGTTCCACTACCCCGTTCGACTGTGGGTGGTAAGGTAGGTGTAGGTGCCATGCGACATTATACGAGTGTGCGAATCTGCTAATTGCATACGAGGTGAAGGGGGGTCCCCCGTCAGACTGGATGGCATCTGGTGCCTTCCAGGCAGCGAAGGCCGCGATAAGCCCTTGGATAACTGCACGGGCTTCCATCTTGCAAAGTGGGATAACTTGCAACTGGCGGGTGCCGAGGTCAGCAATAACGAGTCCCTTTTTGGGTGGCTTTGCGCTGGGTAGAGGGCCAAGGCGGTCAACCTGCCACACCCTGCCCGGGGCAAATTGTGCTGGGCTGAAGGCGCCGGTAGCGTAGGCAGATTTATGGCACTTTTCTTTGGCGCAGGGTTCGCAGGCCTGGGTTACTCTCAGCCAATCTTTTTTGCTTCCATAGGCGGCGTTGTTGTTCGGACTGGCCCTCCATCGTTGGTGACATATGCGGGGTCCAGGATGTCCCCAATGATCATGGAGCCACGACAGGAATGGGTCGGTGTCAGTCTGTGAGGCGGGGAGACTCGCAGTGAGCACAATGTCATTGCGTAAGGGGTCTTCTAAGAGTTTGTCAACAACTTCGTGTACAGGGTCAGTTTTGGGCTTATGCGATGTAGTGTGTTTAATTAGAGGGAGGAAAGTGAAGGTAGACAACATATCGAAGATGTCTTGCCAGATGTCTAAGTTTTCCGTTGGCGCGCCTATACCGGTAACAATTTTGTAACTATATTGGGAATCAATCGCAATCACGGGAGGGGGAAGTGTCCCGTCGTGGTGTTGGAGACAGTGTTGGACTACCTCCTTGAACCCTAGCAGTTCATTCTTTTGGGCCTAACTGCTCCCCTGGTAAAGTTTCCTGTCGTGGCATGGCTTGCAATAAAATCCGTAGCCTCCACCGTTTCGAGTCGTGCCATCGGATGCCATCCAGGCTGGGGCTGTCATTCTGTAGAGGACAGGTGAGGCATCTCCTGCAGCGTCAGGGCTGGGTGGCAGGTCTCCGCATTTCCAGCAATGCCAATGGTAGTGATGGTTGAGCACTAACGTGTTCCAAGTGGATGGTTCTCCTTGGAACTGCGGGTCTGGCCTTTCAGCACTCAACAAGGGCAGCAGGGTGGTGCCGGGTGCCCGGAGTATCCCGTGTCCCTGAGATGACAACTCCACTAGTTGTCCTGCCATTAAAATTTTTCTGACATTTCCGTATCGGTGCTGGGCTGCTTGGAGGGTTCGGTGGGAGGTATAAATTAGCTCACCTCGAGAATTATGGGCTGTGGCCCATACATGGCTGGTCATGTATCCTAGAGTTACTGTCATCGAGTCGGTAAAGTCGAATGCATGGAGTGGCGTCGTCTTAATAGCCGTGAGAAGCATGTGAAGGTTTCTTCCATCCTTTCCAGTCCATGGCGTGAATCTTTGGGACTTATTGCGGATTTGGCGTTGAAGCTTTGCAAGTACTGCCAAATGGGTTGGGGTGATATGGTGTCAGTATCAGTTTAGGTATCTGAGCGATTGTTGGAGCCGTTTTTTGTCTGTTGGTAATGGTCCCTCTAATGGGCTGGTTTCTGGGCTCCCATGGGTTACGCCGAACCTCGTTTCTCCGACGAATTTGGTACCCAGAAATGTGATGTCAGCTGTGGGCTGTAATTTAGACTTCTTTAAATTGACTGTCCACCCCTCCCTGTCGAGATGGGAGATCAGGTTGTTAGTGACTTGGGTCACCACTTGTTGGTTGCATCCCATGATGGCGAGATCATCGACGTAGCTCCAAACTTTCAGTTCGCTTTGGCTGGGTAGAATATGGGAGGTACGAAACTTGGTTAGCGTGTCGTTCATGGCGCCTGTAGCTAGCGTGGGTGCGTTGCGGTACCCCTGTGGACATACTGTCCATTTGTACATGGTGCCATTGACACACATGTTTAGTATCCCTTCGACATCATTGATTGGGATGGAGAAAAACATGTCCTTAAGATCCAGGGTTGTTCCAACCCACGATTCTTTTTGAAATTGTGCCATTTCATATAGGCACCGAAGCAGCGTAGATGGATTAGGCTGCATGAGTGGCTGACACCGCTTGTTGGCCTCGCGATAGTCTACCACCAGTCAGACTTCGTTGGGTTTCCCTGGTTTTGCGATTCCCCATCCTGGTGAAAGGCGAGTGCTGGCTGTAATTGGTTGGATGCATCTCTGTTGTTCGAGGCATTGGAGGAGATCCAGTAATGTCCCCCTCAGGTAATCCTTGGTCGGGATTAGTTTCATAGATTCATAGATGTTAGGGTCGGAAGGGACCTCAATAGATCATCGAGTCTGACCCCCTGCATAAGCAGGAAAGAGTGCTGGGTCTAGATGACCCCAGCTAGATGCTCATCTAACCTCCTCTTGAAGACCCCCAGGGTAGGAGAGAGCACCACCTCCCTTGAGAGCCTGTTCCAGACCTTGGCCACTCGAACTGTGAAGAAGTTCTTCCTAATGTCCAGTCTAAATCTGCTCTCTGCTAGCTTATGGCCATTGTTTCTTGTAACCCCCGGGGGCACCTTGGTGAATAAAAACTCACCAATTCCCTTCTGTGCCCCCATGATGAACTTAAAGGCAGCCATAGTTTGTACCACCATATTGAGGTGTTACAGAGTGTGGGTTGGTCACGGTTGGGTTTGGCTATAGAGAGTGGGAGGGCTTGTAGGATTCGTTCCTTCAGCTGAAGCGTCTTGATGCCGGGAATCCCCAGGATGTTGATGCCTCCTATCACTGTTTCGAGCGCTTTACGATGGCCGACCACCCAGAGCTTGACTCATGCAGTGGTCACCGTGGCATTTAGTCCTTGTACCATGATGACTTTTGTGGCTTTTTGATGGGGCGTCGATGGAGTTATAACATTAACTTGGGCCCCGGTGTCCAGGAGGAAAGAGACGTCTTGCTGGGAGGTTAAACTGGCGGGGTCACGTACCTTGAGTGTAGCATACAGGCAAGAGTCTGTTGGGTCGGGTCCTTGGTTGCCGCCGGATCGACCGGCGGCTGCTACTCATTTTTTGGCTTCTTGGTGTATTGGAACCCGAGACCCTTGGCAAGTTTCCACTGTCCTTCGTCACCTAGCAGTCGAAGTTGCAACTTATTCATGCCTGATTCCTGTAGGAGGAACCAGAACATCGCTCTCTCCTCCGGGGTCCTCTGTTGGATCGGTGGTTGCGATGGAGATGGTCGACGATTGTTCTTCCACCCCGCGGGCTGCATCGGGTATGCTGATGTTAAGGGTGGAGGGTCAGTAATTTCCATGGCTGACTGGACTGCTGGAGGTTTCATCATGGCTTGCAGGCACGGGAGGATGCTGAGGACATGGGCAGTGGCTTGCCTGATCAGTGGGTTTAAGAGCAAGCGGAGGGTAATACTTTGTGGCCCTCCATAGATCTCAATACTGGACTCTACGGCCTCCATGGTCACTGGTACCAGGCCTGGCTGTTGTAGGAACCAGTGCGGCCAGTGGCCATGTTGCTGTGCTGGCTGTAAACCAAGCGGGTGCCGTGCTGCGTCCCACTGCAGGTTCGATACTCCAATTATGGCAAGGCAGATTTGTTTGGCGGTTGTGGTGACAGGACGACCCTCATGTAAAAAGTAGCCCCTGCAGTTCAACCCACGTGCCGCTAAAGCTGGCAGCAGTATGTTCCAGTGGGCATTTCTCTGCACCGGGTTTAGGTCAGTTATATGCCCTCCCCTCCAGTTCGCCTGCCGAACGAGATAAGCAGCTTCCTCCTTGTCTAACAATTCGCTTCCCACCTCTGTCACTAGCCGGCCCAACCAAATCGCTAGGGTCTCCTCAGCCTTTATTCTCATCTCTTTACAGAGTTCCTGCATTTCAGTGCGGTTGCGCGTGCAGTAAGTAGTGGTAGCGGTGGTGGCTCCCTGCACGTCTGTCACGTACTTTACTATACTGACAGGGTTGGCATGCACTGGTGGGTCACCAGATGGCAGGGCGGGGTAAAGCGATTTCGTGCTCTCCGTTTCCCCTTCATAGGGCGGGGGTGGAGCGTTTGGCTCGAAGTGTTTACTGCACTTCCCCTTTTTATCGGCACCATTGTTAGGCGTCAGCTCGGAATCAGCCACCTTCACTTGGCTTCGAGTTTTTTGCTCATGGTTGCCACTTGGATCTCTAAACTCGCATTCTCGTGGATCACAGTGACCCAAGCGCCGAACAACACATTTATCATTTTTCCTTTTACCCACTTGGGGCCTGCCCATTTCATGGCAGTGCGCCCCTCTGTTTCTAACTTCTCGCGGAGCTGGGTGACCAATTCGTGTCTGCGCGATTGGGATATTAAAGTCGGGCAATTGAATTTATTGGGCGGGGTCGCTTCCCCACCCTCCCGCACATGCCATATGCAACAAGCGAACTCTTGAGCGGGGGTCGGATTCACCGCACCCGTCGCCTTCACGCGCCAGGGATAAGGTCTCAATTTCATCCCTGGGGCGATAGACGACTTCCCTTTTGCTCATTATGCACCCGAAGGAGAATGGGTCTAGACCAGCTAGCCACTCCTTTCAGTCTTCCCCTTCTTTTACGGAGAAGTAGCCCGTGATGCCCAATTGTTCTTTACTAGCTGCCTGGTGGTAGGCGATATGTGCCCATAGATCATCTGAGTTGTTTGTCAGACGTTCCCCGCTGCGCCATGGGCAGCACCTCACTAATTCCATCTCCATGCCATCTTCCCCAGATCCTGTTCATGACGCCATGTCACAGATGCTTTCTGAGATCCACCCCCACCGCGAGGGGCGGCTAGTTAGGTGGGCCGTCTTAAGGTGCCTGCCACGTCAGGTTGGGTACTTCGATGTGTGGAGAGAAACTAGGCACGGATGCGTATTGGTTACAAATAGATTGTTTACTTACGCCACTGATGTATGCAGCGTAGGAAGAAGCTGGCTTTGATTGCAGTTACAAATGTAAGCAGCGGTTACAGGCTAGGTAGCTGGGTCGGTTCGGTTTTGCACGGCGGGTGGGGTTATGTCAGGTACGACCGGTGATGGGGAGTCATTGGTGGGTGATCAGTCCGCCAAGTTTACTCCGGGATGCATACGGAGTTCTCCAACGAGGGCGGAAACTGCTCTTACCACTATATGTTTTGCAAGCCAATCGCTAATTGCCAAGTGGGTATAATTTTAGGTCGGCCAATGGGCGGTGTTTAGAAGTAGCCAATCATAAGTTATGTAGCAATTTTGCCCTTTGGCCTCAGCCAATGCAGCCTTGGTTTACAACAAAGAGCCAGTAGCCAATCGTATGTTATGTAGCAATTTTGCCCCTTGGCCTCAGCCAATGCGGCCTTGGTTTACAACAAAGGGCCGGGGCTTTACTGAGCATGTGTAGTGTAGTGCACTGCCACTGTTAACTCTTTGTGATCAGTGCATTACTGTGACATGGGCAGATGTATGCGGATTGGTCGGTCTTTTTTTTTTTTTTTTTTTTTTTTTCTGACACACACAAGCTATAGAATAGCTGTCAGGTGGTTATAGCTGTCAGTCACAACTGGCCTAGGCTGAGATGAAAATGCTGGCCTATCAAATGCTGTATACCCACGGAAACCAACTCTCCAGGATTTGATTCGTAAAGCAGCATCTCTACTTGGTGAAGCATCCATGTAGAAATAATGGCATCCTGTTCTTGTCTCCCCTTCTCCTCTCACTCGTATCCTGCAAAAATAAGAAAAGTGATAATTTTCCAACTCCAATAAATGATTGCTTTTGGCTGAGTATTTACTGAGAAACATAGAACGATATTGCACCCAGCCCCTAGGAAACACTACCCAGATAATAAAGAATTTGCAGTAAACTTATCAGTGGAGGCCGGATTCAGATTCAGCCAGATGACAAAAATGGATGATGATAGACAAACAATTCACACTTTAAGTCTTATAAATCATTTAGTCTGAAGCTCCCCCTAGTGGCTACCATGTACACATCTCCTTCTCAGCATCTGCCTATAAGAATACAGCAAATAGCTTTTTGTCCAGGTTCAGAATTTAACAAAGGCCTCTGGCACACTTGTTTGCAGTATTGCTAATGGAAGGGTTGAATTCATCTGAGCATGTTTATTTCCTTCAACTCTTCCAGCCATATTCTTCACTGGTCCCAACAAATATAAACAGCAAGATGTGTAAAGAAAATCAAACAGTTCACTTAAATAAAAATTATCTGCCTTGTCTTACTACTGTGAGCAGTTTAATTAATGCCCAGTCACATCCACAAGGCAATGTCTTAGTTACAGCCTAACAGATCATTAGTTTGTGCTGTATGCTCTCCTTATCCTCATTATGTTTTACCTTTGAATACTCTTAATGTTGTGGGTGGCTGTTTGCAAAGTGTTTATAGTAGCATTGATCTGTTTTCATCACTCCTATGTGTGGTAGAATACTGAGCTTTCATTTCAGTCTCTGCTTGGTTCTTCTACACCCTTCTGTGCCTCAACAAAGCTACTTTAATATCAGGATCTATATTGAAAAACCTATACTTCAACTGAAAACAAGGAAGATCCCACTGCCTCAATATGAAATGACAGAGACCCCTTTCATCTGGATGTAGTTGTTCGTAATCCTAAAATTAGACTTCTACATCAAATAGGTGCTTCTGAAAATTTTTCCCATTACACTCATGAATGAACATATAAAACAATCATACGTCATTTCAGATGCTTCCTGGCCTGTATGCTTGTTCACAAAAAGAGTCTGAGGGAGAAAAGCAGGCTTTAAAAGATTGAAATGGCATAAAACAAAGAGAACATGGAAGTGACTCACATTGAAAACATAAGAAGCAAGACCAGAGTGAAGAAAAAAAAAAAGTGCTTGAAATAAAGTTGAAGGAGAAGGCAGCCTGAGCAAAATACAAAAG
This sequence comes from Alligator mississippiensis, assembly GCF_030867095.1. Lineage (NCBI taxonomy): Eukaryota > Metazoa > Chordata > Crocodylia > Alligatoridae > Alligator > Alligator mississippiensis. The sequence goes on from NC_081829.1 coordinate 35,504,737, forward strand.
TACAGGAAAAATATAAAATACAGAACAGAAAAATAAAGGTGAGACTCAGAACCAGGAGCTGGTGGAAGATTAGGCAAGTCAAAAACACATACAGGTAAGGAAAAGGTTTGGTTCCTTCTTTGGAATTATTAGAAGGGGTAGATTTCAGATTGCTTATTTCCATTCGCAGAGTTCAGATTGCTTTGGCACACTTTCAGATATCTCAGTTTTCAGCTGAAACCCAACCAGGACATGCTAGTTTTGGTTTGCTGCCTGGAAACAAATGTTGGAGAATCTTAGATACTAAATCTCAACATGCATACTTGAACAAAGAGGAGCATGACCTCTCTGTCCTATGACTAAGGACCCAACTAAATCACAACAGAAATGCGCTACACAGTGGCTCTTTTAATCGTACTCTTTTTGCCTTGTCCTCCCCATTCCTAATGGGTAGAGGGGCCCTGGTGACTCAGCTACGTGCTGATAATCTGCCAGTTTTTTGCCTCCCGGCTGATCAGCAGAGAGCAGCAAGTGGCAGGGCTGACAAGACCTCTCCACTAAACAGAAGTGGGAGGAGGGATGTGTTGTAAAAAGAGCAAGATTTAAAGGAGCTTCTATGCAGCACATTTCTGCCATGATTTAGGTAGGTCTCTACCTATGATACTTTCAGTTCTCACTGGAGTAAGTGAGAGCAGAGTCGAGAAGGTAGCACTTATTTTTAGTCTTCCACTTGTTATCTTAATGCAAAAATTGACTGGACACTAAGTTGATTAGTAGCTTAGTAGTAATAATACATATAAGAACATGAGGAGGTGGGTGGTTTTCTTAATCTTAACCAACCATGCACCATATTTATGTTCCAGCATCTTTAACCCTCAGAACCAGTAGTACGTTAATAACCAAAAGAATCATATAAAAATGATAACTTTGGTTTATAGCTTCAGTTTTCTCCCTCTCTCCTTCATCAATAGCCTATAGTTGTCCTCTAAATGTCCTCCATTCTGAATTACAAGATGATAAATTTTGCTACCAAGACAGGAATTCTTTAATATGGTAAAATATTGCCTGTGTGTTTCAGTTAACTGCATGGCTGGGATAGACACATACAAATTTTCTAGTGAGAGTTCATGTAAACTGGTTCAGATATGTGATTCTGCCAACGTGTGCGTATTGGGAGATGTGATAGGGAACCCAAACTGTATAACCTTCATACAACATAGGGAAAGGAGAGAAATATAACCCTTGCAGGAGCCAGGCTGTAGAGACTGAGTGGGGAAAGGGAATGCAGCAAGCAACTGTCAAGAGACTTAAGGTTGGAGGCCAGGGACTGCTAAGAAAATGGGGAGGGCTGCAGAGCAAGAAAAGTCAAACAGTTCTTGAGGCAGAGCAGGGGCACCTGAGCCCATCTTCTGGGACAGCAGTCAGGTTGTCATAGATTTCATAGACATCATGGCTGGAAGGGACCTCATAAGATCATTGAGTCCAGCCCCCTGCCCCAGGGGCAGGAAGTCGGCTGTGGTCAAAGGATCCCAGCAAGATAAAAGTCCAAATGGCTCTTAAAGGAGTCCAGAGTAGGTGCTTGCACCACCTCTGATGGCAGGCTGTTCCAGGCCTTGGGGGCCCGGACAGTAAAGAAATTCTTCCTTATGGCCAGCCTGAAACAGTCTTGGAGGAGTTTGTGACCATTTGACAGTGTCATCCCTTGGGGCGCTCTGGTGAACGGGCATTCCCCCAGATCCTGATGTACACTCCTTACAGACTTATAGGAAGCCACAGATCCCTCCTGAGCCTGTGCTTTTCCAGGCTGAAGAGTCCCATAGCTCTCAGCCTCTCATCATAAGGTCTGTTTTCCTGCCCTCTGAACATGCGTGCGGCTCTCCTCTGGATCTATCAAGCTTCTCCACATCCTTTTTAAATTGTGGAGCCCAGCATTGCATGCAGTACTCCAGCTGTGGCCTCACCAAGGCCGAGTACAGCAGGAGGATAACATCCTGGGATTTGCTAGAAAAGCATCTATGGATGCAAGCCAGAGTTGCAGCTGGTAAAGTGAGCAAAACAGCACATTGGTGGCTCATATTCATCTTGTGGACAGTCATGACCCCGAAGTCCCTTTCAGCCATGGTGCTAGCAAGTGTAGCACTGCCAAGCCTATAAGCATGCTGCAGGTTTTTTCTTCCCAAGGTGGAGTACCTTGCATTTTTCAGTGTTGAACGCCATCAGGTTTACATCCAACCCATTTTCTGAGTCTGTCAAGGTCAGCCTGGATCACCATCCTGTCCTCGGTGAGGACGCTTTAACCCAAAGTTTGGTGTCATCGGCAAACTTGGCCAGTCCACTTCTGACACCAACGTCCACATCATTAATGAAGAGGTTAAAGTATAGGCCCAAGGATGGAGCCTTGGGGGACCCCACTGGTCATGGTGCACCACAACAATTGACTTGCATCAGCTACCACTCTCTGGGTCCAACCTCAGAGACAATTCCCCAGCCAGTGGACAGTGATGTAGCTGAGGCCGTAGTTGGCCAGTTTTTTCTATGAGATGATCATGGGACATCAGATCAAAAGCTTTTTTTAAAATCAAGATATATGATGTTAATCTCTTCTCCCTTGTCCAGAAGGGTGATCAGAAGGGGCAGGGCTTGGCTACATATAAGCTCAGCTGCTGAGCTGGGGCTGGCAGTTTAGGCCTGCAAGCATTGGGGAAAGGAATGGAGGACAGAGCTAACTGATAGTGAAAAGGAAGTACCCTGGGGTTGGGGGGAATTAAGGCAGCTCCTTGTGAGGATGACAGTTGTTACGGCACCTATGGAGCTTGTCTTCGAGTTATAATTGGAGGGTTAACCTTTTGTGTTCTGGTTTTCTTTTGTGAATTTACATTTGAAATCAGAGGACTGGAAGTGGCTGTAAAGGTAGAGGAGGCCATGAGTGGGGTGTCAGGTAGGCACCCTCTGCTGCTATGGGGCAGGTGCCTGGACAGCTGGAGCCTGAATTAGTGGACCTAGGCTGAGGGGTCTTAGCTAGAGAAAAAGGTGGCTGAGGCCAAAAAGGCTGAAGTCCAAACAAGAGTTGGGGTCCAAGGAACCTAGTGTTACTTCACTACATAGTGAGGCATGTAGTGAGGCATGGGCATAGCTAAAGCGGGCAGCAAGGAGACCATGATAAGAGCCTGAAAGCACCCCAGAAAGGACAAATTTGGTCCCAAGAGCAGCCTTACTCCAAAATACACCCATTACCAGCAAATCATGGTAGGCGAGAAGAAGGAAGTGGAGTAGCCCTGCTGGTGCCCCTCAGTCCTGACCCACAGGTCCCCAGCCCAGCTGGTGCCCTTCATTCCCCACCCAGACCCCCCCACCCAGCCCTGCTGGAGGGGGCCCCCAGCTGCCAGGGCTATGGGGCCAGGGACCCAGGTCTACAGCCCCCTGCACCTCCGCAGCAGTGCCTGAGCCCCAGCTGCTGCACTTGGGAGGCACCGGCTGCTGTGGAGGAGCAGAGCTCAGAGCCTGGCTCCCCGTCTCTCTTTGGCAGCATGGCCCGAGCAGAGCCCATGGTGGGGGCAGATGCAGACCGCCTGCTGCAGGCTCAGGGTCCCTGCCCTTCTGCCTTCCCTTCAGGGGCCTCTGTGGCCCAGCTGGCAGGACCTGATGCAGCAGGGCAGAGTTGGGTGGGGAAGCTCTATGCCACTGCTGCAAGCCCTGCATTGCTATGGTGAGGCACCCCCTGTCTACCAGGCGGCAGCAGCAGGGGTGGCAGCGTGGAGTCGTGCCCCTTGCTGATGTTGGGCAGGCAGGGGGTGCTTTGTCATGGCAGCACAGAGCTCCCAGCAGGCAGTGGCACTGAGCTTCCTTGCCCTACTCAACTCTGCTGCACTGGGTCCTGCCTGCTGGGTAGTTAATGAACTATGTGAAATTTTTCAGCCTGATTCTAGCTTCATGTTTTCTATTGTGAATACAAAGTAGCGCACTTGTAGTTCCATGGCATATCATTTAACATGGCTTTTTATCATACAGAAGACAGATTAAAGAAAAGAATGCCCATGCTTTGATTGTGCTTTTTCCATTGCTGCAAGTTAAAGGAAGTCCTAATGATACTTATCAAACCATTAACAATAAAAAAGTAGCCATCAGGGTTCCATTTCAAGCCCAAACAGAAGAGACCAAATGAGGTGCTTATCCCTCCAATGAAACACTTCAGTAGAATTTCCTAGAAGCACTATATTCTGCTCCTCACACTTCCATCTGTGCGTCACTGAATTATGGCAACATGCGGTTGTTACTTCACCTATTATTGCTTAGTCTGCAGGAGTACTTCCTTATGACAGGAGATGGGGGCAACTGTCTCAACTGCAGGCATCTAGTAGACTAAATCTACAACTCTGATACTTAAGACAGAACTCCACATTGCACATTCTAGGAGGGATATCCAGGATCTGCTTCTCCACTGACAAGAATTAGCATCAGCGGGAACTCAGGCAGTTTCCAGTTTGAGAAATTTAAAGCCTGATTCAACACTTACTTCAGCTTCAGACAAATCATGTCCCTTGAGTTTAGTGACATGATTTGCATTGGTGTAAAACTGCTGTAATGTACTGGAAAAGAAAAGCATTTTTCTAATTGTAGTTTAAGTCGTCTTCTTCTGTTGACAACCTGAAATCCAACCACTGCATGTATGGCATTTTCTTTTTTGATCTTTTGAGGGTTATTATGTATGCACCTAGATGTTAAAAAAGAAAACATTTAATTAAAGTTAGTTTTTCAGCTACAAGACCTAATCATTTTTGGATGCCGTCATCTGAACTAAATGAATATCTAATAATGTATGATGATTTTACAGACTTATTTGTCCATGCCTATTTCCAGATGTAAATGAAATTGTCAGAAAAATGTGTGTGTCTATTTAGAGTTGTATCTTGCTTGTATATTTGTCTGTATACAAGTTTAGGGCTCATTAGTGGCTTTGCAAGAAATCTTGTATAAGGAGAAATATGTACTCCTCCCCTCCACCCCTTGAAAGAAGCTAGGTTGAAACAACAGTATCATTTTAGGGTATCCCAAAAAAAGAAGTATAGTCCTTCTCTGAGGAATGGAATAGGGTGCTCACTCCTTCATTCAGGGACACAGAGAACAAAGACAAATGAGAGAATAGAAGGCAAAGGTCTCAGAGTGGGAAGGAATCTGGGATCCCCCCTTGCTCTAGAAGCCAAGCCTGGGCCAGCTTTAGGGGACTCTCTCAGAGACCATTACAGTTCTGTTAAGAAGCATAATAACAGCTCATATGGATATACCTCATCTACATTTAAACTAGCTAGCTTGTATATTAGTATTAGTGAAGCCATCATGTCATCATCTTCAGCACTGGCACCTGTCTGAATAAGAAACCAGACTCCTACTCAGGCTTGTATAGCTTGTTCTGAAGTCTGAGTCACTGCAGCTTTATTTCTACTTGCACACATGCTAGTTATACTTAAGCTAGCCTTGGATACGTCTATACATGTTGCAGTCACATCCACAATTGTGGGGAAGATGTAGCCTCAGGGCAAGTCACTGTTTGGTCCTTAGTCATCTCTTGCACTAACAGAATGTGATTTGCACAGCCCCTGTACCTGGTGCAAACTGCTTCCAAGCTCTCCAGGATAGTTCAAATATAACAGTTAGCACATTGAATACAGGAAATGTGCAGATAGAGGTGCAGAGGTCCCAGTAGGGCCACTGCCCAGACAGTTAACCAGCATGAAAGAGGACAAGAGAACCTTAAGCTCCTTTACATCCCTAATGGGGCTCAGATTACAATCTCACCTATAAAAATAAAGGCAAAAGTATGATTTGACCCTAATACGGTAAAACAAGTCACTTTGTTATTTGTTGCAATACCTTTATATAGGTTGTCACAGAGAGCGCTAGCAGCTGAGGGAAAAAACACCCCCAAAATGACACTTTACTGGAAGCAACACCTCGTTAATTCAACCTGGCTCTGCAGCACCTGTATAGATTAGGAGCTTCAGGGCGACTTTTTGGTGTTTTTATCTAAAGCTGATTGAATAAGCTATTAGATAAAAACATAAAAAAAGCCGCACTAAAGCACCAGATCTATACAGATATTAGGAAATCTGGGTGCAACTATGACACTGCCTCTTCTGGTCATGTGCTGGGCTCAGCACAGGAGCACAGTTAACATAGAAATATCACAAGAGAGCCCATAGTGACTATGTGGGACTATGGCATAGTACATCACATCAGTTTGCATAAGAATTTTAACTTGATGTGATTCTTTGTCATTTGATATTTACCTGTCAAAATGGTACTCGAGTTGATAAGAAAGGAGTGGAATTTAGTCTCTCTCTTGACAGTTAATGGAGCCAAGGTAAACAAATATCAATTTGTCTATGGCTAAAAGGGAGAAGCAGGGCAGATAAGAAAAGTTATTTTATTATCAGCACCCTCTTCATGTCTTATGATGGCACTGAAGTGTTTTGGTTCTACCACCAGTGCTCTTGTTTAGTTTGGTTTCTTTGTATAGCCTTCTTTTGGCATGAAAAGTCACAACACTTGACACAGCGGATATAACATAGGTAAAATAAGTTGAAAACAAAATACTTGAAAGCTATTAAAAATATTGGATAATTCATCTCATGAAGTTCATGTCTGTGCATATGGTGTCTAACAAAGCCTAGGCCTCATATCTCAGGTTAGCAGCACATAAGCATTGTGCTAGACCTTTCACCCCCTATACACTGTTGGATTGAAATATTATGTCAGTGTACAATATTAACAAAAATCATTTCAGTAGTGAAAGCCCCAGACATTCCAGAGTCAGGAGACATATCTCCAGGCTCTTAAGACTGGCTTAGAAGTCTCAAGCTTTTTCTGAATTATGATAAAGCCTCAATATTTATTTTTTGCCTTCTAATTTTTGAGCTCAGAGACTTAAAAATCTTATGTACTACTTACAAGAATGTTTGCCTTATGTAATTCCTGGATCATTACAGCAACATCAGTTCAGCAACATCTTTACTCAGAGATACTTTCTTGATTTTATGGGCTTACTCTTCCTAAAGACCACAGCTTTGTATAATTCCTGGTTTCTTTTACAATTTGTATACACTGAGTATGAATTTAAATATGTGTATGCATGTACAAATACATACATTCATGCACAAATGGAAGATGGCAGCATGTATAATAGAGAAAACACAACAATAGATTCATAGATGCTAGGGTCGGAAGGGACCTCAATAGATCATCGAGTCCAACCCCCTGCATATAGGCAGGAAAGAGTGCTGGGTTCAGATGACCCCAGCTAGATGCTTATCTAACCTCCTCTTGAAGAGGAGCCCGTTCCAGACATTGGCCACTCTAACTGTGAAGAAGTTCTTCCTAATGTCCAGTCTAAATCTGCTCTCTGCTAGCTTGTGGCCATTATTTCTTGTAACCCCCGGGGGCGTCTTGGTGAGTAAAGCCTCACCAATTCCCTTCTGTGCCCCCATGATGAACTTATAGGCAGCCACAAGGTCACCTCTCAACTTTCTCTTGCGGAGGCTGAAGAGGTCCAGGTGCCCCAGTCTCTCCTCATAGGGCTTGGCCTGCAAGCCCTTAACCATACGAGTGGCCCTTCTCTGGACCCTCTCCAGGTTATCCACATCCCTCTTGAAGTGCGGCACCCAAAATTGCACGCAGTATTCCAACTGTGGTCTGACCAACGCCCAATAGAGGGAAAGTATCACCTCCTTGGATCTGTTCGTCATGCATCTGCTGATGCATGATAAAGTGCCATTAGCTTTTCTGATGGCTTCGTCACACTGCCGACTCATGTTCATCTTGGAGTCCACTAGGACTCCAAGATCCCTTTCCGCTTCCGTGCCGCCCAGCAGGTCATTTCCTAGGCAGTAGGTATGCTGGACATTTTTCCTCCCTAGATGCAGCACTTTGCATTTCTCCTTGTTGAATTGCATTCTGTCGTTTTCTGCCCATTTGTCCAATCTATCCAGGTCTGCTTGCACCTGTTCCCTGCCCTCCGGCGTGTTCACTTCTCCCCACAGTTTTGTGTCATCCGCAAACTTGGACAGAGTACACTTCACTCCCTCGTCCAAGTCACTGATGAAGACATTGAAGAGTATCGGTCCAAGGACCAAGCCCTGCGGGACCCCACTGCCCATGCCCTTCCAGGTCGAAACTGACCTATCCACCACGACTCTCTGGGTGTGACCCTCTAGCCAATTCACCACCCACTGGACTGTGTAGTCATCCAAGTCACAGCCTCTTAACTTGTTCACCAGTATGGGGTGGGATACCGTATTGAAGGCCTTCCTGAAGTCTAAGTATACGACATCCACCCCTACTCCTGTGTCCAGGTGTTTCGTAACCTGGTCATAAAAAGAGACTAGATTAGTCAGGCATGATCTGCCTGCTATGAACCCGTGCTGGTTTCCCCTCAGCATAATTTGTCCTGCCGGGCTCTCGCAAATGTGAGCCTTGATAATTTTTTCAAAGACTTTGCCAAGGATGGAGGTGAGACTGACTGGCCTATAGTTGCCCGGGTCCTCCTTCCTCCCCTTCTTGAAAATGGGGACCACATTGGCCCTTTTCCAGTCCTCTGGGACTTGGCCCATGCACCACGAGCGTTCAAATATTCCCGCCAGTGGCTGTGCAATGGCGTCAGCCAGTGCCTTCAATACCCTCGGATGAAGATCATCAGGGCCTGCCGACTTAAAGGCATCCAGTTCCTCCAAGTGACTCTGCACCATCTCAGGGTCTACTCATGGTAGTCTGGAACCTTGCTGCTGCCTCTCTGCAATCCCAGTGAGAGACTTGTCTTGCCCCTCTCTTAGGAACACTGAGGCAAAGAACTCATTGAGGAGTTCAGCCTTGTCCCCCCTGTCCGTCACCAATTGCTTCTGCCCATTTAGTAGTGGTCCTATTCCTCCCCGGGCCTTCCTTTTACTCCCTATATATCTAAAAAACAATTTCTTGTTATCCTTTACTTGGGATGCCATCCTCAGCTCCATGGTAGCTTTGGCCTGTCTAACTGCCTCCCTACAAACGCGAGCAGAGGAGGTATACTCCTCTTTGGTAATCTCTCCTTGTTTCCACTTTTTATGTGCCCCCCTTTTGGCCCGTAGGCTGCCCTGGATTTCTCTGGTCAGCCAAGGAAGCTTCCTGGCCCCTTTCCCTCTTTTTCCTCACATTGGGATAGTCTCCCTTTGTGCCCGAAGGATCATTTCCTTAAGGCACAGACACCCTTCTTGGGCTCCCATCACTTCAAAACTCCTATTCTGCAGTGCGTCCTCTGGGACCTGGCCCGTGCGCCACAAGCGTTCAAATATTACTGCCAGTGGCTGTGCAATGACGTCAGCCAGTGCCTTCAGTACCCTCAGATGGAGCTCATCCGGGCCTGCTGACTTAAAGGCATCCAGTTCCTCCAAGTGACTCTGCACCATCTCAGGGTCTACGCATGGCAGTCTGGTGCCTTGCTGCTGCCTCTCTACAATCCCAGTGACAGCCTTGTCCTGCTCCTCACTTAGGAACACTGAGGCAAAGAACTCGATCTTTGTTTTTAAACAGCATATGATAGGTATTAGAGAGGGTATTCTAAAAGTATTTGATTATAGCCATATTAATAATTTTATTTTTGGTTTGCTTGCTGAGCTGAAAAACTAGAAAATAAAAGTACTATGGAGAAATACTTCTTAGACTTTAATCAATTTCAAAATGAAATGCCTTTTTTAAGAAGTGCCAAAATTAGACATTTAGACTTTTTAAATGTCTTCTTTTTTTGTCTGGAACTATTTGATAAATGCAATTTTAATTTGCAAGCAATTTCAGTTAATTTTAGTATGCATTTTTGGTAATGAAAAAAATGTTTTGCCAAAGAATTTCACCCAGTTGTACATATTATAAGGGCCATTTTCTAATGCCCTTACTCAACTTGAAAGTGCCCCAATGTGTTCCAGACAAGGTTCCTTGGGTGAATTTGATATCTTTTATTAGACCAACCCAAATAGTTGGAGAATAGTTATTAAGCAAGCTTTCGGGTTCAAAGAAACTTCCTTAGCCTGATGAAGGGTTTTTGAACCTGAAAGCTTGCTTAATAACTATTCTCCATCTATTTGGGTTGGTGTAATAAAAGATATCAAATTCACGCAAGGAACCTTGTCTGCCTATGTCCTTAGACCAACATGGCTACAACCTAAACCCCTGCAATGTGTTCCAGTGTGCTGAACTCATTTCTGTGGATTTGTCATAGACAAGTTTTTGGGTATTCCAGTACAATTTCTCAGGTCTCTGGGAGGGAGGCAGACACAGCAGAGCTAAGTAGCAGATGGAACTGCTCCGTATGTAAATAAAAATTCTGTATGTAAATAAAATATGTTTAAAAAAGTAATTATTGACTCCAAGATGAACATGGGCCGACAATGCGAGGTCATGGTCGGCAGGGCTAACCAGACCTTATCGTGCATCAACAGGTGCATCTCAAGTAGGGCCAAGAAGGTGATCCTCCCCCTCTACATGACACTGGTCAGGCCACAGCTAGAGTATTGTGTCCAGTTCTGGGCACCCCACTTCAAGAGGAATGTGGGCAACATTGAGAGGGTCCAGATGAGGGCCACCTGCATGATCCAGGGACAGCAGGGCAGACCCTACAATGAGAGACTATGGGACCTGAACCTGTTCAGCCTTCACAAGAGAAGGCTGAGGGGGGACCTGGTGACCATCTATAAACTCACTAGTGGGGACCAGAAGGGTTTGGGGGAGCCTTGTTTCCCCTAGCGCCCCCCGGGATAACAAGAAATAACGGCCACAAGTTGTTGGAGAGTAGGTTTAGATTAGACATCCGTAAGAACTACTTCACAGTTAGGGGGCTAGGATCTGGAACCAACTTCCAAGGGAAGTGGTGCTGGCTCCTACCCTGGGGTCTTTAAGAAGAGGCTTGATGCCTACCTGGCTGGGGTCATTTGAGCCCAGTTTTCCTCCTGCCCAGGCAGGAGTTCGGACTTGAAGATCTACAAGCTCCCTTCTGACCCTACTTCTATGATTCTATGATAAGCCAGGAGAAATTATCAGGTAGGTAGCCCCACAGTCAAGAGGAGTGCAATGAAAACCCGATGATGGAAGAATAAGATCATTCAGGAGGGTTATAATCACCCGTGGAGACATTACACACTCCCAGCAGAGTTGGTGCAATCACCATCCTTGGAGGTGTTTGAAAGGAGGCTAGACAAGCACCTCGTTAAGCTCATTTGAGCTCAATAACCTCCTGCCCGTGGCAGGGGACCAGATTCGATGATCTTACAGGTCCCTTCAGGTCCTTTGATTCTATAATTCTGTTATTGAGTATCAGGTAGATTATAATGGACCATAAAGTAATTGTCTATGTAAAGTTCCTGGTACTTAGTGTCCACTAAGCTAATAATTTTTTCCTTGCATGCCCACCTTTCAAAAGTGTTGGATAAATTTTCTTTATGAAGAGAAGTGTTAGATCAGACAGGGGAGTGGTATTTTTTGTAAAAAATAAAATAAAATAAAAGGTCTCCTATTTTGGTGTCTCTGTTCTTTATAATTTTCCAGGGATCATTCATTCTGGTGTGTATTTTTCCCCCCACTTTCACTCACTTGTTTATAAAGTAAACACATATATGATCCAAGCATTTTGATGACTTTGTTGTGGGGAATGTTAATTGTTGTGGCAGTAGAGATGAGTTGACAGATCTTGCATTTATTGTTTTGGTAGGGCTGGGTCCCATTAGGTGCTCTGTTGGGAGTTTACTTCTGATATTGTTTTGTGCAAAGTTAGGGAGCTTTTTGAGGGCATCTTATCTTTGAGTAAAGATAGTATTTTAAAGGAAAACTCAACTGTTATTTTGAAAGCATTTGTATTCCTTAGTTGTCCTTTGAGAAAATACAAAGAGAATTCCTAAAGAAAAATTAAGAATCATTAGGAGTCATCTGTCCAGAGCAAAGTTTCCCTCTGCTCTTTGATTGGATTGACTGGTAAACATATAGTAGTATATTATGCACTTCCTAAATTCTTAATGTATGTTTTTCATTATATCTATTTAACGTAACAAAGATCTAGTTAATGTAACAATCTTGTTGATTCAGTAAGTGTTGTATGCTAAGAGGGATGTTAACCTATTAACTAAAATGCCAATATGTGACTTTGATTACCATTCAGTGAACATTATTGTCATTTAGGTAACTGGGAAGATTTGGCTGGGAGGCTGTGGGTGGGAAGTGAGGGGCAATGGCATGGTCAAGGCACTGGCATATCAGGGCTGCTCAGTGCCACAAAGCAGTGAAGGGGGACAGCTGGAGCTGGACCCGTGTCCAGGAGGGGTGCAGAGGGAGGCTCTGATTTTCCATGATAAAAAACCCAAAATCAAATGCCAAAATTTACAGGTATTTAGAATTTTTCTTATTATAGTGATTGAGGCCCTGGTAGGCTTCCAAATTGTTTTAAAATTGTAAATATATCAATAAAACATTGTGTTCAACTGATACATACATACATATATCTATATAGATCTATATAGATCTATATCTATATATATGTGTGTGTGAGTGTGTGTGTATAGTGGCGTTTCATTTTAATCATGGAGAAACTTGGATTTGGGGGGGGGTTTAATGAGAGAATTTGCAATTTTTAAACAGGGAAAACCAGGACTCCTGATTAGCACCCAACTTGAGTATGCTAAATAGCCATGCCAACAGACCTTTGCAGTCATGGTCCTAAGCAGATGAGGTAGGTCCTTCCATACAATGACAAACTTACATTTTAAACAGAGAGATGGTATTGACTAGTATCTGTGAAGAGGCTATTCAAGGAGTGACATGTTTCACTATAGGTAGAAATTAGGTGAGAGATCGTATACTTTGGATGCCTGAAAGGATGGAAATATTCTCCTGGTCATAATTTAATCAGGAAAGTCTTCAGATCTGTTGAACATACAAACTTTGGGGGCAGGAAGTTTTTTTCATAGTATGGGCTCCTCAAGAACTTCGTGGATAATGTATGTGCCTAGCAAAATAAGTCCTGTCATGACAGCAAGTGGGTCTTAGGTTTGTTCCCAGGCATAAGGAATGACTTTAGGCCCTCAGCCAGTAAGCTAAGAGGAAAATTTGGAGGAGGCCCTGACATGAAGGTCAGAGATAGAAGCTGCTCTCTAATCTGTTGATCTGCAACCTTAGGTTTAAGATGTGGGCTAAAATCAGATTATTGTTCTGATACTGTCTTTGTTTATTTATTCTTATATCTCTGTATGCATGTCAGCATATAGTTATGATTTCTTATATTTGATCCTGTTTTTCTCTCTCAAATAAGTTTTGTTGTTACACCGTATAACTTAGTATTATCATGGTAAGTGTGATTTTATTTGACCATACAGGCAGACCTCTTCCACAGAAGCAGGTGATCTATCATTTCTGAACTCATGACCAGACAAAGGTGGGATTCCTCTAGCTGGCAAAATCCCCTCTGCTAAGAGCTGGCAAGATTTAGGTGAGGTGGATAAAGCTGGGGCACCATGGGTCAACATCTCAGTCTGTCCTCAGTGGTTAAGTAGCAGACAGCAGAGGTGGAATGGAAGTGGGAGGGCACTCTTGAAGGAGTGAGAAGACCCCCAGGAGTGTGTCTCAAGGGTGCTTCTAACTGCTTCTGGGGTCAGCATATGTCACAGCATAGGTAGCTGTTATATCCTTGAGTTCCTCCTCCTAGGCTAAGTACAGACAGTTAAAAAGCCTGAGGCTAAATCAATTCAAGCTTTGCAAATTAGTCTGAGCTGCGTAGATTCTTGTTTATAAGGCTGAGGCGATTAGAGTTAAATATCCTTTATTACTGATATTAGTGATACATTATAACATTAGATTTGATTTTATTGTCTCAGTTGTGAATCTATGTACAACAATATTTTAAATTCATATCTTGATTTACTATTATATTTAGATTAATAATGTTTGTATATTGGTGGGCTCTATTTTTAGTATAATATTTGTATTTTGGTTACTTTGTTCAAACTTATTTATATTATGGTCATATGTGTGTTATGTAATTTTCGGGAGCATGGCATTTAGCCAGAAACCTTAATGAAATGAATTAAATTGAATTGAATTGATTGAACTGCATAGATTGAACCAATAACCAAATGACCAGACATTCACTTTTGATTCCAGAAGCCAGGGAGTGCTAAAGCATGCCTCCCTGTTCAGCTGGAGCAGATAGCTTCGGCCAAGGCTAGCCCACCCACCCTGTGAGAAGGCGTTAACAAGAAGGTACAAAGCATCCTTGGAATGCTGAGGGACTATGAGTTAACCTGAATTTGGAGGGGATCTGAGACAGAAGTTCAATAAAATGATTTAACTTAAATCAGTTAAGTCTGATGCTACATCCAGGGTTATCTTAAACCACTTTTGGCCATTATGAAAGTGGTTTACGTGCACTGAACTTTTGTTGTGTTACAGATGTGAACTGCTATCTGATCACTTATAGTGGTTTATATGTAATTTCTGTCCCTAGCCCCAGTTGTTTGTTTTGGTATATTAGATAGAGTTTGTATTAAGAGAAGAAGGCTAACTGGCAAAAAATTTTGTGTGTGTCCACATGTTCTTTCAGGAAATGGGCTGATGCTGAGGTGATGGCCAAGTTGCTCAAAAATGAGTTAGGTTTGCAGATTGCTATTAATTAGTATTAACAGTTAATTAAACTTATGTACAAAGAATGAATATCTAAAATTCTGTAATGAAAAATCAAACACTCAGAAATTGGCGTATGGGGCCCACTGGTAAGGTTTGTTTGTGAGTTTTTATGTGTTATTTGGAGAGGAAATGGAATCAATTTGTTTGAAAATAGTCAGAAGGATAGAATTCATATCAATGTAGATGTACCAGTGCACAAAATATAGGCAGGGCCACCAGGGTATATGATAAATGTAATTGACCACAAGTGTTTACATTTTGTTACCTGGCTCTGCTATCATCATTCATTTAAATGAATGACAAAAATCTTCTATAGTTTCTATAGGAGAAACAACCCATAGTATCTCTTAGTAATGATGTTCTGTCATAACCTAGTCTTATCCTGAATTGTTTCAGGATTCATATACTCTAATTTTTATTTGCAAAGCTTCCCAAGCTTGTTTTTGAGTTTGAGATATCTCCAGTATGTAAACTTTGATTTGCATACTTTTTTTAATTAATTGCTTTTTATTCTACCTGCCCTCTGACCTAGCCTTGTAGTCTTATTCCTAGCAAACTGGGGATTTTCTACTTCTTTTTCATGCCAAAAAGAACATTATCTTTAAGCATTTAACTTGAGATTTTTAAGTCTCTCAGGAGCAGAATTCCTGTCTGTGTAGAATCTGTTTTGCTGCTTGCCCAGATACATGGTTACTAACAGTCCTGGGAAAGTTTTTTTTCTTCTTGGCAATTCTTTAAATATGATTGGAATGGAAACTGGCACCTCATATTACACAAACTGGCTGTGCAATTGTTGACTATTACTTACAGTGTATATCTCAACATGCATTGAAAATATATTCTCACCGTGTACATCTACATGTACAATTAATGCTATATGAGTTTACTGTGCCATAATTTACTGCAGAGAAACCCACCTCTCCCCCCACTCTAGGCAGGCATTTACACATGCAGACATTTGGGACCAGATTTGCTGCTCCTGGCAGTAGCCTGCCTCTGGCCTCCTCCAGTCCCCTGCACCCAGCATGCTGCTTTCTGGCCACCTGTGCAGTCCTGCACCCAGCATGCTGCTTCCTGTGCAGTAAAGCATCTCATGTAGACATGCACACTGAGGCAGAATTGTAGTTTGTATTTACTGTTCCTTTGGAAACAAAGTGTTTTGAATACCTACAAGCTATATAAAAATGGCCGTATTAAATAAAATTGAAGCTTATTTTTTTGATTATGAAAAAGATAATCTCATGACAATCCTTATAACTCCCACTCCAATTATTAAATTAGAAGACAAAGGAATAAAAAAAGTAAAATGACTCGTATACCTTGGCAGTAATGTGCAGTTGAATAGGGGAATATACAGAGGGAAATAATATCACAAACCAGCAAGGTTGGCGCTATACAAGACTTGATCATTGAAAATCTACAAGATAGAGGCCAAACTATGTCCCTTCAAGAAACATACAGATTTGAAAGGCGGTGACCTAAAAAAGGTATAGACAAACATTGAACCATCTGTGAGGTTAAATATCTCAGGGAAAGGATGGAAATCAAATAGAATGAATCTATAACATATGCCAACAATTTCCAGAATTGTGCAATTTCTTATTTCCAGAAAAGAAGGTGGGAATATCTGGGACTAGAGTTATAATGAAGCCACAGCATTTGCTATGATAGACATTGGAGGTACATGAATATGGAACAAACAAAGGCAGCCTCAGATAAACAAAGATAGTATGGAGCTTTGTTTATGCCCTAAGTAATAGTCTTACTGTGCACATTCAGACTGTTTTGACTATCCAGTGCTTTCATAAATACATCTGTTGTCTTCCTCAATTATTTTTTTCAATACCCATTACTTTTTATTAGGGGTGCACTGATAGAGATTTGGGGGGTTGATACTGATAGTCGATTTTTAAGGAGTCATATCAGCTGATACTGAACCAATTTCTGATACAGCTGCGTGCAACTGGTAAGTCTGTTGTGGTGAAAGGGGAGGGTGGAGGGAAAGGGCATGGGGGGAGCAGATCAACACCCCCCCCACAGTAAGGGAGCAGTGGGGCAGGTGTGGGACAGAGCCACGACTTGATTGGGGGGTGCGGGGAGGGAGGTGGCAGCTTCTGCTGCTCTGTGCCACTGGTCTGGAAGCAGCTTGTCCAGTGGCTCATCTGCTCATCCCGTGGCTCCTGTTGTTCATCTGGAAGGGTGTGGGGGGGTGGGGCTTGCCACTGGATCTGTGCAGAGCAGGCTGCAGCTGTGGGCTGGGGCCAGGGGCTGCGCTGCATTGTGCTGCACTTGGAGCAGGTCCTAGCATTGCTGAGAGCAAGGCCCCCAGCCCCAGCCCAAAACCGCAGCCCACCCAGTCCACCCCACACAGATCTGGGGGCACATCCCCCCCCCCCCCCGTGCCCTCCCAGGGGAGCCACTGGATGAGCAGACAAGGTGCTGGATGAGCTGCTCCCGCACCAGTGGTGCGCAGCAGCTGGAGCAGCCACCTCCCTCCCCACACCTCCCAAACAAGCCGTGGCTCTGTCCCATGCCCACCCCACCCCATCTGAGCAGTGTCTACCCCATCCTCATCCCCACTGCTCCCTCACTGTAGGGGGCATTGATCTGCCCCCCCCCCCACGCCTGCCTGCCCCCTTTCCTTTCACCACAATGGACTTACCAGCTGCACTCAGCTCTCCAAGCTGCCGGGCTCTGCTCCTTGCTGCTTGCATGCTGTGCTGCAGCTGCATGCAGGCATGAGCATTTATCAGCCACATCAGGCTGATTTCCAATATAGTTAATTTTCTTTATATCAATGCCAATCCAATATTGGATTGATGTATCGTTGTACATAGCTTGGGAGCTCCATCCAAGCTACGTACACTGCACGAAACATAATCTGTGAAAGTCAGTCAGCCAAAACTCCAAGTTTAACACAGCACTTGATTTCTGCATGGATGTGATAGCATGTGTTTTACTGTATTCTGTTTTACTATATTCTGTACAAAACTGTATTCTGAAGCTCACAAGACTGAGTATCAGAAATCATTATTCTGGATACTGGAACTCTAAAATAAGTGATGACAAGGTTTGAAAAGTGCAAGCACTTGAGTACGGTTTGGAGAAATATTTTATACTATCATTTTGTGAAGTTTAAATAATTGCCACAACAGCAAAAAAAAAGGTCACACCATGTTTCTGCATGAACAGTTTGTTTTACAGTTTATTATAGATATAGTTTATTATCAAGCCTAACAATGCTGTACTGAAGGCTCAAGTATTAAATTTCAATAATATATCTAGTACTATGTTTTCTACAAAAAGAATAATGTATCCCAAGGAAGAGCCTGGAACATATAAGGCTTGAATTGCTTTAATTCATGGTTCACTGTACTTGGACATGGGAAAGATTGAAACGGAGATAAGTGGCTCAACAGTACTTGGACTCCTGTACCCTGAACTCCTATTCATTTCAACACCTTGTCTAAATATGACTTCTTATAACCTCTTTAAATATAATGCTCACTTGCACTCCGAGAAGTTGGGGTTTTCTGTTTATTTAGACAATAGAGACATCAGCAGGACACTGGCAACAGCACTTTGACTTTTGACTTTGACTTCAGTATAGAGATGCAACTTAAGCCAGTGGTTTTGTAATGTGATTGCTTGACCCTATCTTGAATCAATTGGTTTAAATATGTCTGGTAATAACAATATTTAGTCAGTATGCATTTGGGATGTATTTAAACGGGGGGGGGGGGGGGGTTCCATATCCAAATTATACCAATTTCTGGAATCGTCCATATGTTTGTTTGCAAGTTATATTCTAGACACATAGATTTAATAATTAAGTTTCATAGACATTAGGGCTGGAAGGGACCTCACAAGATCATCAGGTCAGCAAGGGTCAAATGATCCCAGCAAAATAGTCATTCAAGTGTTTCTTAAAGGAATCCATAGTAGGTGCCTGCACCACCTCTGGGGGAGTCTATTCCAGACCCTAGAGACTCAGACGGTAAAGAAGCTTTTCCCTATGTCCAGCCTAAAATGGTCTTCCAGGAGTTTGTGACCATTGGACCTTGTCTTTCCATGGGGTGTCCTGGTGAACAGATGTTCTCCCAGTTCCTGATGCACACGTCTTATGTACTTATAGGCTACCACCAAGTCACACCTGAGCCTGTGATTTCCAGGCTGAAGAGTCCCATGTCTCTCAGCCCTCTTCATAAGTCCTGCTCTCTTGTCCTCTAATCATTTGCATGGCTCTCCTCTGAACTCTTGAGCTTCTCCACATCCTTTCTGAATTGTGGAGCCCAGAACTGGATACAGTATTCCAGCTGTGGTCTCACCAAGGCTGAGTAAATGATGACATCCTGTGTCTTGTTTGAGATGCATTGGAAGATGCAGGCCGGAGTTTTGTTTACTTTGCTGGCTGCAGTGTTGCATTGGTGGCTTATGTTCATCTTGTGGTGAATTATGACCCTCAAGTCTCTTTTTGACATGGTGCTAGCTAGCATAGCACTGCCGAGCCAGAAGTGTGGTAGGGGTTCTTTCTCCCAAGGTGGAGTTCCTTGAATTTCTTGGTATTGAATGCCATCAGTTTTTGATCTGCCCACCTTGTAAGCCTGTCAAGGTCGGCCTGTATTGCCAGCCTATCCTCTGGGGTGACTGCACTTCCCCATAGTTTGGGGTCATCAACAAACTTAGCCAGTCCATGTATAACACCTGAGTCCAGATAATTTATAAACACATTGAAGAGTACTGATCTGAGAATGGAGCCCTGGGGGTTACAGTGCAGCAAGTTTATTTAGCTCCATCAACTATCACTCTCTGGGTCTGTCCATGGAGCCAGTTCCCCAGCCATAGGACCATGAAACTGTCTAGGCTGCAGTTCCCCAAGTTTTCCATGAGGACATCATGGGACACCAGGTCAAAGGCTTTCTTGAAGTCCAAGAATATGATATCCATCTCTTCTCCTTTGTCCAGGTGATGCATCACCTGGTCATAGAAGGAAATCAGGTTGGTCAGACAAGATCTACCCACCACAAAGCCATGTTGGTTATCTCTCAGAATATGACCTTCTGTTAGGATGTTGGTAATGGCTTCCTTAATGATTTTTTCCAGGATCTTTCCAGGGATTGAGATCAAGCTAATTGGCCTATAGTTCCCTAGATCTTCGCTTCTCCCTTTCTTGAAGAGAGACACCTCACTGGCCCTCTTCCAATCATCAGGCACCTCACCCAAGCACCAAGAGTTCTTGAATATCCTTGCCATAGGCTGTGCTATAATGTCAGCTAGTTCCTTTAGCACTCTTTGGTGCATTCCGTCTGGGCTAGCTGATTTGTGGATGTCCTGCCTCTTAAGATGTTCCCTCACAAGATCAGTGGTAATGATAGTTGCAGATTTGCCCTTCCCTTGGAGATCCTGCCTCTTGTCAGGCAGGGTGATCCCAGTGGGCTGATGGAAGACCAACATGAAGTAGTCATTAAGAAGATTGGCTTTTTCCTAAGTGTCAGTTATCAGCTGCCCCACTTGGTTTAATAAGGACCCAATGTTACCGTTATTCTTTTTCTGACTTCCCACATATTTGAAGAAGAACTTTTTGGTGTCCTTAATTTGAGTGGCCAGTTCGAGCTTGATTTCAGACTTGGCTTTCCTACTTTGCTCCCTACAGGTGCAGGCTAGTGCTGAGTATTCCTCCTTAGTGATGTTGCCCATCTTCCATCCTTTATAAGCTTCTTTTTTTAGGTGCAGGAAGTCCTTGAGTTCCCTATTGAGCCAAGGGGGTCATCCAGCCCTTTTGCTACTTTTTCCACAGATTGGAATGGACTTCCCTTGTCAGGGATTGCATCCTTGAGGAGTGATCATTCATCATGGACATTGTTCCCTGCCAGATTGTACTTTCTCAGGGCCTGAACAACTAGCCTCCTAAGCTTGTGGAAGTTGGTCTTTCTAAAGTCAAGGACTTCCATATTGCTGACTGAATTGCCAGCTTTGTAGTGAATAGAGAAATTGATCAACTCATGGTCACTGACTTCCAGCTTCCCTTCAATTCTCAAGTCACTGACTAGATCACTCCTTTGGCCAGTACCAGGTCCAGCAGCACCTTGTCCCTTGTTGGTCCATAGACTTCTTGAGACAAATAAAGCTCAAGAAGCATTGTGAGGAAGCATTGCAACCGATCAGATTTGGCAGAGTGCTCTTCCCGTGAGATATATGCATAAAAGAGAATGTTTAAAGTCTCTCCAGTTACAATATTATGCAAAATGATAACCTCAATCTGAAATTTTTGTTATTATATTTCATTGCTAGCACCATTATATGGTTAAAAAGTAGAGGTGAATAAAAGATCTCCAATAAATAAAGAACTGCATTTCTTAAATCTTTTAGTCCAATCAGAACTCTGACAATGTAAGTGATGTTACTTGATGAATGTGAACTAGAATGCCTAGAGACAGGGTTGTGTTAACGCATAGCCAAACTAGGCACATGCCTAGGGCCCTAAGTGAAGAAGGGGCCCAGGTGTGTTTATTTTACATATTATAATTATTGAGTGAAAAAGTAATAGAAATATACAGTATTAAGTACAGGCTCATGAGTTTGTTTGCTTAGGACCCACTAAAAGATTAATCCAGTCCTGCCTATGAAGTATGTAGAAGGGCCTCTGTTAAACTACACATCATGGTTTATATTTTTTTATGGATTAAAAATTATCAAAACCCAAAAAAACCCTAAAAAACAAAGAAAACACACCCCTGTGTCTGATTCTGGATAATTAGCTGGATTTTTCAATGTCAATAAAGTACCTACTCAGAATTAGTACAGTGATTTAGTGTAGAGGCCAGTAAATTGTTTTTCACATTTTTATCTTTCCCATATGGAATACCTGGGAAAAATAATGTATCCTATCATACAGGTATTATAACACCAGGACTCCAAAAGGCACTGTACCAAACCAGAAATTAACTGGACCAAACTCACTGAGTTGGATAAAACAACCCTGGTATGTTTTCCCAAATTTAAATGACACAATTGACCCATTATTTTATGCAACTGAGTCAGTTCTTCAAACATATGGTCTGTAATTAACCTTCATATATATAAAGTTTATTTTCTTTAAATGTTTCTTGGGGACACTTATCTACCACTGAACACAATGGCAAATGACCTCTTAAAGCTCTGCTACTTAGTGGAACATAATTGCATAATATATGCTCTCGTTTTTCTTGTTTTTCTCTTGTTTGCTTAAGATCGATGTGACAGGAGTTAAATTTTTGTAGTGCTTTAGATACATTGCCAAGGGATGGACCAAAGCCAAAATCTCTGTTCTGGACAGTCCAAAATATAGTCCTTAAAAACCCAAACCAAAACTGTGTGTGCTGACAAGTGTTGTTGATCCCAAGGTTGAAATATGAGCTTGAATTTATATTTGCATTTTGCACCTGACTTCTGTCTGCATAATGGGCTGAACCCAAAGTCTGGATCCAGACTTTAAAATGTAATGGATTGAATCTCTATACATATCTGAATTTTGTGGTTTAAGTTAATCTTCTTTAGAGTTGCATTAAATAAACCTAATTGAAAGGTGTTAAGCAAATAAAAAATTACCTTTGTGAAAATTATAAATACTCAAGTACAGGATTAAAAAAAGGGTAAACTACAAGATATAATTTTCCAAAGAAATGCAGAAGTGTTCTGATATTGTACAACTCCACACTAGTCTTCAGCTCACTCCTGTTGCAGTTCAGCATTTTGCTTTTAAGCAACAGGGATTCTCAGCTGATGTCAATAGATATATATTCGCTGATTCCATCGACTCTCAGTGATGTACACCTGGGGAGGATCTGGCTTATTTCCGTAATAATAAGTCTTAATAACACCTTAGATAAGAAGAAATGAATTAATAATTAAAGCCTAATTTAACATTCTATAATTTGCACTTCACTCATCTTAGACAATTAACATGGGCTAATTGGTAGGGCTGTGTGAAGCTTTGCGTGGTGATTCAATTTGGAGATTTGGCCGAATTCAGTGGCCGAATCTCTGATTCGGAGAGCTTTGATGATTTGGACAGTCCCTGCCGGCTGCAGCAGGGAGCTGCAGCCCGACTTGGAGCTGGTAAGTAGGGAGTGGGGGAGATGGGGATGGAGGAGTGGGGAGGGAACTGTGAGGGGACCCCTGCCAAGCCCCATCCCCTGCCTGCTCCCCCAGCACCCCCTGACCCCTGTCTGCTCCCCCAGTCCACCCGCCCCCATGGCTGTCCTGCCTGCCCCAGCTCCGAGTGCTTTAAAAAAAAGTCCTGACTCACTGGGTGCTGCCAGGTGGGGGGGGATCCCCACTTCCCTCCCACTGCCCCATGCTGTGTGAGGGGCTCTGCTTGAGCCCCCTGGCCCCCCTCTCACTCCTTCAGCCCCCCCTATGGTGGGCCTGCCCACCACAGCTACTGCCCTAAGAAAAAATAAACCAAGAAAAATTCTGGGACTCACTGCTCCTGCCTTGGGGCTTGAGGGTGCTCATGCAGAGCCTCCCACATGGTTCAGGGCAACAGGGGGCAGCAGGGATCGCCCCCCACTGGCAGGAATGGTGAGTTCAGGATTTTTCTTGTTTTTTTTTTTTCTTAAAGGGCTGGAGCTGCAGCAGGCAGGGCAGCCATGAGTGGGGGACTGGGGGAGCAGGCCGGGGTCAGGGGGCTCATGCAGAGCCCCCCCACACAGCGTGGGGCAGTGAGGGGTAGCTGGGAGCGGGGGTGGGTGGGGCAGTCATTGCCGGGCTGGGAGAGTGGGCAGTGATGGGCCTAGCTGATTCAGAGATTCAGCAGCAGCTGAATCTCTGAATCAGATTCAGCCAAATCGATTCAGGACAGTGATTTGAATCGCCAAATCGAATCACCGTCCACTGAATCGGATGAATCGGCTAAATCCAAATCCAAAGTGAATGCTAGCTGCTTCACACAGACCTAATAATTGGTTTTATTTTCATTGAATTTTCTTGGCAACTTCACTTTCTGATTCTCAAACACAATGGTGCTATTTGTGATAGCACACTATGGGATGCTGTTTAAAGAAATCTTTATACTGAAATTCAGTTCTTGAATATTTCTCTGTCTGTATATGTCCTGGGCATCCCCTTGCTTATTTATTTTATAATTTAACTTTCATTTTGTCCAGACTAATTCAGAAGCCAAAAGTTATCCTTACTTCTCATGTACCATAGCAGATGGACAAGTATGCTAGAAAGAAAAACACTGAGCTTTCTTATTCAGTTTTCTGTACTTGTCTTCAGAACTTGTTCCATCAGGAAACCGAATTAAGGCCAATCACTATGGTCAGTGATCATCCCCATGAAGTGGTATTGAAACAATGCAAATACTGCTTTTTCATTGTCACTCCAAAAACATTCTAGTGTACTTCAACAATATAATCCCTCTAAAATGTTCATTTGTTTAGCTCATGCTAACTCCTATTTTTCATGTGGCAAATGAAACTATGGAGGGATGGTGACTTGGCTGATCTTTTGCAATGGAACCAGACTCCCTCAAAATTGCTACTTAAGTTTGCATTATTATTTGCATGCTTGTTAGAAGGATTCTTTTGTTAACCACAAACAACTGTTGATGACCAAGTGAAGGTCACTCCTCATGCAGAAGGCCTGTGCATGTTCTTGCTCTACACTTAAGCATCACATGGTGGGTAGGGAGGAAAACAGATAAATAGTCTTACAAAGTAGTCTGCAGATCCCCTGTTCTGGTACTGGTTCCTATGCAGGATTTTTGAATTAGCCAAAGGAAGAATCATTGATATGTATTAATATGGACCTAAAGGCTTGCTGTGACTAACTCAGTTCACTCATTTATGAACTAGAAGCAGTTCTTCAGATGGGTACTATGATAGAAAAGCACTTCAAAATTTCAAAGCATTCATGAAACTGACTTTATGGGCACCTATATCTGAGCAGCGAGGATAGTCCAACACACTGTAATTACAGCAGTCAGAGCAGACTTGATTAATCAAGTAATTAATTACCATGCTTTAGCAGCCTACAGTGTCTCATGTATCAGTGTCATGGTGCTTAAAAATGGTGGCAGGGGGGTGGGGGCTTTATCTAAAGCTCATTCAATGAGCCACTCTAATTAAAACACCCACCCCCTATGCCCAGAGTACATGTATAACCACCCTGTTTATCTAATACTCTTCCACAGTTTCTGGAGTTGGAAATTCACCAAACGCTACACAATTTTGACAAGAAGTTTCAGGTTGGGGCCTTGGGGTATGTAAACTATGCAAAACAAAATAAACTGCAAAACCAAGCTTCAACACTGTTCTTCCTGATCTGCCCTGCTGTATAAAAAATACTGTGGTGTGATATCTTACCCTGTATTAGTGTCTCTTTAATATAATATGTTGATAGGCAAGCCTTGCCCTGTTTTCACCAATTAAAAAGTGTCTTTTTATCACACAATAAAATCCTAGTTCTTTATTAAGACCTTTCTCACTGCGAGGGTGGTGAGAACATTGGAACAGGCTACCAGAGAGGTTGTGGAATCTGTATTCTTGGATGTCTTTAAGAGAAGGTTGGACTGGTGGTTCTCAAACTTTTTACATTTGGGGCACTCCTTCTGTAACTTTTTTGAACTTGGCAGCACCCTGGTTGAGAACCACAGTTTTGCTGCTTCACTTTACCTTGGTGATTCTCAACCAGGGTTGTGCCACCATAACTGACATAGTGAGGTGAAACTGCCCTGTGTGTTTTGTGTGAAGCTGGCAGAACTGCAGCAGGAGCATGCTCTACTGCTTCCTTTAGGTTTATCAGATAGCCTAATGCAAGAGCACATGCCTTAGTCATAGCCCATCCTAGTCTGTATCTCCACACAAGATACACACACCACTTCCTGGTTGCAGCAGCAGTGCCGGTGGCAGCATTGGTGGCAGTGCCTACACCATAGTGCCCCTAAAAGGCTGTTGTGGCACTCTGGATGAGAACAACTGGATGAGGCAAGCACTTGAATGGTTTAGTTCAGCATAATCCTGCCTTGAGCAGTGGGTTAGACTAGATGACTTTATGAGGTCACTTCCAACCTTACTATTGTATGATTCTAAATCAGGCACTTAACATGCATTAGTTGCCTAGGTAGATGCCAGTGGAGAATCTTGTGTGTATTTTAATTTGTGTGCTAGAATGACAATTGCCTTATTTTCACTAGGATTTAAATATGCATTAGCTAGCTCAAGTTAAAAATGCACCTTTTGCTATGTAGACATTGCCTCAGTAGTTGGAGCTAAGAAGAAACTTGTGGAAGTAGAAACTTATTCATGGTCCTGTTTAATGTGGTAATAGTGCTGTGAGAAAATGAAGTCATAAAATGATTCAAGGGGAGGACCACTATATGCATTAGAAAATAAAAACTCATTTCTTGAGCACACTGTATTGAAGAAGATCTTCAAAGAACCTACAAGTGTATATGAATTTTTTATACTAACTTGTTGATAAGGTAGTGTGAGCCCCAATTGATAACGTGGTGAAATTCCAGGTTGTCATGGACTTGTGCAATTTGGATAGGCCAAAATGTCAGCTTCTCACTCTACGTGCCTTGCTTACAAAATTAATGCACTTCATGGAGAAGTTGTAGCAGCCAGCTTAGTTCCTCCTCCATTACATTTTCAACAATAGCTGTTCTATTTATTGTGGTTACCCTTCTTAGAATCATGGTTTCAATGAGCGCACACAATACTTCTTCTAAAGTGAAACTCCAATGTATTGGCATACCTGTAAAACCAGAGCTCATGTTACTTAACCCAGAGCATATAAATAAGGGGTCCACCCCTAAGAAAAATATTCTTGGTAAAGCTTCCATAGAAATCCAGAAATTTCAGAGTAAGTGACTGGAGGGTATATTTAATGCTTCTTTTAATTCTGTTCTTTAATGATGAATGATGTAGAATTTGTAGGAAATGTATTACCAGAGTTTCCTTAAACTATTTGAATTTTGGAGATATTTGAATTATGCTTACTTATATAGCCTGGCTGCTAACATTTCTAATGTAACAGTGCACTAGTGCTCAACAAAAATCAAAGCCAATTCACCTTCTTAAAAGCATTTTTCTATTTAATTTATAATGATTACTTTTGTTCAAACAACTAGGTAATAAGTGAATGATAGAACTTAACAATTTGCTGTTTGGTTTTGTGTGTGTTTGTTTAAAGCTATGCTTGTCTTAGAGGATACATTCAAGATGTTAAATGATGTATTACAGTTTTAAGTGTTTTCATAAGCACTGAAGCACTATAAAGGAAATATATAAAAAAATCCTATAAATTATTAAGACTCAGTGGCCTTGTCTACATGCAACACTGATTGAACAGTCATTAATGCATAGTCATTTAGTACGTGTATCTAGGCAATATGTTGTATTGCAACATAAACAGTTTACAAAGTCCTTACAATATCTCTTTCTATTATTTTCTTTCTTTACAGGATAGACATTTGAACAATGCTATCTTTCCTTGCCATTTTCCATACTTTTGTCCTCGTGTCATCCATGGTAACCACCCATCCAAATCCTGATCAGGTTGTCCGAAAATGGGATTCAAATGCATGTACACTGGTTGTATGTGCACCTGCTCAGAATGGATTACCAGGAAGAGATGGAAAAGATGGTCCTAAAGGAGAAAAGGGAGATAGAGGTATAGCTATATTTCTTTATTTACTATTTACCCACTCCTATTTTTCTTAAGAAACAAGCAAGAAGGATGCATATTAAAAATCATGTAGTCCCATAGCACTTGTACCACAGTCACAAAAAAGTGTGGACATTATTAAACTCATGTATAAATATTAAACACTAGACAAAGCTAACAGTTTTGCTGAGAGACCAAATAAATCTATGTTATAATAAGGGATTGGATGCTCCAGAATTAGGTACTAAGTTCTAGAGCCTTTCACCTCCAAGCTAGCAGTTCTAAATGGGCAGTGCCAGAAAGAGTCATGAGCTAAAATTGTGCTGTAGTCTGTGATATGCTAGCTTGTCTGCACATGTTATGGTGATGAAGGTACTCAGCATCAATTATATTAATTGGCATGCATAGCAATATCAGCAAAAAGGTTAAAGAAAGAACAAGTATTTAAATGAAATGCCTCTATCCTCCTTAGAGATAGCCAAAACCAGGATGGAATGTGTACCTGCGTGGTCAAGACAGTGCATGAGGTGAGCTGGTAGTGAAGCTGGAAGTGATAAACTCTGAAAGAGATCATTAGGTCTTATTGCTTCAGGAAGGGGCAAGGATCGAGGAGAGATTCAACCCACTTTACAAAAGGATCTATACAGTGTTGTATTAGGGTTGTGTGAAATGGCTGTTTTATTTTGATTTCAGATTCGGCCATTTTGGAGGACAGTAATTCATTTTGGTGTTTCAGATCACTATTCTGTTTCGATTTGATCGAATCTGTTTCGGAGTTTGGTGCTGATTCGGATCAGCTGGGGAGAAGCAGGTACAGCCAGGCAGCTACAGGTTTTCCTGTGGGCCCCCTGGGCTGAACAGGGAATTTCAGGAAAGCCTAAGGGCAAAGAAAGAGGTATACAGGCTGTGGGAACAGGGGGTAGCTACCAAGGAGTATACCTCCCTGGCTCACACTTGCAGGGAATCAGTTAGGAAGGCCAAAGCAAGATTAGAACTTAGGCTGGCAATGAAAATTAAGGACAACAAAAAGTCCTTCTTCAGGTATATAGGGAGCAATAGGAAAGCGAAGGGTAGCATAGGACCCCTGCAGGACAAACTAGGGCAATTGGTGACAGAGAGGGGAGACAAAGCTGAGCTCTTCAGTGAGTTCTTTGCATCTGTATTCCTAGACACAGACCAAGACAAATCTCACAATTGGATCATAGCTAGACACAGGAGAGACACCAGCCCACCAACTGTTAGCGCAGACTTAGTGAAGGGGCACTTGGAGGGTATGGATGTGTTCAAATCAGTGAGCCCAGATGAACTTCATCCAAAGGTGCTGAAGGAATTGGCCAGTGTCATAGCAAAGCCACTGGCACAGCTGTTTGAGCACTCATGGTGCTCCGGTCAGGTCCCAGAGGACTGGAAAAGGGCCAATGTGGTTCCTATTTTCAAGAAGGGGAGGAGGGAGGAACCAGGAAACTATAGACCAGTTAGTCTCACCTCTGTCCTGGGGAAAACTCTGGAAAAAGTCATTAACGATCACATTTGTGGGAGCCCAGCAGGGGAAATAATGCTGAAAGGAAATCAGCATGGATTCATTGCAGGTAGATCCTGCCTGACTAACCTTGTTTCTTTTTATGACCAGGTCACAAAATGCTTAGACTCAGGAGTCAAGGTAGATGTCATCTACCTAGACTTTAAGAAGGTCTTTGATACGGTATCTCATTCTGTTCTCATAAATAAACTGACAGGCTGTGATGTAGATGATTACACAGTCAGGTGGGTGGCATATTGGCTTAGGGGTTGCACCCAGGGAGTGGTGGTGGTTGGGTTGATATCAACCTGGAAACATGTGGGCAGTGGAGTCCCGCAAGGCTCGGTCTTTGGACCAGTGCTGCTCAGTGTCTTCATCAGTGACTTGGATAAAAGCTTGGAGAGCACCCCGTCCAAGTTTGCAGATGATACCAAATTATGGGGCAAAGTTAACACACCAGAGGGTAGGGAATGGATCCAGGTGGATCTGGACAGGTTGGAAAAATGGGCTGAATGAAATAGGATGCAGTTCAACAAAGACAAGTGCAAAGTGCTGCACCTGGGGAAAAAAGAACCACCAACACACTTACAGGCTGGGGGATGGCCTTCTCAGCAACACAGCAGTAGAAAGGGATATTGGAGTCAACTGAACACAAGTCATCAATGTGACAAAGCGATCAACAAGGCTAACTGCACTTTATCATGCATTAGCAGATGCATAATGAACAAGTCCAGGGAAGTGATGCTTCCCCTCTGCGGCACTGGTCAGGCTGTAGTTGGAGTACTGTGTCCAGTTTTGGGCGCTGCACTTCAAGAGGGATGCGAGGAATCTTGAGAGGGTCCAGAGGAGGGCCGCTTGTACGGTCAGAAGCCTGCAGGCAAGGCCCTATGAGGAGAGACAGAGCGACCTAGATCTCTTCAGCCTTCATAAGAGAAGGCTGAGAGGTGATATTGTGCCTGCCTGTATATTCATCAGGGGAGGGCAGCAGGAAATTGGAGATGCATTATTTACTAGAGCACCCCCTGGAGTAACTAGGAACAATGGCCACAAATTGACAGAGAGCGGATTTAGGTTGGACATTAGAAAGATCTTCTTCACAGTAAGGGTTTCCAGAATCTGGAATGGGCTTCCAAGAGAGATAGTGCTCTCCCCTACCCTAGGGGTCTTTAAGAGGAGAGTGGACAAGCACCTAGCTAGGGTTGTCTGACCCCAGTGCTCTTTCCTGCCCAGAGCAGGGGGTTGGACCTACTGAGGTCCCTTCCGACCCTAACATCTATGAATCCTCTGGCTGTGCCTGCCTCTGCCCTGGTGGGGGGAGCTGCAGGAGAAGCCCTCATGGCTGCCCTGCCCGGCCCTATTTCCCGCCCAGCCCCAGCCTCCCAGCACATTAAAAAAAAAAAAAGGAAAGAAAAAAGCCCCGCACTCACTGCAGCAATGATGATTGGGACCTGTGTGGGATTGTGGTAGAGCCCCACCATGCAGTGCAGGGCAGTGGGGGACATCAAGGATCATCCCCCTGCTTGGCACCCACATGGCAGCTGCTCCACAGTGTCAGTGCAGTGTGGCTCAGCAGGGTGCCGCACACTGTCTAGGAACTGGGGCAGCCCTAGCAGTCAGCTCAAGCCCGGCACCACCCAGCCCCAGCAGCCCCAGCTCCCAGGCAGCGTGCAGTGTCCTGCCAAGCTGCACTGCACCCACATGATGGGGCAGCTGCCACGCAGGTGCCATGCAGAGGAGTGATACTTACTGCCCCTCCCTGCCACACACTGTGCGGGGGGGATTCTGCCATGAGCTGTCAGAGGCCCTGATTGCCATTGCTGCAGCCAGTGAGTATGGGGCTTTTCTTTTTCTTTTCTGAAGCTCCACACTCACTGGTTGACAGAGCACCTCCCCAGGCATCAGGGGGTAGCAGGGATTTCCCCCCCCCCCCCACTTGGCACCTGCGCGGCACCTGTCACATCGTGCGGGTGCAGCATGGCTTGGCAGGGTGCCACACTCTGTCTGGGATCTGGGGCCACTGGGTCTGTGTGGTGCTGGGCTCTGGCTGCCAGGTGGAGATACCCCAGGTCCCAGACAGCACATGGTGCCCTTCCAAGCTGTGCTGCACCTGCGCAGTGCAACAGCTGCTGCTCAGATGCCAAGTGGGGGTGCGATCCTGCCTGCTCCCATTGACCTGTATTGCACATGAGGGCTCTGCCACAAGCCCTCACAGGCCCTGATCACCACTGCTGCAGCCGGTGAGTGCAGTGCTTTTGTTTTTTTTAAGTGCCAGGAGGCTGGGGCCAGGCAGGGCAGCCATGGGGGCTTCTCCCACAGCTCCTCTGGCTGTGCCTGCCTCTGCCCTAGTGGGAGGAGCTGTGGGAGAAGCCCCCATGGCTGCCCTCCCCAGGCCTACCCCCTGCCCAGCCTCAGCCTCTTCAAAAGGAGGGCTACGGGGCTGTGCTGAACTATTCCCAGGGGAGCATTTCCAAAACATTCCAAAACATCTGAAACATTTCCTAAATGTTTTGAATGGTTTAATTTCATTTCAGAGATGTTTGGGAGCTTTCCCTTTCATTTTGGATTCAGTGCTTCAGGCACCAAAATGGGCCAAAACACCTCTGAAATGAAACAGCTGCCAAAATTTTGCACAGTCCTAATAATTTTACCTTAATAGTCATTTACATTACAATGTCACCTGAAGTCCCAACTGAGATCTCAAAATCATTGTAGCTCACATTGTGAATGAAAACTGGGAAAAGGTAGTCTTTGCCCTGCTTAGACAAGAAAAAAAGATACATGTATATATATATGGAAAATGGAGGGAAATGAGATCAAGAGACAGTTTTATAGGTCCCATTTAAGTCCTTAAATAAGCAAGTATATTTACAAAACAGTGTGGTGTATTAAATATATAGGTCTTTTGAAAATCCAGTAGCAGGCATTAGAAAGGAAATGGTTAAACACTGAATTTTTTTGAAGCTCTATACTTGCTAAGAAGCACTTCAGGAACTCCAAGAAACTGACCCAAACAGGGCAGCTGGAATCCAAACCAGATTTCAGAACTGAAATTTGTTTTTCCTTTAGGGTTCCAGCTACAGCAGCAAAATCAAGCTATGAAGCCTGGATTTGGATCAGGACCTGAACTTCTCCAGTGCTTATGGTGTTCTAACTTGTGCCCCATGCTGATGCTGACAGAAATCACTGTATCTTGCAACACCTAACAATCACATTATTCACTTGTTTTATTATTGTTTCTTCCATGTCACTCAATCAATCCATTGGATTGAAAGGACTAAGGGGTCTTCCAGGAAAGGCTGGGTCCCCTGGACCAAAAGGTGATCAAGGCCCAATGGGTGAACGGGGACCAAAAGCAGAGTGTTGCATCACTGGTAAGCAGTATGTACCTTTTCAAAGAGTTAAACAAGGAAGGTATAGAACGCAGAAACTTAATAGCATTGGCCAAATGCTTTCAATGGATTGACTTGTTAATTATTCTAGGTGAGTTTTGTTGCTTCTGGTTGAATGGTGAACCATGAATGACTGTAATCTTTGCAGTTAATTTAGTTTTACCTACGGTAGTGAAAGAAAGGCTGCAAAACCTACCCAAGAAATTTGGGTTGTCTTGTGTCTCACGGGAAACATAAGGTAAGTCTGTGACAGCAAAGCAGACATACCCACAGACACAACAGTTAAGGACAAATAATAGGTGTGTTACTGGAAGAAAAAAAGGCTTTCCAAGCTTTACCTTCAGCTGCACAAATGACTTTCACTCTTGTTCAAGCTTGGATTGAGGTTTGTAAACACCTTTACTCTCGTACACAATGCTGTGTTGAAGTGGGTTCATGGTGAATACTAATATTTTGCATAACTCTGGCAAGCTTCATTCATTAACTTTGATCGTATTTCAAGACATTTATTTTCCCACTGATGTTGTCACTGAAGCTGGGTCACTTATGAAACCCAGTTCATGCCTGGAAAGGGAGACTAGAATATTGAGGAAGTTCTCTGTTCCCCCACACCTGCTTCATTCTGACAACCCTATCTTTTGCTGAAGTAACTGTTACTCTGCCTTTGGTTACAGTCAGATCATTTAGCCTGGAGCTACCCTGATTCAAATATGTTTATAATTTCATACAAGCTAAATATAACCTGATGTATGATCAGACTCTAAATGCATTGAGAAAGTTCTCTGGGGGTGGGAGGAGAGGGGTGATTTTGCATAAGTGATACTTGATTTCCCCAGGAGATATAATTATTGGTCCTAATTCTCTTTTCATGTTGACATAAATCAGGAATAACTTGAGTCAATAGAGTTACACTTGATATGACTGATATAAATTAACAGAACTGGACCTGCTTTCTTTCTGTTTATTAACTTTTAAATGAACTATAGTTAAAACAACCAGCCCTTCTGTTAGCACCATTCAGCTTCTCTCATGCAAGCTAAAATTGTATTAATTAAAAAGGAGTATCATAAGGACCAATTATTTTTCTAACTATAGGTTTTATGACTGAAGCAAAGAACTAGAATTGAAATGAACAGGTAGTTTTTCTTTTAGTATTAGAGTGGTGTTGCAAGTTTGACTTAACGCTTACTCAGTGCAGTTAAAACATAAGCAGACACACTTAAGCAGTTTAGTATGTGTTAAGTCCCCACATGGCATTGCAAAGTTGTTTTGTTTCAGGTGAGGACTAACGTGTGCTATCGTTAATACACCACTGCACTCCAATGCTTTACAACAGTTGCAAGCAAACGTGTAACAAGGCCCTTAGTGAATCTGTGCCCTCCGTGCCACAGTTTTACATATAGTAAATGTTCTTCAGAAATGTAGACATTAAAAACAGTGTTTTATTACTAGTTTTGCAGATATCTTTTTTTAAGCTCATGCTGTAAGAAATGTTTTCTATATTTTGGTGTGTCAAAATAAAAATAATTTTCTCTCATTCAGAAGTCAAGCATCTCCAAAATCAAATAAGAAATCTACAGGGACAGCTGAAATCATTGCAAGACATTATCAATAAAAAGCATAAAGGTAAGACAGCAAAAGGCTATTAGTTCCAGCCAGGGAAAAATGAAAGTACATGCAGAAGCTTGAATGCAGTTCTGGATCCCAATTTCTTCAAAATTCAAAGGAGTTCATATCATTTGTCACAAGATAATGTTATATGTTAGAAGAATCTCACCCAAGTTCTATTTATACAGAAATAATGTTACTGTGTGTGTTAATTACGCTCATAGACCCCCCCCACCAAAAAAAGAGACAGCAAGAGACAGCCATTCTATATAAATGCCCAGATTTTGCTCCCCAAACTCTCATTTATTTCACCTGAACAAGGAAATGCCATCATGTAAAGTTGATGGATTTTATGGTCACGTGCCCCTATGTTGTATCCATCACAGGATATAATTATAATGCTATCTAACACAGAAAAAAACAAGGTGACTGAAGTAAAAAAACCTTTCTTTCCTGATGCTTTCCTTTATATTTTGCTGAAATAACAAAAGTATATAGTTATTTCAAAGCCTAAGCTTTGTTCATAGATTTCATAGACATTAGGGCTGGAAGGGACCTCGCAAGATCATTGGGTCCAGCTCCTTGCCCTAAGGGCAGGAAGTCAGCAAGGGTCAAATGATGCCAGCAAGATAGGCTTGCACCACCTCTTGCAGGAATCTATTCCAGGCCCTGGGGACTCAGATGGTTAAAGAAGTTTTTCCTTATGTCCAGCCTAAAATGGTCTTCCAGGAGTTTGTGACCATTGGACCTTGTCTTCCCATGGGGTGTCCTGGTGAACAGATGTTCTCCCAGTTCCTGGTGCATACCCCTTATGTACTTATAGGCTGCCACAAGTCACCCCTGAACCTGTGCTTTTCTAGGCTGAAGAGTCCCATGTCTCTCAGCCTGTCTGCATGAGGCCAGCCCTCTTATCCTCTAATCATTCATGTGGCTCTCTTCTGGACTCTTTCAAGCTTCTCCATATCCTTTCTGAATTGTGGAGTGCAGAATTGGACACAATATTGCAGCTGTGGTCTCACCAAGGCTGAGGAACGTGGGAGGATGACTTCCTGAGTCTTGCTGGAGATGCATCAGTAGATTCAAGCCACAGTTTTGTTTGCTTTGCTGGCTGCAGCACCACATTGGTGGCTCATGTTCATCTTGTGGTGAATCATGACCCCCAAGTCTCTTTTGGTTGTGGTGCTAGCTAGTATAGCACTACCAAGCCTATAAGTGTGGTGTGCTTTTTTTTCTCCTGAGGTGGAGCATCTTGCATTTCTCAGTATTGAATGCCATCAGGTTTAGATCCACCCACCTTGTAAGCCTGTCTAGGTCAGCCTGGATTGCCAGCCTATCCTCTAGGGTGACCGCATTGCCCCATAGTTTGGCGTCATCAGGAAACTTGGTCAGTCTGCTTCTAACACCAGAGTCCAGATCACTTATAAACACACTGAAGAGTACAGGTCCGAGAATGGAGCCCTGGGGGATACCACTGGTCACCATGTGACATGTTGATTTGGTTCCATCAACTATCATTCTCTGGGTCTGTCCGTGGAGCCAGTTCCCCAGCCATCAGTTCATTAAATTGTCGAGGCCATAATTCCCCAATTTTTCCATAAGGATATCATGGGACACCAGGTCAAAGACTTTCTTGAAGTCCAAAAATATGATATCTGCCTCTTCTATGTCTAGGTAATGCATCACCTGGTCATAGAAGGAAATGAGATTGGACAGACAAGATCTACCTGCAATGAAGCTATGTTGGCTATATCTCAGAATGTTACCTTCTGTTAGCTTATTGATAATTGTTTCTTTGATGATTTTGTCCAACATCTTTCCAGGCATTGAGGTCAAACTGATTGGCCTGTAGTTCCCTGGATCTTCCTTCCTCCCTTTGTTGAAGATAGGCACCACATTGGCCCTCTTCCAATATTTTTTCTGAGTTTATAGAGGTTTCCAAAGACATTTCTGCCTCTGCTCCAGCTTTAACAGCACCTGTCCTATTTAAACTCCTGGGTTAATGTGTGCAGATTTCACCTGGAGTGAATAACCAAAACTGACTCTTCATCTTGCTAGAGAGTTCTAGGACCTGCCACCCCATTCCTCTAGGATGATAGATTAACATGTGAAAAAAACACCCTTAACTTGGCTTTACTATATTTCTGTATTCTAGTTGAAGATTTCATAAATGGGAGTCAAACCAATGAAAAATTATTTGCTGCCAATGGTTCTGCTGGTGACTATAAGACTTCAAAAGCCACATGCTCTCAAGCTGGTGGTCATCTTGCCTCTCCAAGGACTTCATCTGAGAATGGTGCCATACAACGGATAATACAGCGTTATAACAAAGCAGCATACCTTGATATAAATGACATGCAAACAGAAGGCATATTTAAGTATCAAAGTGTGGAAGTAATAGGATATGCAAACTGGGCTCCTGGAGAACCAAATGATACTGGAGGAGAAGAAGATTGTGTAGAAATGTATACAGATGGTAGATGGAATGACCGATCATGTGGAGAAGAACGGTTAATAATTTGTGAATTCTAGTTTTAATCTCTCTGCGTGCCTATACACATGCTCTGGGGTCATGATGGTGGGGGCGGTATTTTAATTAGAGTGGCTATTGGGAGCTGCTGTAATTGAATCACCCATAGCATCTCATGTATTCAGTGTCCTGCATTCCAAAATGGTGGAGGGGGCACTTTAACTAAAACTCATTTGACAAGCTTTAGTTAAAGTGACCTTACTGCCATTTTGAAATGCTGGATGCTGAATACATGAGATGCTGCAGCATGCTGGAAACATTCTGATTAGAACACTCCAGCAGACTTGATTAATTGAGTGAGGCTTGATTAATGGAGTCTGCTCCAATGTGTTCTAATCACAGCACATTGGAGCATCTGTAAAAGTGCCATCTGTCCTTATTCTTTTTTCTCAGAACTGGTCGCAAATAACCATTCAGTTTTGTTATAACATTGCTGCCCAATAATCTTTCATTCTGAATGCTGTGATGTAATCAAGGATATATGCTGTATCTCTGCAAAATTCCTACTGTAGCTGAGGAACTGTTTTTCAATAAAGTAATCATGCAGTTTTGATTCAGATATCTTGTTGAGCTCCTACAGGTTCTATGAGAAAAAATTAATATACAGATTCATTTACAGATTTCCCTTAATCCCTGTCTAAAATCATTTAGAGGGCTAGATTTTTTGTTTCCAAATTGGTTATCAGATAGTCATTGTTGATACTGATAGAATTCTAGAAGCATTTGAGTGATATTTTAGCTAAGAGTTGAAACAGGGAGTCTATGGCAGGGAAGGAAAAACAGTAGCAAAAAGCTCTTGGGCAGGCAAATAAGGGCTAGTTGCAAAGGGATAGAGAGCCAGAGGCCAGAAGCTAAAAGTGCCTATTGCTGTGCTAGTTATACAGCAATAGCACAATACTGTAAGACAGAGTATCGCTACAGCAACAGAGGCACTGCTATAGTAACTATGGTAGCCACAGCTCGCTACCCTTTAGAGAGAAGAAAATGTTTTGGGGTTAACAAGTTGCCTGACTGGAAGTAAGCAGGGCTTGAGTGGCATATAAACCAGGGCCTGAGCCAGGGCAGTGAGACTGGTCCTGTTGCTGGTTGGTTTAGAGGTCCTGCCAACCTTAAGAACAACCTGAAGTTGAGGGCCAGTTGGGGACTGAGACCCAGAATGTGGAGATTTTGGTAGACTGTGTTATAGCCAGAGTGGTTACATACTATTTGAGTTTGACTAGTGATTTGGGTTTGGGACTATTGGGTCCCAGTTGAGCCCTGAACAGGGCACAATCAGGACTAAAGATCCCCATGCCCAAGAGGGACAAAGATCAGGGCTAGGAGCCCAGCAAGAGAGTGAAAGTAAGACTGAGACAGGGCCAGGGGCCCAGCACAGAAAGAGGTAAAGACAAGGGTCAGGGGTCTGCAGCCAGGGAGGGGCAGAGATGAGGGCCAGGAGCCCATATCCCAAGGAGGGCAGAGATTAGGAAAGGCAGAAAGGACATGAGATAACATTGGAGACTAAATGCCCAATTGAGGTGGTTTATGATTAACACCTACGAGGCAGGGGCACAGCTATAAGGGAGATTGGAGGCCCTGAATATCTCATAAGGTGGTGAGTGGACTGGGGGCACGTACAGACCAAAAAGGCCCACTTAATGAGAGGGAGATAGGGATCCACGGGGTCCAAGAAGGATTCTGCTGACAGAAAGAAAGAGGCTCAATTTGGCAGCCTCCTTTCCAAAACAACTCAGAACATCAAGGCATGACAAATGGGAGTGAAGGGAATGACCTAGAGACAAGAGTTGGGCAGGAGTTTTGGGGTCACCAGGGAGAGTCACAGCTACCCCTGTGGCTTGGTCCTGCTAGACACTTGAATTTGAGCTAAATGTGAATGTACATGCTATTAATACTAATTTTTCAGCATGCAGAAGCATCAGACATTTTACACACAAAAGCTCTGCCCCAAGGATCATAATATTTATATAGAAACAAGACAGAAGAAGAAGAAATTGAAGGAAAAGGTAAGGAAGCAGTAGAGGGGAAGCCTGCAAATATAAGATAATACATTGCTTAGTTTAGTTCAACATTTGCTTTCATTTATTTCTTATTACATGTAATGCCAATCTTATAGTTCTAGAAGAAATCTCTGGTTTGCAAAGGAACTCCCCTTGGTGGTGAGACAACTGCTTATGAGGGGATCAGAAAGATGTCCCATATGCTTAATATGAATAACACTTGAAGTAAAATGGAGCCAAGAATATCTCACCCATGATTTTTAGTTAAAATTATTTTTTTAGCTATAGCAGTATACAAAGGTTTCCAGAAACCTTCCTCAGCTTATATATGCATCTCTTTTCACTGAGGCCCCTGACATAAGAACATAAGAGTTGCCATTTAC
This sequence comes from Alligator mississippiensis, assembly GCF_030867095.1. Taxonomy (NCBI): domain Eukaryota; kingdom Metazoa; phylum Chordata; order Crocodylia; family Alligatoridae; genus Alligator; species Alligator mississippiensis. Next base: position 35,543,475 of record NC_081829.1, read on the forward strand.
TGGGTCAGACCATAAGTACATCTTACCTAGTATTCTGTGTCACACAGAGGAAGGGTGGATGTTAACTGCAGATTTGAATGTGTGGCATGTCACACACAGGGTGATAGTGTTTGGCCAGGTCCTCCAGTATCCCAGACTAGACTACTTTCTCACCCTGCCCCACCTTCTTGGAAAAGGACTCTTTAACTCGTGCTTAACCCTGCTGCCCCAGGCCAAAGTAGCAGATGTCATGACTCACTGCCTCTCTCTTTTTTCAAACATCCTTCAAGGCTGCTCTTTAAGGGCATTTGTACATGACATGGTTTTTGATCCTCATTAATTCACCACACCTGAAAAATTTTAACCCGGGTTATTGTGGTGCGGTGCATGTGTGTTTGCATGCCACACTCTTTCAACAGATTTAAGTTTCATGTGTCATTTCCCACAGATTCCAGAAGTTGGAAGCAAAATACCAATCTACCCCCAGTAATGTCTTTACTAATGAATTACAGTAGGCCTCCACAGTCCCAGCCCCCTGCCTCCTGCCCTCTGCCCAGCCGGGAGTCTCCTACTAATTTCCTCCCTCAGTTACACTCCTAAGGTGGACTTCAGGTTGTTCACTCACCCCCCATCTGCCTGCCTGCTGCCAGCTGGCCCATGAGAGGTATACTTAACCCTTCCAATCTACCTCCCCCACCCACCCTGCTCATCCTCCACACCACCCCTCATCCACTACACCCCACACCTCTGCAGACAGACACAGACATTTATGTTGTAAATTGTAAAAGAATTTATTGTACTCAAAAGAAAACAACAAGCACTGCTAGTTGCTGTCAGCAATATGTACGGCCAGACAATCCCACATAAGGGCTGCCCAACCAGCTTCTCTTTGTGCATATCTCCTTGGTCCCCTGCTGCTGCCCAGCCATGTCTCTGTCTGGCCACTACCTATTGCACTTCTTCAGCCCACACCTGGCTGAAAACCTCTCTGCAGGTCTCACAGATGTTGTGCAGCATGCAGACTGCCACTACAAAGGCTGTGATATTTTTTGGCTCCAGCTTGCACCGGCACATAAGCGCCCTCTATCATCCTTTCAGTCAGCCAAACATACATTCAACAGTCATCCTGCAGCTGCTTAGACGGTTATTGAAAACCAGCTTCTGTGGGTCCATAACGTTCCTTCCATAAGGCTTCATGAGCCAGGGCTTTAGGAGGTAGGCAGCATCCGCTAATATAACTGGGGGAATGGCAATACCGCAGATCACTGTCTCATGGGCTCTGGGTCCATAATGTCCTTTCTCCACGAGGCCAGGGAGTGGAGAGTTTCTGAACACTCATGCATCATATGCGCTGCTGGCCTACCCTGTAAAAATGTTCATGAACCAGCTCCAGTGGTCCACCATGGCTTGCAGGATCATGGAAGCAAATCTTTTCCTGTTTGTGAAAGTCCTCCCTCTCCCCAAAGGGCACAGCACTGGGATGTGAATGCTGTCTAAAGCCCCCATGCAGTTAGGGAACCCCATGTCATTGAAGCCATCTATGACTTCCTGTGGATTCCCCAGGCAGATAAATTTGTTCTGCAGCGATGTCCTGCAGCAGCTGGCGATTGCCACCCCAGCCCTGCAGGGGGCCACACCGAACTGGTTTGCAATGTAGTAGAGGCTAGACGGGGTGACCAGTTTCATGATGGCAATTGGCACTGTTTTGTCCAGTGGGATGGCCTGACACATGTTAGCGTCCTGCCTCACAATCTGGGACTCCAGCATTGAGATGATATGATAAAACATCTCCCTGGTCATTCAGAACATCTCCAGCCACTGCTGGTCATTCCAAGTGGTCAGCACAATTTGCTTCCACCAGTCTGAGCTGCTTTCATTGGCCCAGACCATGTGGATGCTGCTCCTGAGTTTTCTCAACACAGCCCAGTCATCTTCCACTACTTGGTATGCCTCTTGGTTTTTCCACTCCTCCGTACATCTCTGTTTTCTTTTTTGCAATGCTAGGAAATCTTGGATACATGCTAATGCTGAATACTCTATCATCCTTATCCAGCAGTGCAGCATGTCTTGTATTACTCTCAAGGCCAAGTTCAATCAGCAGCACTGTCACCACCTCTTCCTCCTCCTCCTGCTCACCCACGTCCTCCAGATTCTCCATGTCAGAGGAGTCTTCACTGTGTTGTTCTCCATTCTCCCATTCCTCACACATTTCATACTGATTCTCCATTTGGCCCCTCTCCTCCATCAGCGGGGGGGGGGGGGGGGGGCGAGAGGGAGGGTTGAACTCTATCTAGCTGCATTAAATAAGTGACCACTGTTTTTTCAACAAGTAACCCAGGGACACTGGGCATTTGCACAGCCTTTGTTTGGTCCTGAGATAAGAAGCAGCAGATGCTCTGATACATCAAGTCTTCATTCAAGACAACTCGTAATCAAGAAGATTGCAAACATATGATTTTGCCATAGCCCTCTCCTGTTAATGTAGGACCTGTCAGCTGAATACTGTTCCAATGTCAATGAAAACAGACTGTGCTTCTGTAATAAAATTATTTTATTCAGCAATAACAAAACAGCCTTCATTGTGGGACTAACTAGGGGAAGACAGGCCAAAACACAAGCAGGCAGGTGGGATTGATTTTTGCAACATTCCAGGTCATTGAAGAGCCATCTTAAATGGCCTTATGTACCCCATGCTCAAGCTGATCAACAAGTCTTTTGTTGGTGAGTGGGGTGCTTCATCACCTTGGGTGTTGTGAGGCACAGGTGATGACTTTACAATCTTTGGAATTTTCACAGCATGTTTATAAAGCCGACCCCCAAATTTTGCCAGGGACCTGTTGTGAATCAGAATCACTTGCTGTTGACCACAAACTGCTTTGCCATGTCTCAGAAAGCCAAGGCCAGCAGTATGGAGGTGATGGAGCAGGAGGCTGATACCTCCAGTGCCTGGGGACTGGACCCAGGAATAACTTAATTGACATTCGGTTGGAGCAAAGTATCATAGACAAGCTGGAAACTAGCAGGAATAAACCTGTTTATGTCTCCATTACAAAAGCAATGCAGGTGCAAGGGCACAATTGTGACTGGATCCAGGTCTGGTACAAGATCAAAGCCTGGAGAGCTGTATTTTACCACGCCAAAGATGCGAACTCTCACTCTGGGGCAGGGTGCACAATTGCTTCTATCTACAACCAACTGTCTGCCATTCTCTCCAATGATGTGCATTATACTCTGGGTATGCAGTGTTTTGGGACTGGGGTTTTCATGGGGGAGAGCACACCAACAGAGGCAGCTCCTCCTGCAGATGAAAACAGGAGTTCCCAGGGGATGGGAACTGCTAAGAAGAAGAGGGGTGCACCATTGACTTGATTCCAGTGCCCACCCCCCCTTCCATGGACTAGCACAGATGATGAGGCGGAGGAGGAGGAACAGGAAGAAACCGATGCAGCCAATGTGGTTTATTGTGTTTCCAACAACACTCAATCAGCATTTTATGTTGCCAAGACCCAAGAAAATCCACAGCTGGTGACTTGTAAGTATCTGTGCCTTTTGCCACTGGCAGGCACTGCTCAGAAATGTGCCGGTTGGGTTTGGGGGGCCAGGGGAGAAATTCATGTGTTGCTGAAGGTGGGTCACCATGCTCTGTCAGTGATGGTAGAAGAAGGGTATACACCATTATCTTTTGGGTTTCGATATCTTTTGGGTTTCGACTAATTTTTTTGCTTTAATTGTTTGCAGCTGGCACTGGCAATGACAGCTCTGGACATGGTTCCAAACTGGGCACTTGTAAGTTTTGGGCAGTATGAATGGTGTCCCACTCTTGCAGGGTCTATTTCTGAGCCTGCATTCATTTTCTCCACTGCAGGGTGGGGGGGTGCTGGTGCGTAGTTTCCTTCTCTTGGGGAAGAAAATGTCACGAAACCAGAAAGACTTTTTTCATTTGTTTACCAGATGCCATGCCCAATGATGGCCAGGAATGTGCCCATAAACCTCTAACCCCAGCTCGCACTGCAGCAGAGCTCTCAAGGGATATGCACTGCAGACAGCGGTGCTCCTGAGAAAGCTCACTGGAGGTTTGGGCAGATTCGTCACGAGCCAGACTGATATGCAAAGATGCCTGGCGGGATGAACTCCATGAGTCGATGCGTTCTGATGATGCTCTCCTTGAGGAAGTGTGAGACCACATGCGGTGGTTGGTAGACATGGCCACAGAGTCCTGTGTTGATTACCAGAGCTCACATGACTTGATAAGTGATGTCCTGCAGAAATTGCTGGAGCACTTCTTTGAAAAGTGGGTATCATCCCAGAAAGGAAAAAGTAGCTCTGCTTGGCTTGCCTCTATCCAGGAGGTAGCCAGGAGCAATACAGGTGAGCCTGTTCCCCCAAATGAACTGGAGTCAGAGGAGGGATGTACGACTGCCAGCAGGGCCAGGCAACTACCACTGTCATTGAGGGAGCCAGGGCCAGTTCAGGGTGATGGTGGGGTGAAGGCAAAGAAAGACTGCATACAATATTGTGCTTCTTACAATAAAACCTCATTTATCCTGGCTTTCTGTGTCTTCCATATCTTTGAAGGGAAGGGCTGGCAAAATCCTGCCTCACACTGCTGGGTGAGGAAAGGGGATTTTGTTCATTTTTTGGTATAATTTCTTTATTCATTTTTCTGCCTGCCACTTTTTTGGGGCACTTGCTGCATGGGGGAGGTGGGGAGGGGCTAGCAGTCTCTCGTGCACAGGTACACAGGACACAGGTCTGGCTGGCCAAAGTATGGCTGGGCAAAACATCAGCAATTTGCCAAGCCATACACTTTGCAGAAGCCCCCACAGAGGCTGATGCCCAGTCTCTTCTGCCTGGAGGGGGTGGGGAGAGGGGGGGCTGCCTGCACCAGCCTTGCTTGTATTTTTCCAAGGTACAAACTTTGCAAAAGTCCCCACAGTGGTTGATGCCTGCACAGTCTCTCACGCACATGTACACAGGAAGGCTGCCTGGGTGGTTCGCCCCTCACAAGTCTGGCTGGCCAGAACACCAGCAGTTTGCCAATCCATTTGCAAAGGCCCCCACAGACACTGATGCCCAGTCTTTTCTGCTTCTGCCTGCCGGGGGGAGGGGGGGGAGGGCATGCTGCCTGGGTGACCCCTCACAAGCCTGGCTTGCATTTTGACAAGCCAGATACTCTTTGCAAAGGCACTTTTCCCACCTCCTTTTCACACTCTTTTCTGGCCCAGTGGCCAGACTGTCTGGGTTTTTTTACACCAAGAGAGCCCGGGGGGAGGAGGGGTTCCTGCCCCACTCAAGCCCTGTAAATTGGAGGAGCTGTGTTTGGGGTGTATGTTCACTGTATGGACAAGAGAGGTTTGAGGCAGCTGAGAGATGGCAGCACACCAGAAACAGAAGGGCTCAGCCCAGTGGTGAGAGTTGCCTCTGGGGGGCAACACAATGTGAATCCAGTGTTCAAGAAGACTGCAGTGGGGTGCACTGAAGCTTCGAGTTCTAGATGAGTGCAGCTCTGTGATGTGTGATTTGAAAGAACACATTGCGATGTGCTCCACAAGCAACACCTTTACACATGCATTGGTAAGTGGACCCTGACAATTATCTGTGCCTGGGGGATGGGGGATGCGAGAGGGGGATCTTTTACTTCAACTTTCTTGTAAACTGGGTTTGGGGAATTTTTTGTCGTGAAGGAAGGTACACGAGATGCACAAGAGGCACTGAATTTTGGTTTTCAATAAAAATTCCTATGCACTTTCTATGCTCTCTCCCTCCAATTTTTAGCTACCATTCCATTCTGAGCTGGATGCTGCTCCCAGTAGTGGTGACAACAGGCAATGGAATAGGAAGAGAAGAGGAAAAAAAGAGGAAGAGAAGAGGAAAAAGAGAAGGAGCCTGACACCACTTCCTTCGGCATTCTCTCAACTAGATCTATACTATTATACATTATAGATGTATTATACAGTAAAAGCTCTGTTATCTGGCATCCCCCAGGCATGCCCCCCTACTCCTCCCCCACTAACTCCATGTTACCCCATTGTCCCAGGAAGGAGCCGGAGGAAGGACCCTGAACCAAAAAGGGAGATCCAGGGGAATTAAATCCACATGAAGAAAAAAATAAACATAAAAGTAAACCAAATAAATTACTTACATGCAGCAGGAACCGTGGCGCAGCTGGAGCGAGGAAAGAAGCCCACACGGCTCGTCAGCCGTGTCTTCATACAGCTGAGGCTGGCGGGAATAAAACAAACTGCTTGCAAAGACAGAGGGATAGAGGGAGCAGACCCAAGGAGGGAACCCCCATGGATTGTCTCTTGGGAGTCCCTCAGGGAGGCAAGAAGAGAGCCCATCTCGGCGGACAAGGAGCCAGATGAGGTTCCTGGCACCAACCACAATGGCAATGGCAAGGAACAGCTTGTTAGAGTGAAGGACAAGCCAGAGGAAGCTCCTGCAGCCGGCAGAGGCAGTAATAGCAGAGGGAGCAGTGAGACGGATGCACCAATCAACACCCTAACAGGTGGGAATATCAGGGACATTTGGGAGGTGGAGGAAACTTCCCCTTTGAGAGGTTCCAAGCAGGAGCAGCGTGGAGGGCTGCAGAGAGACAGGGTGCCACTCCTGGGTGTCAAGAGCAATTGGGTGCACACAGAGAAGCTACGAGGCACCCGAATAGTGATGCCACTGAAGAGAGAGAAGAGGAGCGGGGCCATATCCTGGGAAGAGCTGGATAAAGCCGGAGAGACAACCTGAGCAAGGGGCCACTGCTTTCTGGTCCCATGTAGGGGTCATACCCTGGAGAGGTTTAGGGAGTAAGGCACCCAGCACCCTGACACAGGGGCTAGGAAAGGGCTGCAATTATCCCTCACAACAGGGTAGATTGTTATTTTGCATTTTCCTTTGTGTTTCCCCGTTTGGAGGAGTTGAGAGGTAGGATTAGGCGACACGGCTGAGGTAGCTGCCACAGAGCTTCTATGAGCTTTGCCTTTTGTTTAAAGCACTAGCCAGGAGTCATACCTTGGAGGGAATGGGTTTCAAGGCCGGAAATTACAGGCTGCAAGTAACCCTAGGCTGACTAAGTGAACCCGCCTCTGGAGCCTGTGTCCTGGACAGGAACGAGGCTAGGAAGGCTGCCACAACTCAACAAGAGTGGGAGTGTGGCTCAGGAAGACCCGGTGACCCATCAAGATGGCGTAAGGTCAGGGTGTAGGGGAGGTTGCACCCCCGCAGGTGACCACCGGACAGATCTCACGCCACAGAGGAACCCCGAGTAGTCACCGCACCACTGGGAAACATTCAAAGTCGTGGCAGAAGAGATTGGGGCAGGCCACTCGGAGAACAAACACCTACTCGATGGCTTACTGGAGACTGCAGGGCGCACACCACCAGCCACTCAGACCAAGGCCACATGTGACTGTAAGTTTGAGGCCTGGCGGATACACACCCATGCTTCTGGCTGGGGAAAAATTGCCCACCTGTCTCCCTATCCATGCCTGGGCCTTATCAGCCAGCTTCTGGCTGATGTTTTACCCTCTTTCTGGTTATTGGCCATGTCCCAGCCTTCCAAACTCCTCCTTCCTGGTTAGTGGCCATGTCTTTAACTAATGAACAAGCAAGCAATTGCTCCCTGTTGCCCCATGGCTGGGCCATCCTGTCACCCTGGTTTGTCACCCTGCTTCTGGCTAGGTAAAAATTTCCCTTCGTAGGTCCATCCATAGGACTCTTAGCAACAAGCCCTCACGTGAAAGATTTACTCACTTTGAATGCACATCCTGATGCTGCCATTGCAGCCTGAACTCCCTATTGCCCCATGTCTGTTTGTTGCTATGTCAAAATACATGCACACATATTACATACATGCAGACACTCACCCATCAAGCGACATCTGTGAATTAAAACTCTTCTCCCTCTCCCCCCTGGCTAGTTCGCTTGTAATGTTTGATATGTGATTTTTTAGAAACAAATGTACATGGTCATGTTAAATATTTAATATTAACTTATTATTATTATTACTATTACTATTATTATTATTATTATTATTCACCAGCACTTGACTACCAATAGCATTGTTTATTAAACACAGCTGGCTATACTGTTTTAGCATATAAGTAGCATTTCAATTTATTGTGAATTCCCAATCAAAATTGATTGCATTTCAATGTATTGTGAAAAACCAGTGGACACAGAAAAATGTGTGGGCCTTCCAACCCTCACATGGTGGGCCTGTGAGAGTTAGAAATTTGTGGTGGGCCTTCTAACTCTGCATGGTGGGCCTTCTAACACACACACGCACGCGCACACACACACACACACACACACACACACACATAATACCCAGCTTCATGCTGGGGGAAAATTCCTTACCTGCCTAGCTCCCTGTTGCCCCCATGTCTGTGGGCTCTTAGCACCTGGGGTAGTGTTTTAAGGATCTGCCTCCTGGTTACTGGCCGTGTCCCAAATGAATGCTGGCAGCAGTGGCAATGTGTAGGGAGTGCACCCCCTGAGAGTACTGGCGCACCCCCTGACAGCCAGCGTTAGCCACTTGGGCAATGGGCAGGGGGGGCAGATGGGAGCTCTGGTTCCCCCCCTTAGAGCACTGGCCAGGGAGTAGGAGTGCTGGGAGAAGCAACCACTGGCACTTCTGGGCATGCCACTGGCACTTTGGGGTCTGCGTGATCAGCTGTGGGGGGAGTGATTGGCCATGGGGGGGGGGGGTGGCACTGCTGGGAGGGCAAGTGCCCTGCCACCCTGACTCAGGAGGCATCAATTGCCCATGGCTGGCTGCGGCAAAATTACCAGGGGTTAGTATATCACAGGCACAGTACTGGTTTGCTCCTCCATTTCTCCTTATCCTCTCTTCTATCTCCCTCTTACCATATGGCTGTGGGCTCTTAGCACGTGGGGTGGTGTTTTAAGGACATGCTTTCAGGTTACTGGCCAGAGTTTGGAAAGTAAACTTTGTGATATAATATTATTGTCTTCATAAATAAAAAAGTGTTTTCAGCCAGCACCAAGCTTGGCTGTCTGTGACTACTCTGTCCCACCAGGCAGGCCAACTACTAACAGTGCTTTTTAGATGCTTCTGTGCAGAAAGCTTTAGAGAAGGGGCCCAGGGAGGACTGAGGTTTCAACTGATCCCTTAATCACATAATCAATAATCCAAAATTAATAAAATTAAACTCCCTGCCTAGCTACCCCTATGGCTGGTGGCTCTTACTTGATTGCCCTCTGGCCATGTCTCCACAAATGAGAAAGATTCCCTCACTTTATTGCATATCCTGATGCTGCTGTAACATTGTTATTATCAGTTTGTACAATGTACACTATTTTCTATAGGACACTACACAGTATACACTACTTATACATACATGCATGAATAGCATTGCATTTTATTGTGATTTACAAATTGAAACATTTGTGAATTCTTACTTGCTCCTGCTTGGTGTCAAGGGTGAATCAGGCCCAGGGCCATGACCTGCCTGCTTCCTGGACTTTTCTGCTTATTAGAGGTGAGGTGAGAGAGGTCTCACCTTTTCTCATATACATACATGCATGAATAGCATTGGATATATCACCACTGCAAGGCGGGCCTTCCAACCCTCACACAAACACATACACAGTTAAGAACAGTGGGTTTCAATATCCAGGATGAAACAGTGTCTCTGCTGCCAGGAAGGCGGGAATAGATGGATGCTTACTTTCCCAATGGTGGATGAGGGGGGCAGTTAGTTGGGTTGCAATGTTTGCAATGTGTTTGTAATGTGCTTGCAATGCTTGTAATGTTTGTTTTCCTCCCCCAGTTGCTCTGGTATAAAGAAAAAGGTAAATAAATACGTTAATGGATTGTTAAAAGAGAATGATTCCTATGACTGACTGACTCCTGTCTTTTGTGAAAGTATTTGCAAAACTCCGAGCAAAAATAAGCAAAGCTGTTTCCGAGCTGCTGCTGAGCACCATGAGGACACTATCTCCCACCCCACCCCTTGACGGTGACCATGCATGAATGCAGCTGCCCACCAAGCCCAAGCGTTAGCCTGATAATACATGGCAGAGTTACTAATTGCCATCTTTTTCACATGTTAAGGAAAGTACCCTTGCCTGCCAAAGTATTGCAGCTTGTATGAGGGGGAGAAAGTCTTTCTTGCAAAAAAGGTGCTGGCTGCACCCTCAGGCTTGCCAGGATTGTTGTACATTGGGACTGGGGGGGATAACGGAAGCATTGGACAAGCATTCAGTCTCCCATAACAGTACACCCTGCAACTCTTTCCAGTAATGCCATGACTCCATAAATGCCCCCAAGCAAAGCATCCCCATGCTGGCTGCCAGGCACAGTCATCACCTTTCAAAACCCACACCATCCCCCTACAAACCGCACAATGCCATATGCATGCCAATCTGCCAATGAAAGAAAGCATGCCACACCTATATAGACAAAAAAAAATTCAAAACTATTTAAAAAGGTGGTGCATTCACATGTTGTTTTTTTTTTATCAAAAAGGCATAAGTAAAAAAGTATTTAAATAATAAACTAAAGAACATTTATAATAAATAGGAAAATAGAAAAATAGTTTTTAAGAAAGGTGGGATTTTCCTCCCCAACACCTATACAGCATTGTATACTAACTACACTAACTACACACTATTTCCTATCCTATATAATTCTATACAATATCTATTGAGTTATACAATATCTATAAATCTACACACTATTTAACTAAGCAGTATACTCTAAATAACTGGCTTCTTCTTCATGCTTTTTCTCCTTGGTCCTTTTGCAACCATGAAAGTTTTCTGCAGGGAGGAGGAAGAAAGAAGAAGACAACGGGGTTTTGGACCACAGTCCAAAAACTGTCCTCCTGCCCACCGAGCCTGCCCCACACAAGGTCAGTAGGACATGTTTGATATTACCTATGTGTCACCCAGGATGCTGCATATCCTGGGGTGGTGTGTCTGGCAGGCAGTGTCTGCCTGGACTATTCTTTGTGTTTCTGTAATGTCAATTATAAGAGGACAGCTGTGGAGCAGGAGAAAGGAGGGCCACGAGCCCCAAGACAAAAGAGCTAGAGCCTCGGAGTCAAGCCCTACCTGGTGGGTTTAGATGGGAAGGCGTAGCTAGAGAAAGACTGGGGTCAAGATGTGGCAGGAGATGTGGCAGGAGTGGGACATGAGAAACCTTAAGGGGACTCCAAGGGCACCCCACATAGGGTGTGGATAATGCAAAAGATGGCACTGGGGAGGATGACCTGTTACAAACACCTTTCTGTGAAACCCTGGGTGTAAATACTCAAATGAGGTGCTTCACTTGTCTGCCACAGGGAAAAGTGGGGGAGGGAATATGTACAGAAACCTGTGGGCAAGACCAGACCATGCACGAAAGCACCTCATAAGGTTCCAGGAGAATTTGAGCCCTGTAGCTTCTGCACCCCTCCACCCCCACCCGCAACCTTCATGTGGGACTCGCTGGAGCTGCATAAGTCCTGGGAAGCAGCAGTTTCACCCAGGCACAGCCCAGCTGATTTCTCCTTTGCAGTACAGCTCCAGAGTGGGATGAAAGCCCCCACCAGTAAAGGGAGCTCTGGCTCCCTTTACTGGTGAGTGCTAACAGAGTAAGTTCCCCCTTTTTTACCTCTCTGGATAGCTTGCCTTTGAATGTGAGGCAGGTCACATGGTGTGACAGTTTCTATTGAGTGATATTGCCTGTTACTTGATGGAAATAATGTCTGCCAGGGTCCTTAGTGTTTGTCCTGCTGTGAGCTTGTTTCAGACTCCTCATGGAAAGAACTATGGGCACCTATCCATGTTCCTGATGCCCACTCCAATGTGTGTTAACTTTCAGACAGTCCTAGATTTTCCATGGAAGCTAGTAATTGCAAAATTCTTTGTTAGAATAATGGCTTTGGGAGCTCTCCTATATAACCTCTGCCACTGTCATTTCATACAGTTCAGTGAAGACACAAATTCATAAACAGGAGAGAGCTGTATATAACATTAAAAAAATATACATACCTTTTTCTATATATGCAGTGTCTGCTCCACCCCTCAGTAGAGAGCCTTTTAAACATCTAGAAAGGTATCTATAGGAGTAAAGGATAAATTATGTCATCTATCAACAATTAGTTTAACTGAAAATGTAATAACCAGGAACACAGCAGGAGGTGTAACAATGAAATCAATTAATTTAACCAGACAATAAGTCAAAGCTGTAGAATAAATACTGTGCCATATTTGTTACCATATTCTTTAAAGGCAGCAAACTGCAGTACAATAAGCTGGAAGATAATAGAAACCAAGCTGAGTGATTTGATCTAGTTTTTTTTACTTGTTTTTCTTTTCTTTTTTTTTTTTGCCAAATCTTTTCAAATATATTTTAAAATATAAAATATATTTTGAGAAGAGTGCATGAAGAGTGGTTGGTCCTCAAGGACACAATCCTTGAAGTCCACAAGAAGTCCATTCCCATGTGGAGGAAAGGTAGCAGAAGGGCTGGTAAGCACTCTTGGCTTAATAGGGATATCACGGTCCTCTTGAAAAAGTAGGAAGAGGCATAGAAACAACTGAAGCTTGGGGCAGTCCCCAAGGAGGACTATACAACAATGGCCCACAGATTAGAAAGGCTAAGGTGGCAACTGAATTTAAACTAGCAATGGAAATCAAGGAAAATAAGAAGTCCTTTAGATATGTAGGGAACAGGAAGAAAGCAAATGGAAGTGTGGTGCCATTGCTTAACAACTCAAGTCAGCTGGCTACCAACACGCAGAAGAAAACTGAACTCCTGAATAACTACTTTGCTTCAGTATTTCACCAGACTAAGGGGAAAACCATATTAGATAGGGCTCAGAAGGGGCATGGTGGCAATGACTGCCTGCCTTCCTACTGTTGACATTGAGCTGGTGTGTGATCAGTTACAGGAATTAGACATGTATAAGTCAGCAGGACTGGATGAACTTCAACTGAGAGTGCTGAAGGAGCTGGCTGAAGTCATCATAGGACCTCTGGCAAATCTCTTCCAAAACTCGTGGCACTCAGGGGAGGTCCCTGAAGACTGGAAAAGGGCCAATGTTGTGCCCATCTTCAAGAAGGGGAGGAGAGAGGACCCAGGCAATTATAGGCCAGGTAGCCTAACTTCTATCTCAGGGAAAATCCTGGAAAAATTCATCAGAGTCTATGTGTGATATGGTTGCTGAAGGTAGGTTTCTGAATGACAGCCAGCATGGCTTCATTGTGGGCAGGTCTTGCCTTAACAATCTCATCTCTTTCTATGACCATGTAATTTACCGCCTGGATAAGAGAGAGGAGGTTGACATTGTATACCTAGACTTCCAGAAAGTCTTTGATCTGGTATCCCATAATGTTCTCATGGGAAAATTTGAGTATTGCATGCTTAACTGCTCTACAGTTAGGTGGGTAGGAAGCTGGCTGCAGGGTAGGACCCAGAGAGTTCTAATGGATGGATCTGTGTCATCCTGGCAAGAAGTGGCCAGTGGTGTTCCTCAGGGGCCCATGCTTGGTCCAGTGCTTTTCAACACCTTTATCAATGATTTGGATGTGGGGGTGAAGAGATCACTGGCCAAGTTCATGAATGACACCAAGTTATGGGGAAGTGTGGTCACAATTGACTATAGGCTGAAGATACAGGTGGACCTAGACAGGCTCGCAAGTTCGGCGGATCAGAACTTGATGAATTTCAACATTGAGAAGTGTAACATGCTCCATCTGGGGACAAACAATCCCCAACATACTTACAGGCTCGACGATGCTAAACTGACTAGCACCATGACTAAAAAGGACCTAGGAGTAATAAGTATGAACATGAGCCATCAGTGCAATGATGTAGCCAGCAGGGCAAACAATACTCCAGCGTGCATCAACTGATATATCTCAAGCAAAACTAAGGAAGTGATTCTTCCGCTTTACTCGGCATTGGTGAAACTGCAGCTGGAGTACTGCATCCAAATCTGTGCACTGCACTTTAACAAGGATGTGGAAAAGTTTGAGGGATTCCAGAGAAGAGCCACCTGTATGATCAGAGACTTGCAAGGAAAGCCATGCGATGAAAGGCTGAGGGACTTGGGCCTCTTCAGCCTAAAAAAGAGAAGGCTGAGAGGGGACTTGGTAGCAGCTTACTTCTACATCAGGGGAATACATCAAGGGCTCAGTGAACAACTCTTCACCAGAGTACCCTTGGGGAAAACCAGGAGTAATAGCCACAAACTCCTGAAAGAGTGTTTCAGGCTTAACACTAGGAAAAACTTTTTCACAGTTAGGGTGTCCAGACTGTGGAATAAATTCCTTCCAGAGGTGGTACAATCACCTACCCTGGAAATCTTCAAGAGGAGACTGGACAGTCACCTCACTAGGGTCACCTGATCCCAGTTGTCTTTCCTGCCTAGTGCAGGGGGCCTGGACCCAATGATCTTTCAAAGTCCCTTCCAGCCCCTTACAGTCTATGAATTTATGAGTACAGGCATCAACCTTCATATATGATAACTGATTAACAAAAGGAAATAAAAACTTGTTTTTCATTATGACAATTTAAGAGGGTTTTCTCCTTATTTTTTTTCTTTTTGACCCCCCCAAATATTTGCAGCCAAGAGCTTTATCTTCACTTTCTGGCAGCAAATGAGAAATCAAGTATGTACTTGAGGATTCAGATCTGTGGTACAGGTGAGTGGCTATTGACATTTTGACCTTTTGCTACATTAGTCAACATTACCTTACACAGCACAAATGTTGATCAGCTTAGCGATAGCTGAAGTTTGGAGTAGTCCCATGTTAAGGCTAAAATCTTTCTCTGAGGGTGCGTTGTTACAGGGAACCCTAGCCCTTTTACTAGGAAGCAGAGTGGCCCCTTTAAGACTTGAGTCTTCAGAGTGAAGCCTGCCGGCAGAACAGGGGTTAAAGAGTAAGCCTTGTGGGCTGGTCAGCTGACTGGGGCTGTCAGGTGACTGTGAGAGGGCCCAGGCCAGAACTATATAAGCCCTGGTCTGAGTTTACCAGTGGAGTCCAGGCTGAGACAAAGGTTTGACTCTGAAAGGCTCCAAGCAAAGCTGTAGGAATTCTACAAGTGAGATCAACTGGCAGTGGGGACTAAGATGTGGAGCCCATGGGTAAGAAGGCTAACTGCCTCCATTAACTTTTATTTGTTAAAGCCTAGGGACTTGCTATTTATGTTGTAGTTTAATCTGGTGGTTTGTGGCTGAAGCTGTAGGGGAGTTGGAGTCCACATTAGTGCCTATAGGGGTGCAACTAGATGGCCAGGGAGCCTAGTGCCACAGGGGACACAGCTATACTGGGCCAGGGCTCCAGAGCAGATTAATTAAAGCTAGTGCCTCAAAGCTGGGCCCAGCATCGTGGGTCTGAGCTGGAAGGCTTAGCTACATAAAAGGGGCAGAAACTGCAATAGCTGAGACCCCAACAAAGTGAGAAGAAGATGCAGACAACACCTGTGAGACATGGTGTATAAGGGAGGTTGTAGTCATGCAAATAGCCCTTAAGGAAGGAGCTCATCAACTCACAGTCCTTGAGAACCAAGAACAGATCTGAGAAGCCCTGGGACCATCTCCCTTTCAAGAACCCATACTAACACCAAGTCGTGGCAGATGAGTAAAGGGGAGTCTGTTCCCAGAAGCGAATTAAAATATGAAAAGGGGACTCTAGGGTGTCTCTGGGAATTTTCAAATGCCCCTGGGGATGGCATCCTGTTGCATGCATCTACACATGGGTATCTACTGTGCAATAAATATAGCAACTTATGCCAACTTGAGTGTAAATTTGATTCCTGCATCATGCAGGTATCCATTTTATGCCTGATTAGTTACTGCACAGTAATACACATGTAGACACCTTACTGCACAGTAACACTGTGTGTGTGGACTGACTTCCCCCATAACTTGGTGTCATTCACTTGTGTTCATGTGCCTTAATGCCTGCATCTGTAGATACTGACCAGTTCTCACTAACTGTGCAGTAATTTACTGTGCAGTAAATTTAAGACAACATAAATGCATGTGTAGATATGCCCTGACAGTCTTCCACCTGTGCAGCTGTGACTTGCCTTGCAGCTGTGACCAGAGGCCTTGTGAGCAGGGCTGGTGAGCCAGGACAGATTTTATCCCTGCTCTACAGGCAGAGTTGTAAGAAATGGTTTAGCGTGTAACCACCAACATTGCCTGCCTCGCCTGGAGCCTGGCATAGGTATGGGCAACTTGTTGGTGGCTTGCTATGTTAAGGCAGTACTTTCCTCCTCCTCCTCCCCTATCCTCCCCTCCCCCAAACACACCACTGGGGCTGCTAAATGTTCCCAGCAGCCATGGCAAGATGCTGCAAAAGGAAACCAGTGGGGTGGCATAGTACAATGCCCTTAGGCTGGCCAGTGATGGAGCCATCAGTCACTTTGCCAGGTTGGGCATCAGAGCCCCCTCATGCAGCACCCTCCACATCCTCAGCACTGCCGCACATGGCTTTCCTCTTTCTCTTGTGCTGGGCCACACTTTGTCTGCAGCAGCATCCTGGTGCACCAGTTTTAGTTTTTCATCCCTCAACTTCCCCCATGCTCCCTGCTGGGCCCCACCTGCCTCAATGTCACTGTCTTCAGCTGTGCACAGAAACACTTCATGGAGAAGGGAAACATCATCTGGGATACTGAGGACTTCAACTTAAGTGGCACAATTGTGGGGGATGGCCACAATTCATTGGCACAAGAGAAAGATTAGCGGGATCAGAGATAGTTCTGCTCTGGAGTGGTATAACTTTGAGCTGCATACTGAGTGCTTTAAGCTACTTAACGGTGTTAATGGGTGCATCTACATGACATATGGTAGCCTAATAACACTATGCAGTAGCATGCCATGCAAAAACCTTGCTAATACGCTACTACACAGTAGTATTAGGCTACTGTGCAGTAAGCATCATTATATACCCATGTGTTGGTGCTACTGTACAGTAACTCTAGTTACTGTACATTTAGTTAATACTTTAGTAAGCATGTACTAAATTAAATGTGCAGTAACTGCTGTGCATTAAGGATGTGTAGATGCATCTAATATTCAGCTAATCTGGGGGTTAAAAGCTCTAGAAAGAATAAAATAACCATGTAACAAGGTCCTTAGAAAACATAGAATTCTCTGTCAGCTTAGAATCATAGACTCAGAAAAATAAGGTTGGAAGGAACCTCAGAAGGTCATCTAATCTAATTCCCTGCTCAAGGCAGGACCATCCCCAACTAGATCATCTGAGCCAAAGCTTTTTCAAGCTGGGTCTTAAAAACCTCCAGATTCCACAACCTCTTTGGGTAGCCTGTTCCAATGCTTTACCGCCCTTCTTATGAGGGTATATATAAAAATGTTTTTCCTCATATCTAACCAAAAATCCCCTTGCTGCAACTTGAAACCATTGTTCCTTGTTCTGTCTTCTGCCACTTCTGAGAACAGTTAAGCTCCATCCTCTTTGGAAAGACCCTTCAGGTAGTTGAAGGCTATTATTAAATCCCACCTCAGTCTTTTCTTCTCCAGACCAAATAAGCCCAGTTCCCTTAGCTTCTCCTCTGAAGTCATGTGCCCCATGCCCCTAACCACTTTTGTTGCCATCCACTTTACTCTTTCCAATTTGTCCACATCCTTTCTGTAGTGATGGGCCCAAAACTGAACATAGTACTCCACATGTGGTTTCACCAGTGCTGAATAGAGGGGAATAATTATTTCCCTCAATCTGCTGGCAATGCTCCTATTGCAGGCCAGGATGCCGTTAGCCTTCTTCACAGCAAGGGCACACTGTTGGCTCATATTCAGCTTATTGTCCACTGTACCCTAAAGGTCCTTTTTTGCAGAGATCTTACTTAGCCGATCAGTCTCCAGCCTGTAGCAGTGCTTGGCATGGTTCCCTCCTAAGTGCTGGACTTTGCACTTGTCTTTTTTGAACCGCATGAGATTTCTTCTGATCCAGTCCTCCAATTTGTCAAAGTCTTTCTGAATCCTAGCCCTGTCCTCCAGCATATCTAGTACTTTTCCTACCTTGATGTCATCTGCAAACTTGCTGAGGGTGCATTCCATTCTATCTTCTGGGTTGTTGATGAAGATATTGAACAAAACCAGCCCCAGGACTGACCCCTGGGTCACTCCACTTGATACTTGAGAGAATGCCATGGGATACTATCAAAAGCCTTGCTAAAATCAAAGTATATCATGTTCACTGCTCTCCTACATCCACAGAGCCAGTCATCTCATCACAGAAGGCAATCAGGTTGGTCAGGCATGACTTGCCCTTGATGAATCCATGCTTTCTGTTCCTAATTACCTTCTTTGCTTCCAAGTGCAACAGAATCCTTGAGGACCTGCTCCATCATTTTTTCCAGGGGCTGAGGTGAGGCTGACAAATCTGTATTCCCCTGGATTCTCCTTCCATTTCTTAAAGATGAGCACCATGTTTGCCTTTTTCCTATCATTCGAGACCTCTTTCAATCATCATGAGAGAGTAATAGCCAGTAAATCTGGGTGAGGCAGGGGGGGCATAATTGGTCTACAGTGAGGGAGGGGGTTGGTGGGTCTAGGCAGATGCTGGTAGGTCCATGGCAGGGGAAGAGGAATGCCTAGTCACAGTAAGGGAAATGGTACAGCTCAGGGGCTGGTGAGTGTTTGGGCTTTCCAGTCTTCAGGGCCATGCTGCAAAAATATATAGGTATTCACAAAATCAGATTAACCCTTTCTTAGATTAGGTTAATCCAATCTCGACCAAAGTAAGTGCACCTATTCATGTGAACCAGTTTAGATTGGGGGTGTCATTTTTGGATGATTTAAGCCTTCTGCACACCTGTATGATCAGGCATTTAGATCAATATAACTTTGGTCAGGTTAGTCTAATTCTAATGCCCTGCACATATCCATAAGCACTTCTGTATTGTTAGTTTCTCCATGTCACTAGATACCATATAGTGGAACCAAGTTTTAAATGATATACCTGCCTAAACAGATGTATGAGTGCTCAGAGGTGAGGGCTTGATCCTAACTTCAGATATGAGTCTAAACTCAAAATCAGTTCCCAAGAGCATTATTTTCTCAGTGTGAATAACTTCAAAACAAAAGAAAGAGAGCGAGGGACAAGTGTGCCAATGATTTCAATTGTCAGATGTGTTGTGGGGAAAGATTGATGTGATTCCCAGGCAGCCTCTATTGTTGTTTGAAGTGACATCTCCTATAGAGATGCTCCAGAAATTATAGGAATTTACCTGCAATTGTTTTCTGTCTCTCAGGAGGGGATCACGTAAAGGATGTTCTTTATCCAGCTGAAAACTTTCAGTGAGAGACAGTGATGGATTACACTAAAAATTGTCTTCATGAAATTTGTGTATAAGTTTGTTTTCATGTAATGCGCTTTACATGTTATAAAAGGTTCCCTTTTGCTGCCTAGGATTGCCAGAAAGCCTCTTTTGTGTCAGTATAGTCATTTTAAAAGTTTCAAATACAAGAGAAAACTCAGTACTCTGGCTTTCTTTTGTAACAAAATAAATATGAGCAAGTCACACTATGATTAGGCTGCAAGTCAATGAAGAGGTTATGTTGTCTTTCTGTGAGTGCAAATAAGAAATTCAGCCTTAGAATAGAAGAGAGAGAATGTTGTATACAGGTTAGAAGAGGGGCTAGGTTTAAAGGGATTCAATCTTGATTGTGCCAGTGACTTGTTGGTAAATCATTTATCTTTCCTGTATCTCAGTTTCTCAATCTGTAGAATGGGTCTAATGCTTTCCCACCTTTATAAACTCTGTAGTGATCTATATATAAAAAGCTCCAGTAGTGGAAAAGTATCAATAGTAAAGTAAACCTGACTGATTTTTTTTTTTTTTTCCCCTCAAAAATGTTATATAAAGTTTAGTCCTTTATGCACCCCACTATTGCCACACAGTTTAAAATCACCCATAACAAGTATGTATGCTACAGTATAGCGAGTCTACCACATAGTTTTCACAACTGAATCATTGCTAGCAACCCCTTCTGAACATTACTGTGCAAATTTTCACCTCTGGTTACCACATAGAAACCTACTCATAAAGCCATAACCTGAGAAACTCCTCTGCATTGATAGGTCTATTTAGGATACACACATCTCAGGCTCTGCAAGGTGTGAGTTTTTCAGGTAGAGCATTTATTCAAATAGAGCATTAATTTGGGGTCATTTAGGGGAGGTGGTGATGGTTTATAGCAACTGAATATCATTCTGATAAAGTGGAAGCCCTCTACTAGGGGTTCCTGTATTGTATTTAGATAAACCACCAGAACCTAATAAAACAGCTGTCTTTTTGAATATGGTCAGTAAATTAATTTGGGAGCTCAGTAAGTTATTGGGGACCTAATTGTGTATATAGATGTATAGCTTCTGCTTATCTTATAGGATTGCACAAAGCCAGGTCAGCTCATCCCTCAGTGTTGGTCTGTGGTCCAAGAAGAAATGACTTGGCATAATTCTGACTTGCAACCCAAAGCTGAAAGCAATTTCCTAATATTACTTTCCTGTGCAAGTCATTGCTGTGGTTGCCACAGGAATGTTGTACCCTTCTTGGTTGGAAGGCAGATGCTTCCTCTCAGTCTTCAATCAAAGAAGAGCTGTCCACAAGGTAACATCTTCATTTTAATTACACACTGTACACACTGTAATAAGGCCACCATTATACATCCAGGACATCTGACTGCAGAGAAAAGAGGCATGTGAGTTTTCAAGCCTCCTGTGTGCACAGGACAAAGAAATGAAATGTATCAACTTTTCTCCAGTCCAAGGAACTGTGTAATACGAATAGCTAAAGCACTTGTAGTGGAGATGCACACAGTGTCTGATGGGCCGACACTGTTTTGTTAATTTCAAATTTAAATCCAGGGGCAATTTTAGCAACTGTCATCAGTGGAGAAAGATCCCCAAATTCACAGCCAAACACCAGGGAAAATTGTAATTATATCACAGTTGTTTGCTGGTGAATAGAACCATTAAATCACCTATTTTATTTAGAAAAAGAAATCTAATAGACATGCAATGAAATTAAAAGGAGGCTTGTGAGTAAGTACATATAACTCCTATTTTCCCTCTTCCCTGACCCTTCCCCCACACTTTTTCTCATTGTATCATTTCCAATACTTGAGTCTAATCTTTTACTTGGATCTGACCTGTCCAACTCATGGTTACCCCTCTACCACATGCTGGTTTGCAGGATATGGCCCTTGTGCCAGAAATACTGACCATGGCAAATTTCAGAGAGTGACTGTCTTATTTATAGTGCCTGACACTATATAAACAAGATTGTGATAATGATGACAGGCAACCATTTATCACAACTATGAAAAAGAAAACATTTTGTTGGCAGAATAAGAAAAATAAATTATTGCTTTTTCTTGATTATTTGTGTGAATTACTGCGGTTGGTTTTTGTTGTTTTTATTGTCATTGAAGGTATTTTTACAGGCCAAACAACTATTTTTATTTGTATTAGAATGAAATTTACTCATCCAGCTGAAACCCAAATGCAAGTCTCTCCCCATATCACGTAAGCCCCATATATTGATTGCACAGAGGATGATCTGGCAAAACAGCCATGTGGGAATTTCTGAACACCCTACAGGAGTTGTAGCATGTGTTTCATATCAATCCAGACAGAGGGAATGTGCAAGATGAGTCATAGAGGAAACCAACAGAGGGGCTGCAGAGCCACATTCATATGGATCCAGTGGTTCCCGTGTTCACACGTGGCAGTCATAGTAGAGGGTCATCCCTTCACCATAGTCTTGAGTTCTGCAGCTGAGTTTCATTTTCAGAAGCTCTGTGGTGCAAAATGTCTCTACAAATGTCTATGGCATTTTTCCCACCACAATTTTTCTGTGTCTGAAAACAGCTGTTGCAGATCACCATATTTGTCAAATATTTCAAGATGGTCACAATCTCATGCAGAACTGGCACTGATTCAGGTACATAAGTCTGAAGCTAGATTAACAGTAAATATTGTAGGAATCAACCTCCTCAAAGTAAGCTTATTTATTTTACTCCAGCATATAGGGCCATTGTATTTATCCTGCTTGGATGTACCCATATGCTCTTAGCTAATGACTCTCTTTTCTATTTTCTAATAAATGACAACATTAAATCTGTTTTCAACTAGAGTTTGGATCTCAGAATCTCCAAAGAAAGAAAAATGGAATTATTTAGGGAATAAAGAATTGCTGTGCATGCATTGTCTGCTGCTTCTGACTGTCACTTATAATTTATATGTGCTTTTGCCAATCTCATCAAATATTTAAGAAGTTAGATAAGTGTAAGTGTTTGGATTCTGTTCTGCACTTTTAGTCCAGATCAGTTTCTCCTAGCTCAATGGTCTGCAACCTTTTTATGCTGAAGATCACTTTTGGGCACCCTAGTGTTCCCTGGACTGTAATGTGAGACTTCTAAATCCATATTTAAACACACATAACTGGCCTTATTTTTAGAATTCTAGTACCCAGCAGCTGCTATTGAGAACACTAAAAACTTTGAGTTGCAAATTATTTTTGATGGTTGTGTGTTCAGTTTGAGGACCTCCAAAGCTCCTGACTTTTCATAATGAGCTGCTTACTCCATGAAAATCGTATCATAATAAGTGTCTCAAGTAAAGCACCCAAAATCAGTAATTATTTTTGAAGACACTGGCCAAGGAAACTAGTACTTCTGAAAATGTGCCCTTAACCTAAAGCTGTGCTTGCAAATCTTGACCTAAGCCTCTTATAAAAGAGAGAGAATACATCACTGTCAGTATTCACAATAATCCATGCTTGTAAAAAATCTAAAAATGTTTGGTTTGAAGACTACAGAAAGTTCAATAATTTCTACCAGTATTGGGTTAAGCTGTGACATATTAATGATGATTCAGTTGTTTGGCTATGATGCTTTTTTCAGATCATGAAAAATTGTCCTTTTTTTGTTTTAGTGGGTAACTGTAACAGAAAGTCTGGGAGACTCTGTTACTTTGCAAGAGAAAGAGCCCAGGGAGGGACCCACATGGGGAAGACTGCTAGGGAGAAGCTGCAGGAGAGCTGACTCAGGAAAGCAGGGACTACGGGTGTTTACTACAGAGTTAGTAGCTCTGCAGTAGAACAGTAGGACAATGTTTGCATGAGCAGTAGGACTATAAGCTGGATCTCTGTAGGAGAGACAGGGCACTGCTGCAGTTTGTCAGTTTGTCTGCCATGGAGACTGGCTAGTGAGCCTAATTAGAGGGTACCTGTAATGAACACTGTAGAGTCATCTGACCAGAATAGGGCAGAGGCAGGGAGAGATATGAACCAGGGCCAGGGCAGGCAATCTGGCCATGGAGGCTGCAGTGGAAGGAGCTCCATAGCAACAGGCCCAGGAGAGCTCCTAGATGACACCAGTGTTACCTTGGGGAAGGCAAAAAAAATGCTGCTGTCCTGCAGAAGAATTTGACCCAGGATAAGGGAAAGCCTTGTTGTAGAGAAAGGTAGCCAGATGGACATATTCCTTTTTTATAGCTTATACCAGTTGCTTGTGGAAAGGACTGAAAGGTGGTTCAGACATTCCATTAGTGGCCAAGGGGCATGTGACTACCTTGGGCCCTGCCTGGGGTCAGGTCCAAGATGCACACTGGTGCCAGCAGACCCAGAGGAGGGAAGAGCTTGGAGCCAATGGACCTAGAGAAGGGCTCAGACAAGGCCAGGGAGGCCATAACTAAAGTAATCCAGGCAAAAGCTAGTGCTTCGAATCTAGGTCCAGCACAGTGGGCCCAGGCTAGAAGACCCAGCCAGAGGAAAGGGGCAGAGACTGAGAAGGCTGAGGCCCAACAAGAAAGTTATTAGAAAGCACACCTGAGAGGAATGGGTGTGGTATAAAGGAGCAGATGGAGCCACATAACAGCCCTTAAGGCTACAAGTGCTCTGTCTTGGCACAAGTGGTTAGAAGGACCCACTCTACCCAAGAGGGGCAAAACTGAGACTGCAGCATGGCCTGGGAGGGATCTACTGGCAGCTAGAAGGACTGGGGCTCACTCTAGGACCCTTAGGCAGCCTCCCTTCCAGTAACACAGTTCCATTGAAGGTGAGGAAATGGATAAGAAGGGGAAAGCATCCTAGAACTGGAGTCAGGCAGGGGTTGTGTGACCACCATCAAACATCATGGCTACCCCTGGAACCCAAACCTGCTACAATAGCCTGGGTTAGGGACAGACATTCAAAAAGCCTGATCCTGAATTGATTTAATCTTTGCAGGTTAGTCTAACTAAGCTAGGCTGAGTTGGTTTGAAACTGGACAGACATTCTCTCTGGACTGATAAAATCCAGGCGCATGCCTGCAGTGGCTCAGGCTAGAAGCCAGGGGATGCTACAGCAGCCCTCCCCTTCCAGTGCTCAGCTGAGGTGGGGGTGTGGCCAGGCCTCAGCAGAACTCTCTCATTAAGGGATGTCTGCCTGCACAGTCCAAGGCTTTTCCCTGCTGGCTGCTTAAGGGGCAAGAGTGTTGCCAGCCCCCATCCTCAGGCTAACACTCTGAGGCAAGTGAGGGCATGCAGTGCATGCATCTGTTGATGATACAGAGCTTTTCAATCTCTCTCCCTGCTTCATCATACTGTCTCTAGCAAACTGACAGGCAAGAAAGCCAGCTCAGCAGGGGACTGATAACAGTTTTTACCACCCAATTAGCAAAACAATAGCCTCTCTCAGTATTACTTCAAACTTCTTAAACAGCTTACTGGCTGACCTGTTGATTTAGCTCCAAAAGTCCTAAGCAGTCACTGATCTGTCTGCCTGTCCAAGTGAACTTGAAGATAGAGACACACACAGACACTTCTCGGCATTAGCTAGCATACCAAATGCTGGGCTACGGTCCCCAATGGGGCAGAGAGGAGGAAGGGATCTCTGCTTAAGCAGCGAGTGGTGAGAGGGGGGGCACAAGAAAACCAGCCCACCCTGCTGATCCTGTAAGCCTGTGCTGAGATCCAGTGAGGGGCAGAGGGGAGAGGCTAGCCCTTCTGTGGAGCGGAGAGCCCCACCCAGCCCAGAGAGCATGCCAGGGTGCTGGGGGACTCTGATTTAACTTAAACCAGCAAGGGGTTTGGGACAGACATTGTATTAACCAGTATGACTCAAATCAGTTAAACCTGATACTACATTCAACCAGGTTTATCTCAAACTGGCTTTTCAGCCATTTTCACACTGGTTTATGTGCACTGAACAGCCATTCTATTACAGGTTTAAATCAGTTTCTGATCACTTAAACCATTTTGTGTGTAATGGCTGTCCCTATCCATGGAAAAATGTGTGTGAAATTAACAACAATAACAAAAAAGCAAGTTTCACTGGTTTTCTTCCAGTTTTGCTCTACAATACTGACATTGAAATGTACCCCTTGTGGAATGGGGTCTATGTTATTCTACATCCCTGGCTATGCACAAATGAATAGGTAATAATGGGTAAACCTTGAAGAAAGGCTATATCTCAGGGAAGCACACAACTGGATGCTTACCCAAGACCTACAAACCTCTTAATCTGTGTTCATTCCTCAGTACCAGGGATGTATTTTCTGGTACATTCTGAGTGTGGTCCTGACCAGAAATTGGAAGCAATAAAAACCTACTGAAACCTTTCTAAATCTTAAAACAATCTTTGGTTTGCACTTTGGTTCCAGAAACTGCTGGAGTTCCCAGAGAGTTTTAATATCTTTTCAGTTGATTCTGACTTTCCTGGAAATAAGAAAGGCACTGATTAATGAACATATTACAGAAAAAATATATTTGCAGTCTAATTTTTTTCAGACAAAACTGTTTTACAAGAGAAGAGCTATGATATACAGCATTTAAGGAAAAGACAGAAATTTTCACTCTGTGTATTTCAGAAACTGTACTGAGCCACTACTAATTTTAGCTGTTTGCTTGACTGCTAAATTCAGTGGGATCCAATTTCTCTCCGATATGGGTCTGATGTAAAACCCATTGAGTCTTTCCATTGATTTCACTAGTCTTTAGTAAGGCCCAATAAATGCAATTTGTATTGGGCAATTATTTACCCATCCATTTTTTCCAGTATTACCAAACATTGCAGAGGTCAAACTAGGCAATACGCTTGAGTTCTGCTGTGTAATTTTAAGCCATTACAGTTCCTGTTTTGTAAACAGAGGAATTTACCTTCTTCGTACTATGCCTTCCTTCCCATCAGTGTTCCAAGGTACACTAGAGTGCTAAAATGTTTTTCAGCAACCTAAATTGAGAAATGAGAGCACATGTTGCCTAATGCCTACACTATAAAAGGAAGGCTGAATTTACTTTCTCTTTTATTCCTATTAAGGCTTCAGCAAAGCACCAGAAATTAGAGTAAGTAACTGGATACTATGTATAGTATCGTGCTTTTTTTTCTTTCCTTTAAAAATGAAGCTGCATTCTTATACACCCTTTCCAAAGATTTATATTTGGAATGTACTTTATGGGTGTGTAAGAGTAGATATAATATCTAAATATTATTATGTGACACTATGCTCACTGACAATATTCAGATATTAAGTCTGATAGAGCAGGTGGTATTGCATTGAACAAATCTGAGGAATGACTTTTGTAGCCATGTTTTTATTCAAGGTACAAGTGCACACACAGAATGTTCATTAAATAGGTTTCATAACATTGGAGCTGATTTTTATTTGGTATTGTCCCTTTAAAGTCACCTGTCAATGTTTAACTAATCTTTTCCATGGTTGGGTACATGCAAATACAATAGATACAATCTCTGGTATGTTTGTTAGTTTCTTGGCTGCCCATTCCTAAAATACAGGGACTTTGCAAATTGACTTCACCTGCAGTATATTTTGAATAAACTAGTACTGAGCCAAGAGGAACTTGTGAGCTGAGATGCAAATGGGGTATTTATATCTCACAAGACAAAGAGCACAACTGAAATACTCCGTCAGCTGATCAAGACCCTGATTTCCCACAGTAGGGTATCATTTGTGTGGTTCACTAGCATAGAACAAAAAACAGGATCTAGGACAGAGTTTGTGCAATTATCTTGACAGTGGGTAGCATAATGGAGCTTCAATTTAGCTACTTTATTATTTCAAGATGTGAGTAGCTTAGGGAAGAAAAACTTTAAAAAATAGCTTCATGATCTGTCATTCATGAACACCCATGCTGTATAAAAAGAATTTACATTGCTATCTTTAATCAATTTGCACTAGGTAATATAACATTTTATATGGAGTCCAAAGACTTTTGGAGTAATGCTATCAATATTATTTTACAGGTCAGAAAACTGAACAATGCTGCTGCTTTCAATTTTGAGTGTTTTCATTGTGGTGACAAGATCCATTGCAAATCCAACTCAGGTTGTCCAAAAATCAGAACCAAATGTATGTACAATAGTGGTATGTGGGCCTGCTCAGAGTGGATTACCAGGCAGAGATGGAAGAGATGGGAAGGAAGGCCCTAAGGGGGAAAAGGGAAATCCAGGTATAGAACTATTTGTTTCCCAGTGCCATACTTACTGTTCACACACACATCTCATTGCTAATTATTTTAGCTTTTTAATTAATGGCAAGCTTATGGCAAATTATGTACATCTGTAGAATATGTAGCAAAAGGTTTTTGAATGTAGATGATCATAAAGCATGTAAAATCTGAAGGTCCTTAAATTCCTACACCTAAATATTAAGGGTTGGGTCTAAGTTGACAATATTGTTCAAAGTAAAAATAGAACTTGTTACTGTCTAGGACTGGTGTCTTAGGCCATGTGTAGATGAAACAAGAGGTGTGTGCTCTGCACTTTAAGGTTGGCTAAATGCTTTTGCACAGCTTTAGTGGTGTCAGTGTTTGCACATGTTGGCAACGATTTGCGCATTAATTCCAGCTGCTGTAGGGAATTCAGCTGTGTAATCCACCTTAAATAGCAAACTAAAACTCCTTGGGCTCCGTGCATCTCCATGGCTCTGCAGAAAGCCCTGCAGGCCACCTGGCAGCAGCCTGGGAAGACAGGCTCCGCCTAAGAAAAGTGATGAGCCTGATCTTTTTTTTTTGTTCCCTGGAGCCTGCCTGCCTGCCTGCCTGAGCTTTGCGGGGACCTGGTGCTTCCCTCCACAGCTACAGTGCCCCCCAGGACCACCTGAGCCAGGTGCTTGTGGGTGGGTGCCACCAAGGGAAGGGGAAGGCTGTCACTGCTGCGGAGGGAAGTACCAGCTCCCTTGCAGCCCAGAGACCACACTGCCCGCCAGTAGCTTACCCTTCCCTCCATGCTGGAGAGGCAGGTAAGTCAGCAGGGTGTGTGCATGATACAGGGGTTTAATCAGCCGTAAATTAAAGTGGTGTTTTTTAAAACCCACTGCTTCAATTTAGGGCCCCCACTTTCTCTACACATGCCCTGAAAGATAGGTGTTGCAGTGTAAAATCTTTCACCTCTAGGTCACCACTTAGAAACATGACCCAGATTGGTCATGGGAGAAACTTGTTATTGGTAGAGCAAGGTAGAGGAAGTGCCTTCTTTTTTTTTTTCATTTCTTTTTAAAAGAACACATTTGTCCCTCTTTTTAAAAAAGTCAAATATAAAAATACAAAAATGTAGCTAAGCTACATATTTCATCATCAACAGAACAGTATGAAAGTTGCCTACATTTTTTCTCCTAAAACACTCAGATGTAAAAAGAGGTGAAAAGGTCATTAAAAGGGAAATGTGAATGCTTAGCTTGTAAGCACTAATCTTGGTTAATGTTTCTTACACGATACTAAAGTGAGTTCCACGGTAAAACCCAGGAGAGTGGGTCCATTAAATATTCTAAATCTATGTACTTTAAAATATTCCAAATCCTTCTCTGTATAAAAATATTTCCCTGTGCCTTAACTTGTATCAATTCTGTTTAGTGCATATTGCAGGATATTGTTGTGTTGTTTGCAGTGATAGTTCTCTATCTAATTCCAAGTATGAGTTCCAGAATACATAGTGGAGGAAACATTTGATCCTACAACCAAAGGCATATACATCAGTTTCAGAGCCCCGAGTAGGGATACTGTCAAGTGCCAGAAGGCTGGGAAAGAAGAAGAAAGAAGGGTGCTAAGAACTGTAGGGCTGTGTGTAGACAAAATGAGGGGCATGTGTGCATGACACTTTAAAGTGGGTTAAATGCTTTTGCACTACTTTAATGGTGTTGGTGTTTGCACGCATAGGCAGCATATTGTGCGGTAATTCCAAGCACTGTAGCAAATTTGGTGGTGTAATGCACCTTAAATGACTTGGGGTGCAGCAAACCAAAACTGCTTTGAGGAGTTTTAGTTTGGGGCCCCTACAGACGTGGAGTGAAGCACCGGGCTCTGTGCAGCTCAGGGGCTCTGCAGGAAGCCCTGCAGGCAGCCTGGCAGAAGCCTGTAAAGGCAGGCTCTGCCCCAGACCTTTATTTTTTTCCCCCTGGAGCCTGCCTGCCTGCCTAAGCTATGCAGGGGCCAAGTGCTTCCCTCCATGGTTTTGGTGCCCCCCAGGAGTGCCCAAGCCAGGTGCCTGTGGGTGGGTGCTGTCAGGAGGGGCTGCTGCACCTGCAGAGGGAAGCACCAGCCCCTTTCCCCCTCCACAGCCAATGGACCGCTTCACCAGCCGACAGCTCTCCCTCCCCTCCCCATTGCCGGAGAGGCAGGTAAGTTTGGGTGTGTGCACAACATGGGGATTTAAAGGGCCCTAAATTGAAGCAGTATTTTTTTAAAACCCACTGCTTCAATTTAGAGCCTCAGTTTCATCTGCACACGCCCTAGGATGCTGGTGGTACCCTTTCTGAATCATTGCTGGTGCCCTGCTCACTCTGTCTTCATTATGCTGCTTCCTATAACTGCCACAAGAGTTGCATGAAATATAGGTTTAAATTAAAAAATGGCTTGTTTGTTCATCAGTGCTATATTTGTTTGATAGTTATGAAAAGGGAATTTACTGTAGTTGCAACACATAAAAGAACCGGTAACATTATCGGGATTTGTTGTGAAGTTTAGTCAAACTATTATGTCTTATCTCTGTTTGCAATGCTTTTGCAAAAAGTAATTTTTAAAATATTTGGCTATTCATTGTGATTGTTTCTCAAACTGCTTCTGCAATTAGGTATTTTCTGGTAAATTATTTACAGGCTTATCTATGAACGTTTGCTATCTGTTTCTGATCGTTTATGTCACATGGTTTGGTTTTGTTCCTTCTTGGAATTACTAGAACCTTACAAATGGGAATTTCTCTCCAACCATGTTACATCCATAAGTTATACCTGAGCATTATTTACCAATCCATTGTAAGAGAAAGTAAAGGAGCTTTTCAAAATAACTGTTAAAGCTTTGGGGGTGGGGTTTGTTTTTGGTTTTGTTTTTTACAGTCAATACTCTTGCAAATATTTATGGTAGTAGCCAGTGTTTTTGCTTTCCTATTATCATACTTGTAGCATCTCAGTTGTCCTGTATTTTCAGTCAAATGATGAGATGCGTGGATTAATGTGCTTTAGCTGGGTGAATACTCACCGTGCCTTTTTTTTTACTGGATTTTCCTAATTATTCTAAACAGTTTAGTTAAACATACAAGGGAATAGTCTCCTTTCTGGTCCACATAATATCAATTTCCATTGCTTATTCCTCACTATGTATGCTACTTATATTGGTGAAGCCATCGAAAAGAACATTGCAGCTGGAATCAGAACACAAATTGCTACCCTATGCAAAGTGTGTTTTGTTTTCTACCAGAATTCTTTTAATTTTAATTAAACTATGCTATCTAGGAAGGGGTGCATAGTGAAGAGCTGCCACTAAAATTGCTACTACTACCATGGAAAACAAACAAACAAAAAACACTGGAACAGTTTACCCAGTGAAGCTGTAGAAATTCCTGCATCAAACTATTAATTGTAGGTTACACAAACATTTATCTCAGATGATTTAGACCCAGGGCAGCTAACCTGCAACACTGGTACCACAGGTGGCACATGCAGCTTCTGTATATAGCAAGCAGCACATTAGTGAGGGGACAGGCAACACAACATCAGATAGGGCAGGAAGCAGAAAGATCAGATCAGGCAGGGAGCACAGGGTAGGAAACAGAAAGGGGAAGGAGATTAGTCAGAGGAAGAGGATCAGGGTGGCAGTCAGGGAGGATACAGGCTAATTTGTGGCACATCTGCTAAAAAGGTACTCCCCCGCTCCAGTATAGACAGTGATGGAGTAGATAACCTCCAGATGTCCCTTCCATCACTATTTTTCTACCTTTTTATGATTTCTGGATTCCATTATATTGCAAGGGTCAAATTCTCACTTGATTTTTACCCCTTTGGAGTTGAAATGGTATGCTATGAGGTAATTTGGACCCAGTTTATTACATCTCATCTTATACATTTACAAAGTTTTCGTTGTTCATCTTTTTTATTCTTCTATTATTCTCTAAAAAAATTTGTTCAAATACTAGGATTACAAGGATTAAAAGGGTCACAGGGTCCTCCAGGAAAGATGGGCCCTGCTGGTCCAGAAGGAGCAAAGGGTTCACAAGGAGAAAAGGGTTCAAAAGGAGATGTTGGAGATAGAGGTAAGTGTTTTGATTGTTTTGGTTGGGAAGGAAAGAAGCTATGGACCATGCCAAATATGAAAGGAGATAAATATATATTTTAAATGCGATCCTTTTAACCACATAAGATAAAGAACTGATTGAAAGTTTCATAACTCAGAGTACTGTGATGAGAACTGGATGGAAGATGATTTAGGATGAATATCTAGAAAAATATTCTACTGATGAGTTTTGCCTGTGGAAATAGTGTGAATAATCTCTTAAGGAAAATAGCTGAAATCCAAACTCAGAAAAGTCAAAAGATAGCCCTAGCAAACATACTGTAATGAAACAATCCTATATTGTGCCAGGGGAAAGCATAAATATTCTTATAGTAGAGATCAGCCTAAGCCTTGAAGTTTGAATGAAGATTTTAGCTTGTTTCTGTTTGGACTTTTCTAAAAGTCAGTGGTTTAACTTAATATAGTTCAGAAAAAGATTTTATTCAGTCTTGATCCAGACTTGCTAGGTTGTCATCCCTTAAGTTTTACCTAGAATTTCATTCAGTCTTGTAGTAAACTTCATATGTTGTTTCTGCAGAATCATAAATAACTCTACAACATGTTCACTCCTTGCTTGTCAGGTATCTTTAATATATGGTGAACTTTTCCTTGCCCCTAATTTAAGATCTGTATTTGTCTTTACAGACAATATTTAATGAGTTTGAGTTTTTGTTGTTGAGTTCCAAGTATTTCTGTCCTCTCATTTCTAGTTTCTAGCACTTTATTTTTTTAAGTGCTTTTACACATTGCTGAATTTAACTTAGCATGATTTTTTTTTAATATGGAACTTTAACTTTGTTTAATTAGCTAAATAGAAACATGAATATCATATTAAATTCATATTACATTGGCTATTGACTGTATCTTAGGGCATTCCAATTTAACAGTTCTCAGGTTTTTCCTAGTAATTTGCACATGCATACAGGTTGCAACCAGTCAAAAGTTATAATCAAAAGCAGACCTTGACAAGTAACAGTATTACTTTTGACAGGAGTATAAAATAAATAAACTGCATTAAGGATGTAAATAAACGGTTCTTTTCTTTCATTTGTCAGGATTGCAAGGAGTCCCAGGTTTGAAGGGTGACCAAGGAATTAGAGGTCCTGCTGGGCCAAAAGGGGATAAAGGTTCATCAGGTGAAAAAGGAGCAAAGGGAGAAATAGGTAAGTAGTTTTCTTTAACCTGCTTTGCAGCTGCTTCTGATCTAATGATGCTGTATTGGGAAATAGGTAATTGAATACTCTGCAGTCGAGCATTTAATTTTCTTTTCATTTCTGTAATTGTCCATATAGTGCTGGAAATATGCCAGTTTCATTTGAATCATCTTCCTTTCCTGGTAGAGTTTGACAACAAATAGCTTCAGAACAAAAAGCAACAGGAATTTTCCAGCTGAAATTTACTTTCCATTATATGTTGCTGCTAGATTTGAAATCATGCACACTCCTCTAGTCTCCCCACACATTCTTCAGTCAGTCAGTAGATCATCAAGCAAAAGCTCCTATTTACTGTAATCAAAAGACATGTAAAGTAAAAATAAACACCTACAAAATGTAACTGCTTTTTCTTTGCCTGTCTCATTCCCTTGCTCATATGCTAGGACTGCAAGGAACCACAGGTCAGCAAGGTCTTCCAGGAAATTCTGGTTCCTCTGGGCCAAAAGGGGACAAAGGCCCAGTCGGTGAAAAGGGAGGAAAGGGAGACAAAGGAGACAGAGGTAAACAACTTAGACCACACTTATACTACCTGTTAAAAAGATGTAGTATAGTTTGAAATTACAGAACAAATTCATTGCTGTAATAAATTGCCATAGCTCTGTTGATTTCAGTGGAGTGCCCATTCACATCTGCAGGGAATTTGAGTCACATAGGTAAAACGTTGTAAAGCGCGCACACTGAAAAGGTCAAAGTTTCCAGTTAGTTAAATAAAAACCCAAAGTCCAGATGCTTATCTGAAACTTAATTGCTTTTGTTCAAAAAATCAAGAGTCAGTTCTTGGAAATAACATTTCCAATATAAATTTTATTGGAAGCATTTTTTTTTTTTAATTCTGATCTTTCTGAATTTTAACCAGATAGAAAACAATCCATATATGTCTATGTCTGTGTGTGTATCAATGTACCGGGTATTTTATTTACCTAACTGGAAACTTTGGCTATATAGCTGTTAGAATTTATACATATGGTAGAAATGTAATGCTGTCAAGTCTAAGAGCACAGATTGGTGGGTAAAAGTACAACAATAATTATCTATAGGAAGTTAAACTGACTTCCCTGATCTTTAGTTTGAATTAGATGAGAGAACCTTGTTCCCCCCCTCAACCAGAGTCACTATCTTCATTTAATCCACATTACAGAATGCTCTGGCATGTTAATCTTAATAGAGTTGGTTTCATTTTTTCCATCAGCAACATTTATATGATAAGAAAGTGGTTTAAGTAAGTTAAATATAAACGGAATTGTCTGTCTTGACAAGAGTAGCTAACACTCCTAAATAATCTAATGTTCATGGTTGAAATTCAGCAGACATTGTCATATGATGGATTTACATCCAGGATTATATGTGCTAGTATTTTGCTGAACAATTGTTGCTCAACCACAAAATCAATAAGCAAATAGTAAAACCCATATAAATGTCATCTCATACTTCATCTTTATGTAGTGCTGTATAAATATGTATCAATTCTGAAGGCAAGCTTCTGGGGTAGGGAGCTAAGTAGTATCCATATTTTACAAATGGAGAAATTAGGATTTAGTGTGTGGCAGTTGTGCTTTGTCTAAAATCAGCAACAGCTTCCATCAAACGTTTGATTAAAAATCAAGGTTCCTGACTCTCAATCCTATGTCCAGGTGAGTAGAAATGTAAGGGCATTTCTTGTTCATTTGGGCCCCTTACATACATTATACTTAAGACATGATTAACTGGTTAATCACATCTTAAGAAGTATCCTGGGCACACATTTAATTAGTAAGTGGCATGATAAACCAAGCAATAAGTTGCAAAGTTATTACATGGGAGCTCGGATCTGCTGACCAGGGCTCCTAGCCAGGGGAATGCATGGTGCACTTCTGTGGCTGGGGGCTCAGATCAGCTAATCTGGGCTCCTAGCTCAGGAATCATATGATATGCTCCTGCTCCAGGGAGCTTGGATCTGCTGACCAAGGCTTCCATCCAGGGGAGCCCCTGGCTGGGAACCTTAATCAGCTGAGACACTCTCCCACCCAAGGGAGCACAGAGAGCTAAGCTTGCTACATGCTGGTGCAGGCAGAGTCCAGTCCAGCCCCCTCTTCTCCCCCCCTCCTCCCTGCACCAGCAACATGGTATAATGGGATCTGATGCTCAGTCTCCACAACTGTGCCTCCTGCCAAACACACACTGAATGCCAAGATATGCATTTGTTACGATTTGTATGGCAGATCCCATTGTGCCTTTAATTTAAAATATGTCCAGGGCCTTGGTATAGCAGGGCACCACAAATACTGAGTCACTTTCTTAGCCTTGCTACTTTTTTGCTAAGTGCCACTAGTCTGTCTGGTTGACTTCTCCAAGCCTCAGTTCTTTGAGTTGCAAAATGTGTAATAATCTACTATTTAGTACAAGAAGGATAGCAAGTCTTCAGTGTTTAATGTTTATAAAACATGCTGGCATCTGATTGTTTTATATTCAGAGAGGAAAAATATCTTCAAATTATCTTGTTCTTTTTGTGTCTGTTCCATATGATCAATTGATAGGGTTACAAGGAGCTACAGGTTCACAGGGTCCCACAGGTAAAACTGGGTTTTCTGGGCCAAAGGGAGATAAAGGCTCACAAGGTGAAAAAGGAACAAAGGGAGACAGTGGACTCTCCGGTAAGTGAAGCAATATTTTGAGGTGGAAAGGATTTAATATGCTTTCCCTTTTAATGTGTACTAAAGAATTTTAGGTGACTTTATGTTGATACCCACAAATAGTTTTAGGTCACCCCCTGCCCCACCCCCCAAGAAATTGTACAATAAGAGATTTTTCCTTTTCAATGTATGTTCAGTTTATCTGAGAATACCTGCCATATGTGTAACTGCTTAAAACTATAAAGATAGTAGCAAAACATATTTTATTGGAAGTATTAAAAAAATTATATTGCCATCTTTGTTAAATTCTATGGCATTTTTAAAAGAGAGATTTTAACAAGAGATCCAACACACTGATCCAGTATATTTATGAATATACATTGCTATGGAGTGTTTTAATCCCAGAAATGCAACAAGAGTTATCTTATTTTGGAACAAATGAAGAGACATTTTGCCCACTTCACCCAAGTTTGAACCACCTATCTTATGCTACCCTTTTAACTCAGACAACTACTCAGGTTTTAGTTTGCATGTGCTAAGCTGATAATAGGAAAATAGCCCAAGAGCATTGTTTGAATCAAGATACTTTTATCATCTCGGTATACAGATTGTTTAATACATTGTAACTGAATATATGTATATGTCTCTGGTGCACATAGCTTTATCCCTGTATATCTACATAGTAGGATACATCTTCATTATATAATATATAAAAACAAATCAGGATGTCAAGTCTTCAACCACTTGTGAACCAACCCACTAGGTACTCTTTAGCAATGGCCCCCAAGTCTAAACTTCGAACTTAACCTCCTCCCATTAGGCAAGTTGTTTATCCTTACCCTGTTACAGAATAAATAATGGGACATACCTCAGTCAGTAACAGATCAATGATGGCCATAAGCCAGGGCAGGGTGGCACATGAAAGACTAACTCATTCGGAAAGGCATACATTTTCATAGGCGGCTGCCTACTTCATCAAATGCTATGAATGGACTTGCAGAAAGTATAGATAACAATAAATAAAAAGGAATTCAGTAAGTTCAATACAAAGAGTCAGGCGATGGGTGGCCGGGGGGCGGGGACAGTGGGGGCACTGCCAGGAGTAGCAGAGGTGGGTTGAAGAGATCAAAAGGAATTAAAAAACAAACAACTATGTACTATTGAGGGATAGCCCAAGTAATGAAAATTCAGAGTCTGTTGAGACCATACTTAACACAATGCAGTTGTGAATGATGCTTTGTTACACAACTTAATGTTCAAGTTGGGTTTTAAAGTTTTGCTGTTTAAGAAATCACTAAGGTCCATGATGGACTGCCCAGGGTTAAAGTGTTCTGTCACATGCTTTTGTGTCTTTCTGGAATTTGTCGGAGTGAGGAAGAAGGAAGAGATGATTAGCACTATATAAAGTGGACAGAAATGGGCACTACACAAATGCAGTCATAAAAACTTAAGTCTATGAGTACCACGTGTGTGTAGTGTAATGTTACTTATCCTAGAATTTTCCCCAAAAGGTAGAGTAAATAGAACTGATGTAAGTTTTTATTCAGGGTATGAATAGGCACAGCTGAATATCCCGCACAATTTTTATCACATAAAGCTGATAAGTCCAGTTTTAGATCATAATCAAGACAGAGCAGATACTAGTTTATAGTAGGGCTGTGTGAAACACCACCATTTCATTTCAACTTCTGTTTCACCATTCCAACAGGACAGTGTCTCATTCCAAGTTTCATTCATTTCATTTTGACACTGCTGTTCTATTACATTTCGTTGAAACTGTTTTGTTGTTTCAACGTTTTGCCCATAGGCTATAATGGGGAAGCATGAAACTGCCTATAACTTTCTCATTTCTTGCCCAATGTGGATGAAACTTGCACAGATGATAGCTCCTTCTGAGAGCATGAAACCTACCAGGTTTCAAAGAGAGAGGTTCAGGGATTCCTGGGAAACTGCACCTCAAATTCTTGAAAGCAAAACTTGTGGGGTGTGTGTGTGTGTGTGTGTGTGTGTATTGAGGCACAGCAGGGTGAAAACTGCAGGGATGGTAGCCCCTGCTGAGGCCACAAAGCTTGCCAGCTTTCAAGGAGATAGGTGCAGGGGTTCCTGGGAAACTGCACCTCAGGCTGCTGACAAGCAAGACTCGTGACATGTGACTTTGTGTGTGTGTGTTAAGGCACACCCTCACTGGCGCTGGGGCCTCAACACAACACAGTCACTGGCCAACTATAAAGTCAATGTCAGAGCCTTCCTTCCCCTGTCATCCCCCTCCCTCTCCTTACTTTCTGTTTTCCTGCAGGCAAGCCCAGCTTCAGCTTCAAAACTCGAAATGTTTCAAAACTTTTGAAGGTTTGAAGAGTTCTAGTTTTTTGTATGTCAAAACTTTTGAAACGTTTCAACTGCCCTCATTTAATTTTGAGGTTGTTTTGAAGCCCATTTCATTACAATTTCACTGTTTTGAGCTTGAAACAATTTGAAATAGCATCAAAACAAAACAGCCAGCAAATTTCACACAGCCCTAGTTTATAGAAAGTACGTTCCCATGCAAACCAAACCATTTAAGTCTGCTGTTCTTTGTCCATATTGTTCTTTAAGGTATTATTGAGGTAATGCCATTTTTTTTCCAGAAATCAACCTCTTAAAAATACAAGTGCGCACTTTAGAAGGGAAGCTGAACACACTGCAAAACAGTTTCTCCAAATACAAGAAAGGTAAATGATTCTGTAGCAGCAACCTATTCTTCAATAATCCTCTATCTCTGATCACTTTAAGCCTTCTGAATTCTAGTTTGATGCATTAGAGTCTTATAGTGATTAGACAGTGATTAGATTCATTTTTATAATGAATGAATTATAAGCACTTCAAATATAGGTGATGCTTTAAAGCATGGGGCAAAGTGTTTTCTCTACCCCAAATAGTTTACATAATAAAGTCCTGATCGCAAAAAAGGATTAATTACTTCTGAGGAATGATGCTGAGTATTCTCATTTCCCACTGAGTCCAGTTGTATACTCAGTATCTCAGAGGCTCCTCAGAATAAGTACTCACAAGATCAGAGCATAAGCAGGTAAGAGAAGTTACAATGCTTTAAATATAATTGTGAAACTGGTCAAAGCTCCAGTGTCCCATGTGAATACTCTCAAATCAATTTAACCTTGGCTGATACTAGGTTATCGTAAGTCATCAAGGAACCACATTTAGATCAATGCATGTCAACCAGATTTAAATCAAATAAACAGTACCCGTATGTGGCTTTCCCTGATATAAACCAAGTGATTTAAAAATACATCTTTAATTAAATGGGTGCACTTTTCATTAGTAGACCAGGATGAACATGAAGATAACTAACTCCACCAGCAAGAATCCTGTACTAATCATGCCTTGAATAGGATTCCTTTGCTAATTATATGGGCCAGAGTTGATTTATTTTATGGATGGGAATTGGGGGAAGCTCTTTAGGATGTGCGTGATAGCATCCAGGCGTGTTTGCCTGGAATGGTATGTTGTATTGTCTTGTTTTGTGGCAATGTTACTCTATAACAGCAAGATCAGTCAAGATGCTACCTTTAATAAATGAAAGCCAAATGTGGAAACATCATCCAATGCAAATTAAATGTTTGATAAATGGTTGGAGAATAGTTATTAAGCAAGCTTTCAGGTTCAAAAACCCTTCATCAGGCTAAGGAAGTTTCAGCAGTTGGTGTCTCTGACATACTTTACGCTTGATTTAGATGGATGTCTCAGGCTCTGCAGCTACAAGTGCATGTATAACCCTCTCAGAGCACTTACAGGGGCCTGATGAATGTTAATGTAATTTCAGCTTTGCTAAATTATTGCTGTATAATGGTTTCAATGACTTTATCCTCTCTTCTGAAGCAATAGGGACAGCAGTATGCATGGCAGTTCTTATGCACTGGCTGATCTGTCCTGTCGTGACCACATGGACTTACATTCTTCTTTCAGTTCTGTGTTTTCTTTCACAAATATCCTCAGAGGTGCTGAATAGAAACTTACCCTTGACATTCATGTGATATGAAGATTCAGAGTGTAAATGAGAGAGAGGATGGTGTTAAGGTTATGTTTTGCAGCAAGTCATGCTGCCTCTAATCTGGATAGAGATGCGCTTTGCAGCACACTAAAGAAAAAAAGATCAGAGCTACTTCATGCTGAGTTGTCTAGTGGGAATTCCAAAGCCTTAGCCAGTCTTTTCAAATATCTTTGATAGAAGTCAATGGTGTTTTATTCACTTTTACTATCTGGTCTATCTTCATTTTACAAGGTTATCCTTAGCTAGATGCCTACCACTGATTTATCTCTTTGTTTTCTAGTTATAATGTTCCCGAATGGCAGAATTGTGGGTGAAAAGGTATTCATGACCAGTGGCTATGAAAGCAGTTTTGAAAATCTGAAACAAAAGTGTTCTCAAGCTGGGGGCCAGCTTGCTGCCCCTCGGAATTCAGCAGAAAATGCTGCCATCCAACAAATTGTTGCTATGCACAATAAAGCAGCGTATCTTGGCATAAATGATATACAGACAGAGGGGCAGTTCAGGTACCTAAATGGACAAGCCATTACTTACTCCAACTGGCTACCTAGAGAACCAAACAATGATAGAGGCGTTGAAGATTGTGTGGAAGTCTTTGAACATGGTGAGTGGAATGACAGGAGCTGTAAAGAGAATCGGTTAATCATTTGTGAGTTTTAAACCTACTGCATGCACACAACTTGGACATCTGTTATCTGACAGAAGCTTCCCAAGATAATGGCCCATCGGTGGCTAAAACAAAATTGCCATTTTTTGTGGTAAATAATTTAAGTTAAAAC
Organism: Alligator mississippiensis; assembly: GCF_030867095.1. Classification (NCBI taxonomy): domain Eukaryota; kingdom Metazoa; phylum Chordata; order Crocodylia; family Alligatoridae; genus Alligator; species Alligator mississippiensis. The sequence goes on from NC_081829.1 coordinate 35,583,622, forward strand.
CAGTTTTATTCCATGCTTTGAGTTATAAAAATTGACTGAGTGGACGCAAGCACTGAAAGAAAACTAAACTGATGTGGTAGTCTCCTGAGACAGCCAGAGGAAAAACAAACAGACATTGCCCTCATCAGCTGCAAGAGGCCAGCTGCATGCCACATGTTCATGCCTGACAATGTTTTGCTTTCTTATTTCTTATCTGAATTACTTTGATACTTGTCTCAGGCTTCAGTTTTGGTAGGTGCTGTCCAAATGTAAAAGAAGACATGCTACCAAAGACCTTAAATTTGATTCTGAAGTTTGTGCTTCTCTACCTAGAAGCATTGGTGGACCTGCGCTTTTCTTAAACATTGTTTAGTTCTTGTGTGGAGAAAAAAAACAACTCTTTAGTTGTCTTTTTTTAATGAATTCAGTAGGCTGAACTGGAACCTTGCAGCAAAGACCACTTCGGGTTGATCCACCTGTCAATGGCGACCTGTTTGTTTGGGTAGAGGAAACACAGGGGGCCAGACATAATGCTAGCTGTATCACTTCCTTATGTGGTCTTTATCACAGAAACTGGTGTGTCTTATCCACAGTTGTTTGATGGTCCATATTAAGACATTTTTACAAGTATTCATTATTTGAATATTTTGGAATAAAAGGAATTAATTTAAAAGAGCAAGAACAGTTTATTAGTATTACTGACTAATTTTCTTTTTATGACAGACTTTACAGTTTATGAATGAGAAATATGCATTAAAATATTTAATTAAAATGGAAAATATGGTTATTTGAGATCTCCCTAGAAAGGAAGTAGACTCATCAAGATCATTTTCAGTTATCTATATTAAAGAATCCAAAGAGAAATAAAATCTTTGAAATGAAATTGCTTCACTTCATCTCCTTTGCAATCCTGGGATAGATGCAAACCTGTTTTATATAACTGGTCCAAATAACTGGTTAGCAACTCTGGGATACCACACAGTGATCTCACATGATATCAACTTATTTCAGGATTAATTGAAGGGTAGTTGCTCTCTTGTTTCTGTTGGGCACTTTCCAAATGCTTCACAAATTTCCATTCTCTACAAGTTGTTCAGTGACTGTCCAGTAGACTGTATTATGTAATAAATAGTTTTGTCAAACTTTGTCTTATCAGAGGTCTTTTATGCTTCATTCATTTTAAAGATTATATTTATTTTTCATATGATTAATTGAAATAATACACTTGCTAAACATCTCCCCCTTCCTCCCCCACAAAAATGGATTTAGCATTGAGTGAAAATTTAATTCAGTCCAAAAGAAAAGGCTTGGGTTTTAGTTGTAAGAAAGGAAAGGAAAAGGCATGGTTATAAAAGTGGCAGGAGTTCCTCACTTGCTTAGTGGTTAAAGCACCTATGTCACCTAACTGACATGATTGGAATTCCTATTAGTCACCATCCATTCATGGTACCACTCATACCACCTCATGGCATTTTAGCAGTGAGACAATCCACATTCTCTATGGATGATGATGTACTATATTGTATAAGTAATGAAATGTTCATTGGAAGCAAGACTGGAATCCACAGGTCCAACCTTCTGGATAAATCTCTTTACTACCAGGTGGAGGGGAAATTCTCTCTCCCTTGACCTTTCTCTCAATTATTACTTAAGGATTTTTAAAAATGCAGCTTACAATAGCTCTTTTTCATTGTTTGTAGTTAGTGTTGCTGGGCAAGACAAAACCCCTGGTAACTTTATGTATAGTCAATGTTATGACTCTGCTCCTAGCATAGTGCTGAAAAAGGTCCAAAGGTATCCTTTTCTGGCAGTTGTCCTTCATTATTAATGTAGGCCAGTATTTTAACTCAGGCTATGCACCCAAACAAGAGTGTCTCACCTAATTACTCCTGCCTTGAAGCTTTTTAGCAGGAAGAAAATGAGAATGGGTGGGGAAAAAGGGCAGCTCTGCCTCATACTTCTAACTAGTCAGAGTAATGAAACCAATGCAAGGTGGGCGATGATTTACAGATAGCATAGACCAGGAGTAACTCACTGCACCTCAGGAATAAGCCAGTTTGAATCACAGTATTACCTAGGCCTACTCCTAGAAAGCTCACTTTGCACAACCCATCTTCAAGAAGGCTATGCCCAAAATCACGATCCAGGCATTAAACTACAATAATGCAACATAAACCATGGTTATTCCCTTTGGGATCTCTTTGCCATATCTGTAATTCTCTCAAAAAGAAACTAAAGCCCTTTTCAACCTCTAGTTTGTAGCTAATAGAATCTAGTTGACCAGACATCAAAGATAATTAGCAAAATGAGCATAATGCTGCCATTTTGGCTAATCAGGAAAAAAAAAACACCCTATCACATTGCAGCCACCTAAAAGCCAGTACCTACCCTGATATATGTTGATTAAAGAAAGGGATTTGGATGTCCTGTGCTTCTTTGTCCTCTCACCATTTCTTTTCCCAAGTAGCATGATTTTTGTTGGAAGTTCCTGTCTTCTCTAAGTAATCCTGTGGAGAACAGTGACATGAAAATAATATTGGAACATAACAGAAGTCAGTTCCTTGGAATAAAGGAGAGAGAGAACTTGCATTTAAGCATATAAATAGTAAAGCAAAAGAATACACAATTTGGTTCTATATATATATACCCAATTTATGTTGCAAGGAAGGAGGACCATAAAAATGGATTCCAGTAGCAAGTAAAGGACTGTTACTATAGATAAAAAATGTTTACTAATTTATAAATATTAACCCCCTTGGGATTACTTTTTGTCACTTAGTACATATATATGCTGCTTTATATGTTGTTAATTTTATGGTTTGCAGTACCCCTGTACTTTGGCCATTGTGTTACATTAGTGACTCAACACATATCTTAGCAAGTCTAATACAGACTTATCTCCCTGCTTGTATATATTTATAAGTATTTTAAATTCACATCAAATTCTTCTTCCATTTATTTTATGAACAATGACAATTTCCTTTTTTGTATTCTGCCTGCATTGTCACCAACATTTCAAGACCACTTGAGACCACGTGCTGTCCATGATGAATTGTTAAAAGAAACCGATACTCCCATTTATTGTAAGGTAACAATAAACTAATTTGTGAACTATATTTTCTATGAGTATATTAGTTTACTTAAGATTATCTCTGTGTTTGAGGTATCTTGTTATTAACTGGAGATAGGCCTGTAAAGGTTTATGCTTGGAGGGGAAAGCAACAAGGGTGATGTCATGGTAGATGTGTGCTATAAACCACCAGACCAGGAGGATGAGGTAGATGAGTCTTTCTTCAAACAGCTAGTGCAAATTTCCCGATCACAGGCCCTGGTTCACATGAGGGACTTCAATCACCCTGACATCTGCTGGAAGATACTGCAGTGCACAGGCAATCCAGGAAGTTTTTGGGGACTGTTGGAGACAACTTCCTGGTGCAAGTGTTGGAGAGGCTGTGTTTCATTCTTCACCTACTGCTCACAAACAGGGAAGAATTAGTGGAGAATGTAATAGTGGATGATAACTTGTGCAGCAGTGACCATGAGATGATTGAGTTCAGGATCCTGAGGAAAAGAAGGAAGGAAAGCAACAGAATAAGGAACCTGAACTTCAGAAAAGCAGACTTGGACTCACTCAGGGAGCTGGTGGGCAGGATCCCCCATGAGGCCAGTCTGATGGGGAAAGATTTATTTTAAATAAACCTTACTGAGGTCTAGGACTGTGCAAAGCTTCAGATTGCGATTCAATTTGGAGAAGATGGGGACCAATTTGGAAGGCAAATCTCCAAATCAGAATCGAATCGCTAGAAGCTTAAAACTTTCTGAATTGATTCGGAGCCTCCAAATTGATTCAGAAAAGATTCTGTGATTTGGAGATTCAGAGGGGAAACAGAAACTTGGAAGAGGGAGGGGGAGAAGGGGGGGAGGGGGAGCAGGCGGGGAAGGACTGACATCTGTAGCTGGCCAGTAACTGTGATGTCTCTCTGACTGCCCTTCCAATCACAGTGTCTGGGGGGAGGGACATAGAAACAGCATAAAACAGCATTCTCCGTGAGCAACAGCATCTCAAAGGTACTGTGGCTACTGGCTTGCTTCCTACTCAGTGGCCTACTACTTTTTGCTGTTAGAAAGGATTGGATAGGATATAGCTTAGTTTAGAATCTCTCTACTTAATACTTATCCAATTCATTTCTTTCAATTCGTATTTGTTTTCTTTTTTTCCTTCTCTCTCTCTCTCTCTCTCTCTCTCTCTTTTTTTTGCAATATTTTTTAAAAAGAAAGCTCACTGTTTTCCCTGGCAGTGTGATTCATCACTGTGCAGGAAAGCACATATTCCACAAACACACTCACACACATAGAAGAAGTCAGATCTTCATAGAAGAAGAGATTCAGAATCAGATTATATATAGTTATTAGTTACTAATATTATTATAGTTAGTTTACATACAGACTGAAGACAGCACAGAAGTCTGATAGAAATTCAGATTGAGACTAACACAGAACTCAGGGTCTTAGAAGAAGGAGATATATCATTTTAAGTACACATTACAATACAGGAGAAGAACAAGAAGTACAGTAGTAGTCATACATTCACATTAATAGCATATCACAGAAGAAAACACCATATATAGTTATTATTAATCAAAGCAGAGTCCAGTGCATGCAATAATCAAAGCAAAGTCCGCATGCAACACAGCGGAATAAAACACACAACACAAAAGAAGTGATCGCGCGCGCGCGCACACACACACACACACACAACTTTTGCAGCACAGGAAAGATTAATATGAAGCGTGTTAGAAAGGCAGGTGTCAGGTCTTCTGGCAGGGGAAGGAGAGGGGGTAGGGCGAGAGCTAGAGCTGCAATTTCACCCAAACCCCCAAACAGATGCATTCTCTTCCCTAGCAGCCATGAGGCTTCTGCTACCAGTGGAAGCAAGGAGGTGGGAGCAGTACCTGTACCTGACATCCCTGCACCAGTACTACCTCCCCTAACTCCAAAAATAGGCACCAACATCAGAATCACTGTCTCCTCCACCCCAATTCCATCTCCCAGCATGAGCCTCCCACTACCAGAGGAGGAGCTGAAGCTGGAACCAGGGGAACTGAGCACCCTGGCTCAAGCAATTCTGGAGATTGAGGGGGAATCAGAGTTTGTGCTCCACACCCTTCGAAGTTCCCCTAGACTGAGGTCTCCTTGTTTGGAAAGCAGCATCTCAGAGGAGGTTGAAGTTGTGGAGGCTCAGGCAAGTGGGTCAGCTGAGGCAGCTCCTCCTGCTGTTGTGCCTCAGCCTGCTGAGGCCGTGGATAAGGCAGCATCCCCACCCTCAACACAGAAGTGGGTGAGTAGTTTAGTGTGGGAGAATTTTGAGCTGGCAAGTGATCCCAGGTTTGCTTTCTGCCAGCACTGTTGAAGGCAGATCAGCCGGGGCAAGTGGGTGAAACACTTCACCAGCACAGCGATGCTGCTACATCTCAGGAGGCAGCACCCCCTTGCCCTCCTTGCTGCTCAGCCTGGCACCAGTGCTAGCATGCCCAAAGGGAAGTCTCCCACTCACTCCAAAGCCCTTATCCCCCTAAAGCAGAGGCAGGACTCCCAAGGAACAGCGGGGGAAAGGTGAACAGAAAGTGGGGTGAGTTGCAAAGGCGAGCAAGATCACCCAGAGCATTGGGGAGATGCTTGCTCTGGATAGCCAGTCCTTCTCCCTAGTTGAGTGGCCAGGGTTTGGGTGGCTCATGATGCTTGTGGCCCCATCTTACCAAGTGCCCGCATGCACCACCTTTAGCAGGACGGTGGTGTCCTCTCTGTATGAGGCATGCAGGGAGTACTTGAAGGAGGAGCTGCACAAGGCAGGGGCACAGGTAACCTTGCACTTCACCTCAGACATCTGGTGCAGCCAGGGTGGCAATCACACTTACCTGTCCCTCACAGGGCACTGGTGCAATGTCAGGCCTTTGGTGGCCTCTCCTCCAAGCCAAGGTGTTGGATGAGTCCCACCCGGCAAGGGAGATCATGGTGGCCATGAACGGCATGGTGCAGGGGTCGCTCATTGGACAAGCCAAGCTCACCCGTGGGTTCATGGTCACCGACAATGGGGCCAATATGGTGAAGGCTGTCCATGATGCCAACTTTGTTGGCATCCGCTGTATGGCACACAGGCTGCACCTCATAGTCAGGGATGCCTTGGAGGGGGACAGGGCTGCTGGTGATGGCACCACCACCAGTACTGCTACAAGACAGCTAATTTCAAAACACAGAAAGATGGTGGGCTACTTCCATCACAGCATCAAGTGGGGCAAGATGCTGCTGGAGAAACAGGCAGAGCTGAGCATCCCACAGCATAAAATGCAGGATGTGGAGACTCAGTGGAACTCCACATATATGATGCTCGAAGGCTGGTGGAGCAACAGAAGGCCATCCATGAGATGGCCTTGGTTGGGGAGATTGGGATCATTGGCTCCCTTAACAGAGCTGAGTGGGGTACCATCTCCCAGATTTTGGTGGTCCTCATGTAGCAGGAATTGAACTAACATAGCTGATGTTAACATAGAGTGTAATAATAGTGAAATGTAACCATGTTAGTCTTGTCCTGTAAGCAACTTAAAAACTCCATTTTGTATCCTTCTGTTTCACATATGTGAATGAACTCTGCATAGCCTTTATGTATAAGTGTGTGTAAAAGGGTGAATGGTGACAGAATGTCATAAAGATGGAAGAAGAAGATTTAACTGTTTATGTAAGCAATGAGGCATCAAATGTAAGTTACCAGTCAGTAAACTAATCAATGAATGGCTGAAAAATCCCTTTCAGGCTTAGGGCACAAAGAAGATAACAAGGAGAAGAAGTGCACCCATCCTGCCAGGTGGGCAGCAAGAAAATTTCCAAGGCTGAGATAAGCTAAAGACAAAAGAAGAACAACCACAAAAGCAGAAGCTGGGTATTGAAAACCCCCAAAGCACTGAATCAAAGGATGACAATCCCTATAAAAGAAGATTTCAAAAATGCCAAGTTGGGTGAGTCTCTCTCGCAACTGTGGTTTCATTGGAGCACAGACATGTCTGTTTCACCCCACTCCAAGCTGTTATCTACAGGATATTTCTCTCATAATAACCACCCTACCTGCTATCTGCATCTTCTCTCAATAAGGTTGGGGCCGGCCACCCAGTGCTATTATTGAACAACTGCTGCTGGTAACTATAATGTTTAAATGGAATGGTTGTTTTGTGTTCATGTGTATCTGTATGTAAGTTTTGTGCATGATGATTTGTGTGTGTCTATATGAATGGTGTGTCTAAACCTCTATGTCTAATTCATGTAATCAATAAATGTGGCATTTTGCCTTATGCCCCTTTATGAGGTCTCACTTGTGACTTGAGCAGTTGGCAATTTGTGTAACATTTTTGGTGGAGAATGCATGTGGGGATCAATAAGGTTCTATGTTGCGGATATTGATTCATTTTATGTTATCTGTATAGTACGTCTTGTCTGTGTGTTTGTTTGTCTGTCTATCTGAAGGTGTGTACACTGCCTGGTGGTAGAAGTGCCGGGTATGTTGGTCTCGGGTTAGACTGACCACATCAGAGAAATAGAAAAATGCCTGAAGATAGGCAATTTGTTTGACTTGGAAGCCCACTTGTGGTTTGTGGATAATTTGAAGGTCACTTTGTGGGTCATGGACTGCCTATGTAGGGGGATCTGGACTGCCTGTAAAGGGGTCCATTGCTTTGGTTTGAATTTTGTCTTGGGACTTGGTTATATTGGAAAACTGGACTTTTGGCACATTTTACAGACTAGGATACTGGTTTTGAGTAATAATAAGTGGTAACTAAATCTATTAAGTAGACACGGTACTGGGGACTTAAGATGTTTAAAAGAAAAACAGTAATGAGTGAGGCAGATGTAAAAGATGTAAAAAATCCCCTGCCTATGTATCTGCAGGATGTAAGTCTTTTAAAGTAAGTTCTGCAGCAGTTTGGGCATAGTCCATCAACTTAACAGGCAGTATCAGATGTCTGCACCATTGCAGACTTAGAAAATAAATTTAAAAACTATATGCAGATATATTATATAGCACCACACTCCATGAAAAAGGTGTCTGCAGCAATGTGTCATTTATGGGAAGCTACTAAAATCTGTTCCTTCATTTAACTAACGCTTAGGAGGTGTTTTAAAGGGGTTAGCTAAAACTTTTAGTAAGGTAGAGTTGTATGGTAATTGTAACTAGAGTTGTAAGTTTTGTGCAGGAGAGGTAGTTTGTTACTGCTGACAAGGAGACTTTGTTTGTCTGGGTCAGGCAGAGTAGTGGACATGCATATTTCCTGTGGGATTAAGTAAGAACCTACTCTTGTGTTTGCAATAGGAAGCTAGACAGCAGAGAAAATCATCTTTCTTCTAGAAAGGCTGTGTAAATGAACAGGGCCCTTGACTTTAGGGTCCTTAGGAAAAGTTACAGTCTTCTGGGGAAAGAGTACAAAAGTAGATATGTGTTTGCTGTGGAGTTCGTAAGGTGTAGGTTACAAGTGCAGGTTATGGCAAGGCAGAGTGTTATGCAGGCAGTGCAGCTTCAGAGAAATCAAAGATAGAAAAATGTGAGACAAATACTTTGAGATCTTGTGGGCTCAGAAAATAGAGGCAGCCAGTGGCACAGAAAAAGACAAGGTATGTTACTGGACATCTGCTCAGGCAGTGGCAGCGAATTTGTGATTAGAAGTGAGGGGGAAACTTGGTTCTCCCCCCACCTCTCCAGTATCAGTAAAGGGCCTAGAAGAGCTAGAGATTGTTACAGGAGTGTAACAGCTTGTTTTGGGAAACATCAGGGTACAACTGTGTAAACAGAGATCAGTGCCCAGAATTACTATGAGTTACTCTGGGCAGGGAAAGCGGAGTAAGCTTATCAGAGGCATGTTTTGTTTTTTCTCTGCAGAGGCATAGTTTGAAGGTTCCTTTTTGAGGTAGGAAAAGGTTTTTTTAAAAGGAATTCTGTATGGTGTGCAATTTGTCATCCACGGTCTTTTGGAGGGAGCTAGAATGGAGCTTGCTGGACTGTATGTCTGTGAGGGAGAGAGACAGAGATTTGGTTTTGGTTTGTAGAAGGCAAGGCCAGCACAAATTGTGCAGCTGTAAGAAAGAGAGAGAGAAATCAAAATTTAATGGATGGATTAGTTTGCAAAGAGCAAGGTAAGAAGGGGCCACTGATGAGTACAGATTGTGAAGCTTGTAGCCCAAAAAGGGTTATGGTTAAGATCTGTTAAGAAAAGGAAAACTGGAAGTTAGGTAAGACTTAAATGAAGGAAGTGTTGGGATTCTAGAGAGTTGCTAGAAAGAGAGATCTGCTAGAGAAAGTATTACCATCAGAGTTGAGAGAGAGAATTGCTAGACCCAAATACTTGCTAGAGTAAGAGATTCTTTAGATGGGGGTTAAAAACAGACTCGCAGAGCACAGAGCGGAATTGAAAGTGGGTGCTAAAAAGCAGAGCCCAGCCAGAGTTTATAAGAGCATAGAAAGCCAGGGACTCAGTCCGAAAGGTTTCTAAGGCAGTTAATGACTTGGAGTACATAAGGAGTTAGATCAGGAGAAAACAGAACTAGATGGAGTTCAGAGGCTCTAAGGGGAGCCAAGGCAGAGAGAAAGATCTGTTGAAGGGTCTGCAGGGCCATAGAAGACCAAGTCGTCTGGCAGTCCAGAGAAGGGGCACAAAAGGAAAGACCACTGTTAGAGCAGCCAGAGCCAGAAACCTTCAATCTCAACTGGCCCGAGGAGGGGCCAGGAAGCCCAGAAGTGAGAAACTGTGCCCATAAGGAGTGAAGAAAACCATAGCAGGCGTGTGGAAAGTTTAGTCCTGGGTACGACCTAAAACTGCCATCCTCCTGGGTGTGTTTAGTAGGGCTGTGCAAACCTTCGGATTCAGATTCAGAGATGGTTCAGATGATTTGGAGGCTGAATCTATGAATCTGAATTGAATCTCTGGAAGCTTTAGGCTTTCCAAATCAATTCGGAGCTTCTGAATAGATTCGGAAAAGATTCGGAACCAATTTGGAGATTCGGCCATAGAGTATAATGGAGAATCAATTAAATATTGATTGAACCTTTGTTGTCTTTTGCATGATTCAGATGAAACTTGCAAGAGTGGTAGCCTCTGCAGAGAGCATAGCACATGCCAAGTTTCAAGGTAATAGGTGAGGGGTTTCTGGGGAACTGCACCTCAAAGTCCTGAAAGCAAAACTCATGTCATGTGTATATGTTAAGCCACAGTGGGGTGGAAAATGCAAAGATGGTAGCTCTTTCTGACACCATAAAGGCTACCTAGTTTCAAGGAGATAGGTGCAGGGGTTTGGGGAAAACTGTACCTCAAGCTGTGGACAAGCAAAACTCGTGACGTGGGTAACACTGTGTATGTTAAGATGCAGCAGGGTGAAAGCTGCAGTCCTGCTAGCCCCAGCTGAGGCCATGAAGTCTGCCAGCTTTCAAAGAGATGGGTGCAGGGGATTCTGGGACCCTGCACCTGTAGCTGCTGACAGGCAAAACTCATGTCATGGGTGCTTGTGCAATTGTGTCTGTCTTGGGGCACGGGGGGAGGAGGGGTGGGGTGGAAACTACTGCAGGCCTGGATGCTAGGCCCTTCTGTGGCCACAAAGCCTGCCAGCTGTCAAGGAAATCAGTACAGGGGGGTTCTGGGGCCCTGCACCCCTAGCTGCTGCTGACAGACAAAAATCATGACTTGGGTGCTTGTGCAACTGACTGTCTCTGTCTTGGGGCAGAAGCAGTTCCTGGCTTTGTATTGATTCTTTCCTCTCCTTGTGTTACCAATCAATCATGATTGACTTAGGGACCAGCTCAATACACAGTAGCTAGTGAGGATAACCCCAAAACAGACACAGTTGCACACGCACCCATGATATGAGTTCTGTTAGGGCGCACCTAACAGACACACATTAGGTGCTCCTACTTGAGAGGAAAGAAGGACTTTACAGTTCAATTTGGCTACCTTTGATGCTGCTGGTACTATTGGTGCTGAGCCAGCTAAGTTCTTTTGACCTGCTGCTGTTTATAGTGGTGGACCGTGCTCAGGCTGTAGGGGAGGAGGAGACCTCACTGGGGCACACTGCCATGTTGTGCAGAGGCCCCAGCACCAGGAAGGGCACACCTGAACACACACACAGTGTCACCCACCCATCTCATGAGTTTTGCCTGCCTGTGGCCAGAGGTGCAGGACCCCAGAATCCAGACTCCACCTGCACATATCTCCTTGACAGCTGGCAGGCTTTGTGGCTGCAACAGGGCCTAAAAGCCAGGCCTGCAGTAGTTTCCCCCCTCCCCCCCCCAAGACAGATACAGTTGCACAAGCATCTATGTCATGAGTTTTGCCTGTTAGCAGCCAGATGTGCAGGGCCCCAGAACCCCTCTGCACCTATCTCCTTGACAGCTGGCAGGCTTCATGGCCGCAGCAGCGGCTAGCAGGCCTGCAGTAGCCTGCACTAGCTTTTTTCACCCCCCTGTACACTAAGACAGACACAGCTGGTAGGCTTTGTTGCCACAGAAGGACCTAGCAGCCAGGCCTACAGTATTTTTTTCACCTCTCTGCCCCCTAAGAGACAGACAGTGGCACAAGCACCCATGTCACGAGTTTTGCCTCTTAGCAGCCAGAGGTGCAGGGCCCCTGAACCCAGACTCCCCCTGCACCTATCTCCTCAACAGCTGGCAGGCTTCATGGCCACAGCAGGGCCTAGCAGGCACGCAGTTTTCACACCCCTGTGCTGTAACACACACACACAGTGTCAACTATGTCACAAGTTTTCCTTGTCAGCAGTTTGAGGTGCAGCTTCTGAGAAACCCCTGCATCAATCTCCTTGAAACATGGCAGGCTTTGTGGCCTCAGCAGGGGATATCACCCCTGCAGTTTTCACCCCACTGTGGCTTAACACACATACACATGACATGAGTTTTGCCTTCAGGATTTGAGGTGCAGTTTTCCAGAAACCCCTGCACCTATTACCTTGACACTTGGCAGGCTTCATGCTTTCAGCAGAGGCTACCACCCCTGCAAGCTTCATCTGTGTCGCAGAGCACTTAGGTGCCCTGCTCCTTTAAAGAGTGGAAACTGCTAGGGAAAGAGCCCTAGCAGTGAGTGGGGAGCCCCAGCTGCTGGTTACCAGGGCAACCAGAGTGAGCTAGTGGCCCACGCCTGCCAGTGGTCAGCTGACCAGAAGGGGCAGGGCCTGGCTCTCATATAAACCCCAGGGCTGAGGCCAGGACAGTGGTTTCCTGCCAGCAGCCAAGGAGGAAGGAGCTCTCCCAGAGCAACCAAAGGGGAGAGGCCTGACTGCAGGTAGAGCCTCTGATACTGGTGAGGGACAGGGCACCCTTGGTGTGGCTTGAATGATGTTATAGCCAGCCGGCTTGAATTTATGTTATAGCCCAGGGGCTTGTGTTTTGTTTGCTGTTTTAGACCACCAGTGGTTTGGGGGGGGCTATTAGGGGAAGGAGGAGGCCTCATAGGGGACCCACGGCAACATGGGGTCCCCGGCACCAGAGAGGGTGCAGCATTTGAGGGTGCACCAACCCCGGTGCCAGAGAGGGCACAGCACTTTGCAGGGCTGTGGAAAACCCAGGCACCAGAGAGGGCGCAGAGTGAGACAGGGCTGCGGAGAGCCCGAGTGCCAGTGAAGGCACAGTGCAAGACAGGGCTGCAGAGAGCCCAGGGAGGACCAGGGGGCCAAATTATAATAAGGCCCAGACTGAACAACATCAGTTCCATCTGTGAGGCTTGGGGCATGGTAAAGGGGTGGTTGGAGCCATGCATAGCCCATAAGGCTAGGGTGCCCCAAAACACACCCATTGCAGAATGGGACCCACAAGGGGTCCAGGAGCCCATGGGGTCAGAGAGTACAGCAAAACTGTGTCCAAGTTGACGTAAAGGCAGCCTCCCTGTTATATATTTACCATCAAAGACGTGGCAGGCGAGAATCAAGGGTGCCCATTGGGCCAACTTGGCACAGTAAGGGGGCCTTGGGGAGATCACAGCCATCCTGAAGGACCCCATGCCATGACAATCTGAATCAGCCAAAAAACAACGAAGTTATAGATATTTAATTGGTTCCCCGTTAAACTCTATGGCTGAATCTCCAAATCAGCTCCGAATCTTTTGAAGCTGATTCAGCTGAACTGAATCATAAAAGTGATTTGGATCTCCAAATCAAATTTCTGGCATTTGAACTGGCTGAATCCACGTCGAATAGTTCCCTATTCGCACAAGCCTACTGAGGGCACAGTAATGAAGCATCCCAATGTGCACAAAGACTAGCAAGTATTGCAGAAAACTAGCTTGGCTTAGCAAGGAGCTCTTCAGTGAGCTAAAACACAAAAAGGAATTTTACAGAAGAGGAAGCTTCAACAAACAACTGAGGAGGAGTATAAGAGTATTGCTTGGGCATGAAGGGATGAAATCAGTAAGGACAAAGTGTTATTTGGAGTTACAGCTAGCAAGGGATGTGAAGGGTAACAAGAAGGGTTTCGACAAGTATATCAGCAACAAGTGGAAGATCAGGGACATTGTGGGTCCCTTACTTGAATGGGGGAAGCAGCCTAGTGACAGATGATGTACAAAAGGATGAAATACTCAATGCCTTTTCCACCTCAGTTCTCAAAGACAGTGTCAGCTCCCAGACTACTGGGAACAAAAGAACAGGTTAGAGACTATTTTGAAAAGTTGGATTTATACACATCTGGGGCCAGGCATGGTCCACCTGAAAGTGTGAGGGAATTGGCTGGTATGATTGCAAAGCCTTTATCTTTTGAAATCTTGTGGTGAATGTGAGAGGTTCTGGATGATTGAAAAAGGGCAAATACAGTATTCATCTTTAAGAAAGGGAAGAAGGAGGATCTGGGGAAACTATAGACTGGTCAGCCTCACCTCAGTCCCTGGAAAAATCATTGAGCAGATCCTCAAAGAAGCCATTTCTAAGCACTTAGAGGAGAAGGTGATTAGGAACAGTCAGGATGGATTCACCAAAGGTAAGTCATGCCTGACCAACCTGAATGCCTTCTATGATGAGATGACTGGCTCTGTGGATTCAGATAGAGCAGTAGACAATGATATACTTTGACTTTAGTAAGGTTTTTGATATGGTCTCCCACAACATACTTGCAAGCAAGCTAAGGAAGTATGGGTTGGATGAATGGACTATAAGGTGGATAGAAAGGCTGGATTCTCAGGCTCAGAGAGTAGTAATCAGTGGCTTGATGTCTAGTTGGCAGCCAGTATCTAGTGGCGTGCCCCTTCAGTGGGGTTGGTCCTAGGGCAGGTTTTGTTTAATATCTTCATCCATGACCTGGAAGATGGAATGGAGTGCATCCGCAGCAAGTTTGCAGATGACACCAAGCTGCGGGAAGCAGTAGATGCACTGGAGGCTACGGCTAGGATTCAGAGAGCCCACCTAGCTCCCCATTTTTTTTCTCCATATGTTGTCCTTAAGACTTCAGAAATGCTTGATACCTTTCTTGTGTGAATAATGAAATGATCAATTGAATATGATCTCAAGAACCTTTCCATTGTAAATACTCTTGCAAAAAAATGTATTCATGGTACTACTGGCAATTACTCTCCTCTGTAGTTCCTAAAATGCAGTTTCCCTCACCCAACTTTACATAAGTATGTGAACAAGAAGAGTGGATTGATGTGAATTTCTCATGACTCTAAGGCAGGGATCTTGTCCTGGATTCAATAGGGGACTAATAAAGATACCCTGGTCTTTTGCAAGGTCAACTGCTTTGGGCCAGTTCCTGCAGGCTGACTGACCATGGAGAACACAATGCTTCCACAATCCTTAGCTCAGAATTAGAAGTCCTGCCATGGTTTCCAGGTTCACTGTCCTAAAGCTGGGAATCTGAAAGGGTTGGCTGTCCTAGGAGTCCTGAATCTAAGTGTAGCTCTCATGGCTTTCAAGTTCTATGCTAGGGAGTTGATGCTTGGTGCTTAAAACACCTAGGACAATTCCAAGACAGAGCAACAAAAGTGTGGAAATCTGAATAGCCCTACCATCTCAGGGTGTGAACAGTAGTTTGCTGCACCCAGTCTATGGTCACATACCTTACTTTAGGCAGAATGAATGTAGACCAAGAATAGGAGTGCAGCTCTTTTCTGCTCAAGTCAAGCCACTTGGGGGAAACTAGTTTAAATTGGGGTGGGGAGGGGCAGGCAGGTCCTGGAAGAGATTAGCAGGTCTGGAGGGAGTTGGGATGGATGGGAGCTGGCAGGTCCACTGGGGAAAGTAGTTGATGGGTCTCTGACAGGGGGAGGGAGGGGTTGCCCAATTGTTGGACCCCAGACTTAATTACCACCTAATTATGATCACCTAATTAATGGATGACTTGCTTAGTCCAGCACCCAAGTGAGGTGATTCTTGGCCTAGCACTGGCTAATGAATTGATCAGGGCATATCTGTCACCACCCAATCAACCTGGCAATTAATTATACTATAACTAAGTAAGGAAAACTTACACAAGTATATAAGGGTATCTCAAATTAAATGGTTTATTACTCAATAACAGGTGAGTATAAACAGAGTATAAGCAAGTCAATACAATCACTGAGAACAAAGAACAAACTATACAATTCCTAATTTATACTAAGCTAAACATATTCCTGTTATCTATAATCTACCTATATATATATATATATATATATATATGACTTGAGCAGCAAAGAGCTGCACTCCTATCTCTCTCTCTCTCTCTGTATATATATATATACATATAGATACATATACATACATCTATATATATATATAGATATAGATATATATAATTTAACAACACATTCAAGGTAGGTGTGAATTTTATCATAAGGAGGAGAGGAATCTTTATTAACTCAGGATTCTGCCACCTCAGGTCACTTGAGCATAGCCAGCACCATGGACGATTGCTTGGTGGTGTAATCAGAGAAACCAAACAAAAAGTGGGGAAAGTGGAAAGGAGGAGAATGGGCGATACTTACACACGAGAGAGTAGAGGGATGCTGCCTTAAGTTCTATGCACACCTGGAGGGCAAAGAACCCCGGGAGCCAACCCTGGCTACTCTCACTGGTGACCAGAAGATCCACAATGGTGGGGACCATTGGAGTCTCAACGAACATGGAGGCTCATCACCGCGTACCTCCATGGTACACTCGCCAAACCATCCTGTCACACTTCTCCGGATCGGTCACACACTCCAACTTTCACCCACAATCAATCACACTCCAATATCCTCAAACACTCTCCGTTCACCACTTGATTCCTCACAGTCACACCCGCATGCCGCAACTACCTCAGACCTGTGCACAGACACATCCAAATGCACCCGGCTACCCCCAGACATGCTC
Organism: Alligator mississippiensis; assembly: GCF_030867095.1. Classification (NCBI taxonomy): domain Eukaryota; kingdom Metazoa; phylum Chordata; order Crocodylia; family Alligatoridae; genus Alligator; species Alligator mississippiensis. The sequence continues at coordinate 35,599,957 of NC_081829.1, forward strand.
AGACACACACAGACCTGTCAATCAAGGAATCTTTTATATGGGTAGTGCACCCCACCCACCATGGCTCTGCACACAGATCATGGGTGTGCACACAGCACGTTACTCCAGTACCTTCATAGGTAGCAACTTGCACTCACTCCGCAAGACCAGGTCAGATAAAGGTCATGGACTGACTTACTTAGAACCAGACAGTTCCAACATAGACTCTGGCTCAAATTTCATCTCCAACACAATGAGGGGGCTGTGGAGCTGAAGGGGCTAAAAATAGCTCAATCAAAGTCAGGTGGCTTAGGAATAGTATAGCTCCCGATCTGGGGTGAGCAGCTGAGTTTTTCCAGACTCCAGGGCTATACTGCAAATGCATGCAGACATTTGTGAAACTGGGTTATCCCTTCCTGAGATTGGATTAAGCTCCTCTCAGTCTAACTTGGATTGTCATTTTTTGGGTTATTTGTTTGGATGAATTTTGTTCTATCTATACACCCTTAAGTCCTCCAAATGGTTTCATAATTGGTCATTTAGGTCAACCTAATCCTAACATTGTAGTACCTGTATGTACACTCACTGATTCAAACATGACTTGAATGTTTCCAACACATCTAAACATACGCATTCATCTTCAACTTGTTTTGAATTTTCTAGATACTACACTTCAAACTGTACGTGCTTTTCAAATATGCCTCCATCATGCATGCATTCAGCAGTAAATACAAAAATCATTACCAAGCAAATGGTAAAGCCCAGATTTATTCCAATTCCAAAACATGTCCAGTAATGAGAAACACCTGAAAAAATATATGAGACTATTTTTTTTTCTGTTTGGTGTTCTTCATCAGATTCTAGGAATCAAAGGAACTATAGCTTGTCAGGATCTATCCAGGAACATAAGCTTCATCAGAATAAAATGGAACAAAACTTCAGTTGTTAAAAGGGTGCAGAGGAAGACAGGGGGAAGTGATATGTACAGGTTTGAAATACAGATTAAAGAAATCTGTCAGACAATGGATAAAACAATAAAATAGACATTCATAGAATATTGTAGTAAATTGTATAATGATTAAAAAAATTAGATAAAGAATAACATATCATATATCAATTGGCTTCACCACCTCCATTGTGTCCATATTACACAATTCTTCGAAATTCTGAAACTATTAGGCCTGGGCCCTGTAATGGCTGCTAGAGCCCAGGGCCAGCACCTGTGCTGTCCCCAGCAGTATAAAAAGCTGCCCTGTCCTGGCCCGAGCAGTACAAAAAGCTGTCCTGGCAAATAGCTACTCACTCTCAGGAGCTTCTGGGTCCCAGGCAATTGGTACCTGAGGACACTACCCCTTGTGCCAGCTGGATTGCTGAAGCAGCCCAGAGAGTTCCCTGCACCCTTTACCCACTGCAGCAGTCTGACAGTGCAGTCTGCTGCCTGTCTGTGACCTGCTGCACACCTGCCATGTGTGCCCCATGCCCAGCCACCTAGGCAGCTATTGCCCGGAAGATTTCTGGGTGTGGTGGCCTGCTTTGAACTGTCAAAGCATGTCCTCCTGGCCCCATTTGGCCAGAAGGTCAGCCACAGTCATCTGGGTCCAAGGTGCCAGCTCTGAGCAGGCAGGGTCCTGCCACTGGCCTCCCTAGCAGGAATTCTGGTGTTCCCTTTTGGAAAACTGAAAAATCCCTGATTAAAAAAAACCCCAAAGTCACTCTGTAAAATACCCCAAAATCCATATTCCTCCACAGGTAAAACAAAAGTCCACTATAAAGAGAGAACGAGAGAGTGAGACAGAGATAGCGATCAGTTGGACAATGTTTTATTAAATATCTACAGTGTTAAAGCACTGGCTATTGGGGGGCTATGGCCACACAGGGGTTACAGTCCCCACACAAGGGGGGCAAATGGCCCCTGCAGGGACTACCACCCAGCCCCCTGCAAGGTCCACATGCCCCACCCCCCACTTGCACCCCCAGGTCCCCATGGCTGCCCCCCCAACCCCAGGCAGTGTCACTTAAAAAAAAAAAAAAAAGAAACAGAACCCCCCCCCCCCCCAAAAAAAAATGGAAAAAGAAAGCCTCTACTTACCCCAGGAGCAGGGGCTGGGAGGGCTCCAAGGTCCCCTGGCAGAGCTCCCTTTGGGCAGCACAGGGCAAGAGGGCCCAGGCTGGGGCCGCTGGGGCTGTTCCTCTGCCCCATGCTGTGTGGGCGGGGCTGCAAGTGATCCTGATGGCAGCTGAATTTCTGGTAAATGCCATGGGGGTTGTTTTTTAATTTGAGCATGCTGGGGTGGGGGGGGGCAGGGAGTGGAGGCCTAAGGGGGCTGGGGGAGGCTGAGGCTTGGCACAGCAGGGATCGGGGGGATTTGGGGGGCAGGTGGGGGGTGGGGGGTGGGGCCTGGCACTGTGGGATTGGGGGGGTGGGGAGCTGGGAGAGCCAGCACCACTGGGATCTAAGGGACAAGCAGGGGGTGGGGCTGGGTACTGCTGGGATCAGGAGCCTTGAGGGAGCAGGCAGGTGGGGGGCCAGGCCGGAGAGGCCGGGCACTGCAGGGATCGGAGGGCTGAGGGAGTGGGTGGTGCCAGCGGGGGTCCCCCCCCATAGTCCCTCCCCGCTCCTCCAGCCCTCCTGATCCCTTACCAGCACTGGAGCCCTGGTGCTGAAGCAGCTGCTTCAGCACCAGGGTGAGGGGCCAACCACAGAGATGCTCTGGCAGCCAGAGTGTCTCCATGGAGGACCCAGCCTCCTGTTGCCTCAGGGCATGGTCCAGGACTGTGCCCTGCTCCACTTCTTTAAACTTCCATTCTTGTAGAATTTCGGTATTTTTCCTCCCCATGCTGAAGTTTGCAGAACGGGGAACATTTTTTGTTCCCAGAAGTGCCTCTTGCCCCATCTCAAAGGGGTTTGAGACGGGGCAAGAGGCACGTGCGAGCTCATCTAGATGTGCCCAATAAGTCTATAAAGTATGAGGGAACCAATTATCTTTGCCTAGCCAGTGTCTGGTTCCTCATCCAACAAGTCTGTTCCCTCTACTCCAGTCATACTTCTGTCTCCACTGATTCCAGATGTTTTTTCATTTCCAGGTCCCTCTTCAATTTCAGTCCAACCCCTCAACCACCCTCCAACATCATTTCACAGCTCTTTTTTCCAATTTTTCCCTAGTCAGTTCTGTTTTCCCCTTGAATCCAGGCTACTAGCCAGATGTGTCTTCCTTCCACCCACTGCTGGTTCTCATTTTCAATGACTTTCTGCACCTTGCATTTAATATTCATTGGATAAAATAGATAGTTATCAATGGGATTCCTTCTGCCTCACTTAGGGGTAGAGACAGAACTTTAGGACCTATCTCTTCCATTCTGTGTTGCTTTGGGCAGGTTGCCTTCTAAATCAGCAGTGTATCAGTCTCCGGTGTATCAGTCAACCTGCTGGATACTAGAGATCAGGGACTAAACATAGACATTGGATTTTTGATACATTACAATCTGCCTGGCAACTGACTCCCCAGCCCAGCCCCTGGCTTCTTTACTTTTCATTCCATCCAGGAAGAGCACGCAGCAACTGCTGCAGCGTCCTTAGCCTGATGAAGGGTTTTTGAACCCGAAAGCTTGCTTAATAACTATTCTCCAACCATTTGGGTTGGTCTAATAAAAGATATCAAATTCACCCAAGGAACCTTGTCTGCCTATATCCTTAGACCAACACGGCTACAACCTAAACCCCTGCAACATGGAAGATATCGAATTCAGCCGTCTGAAATGGAAACTGTACAACATGAAAAAGAAAGAAGCCAGACTCATAGATTCATAGATTCATAGATGTTAGGGTCGGAAGGGACCTCAATAGATCAACGAGTCCGACCCCCTGCATAAGCAGCCGACCCCCTGCATAAGCTCAACACTCAACAGTGACATATATTTTCTAAGCCTTTGCAAGAAACACAACTTCTTTCCCCGAGGACTAAACATCTACAATCCCCTGACTACTACACACAACTCCAAATATGCTGCACAGCTATTCAGAAGAACTTCAGAGAAAATTAGAAATCATCTACTTCACCTACTCTACTCCAAAAGAGACCAACTCAGGAAGGAAATCGTCATACACTACAACAACTTAAAAGATAGAAATCCATGCATGTTCCCTGACAATATACAGCAGATACAAAGAGACTATGAAAAACTTTCTACAGCATTCATCCTACATAAAAAGAAGAAATGGGACAAATTACTCCAAGAACAAGCTCCCCAGCCACAAAACAACCATCAGAGGAACAACACCAACACCTTACGACCTTCCAACCTCAGACTTGATGAAACTGCAAGCAGCAACCAACCCACAAATACTATCAATCTCTCCACACACACGCTTACCAAAACTAAAAAATCTGTCCTTTCTAAAGGCCTAAATTTCTGTCCAGAAAAATACCCTAATAAAATACTTCAATGTGGAGAACTAGAAGAATTCTTCCGACGCCTGCGCCTCAAAGAATATTTCCACGACCAAACTGAACCCACTCCCAACAACTCATCCTCTGACAACATTCAAGAAAAGATCAATGCCAAAAAACCCCAAAAAAATCAGATTGGACACCTGGCAGTGGACGAAACCCTAACCTTGACCACTACATTGACTGCTTCAGGGAAAGAATGAACAATGAAATAATCAGCAACACACGCCACCACAACAACCTCTCTCTACCAGAGAAAAAGGCCATAGAATCTCTAAGATCTAACCACCAAATAGTAATAAAACCAGCAGATAAAGGAGGAGCCATAGTCATCCTAAACCGTGAGGATTACATAAAGGAAGCCAACAGACAGCTCTCTGACACCACCTACTACGAAGAACTACAAGAAGATCCTACTCCCCTTTTCACCAAAAAACTCAAAAATACCATCAAATCATTTCCACCAAGATTACAAGAAAAACTACAGACGTTGATCCCCCCGCTACCTAACCCAGGGACTTTTTACATGCTCCCAAAAATCCACAAACAAGGGAACCCTGGCAGACCTATCATATCCAACCATGGGACCCTAAGTGAAGAAATATCAGGTTTTGTTGAATCCATCCTAAAACTGCTTGTCACCCACAGAGCAAGTTTTGTCCAAGACACCACAGACTTGCTACGGAAACTTAAAAACATAGACCACCTTCCCAGCAACACACTCCTAGCCACCATGGACGTTACCAGCCTATACACCAACATCCCACACCAGGATGGCATCCACGCCTGCCTTACATATCTACAGGAACAAGATTACAACCCAGAATACAGACCCAAAGATATCACTGAGCTTATACACTTCACCCTCACACACAACAATTTCACTTTTAATAATCAACACTTCCTCCAGATGATGGGAACAGCTATGGGCACTAAAATGGCCCCACAGTATGCCAACCTTTTTATGAGCCACCTGGAAGAAGACTTCCTCAAGAACTGCACCATCAAACCCTTGCTGTACTTACGATATATCAATGACATCTTCATCATTTGGAGTGAGAACCGGGAATCTCTAATTGAGTTCCACCAGAAATTCAACAGTCACCATCCCTCCATCCGACTTTCTTTAGAATACTCCAGCACCAACATCCCCCTTTTAGACACAATGATCAGTATCCAGAAGGGTAAAATACAGACCACAGTATGCAAGAAACCCACAGACCAACACACATATCTGTACAGAACCAGCAATCACCCGAAACACACCAAAAAAGCTGTGATATACAGCCAAGCCCTCAGATACCACCGCATCTGTACTGAAGAGAACACCCGGGATTGCCACCTCACCAATCTTAGAAAGGCTTTCACCCAGCAAGGGCACTCCTCCAGAGAGGTAGATCTCACGTTTGAAAGAGCCACCTGGATGCCACGTGAAGCACTGCTGCAGTACAGAAGAAAAACACCCACAAATCACACACCGCTGGTTATGACCTATCACCCACCCTTGAACCTGTACGGAAAATCCTCAAAAAATTGCAACCCATATTAGAAAAAGGCCCTATTCTTAAAAAAATCTTCCCAGAGCCACCCATCCTAGCCTTCAGACAAGCACCAAACCTCGCCAACCTCATCACCAGAAGCAAACTTCCTTAACCCCAGAACACACCAAAAGGATCCAGACCGTGCCATGACAAGAAATGCAAAACCTGCCCCCACATCTCCACCACCCCCACTATTACTACACCCCACAGCAGAGCCATCAGCATCCCAGGATCTTACAGCTGCACCTCCAGGAATGTAGTATACCTCATCCAATGCACCAAATGCCCTGATGCAAGATATGTAGGAGAGACCAGACAACAACTGCGCACTAGAATGAACGCACACCGGAAATCCATCAAAGACAGAAACACCCAATTACCAGTGGGGGCACATTTCTCACAGGAGGGACACTCTCTCTCCAATCTCTCAGTCCTGATCCTCAAGGGAAATTTACACAACACATCCCAGAGACGAGCCTATGAGCTCCATTTCATCAACCTGCTGGATACTAGAGATCAGGGACTAAACATAGACATTGGATTTTTGATACATTACAATCTGCCTGGCAACTGACTCCCCAGCCCAGCCCAGCCCAGCCCAGCCCAGCCCCTGGCTTCTTTACTTTTCATTCCATCCAGGAAGAGCACGCAGCAACTGCTGCAGTGTCCTTAGCCTGACGAAGGGTTTTTGAACCCGAAAGCTTGCTTAATAACTATTCTCCAACCATTTGGGTTGGTCTAATAAAAGATATCAAATTCACCCAAGGAACCTTGTCTGCCTCAGTCTCCGGGTGGCATTTCATGTAGACAAATTAGCATTGCTGATTCACAGTGCCCAAGATCATTAAATCCTTTTGTCATGGCTGGCTAATTCAAACTGGAATTTTTCTTTTTGTGTACAGCATATAACAATGTGTATCATATAACTTTTGCACTGTGACTACAATAATAAATCAAACAACAAATCAGTTCAGGTACTTTGTGGAAACATATTGCTATGGGGAGGGTTAATAAGTTAAATAGAATCTAATGCAATTCACCCTTGTTTTGGTGGTGGTGGGGGGGGGGTTTGCAGTTAGAAATTTTGACTGAGAGGAGGTTGGCCCATTTCCAGTCTCTCTAAATTGTGGGTTCTAAATCCCTGGGCCACAGCCCAGTGCCGGACTGCGGCAGGTTGGCTGCCGGTCCACGGCATGGTCAGCTGCTGGACCAGAAGTGGCCGTAGACTGGCAAACCATGGCCCCCCAGAGCTGGGTGGAGAGGTTGCAACTCCTTCCACAGGGCCCACAACACTGCAGAATTTGCCCCCCGCCCCCTGCCTGGGGGGCGGGGGTATTATTACCTGTCTTCTGGCCACAAATTCTGTCCATGGTCAGCTGTGACTGCTGGTCCACTTCCAGGTTCACTGGGGAGCATGCAGGGGGGGCTCCCCTGCATTCCTCTGACTTGATAACTGGTGCCTCCTGGGTCTGGGGTGGCACCCGGGGTTCCCCCTGTGGCCAATTGGTGAGTTGGGAGGGGCATGGAGGGCCCCCAGCATGCTCCCCGGTGGACCTGGAAGTGGACCAGAAGTACTTCCAGTCCACTTCCAGGTTCACAGCCAAGCACGTGCCCCCCACCCCCCACACTCCTGTGGGGTTCTCCAACCACTCCAGCATGGCAGTGTTCATGAGCTGTGCCTGGTACCTTGAGGTATGTAGAAAAAACATTTAAAGCTGTGTCTATGTATGAATTGCTGATTCTCCAAATCAGCATTGAATTTTCAGATTCATACTTGGCCAAATCAAATTGGGGACAGTAATCTGAATCAGTTAATTAAATCACTGTCCCTGATTCAGTCTGAATCTGAATTGAATAGGGCCTGCTTTGCACACCCCTACTGTTTAACTCACATGTGTCAGTACAGGACCATGCAGGTGTAACAGTTACAGCATAACATCTGCTGTGCACTCCTAGGCAGCATCTTCCCCTCTCCATTAGCAGTGACTAAAATGAAATGTTATCCATAACCTCAGTCACCAACTTATTTATTTCTTTACTTATAACCAGCAGTAACCAATTCTTTAGTTTTCATCTCACTTCTGGTAAGTCTCCAAGGAGCAAGACTGCATGGCATATGAAGATACAGTTAGGAATATGCTCCCTTTTATTTTAATTGTTTGGTTCAAAATGGACTACTCTAAACTATTAAGAGTATTTACTTATTACTTTTGTCTTTCAGGCCAATTTGCTTGGATTTATAAAGCAAATTATGCAGAAAACGTTCTGTGTTAAAATCCCAATAATTTTTTTGTCTCACTAGAAAAATGTGATATACGTTTCTGTTGGTTGTATCGAAGACCACAAACAGACACATAATCTATTAAATTAAATCTCATTAGCTCCTTTCTGAGTAACCCAGGGGTAAGTCTTCACTCAGCTGATCCAACTATCTGATAGCAATTTTGGTTACACAGATTCTTCTATGAGTTCTTTGCATAATTCCAGGTTACCACAGTGATCCCAAAATGATTGTGTGTTTTTTTTCTTCTCTTCTATACTTTACATATTTCTCTCAGCTTTCAACTGAGTTTTTCTGATATTGCTGCTGATATCCAATGTAATGCATCAGTGCAAGTTTGGATCCAGGATCATGGCAAGGGGAGAGTGACCTCACCCCCTTTCCTGCATGCCCAGGAAAAAAAGCTCACTGCATATGCTCCAAACAGCCAAAATAAGGAATGCATGATTGCACCCCACTTGTCATGATCTTCAATGTCTGAGCTCACCCATATGTCAGTACAGCTCCCATGTGACATGAGCTCAGCTCACATGCTGATCAATGCAGACTCTGACTGGAGCTCCTGCTTTTGGACATCTCCAGACCCCAGGGGGTGAGTCCTGTTGCTGTTTGCACTCCCTCTCCTTCCCCCCCCCCCCCCCCCCACACACCCTCACCACTGAATTCGGCAACAGGAGAAGAAAGGAGAAAACAAACAGCAGCAAAAGTTTCCCCATGCAACTAAGGAAAAATATATAGAGACAATTACAGTATATTACTGTACTTGCATTCACGTAACCCTAATTCATCATCATAGTACAATTATAAATAGAATAATTATTCCTATTCCAATGCTATTCCCAATAGTATTATTTGCAAAGGCTTTACTTTGTGCTCAATATGTCAGTTGTTCTGTTTTGTGAAGAAGAAAAGGAATGCTTAAAGACAGCTGTTTTCTACAACACATGTGACCTGACAAAACTGCCATTGGCATCAGCTGGACTGGCTCTTAATAATATATCATCCTCCTTGTTGGCAGGCCTTCAATACAAGAATGACAATCTTCCATTAAATAGGAAAGTCGTCAGTGAGTCCGTAGATGACGGGGGAGGCCAATCCAAGATCCTCATGACTGCAGATATGGCAAATAGTTTTGGAACGAATGATTAGATCCTGCAGATATCAGGTCACAATTCTTTCCCTTTTTCTAGCCACCATCATAGTGAGCTAAGCTCATTCAAAATGACTGATGCTTTGTATATCACAGTGCCACAGAGGACCACTCAGTGCTTAAGTCTCTCAGGTACTGATGTTAAAGTTGCATTTCTTCAGATTGACCTTCAAAGTGTTCTTGAATCTCTGCTTTTGCCTACTTGTTGTGATGACCATCAGTGAGATGGTCATCACAGGACATGTTGTAGTACCTGGTTATTAGGCATCCTTATGACATGTCCTGTCCAGTGGAACTAGTGCCTCATAAACAGAAAAAATTAACAGTGAAAGAAAAAGTTGTGGGAGGACAAAGCAAAAAAGATTCAAAGTTTTGCCCACCTCTGTGGCATGCATAGTTTCTGTAGTGCAACAAAAGCTATCTGTGAGCCAAGCACACAAGGAGTCATTGTTCTGTGGTTCAAGGATGGATCAACACTCTTTAAAGACAGCTCCAGCATCAATGCACATTGGAAGGAGCCCTTTCAAGAGCTCCTGACCTGATATTCTAATGTAAAAGACAATACCATTGAAGTTTTCCACAACACCCCAGTAAGGACTACCTGGCAGAGGCCTTGAAATCCATTAAGCAAAATAAGCATATGGTTCTGACAGAATACCAGCTGAAATGTATAAACAAGGTGGAAAAATTTTCTCTCACCAAGTCTGCATTGTTACTAGGGGTGTGCGAAATGGGTCATATTTGATTTGGATTTGGATTAGGCCTGAACTGGGGACAGTGATTCAATTTGTTGATTTAGATCACTGTCCCCAATTTGATTCAGCCGAATCCGAATCCGAAGATTCGATGTTGATTCGGAAAATCAGCAATTCAGCCATAGACACAGCTTTAAATGTTTTTTCTATGTACCTCAAGGTACCAGTGTGGCTCGTGAATGCTGCGATGCTGGGGCTGATGGATTGTCCCACAGGAGTACTGAGGAGCCACCACAGGCTCGGTGGTGAACCCAGAAGAGGATCGGGTACTTCTGGTCCACTTCCAAGTCCACTAGGGAGTGTGCAGGGCCCCCACCCCCCCAAGCCTCCCCAGCTCAGTGATCGGCCGCAGGGGGACCCTGGGTGCCACCCAGGCCCAAAAGGCACCTGTTGCCAAGGCAGGAGGGTATGGGAGGGACCCTCCCATGCACTGCCTAGTGGACCTGGAATTGGACCAGAAGTGCTTCTGGTCCATTTCCAAGTCTGCTGCCAAGTGCTCTGGGGAACCGCCTGTGCTCCTGTGGGATACTCCATCTGCCCCACCATCTCAGCATTTCATGAGCTGCCTGGTGCCTCAAGGTATGTAGAAAAATTATTTAAAGCTTTGTGTGTGTCCAAATACCTGAATCTTTCAGAATCAATTCAGAGGGTTCCGACTTGATTTGGAGAGATTAAAGGGTCTCCTGATTCAGATTTGGAGATTTGGCCACTGAATCAGGCTGAATCTCCGCCAAATCAAATCAGGGACTGAAGCTTCATACAGCCCTAATTTTTACTATTAATATCTGGAAACATAATAATATATAAGGACATGTACAATGGCAAATTGAGGTTAAAATATTGTAGTCACAAGCTGCTTACTCTGACATACATCTTTAGTCAGCTTAACTTCTTAAAGAAGGGCTAGTGATTGCTAAGAAATGCTCCAAAGCACAGAAGCCTATAATCGTGCTATTGCAGTATTTCTGAATAGTCCTTTTAAACTGCATGTGGTGATGACATTCATAGCCTGCTCCTACTACAGTAAATAGACACAGAAGAAAGTCCAAAGTAACTTCTGGGCAACTGTTCTTTAATATTAATTTATTCTGGGGCTGTGACTCAACTATACTCTGAAACAGAGCAGGCAAGCAGAGTGAGAAGGGAAAGGAGTAGAGGCAGAGGTAAACCTTAGTTTTGTTTCCTGTTGATTGCTGGCCTCTAACCAAACCAGCATATGATGGGTGAGGATTTACTTGTGGTATTGTCTAGGAGTAAGTCACTGCATCCCACAAATAAATGTGAATAACAGTGTCTCTGGGGGCTACTCCTAGTGGAACTGCTACAAAGCCATCCCCAAGTTTGCTTCACAGACTTTAAATAACAACATTCCAATGTACACCATTATATAATATTTCTTCTGCATGCAGCTATGCTTATGGATTTTCTCTTCAGCCTAAATGAGAGACTAAAACCATTTTAATCTCTTGGTCTGGCAATAATATGACTAAGCTCAGCAAACTTGTAGCACCAGAGCATATCAATAAAATTTGCAAAGTTCTGCCATTAAAGTTACTCAACAAAAGCTTCAAGCCTTTCTTCAAGAAATTACTACCCTGATACACAGTGATGGAAATTCATAGATTCATAGATGCTAGGGTCGGAAGGGACCTCAATAGATCATCGAGTCCGACCCGCTGCATAAGCAGGAAAGAGTGCTGGGTCTAGATGACCCCAGCTAGATACTCATCTAACCTCCTCTTGAAGACCCCCAGGGTAGGGGAGAGCACCACCTCCCTTGGGAGCCTGTTCCAGACCTTGGCCACTCGAACTGTGAAGAAGTTCTTCCTAATGTCCAATCTAAATCTGCTCTCTGCTAGCTTGTGGCCATTATTTCTTGTAACCCCCAGGGGCACCTTGGTGAATAAATACTCACCAATTCCCTTCTGTGCCCCCGTGATGAACTTATAGGCAGCCACAAGGTCGCCTCTCAACCTTCTCTTGCGGAGGCTGAAAAGGTCCAGTTTCTCTAGTCTCTCCTCGTAGGGCTTGGTCTTCAGTCCCTTAACCATATGAGTGGCCCTTCTCTGGACCCTCTCCAGGTTATCCGCATCCTTCTTGAAGTATGGTGCCCAGAATTGCATGCAGTATTCCAACTGCGGTCTGACCAGTGCCCGATAGAGGGGAAATATCACCTCCTTGGACCTATTCGTCATGCATCTGCTGATGCACGATAAAGTGCCATTGGCTTTTCTGATGGTTTCGTCGCACTGCCGACTCATGTTCATCTTGGAGTCCACTAGGACTCCAAGATCCCTTTCCACTTCCGTGACACCCAGCAGGTCATTCCCTAGGCTGTAGGTGTGCTGGACATTTCTCCTCGTTGAACTGCATTCTGTTGTGTTCTGCCCACTTGTCCAACCTGTCCAGGTCTGCTTGCAGCTGTTCCCTGCCCTCCGGCGTGTCCACTTCTTCCCATAGCTTTGTGTCATCTGCAAACTTGGACAGAGTACATTTCACTCCCTCGTCCAAGTCGCTGATGAAGACATTAAAGAGTATCGGTCCAAGGACTGAGCCCTGCGGGACCCCACTGCCCACACCCTTCCAGGTCGAAACCGACCCATCCACCACGAAACAGGCTGCACAACTTACGCACAGATGCATTCCCTGTATTTTTGGGCATTAGACCAAGTGATATAAGAAGACAGATCCCAGCCATTACTGGTAATAGATGCAAGAGATGACAAAAATCACCTACTCCATCATTTATTAACTAACCTGAACATATGGAGGGTTAGGAGGCTTAAAAATCATAAACCATTTGTACATGAAACCCACAAGCTCCCAGAAGAGATTGGGGATGCTGAATCAAATCTCTGGGCAGCAACGGAGTGGACCAACTACCGGGAAAGATCAGACCTGTTCCTACAGCATTTTGTACGAACACCAAAAGTGTCCCACTTGGCACGACCTTGACAGAGAAGCATGGATCAAGCTGAACAGACTGAGCTCTGGATACAGATGCTTCAAAATAACACTTCACAAGCTGAACATCTTGGACAGCCCCCTGAGTGAATGCAGTGTCCAACAGACAGCACACCCCTTAATAAAAAGTTGCAATCTTTACAAAAGCCCAAATGGGCCTGATGGAATCTGTGCATTGAGCGATAATATCAGACAGTGATGCATATATGTAGAAGTTGATATCTGACGCCATACAAAAGAAGAAGGGGATGATTCATAGTGTTCAGGAATACAGATTGATTTTGCCAATCTTCTGTCAGTCAGGAGTTAGGTTTGCAAAATGAAAAAATGAGTGAATTCTATTGCGGCTTCATTTTATTTATAAACCATTCTCATAGGGATCAGTGTGAGGATTAATGTTAAGGCTTGAATGACCGCTCCCCAAGAAAGACCAGTAGTTGGGAGCTGATGCAGAGAAAATATTTTTGAGACTCTTCTTGAAGTCTTCCGCTTACATTTTGTTTCATTGATGCAAATAGGGTTGGCATCTCCTATCCCAGACTTTCTGTCCGGCATGTCCCCAAGTATCACTCTCACTTGCTTCCTCTGCCTGATCTGCTGCTCTGCTTTTTGCTCTTTACTCTGTCTTCTTGCCCCATCTTCTCTTATTTTCTGCTTCCTGATCTGTGCTCCCTTCCTGATCTCCTGCTCTGCTTTCTGCATCCTATCTTATCAGTTGCTGTGCTGTCTGTCCCCTCCCTGATCTGCCAGGTGTCACAGAGGCTGACCGTGCCGCTTGTGGCACTTGAACTCCAGGTTGGCCACCCATCGTATCCTACCCTATGCTTTCTCTAATTGTATGTACTTCGAGTTCATTCCTACATCCTCAATTATACTATTAGGTGTAAAAATTAATTCCTCTGACATGACATATTTGAAAAGAAAATCAGACAGGCAATTCTATTTAGACTTCAAGGATAGTAGGCAGTTTTATTTCTGATGCAGTGTCTAATTTATTTTCTCATCAAGACTAAAAATATTTGTCATATGCTTTGTTATTCAAGCCAGTATGGGAAAGGTACTCAATTATGTACATTCCTGTAGTGAGCACATATTTCAGAAAGAAACAGCATCTGGATTAAAGCACTAATACCAAATGAAATTTAAGGGATGATATGATGGAACAATTATAAATATTTTATACTTTTGCATTTGCGAACTGCAGTTTTCTTTTGGTGGAGGAAGCAACTTTTTAAAGTGTAAATGTTTGCAGTTTTAAAAAGTAGCATCTTTACCACATCACTGGAGTATGCAAAAAGCTTAGCAATTGCATTACCCTATCGCTGAAACATAACCACTACCCAGTAGTTTAAATCAAATACCCTATTACTTTTTCACTTCTGTATGCCTCCCCTCCCCCCCCGCCTGAAAAACAAAAACAACCAAAACCCTGCTAAATTTGTGCAAATGAACTTACCTGGTTAATTAAGTGTTTAACGTAGTTGTCAGCATGGATTCCCACTTTATCTTCTGCTCCTTTTTAAGGGAGATTAACCTTTCTGATCCCATCGATTACCTATCAACAGCAGTTCTATTAAGGATTGTTCACTGTATGACACTTATGACCTACCCTTCCCTTCCAAAAATCCCTGAGCTTAATGCTAGGGCAGATGACATCCATAATCGATTACTTAAAAATTCCCAGTAATGGGCATGTGGATATCTACTGCAATTGCAAATATGCAAATCTTGAAAGAACAGAACACTATTTGTTTTCTGCAACCTTTGGATCTTGAATTAAGTCTGATTCCCAAGGTAAGAGTTAAACAAATATTTTAAAAAAGGTTGGCCAAGTTAAGTTTGAATGCTATTGATGGTTTCAGTTTAGAAGAGCATGCTTCAGGTTTGACTCCCGCTATGTCTGGCTTTTATCTGACATGTAATCATAAGAAAAACTAGTTTTGGAGAAGAATTGTTACTAGCTCCAATTCAGTGTGACAGTTCCTTTGTCCTAACTCTTTCCAAGGCAAATACACCACCCAAATCCTTTAAGCAGCAACAAAAGATTAAACACAAAATTCAGTTTTCAGATACAAAAAATACACCGATAGTAACACATATCAGTAGTTATTTAGAAATCACATAGAACAAAATTAGATCATTTAGAGTTGGAGGTACTTGAAAGAATACATTGTCCTTAGTCAAAATTCTACACAAAAGGCAAAGATATCGGTATCCCATGCATTTAAAAATCTAATCTATAACTACTTCAATCAAAAACAGGAACAGGTAAAAGAAATGTAGAGACAGGTAGGTAAAAAACAAAACAGACAACCTAGTAATGGCTTGAATGGAAAAATCTTACTGAATACAACCTCACTTCTTGCAAATATCAAATAGAAATCATGCTGTGGGTTTGCTACAATTTCCCTGCTAAAACATTTAAGTGGCACTTAATAGGAATTTTAGCAGTTCAAGTTACTGAGAACCATCTTATTCCACCTGTCCAGATCTTGTGAATCACAGCAAACATGCTGAAATGTATGGCTCCTGGGGAGATCATAGGTGTCAGCCAGCCTATAGGTTTTCAGGATACTCCAGGAAGTCTAAAGCCTTCATCGTCCACACTAGGGAATACATGGCCTTTCCTCACTGATCCCATATCCAAAGGAGGACCATGTGGAAACTTCCTGAAAAAGGATGGGAGGATGGAATGCTTCTTAGGAGCATGGAGCATAGGCCTTAAGACAGCTTTGAGGAAATGGGCAGTTCCTCTGACACCTTCCCAGGTGTAGATGGCAGAGCAGGAAGAACATTGTTGTCACTAAGGTGACATGATATTCACAATTCATTCAGATACTGAACCAGAAGCATCAGTGGCCTCTTTTTATCTTTAATATCACCCCTCACACTCAAACATGTGTTCCTAGCTTCTTGTGACAAAAAGTCATGAGAACAAACAACTCCCTGGTGAGTGCCTCAGAGCAGGATTAGTGTTACCTTGGGGAGGGAGTGTTGGTCTAACCCTCCATTCTCCAGAGTGGGGACCTGATTGTGCTTGGTGCGTTGAAAGGATCTGCAGACTCTGATAGAGCTTTAGAGTCTGGGAAGTATGGTCCCACCCTCAGTGGGTGAAAGACATTCCTGGGTTGAGGTGCTCTCTGCCATGATATTGCATAGTTATGAGGCATGTTTGAAGTGCTCAAGATCCTCAAATTAGTGAATTAAAGAGGAGGAGACCTCTGTAACATTGATCCTATCCATGTGCTATTTGTGAAGCTCTTTCAGCAGTGCTTTCTATCTGAATGAAAATTCTGCCTGTCATGTAAGTTGTTGCTGTAAAGACAACTGTGAAAGAATACCCTAAAGGTTCTTGGCAATATGCTGCAGGAGGCCATGTCTTCTGCGCTGGTCCTGTGAATACATTACTAGGTGTTCAATGTGCCTGTCCCCCAATGTCAAAGGTTTCTTTGGTAAATTTTCAGATGTCACCAAGGTGACTGGAACTGCAGACTTGAAAATAACTGATGTGGTCAGCCTAGCCCTGCAGGGGAAGTGTGTCCCAGCAGCCAGCTAGCCTGCCCCCTCCTCCTTTCTAGTCTGCCACTCTCGAATCTTACCTACTATGCCTTGATGAAATCAATTAAGTGGGAAGCATCCAGAGCCTTGAAATAGGGTTTCCTTTGTCCACTTGGCTTCCCTCTTGCACACTCATCCAGGCCCTGAGCCTCCCAGCCATGGCCTGATTTGCTTTAGCTCCTCCCTTCTGCCCTGGGCCCATGCAGTCTGACCTCATCTGTTCAGCAGCAGAAGCCCAACTGGGAATTAGGCTCCACAGTAGGACTCTGGCCCTCCAGGTTCCCCAGCCTAAGAGGGGATAAATCCCCCTGCCCTCTCTCCCTGTCTAAGGCTGGGTACAGACAGTCAAAAAGCCCAAGGCTGAATTAATTCAGTCTTTGCAGGTTAGTCTAAGCTGCATGGATTAAATTGAAGCAGACGTGAACAGACATTTACCTTTGATTCAGGAAATGCAGCTACATGCCTGCAGTGGCTCAGGCTAGAAACCACAGGGCACTAAAACACAGCTTTCTGGCTGTGTGTTCCCTTCCTCTTCCTGCTGCCTCTAAGGTCTCTGGGATTTTCAGTCCAGAATTACGGTAGCAGGACTCTGAATGGTATTTTATAACTTCCTCTTCTTCTTGGTGCCTCTGGGATTTGTAGTCCACAGTTGCAGCCAGCAGTAAGTTTGAGTGGGGGAAGAGGTGTTTAACTCCCCTCCTTCGCTCTGCACCCCAGCTGGGGCTTGCCTGGTTAGGGGCAGTGCCCCCACTCTTCTCCCTGCAGACTGGACTGCATCCCCAGCTGGGCTTGCCCTTCCCCACCCCTTTCTCAGCCAGCCCTCACTGCTCCAGCTAGGGAGCTGAGGGGTACAGCCAGCCCTGCTCTCTGGAGCAGGCATCCCAGCCCAGCCCAGGGCTAGATAACATGCTGGGATGATGCAGGACTGTGATTTAACATGAACCAGGAAGGGGTCTAGGACAGAAGTTTCATAAATCAGTTTGACCCAAATCAGTTAAGTCTGATACTACATTCAACAGGTTTATCATAAACCAATTTCAGACATTTTGAAACTGGTTTATATGCACTGAGTTTCTGTTCTGCTACAGGTTTAAACCAGTTTCTGATCACTTAAACCAGTTTACGTGTAACTTTTGTCACTAGCTTAAGACTCCTCTCCTTCAAGGGGTGAAAACTTGTAGAGCACTTTAAAGCACCTACAAAGTGATCTCCACCTCCCCTAACAGTCACTCCTACAAAACAGAAAGGAAAAAATCCCAACTGAAGATTCTTCCCCTGTTTTGGGGTAGCAGATACCATACTGTCTTTACTCTGGGTTTTGCCCTATGGGCCTGCTGTCTAAAGTACCCAGAAAGAAAAAGGGAAAATGGCAACAAAGCACACTCCATTTTCCAGGGGTATTCACAACAGCATGCATTCAGGCTCTCTCTCCCTCCAGCAGGGACCACCTTGCCTTCTCCATGATCAGGGCTCCACTGCCCCTCCAGACTGAGGGTAATCCTATTTACCCCCTGAGCCCTGTCCCTTCTAGCCAGCCTGTATTAGCCAGTTTGAGCACAGGGGCTGCTCGTTAGTCCCAGCTCTGCCAGCTGCTTTTCCCTGGGCCACAAAAAGCCTTCCCATAAGCCTTGCCAGTTCTGCTGGGTTCGTATCCCTGCCCCAGTAAGAGGGGAGGATTGTTGCACTGGCTAGACTGCAGTAGTGCAGAGAAGAACTTGGAGATTATAGTGGATTATAAAATGAACATGAGCCAAGAGTGTTCTCTTATTACTAAAAAAGCAAACCTAATACTGGGTTGTATTAAAAAGAGCATTGCTTGCAAA
This sequence comes from Alligator mississippiensis, assembly GCF_030867095.1. Lineage (NCBI taxonomy): Eukaryota > Metazoa > Chordata > Crocodylia > Alligatoridae > Alligator > Alligator mississippiensis. Next base: position 35,618,456 of record NC_081829.1, read on the forward strand.
TCAAGGGAAGTGATTCTCCCTCTATATTTGGCACTAGTGAGGGCTTACTGTAAATACTGTGTCCAGTTTTGAGCCCCACACTTCCAGAAATAAGTAGAAAGATTGGAAAGAGTTCAGTCGAGAGAGACAAAAATGATTAGTGACCTGGGAAGTGAAACAGGCTAAAAGAACTAGGATTATTTAATCTGGAGAAGAGAAGACTGAGGGGAGATTTGATAATAGCCTTCAAATGAAGGGCAATTAAAAAGAGGATACAGATGGGCCTTGCTCTACTGAGAGGCCTAATTTTAATGTGCTTGCCAAGTGATGTTTTCATTGGTTGCCTCCATTGTTACCTGAATCGTATGTTGTGGAATGTCAATGATGTCACTATTGGGTTCTACTTTACATGTTCTTTTTCAAATCTGTGACATCAGAACATCACCTTCCTATACTGATATGCCAACTAGTCACAGCATGTGACATGGAGCTCAGACAGACAATAATTACACAGCAAGGGTGGCAAAAGATTTTTCCCAGGAATGCTGCATTTGATGTAGATGCAGAAGCCAAGGATGGAAAAGTTATCAGAGTTACTTAGCAACCTAAAGTTGGCCAGATGCCCAGAACAGGAGCTGGTTCCTGTTTCCAAGAGGAAGTCTTTGCTTCTCAGCTTGCTGCTCAAGTACTCCTCTTTATTTACAGTTAGTGTGCATATGTGAACTCTTTTAGATATTGTCTAACAGAAAGCTGCCTTTGGAGGCATTCATCATGAACAAAAATAGATTTCAAAGAACGTTTCAGCATGTGTTACCCTCTGTCAACCTCTTTTGTTTCTTGGCATTGAACTCTGTTCCACCTGCAATACCCACCTAAATGCTAGGGCTGTGTGAGGCTTTGGACAGAGCTTCGGATCCGGAGAAGCTTAGGACACTTTGGGGTCTGAAGCAGCATGTTTGGGTTGAAACACTGGCCTCATTAGGCTTCCTGAAGCACTTCAGAGCTTCCGAAGCGCTTTGGAGCTGCCTTGGAGCCACCTTGGAGAACCGGCCAAAATATCTATAACTTTGTTGTTTTTTTTTGTCCAATTTGGATGAGGTTTTCAGGGTGGTAGACTGCATAGAGCATGAAGCCTGCCAAGTTTCAGGAAGATTGGTGCAGGGGTTTGGGGGGAACTGCACCCCAAATTCTTGAAAGCAAAACTGCTGTCATGTCTGTGTTACAACACAGGGGAGTCAAAACTGCAGGGCTGGTAGCTCTTGCTGAGGCTACAAAGGCTTCCAAGTTTCAAGAAGATCGGTGCAGGGATTTAGCGGGAACTGCCTCTCAAGCTGTGGACAAGCAAAACTCGTGCCATGGGTGACACTGTGTGTGTTAAGGCGCAATGGGGTGACAGCTGCAGGGATGGCGACCCCTGCTGCGGCCACAAAGCCTGTTAGCTGTCGAGGAGATCAGTGCAGGGGGTTTCTGGGGCCCTGCACCCCTCGCTGCTGACAGGCCACACTTGTGCCATGGGTGCTTGTGGGACTGACTGTCTCTGTCTTGGGGAGTAGGAGACACTACTACAGGCCTGGCTGCTAAGCTACCGTGTTACCAGTTACCAATCAATTGTGAATCACTCAGGGACCAGCTCAATACACAGGGCCTAGCTAATGTAGCCAGTTAATTACCATCAATTAGCACCTACAAAACCAGACTAAGGAGAGGAAAGAGTCAATACAGACAATCAACTGCCCCAGGATAGACACAGTCAGTCCCACAAGCAACCATGTCAGTTTTGTCTGTCAGCAGCTAGGGGTGCAGGGCCCCAGAACCCCCCTGTACTGATTGCCTTGACAGCTGGCAGGTGTCACGGCCACAGCAGGGACCACCATCCCTGCAGCTGTCACCCCGCTGCACCTTAACACGCACAGGGTCACCCATGTCATGGGTTTTGTTTGTCTGCAGCTTGAGGTGCAGTTCCCCCCAAACCCCTGCACCAATCTTCTTGAAACTTGGCAGGCTTTGTGGCCTCAGTAAAAGCTACCACCCCTGCAGTTTTGACCCCTCCCCACCCCCAGTGGTGTAACACATAGACGTGACAGGAGTTTTGCTTTCAAGATTTTGGGGTACAGTTCCCCCAAAACCCTTGCATCGATGTTCTTGAAACTTGGCAGGCTCCATGGCCTCACCAGGGGCTACCACTCCTGCAGTTTTCACTCCCTGTGGTGTAACACACAGCCATGACATGAGTTTGGCTTTCAAGAATTTGGGGTACAGTTCACCCCAAATCTCTGCACGATATTCTTGAAACTTGTCAGGTTTTATGATCTCAGCAGAGGCTACCATGGCCGGATCTCCAAGGTGGCTCTGAAGCTTCAGAGCCGCTTTGGCCAGATCGAGGCAGAAACCTGGTCCAGAGCTCCAGATTGGATCACTGCCATCTGAAGCAGCCAGATACGAAGCCGGATTGGATTGCTGCTGACTCGCAAAGGCCTACTAAATGCTGAGGTTTCCAGGATCTCAACTGGCATGAATTAGTGACCCTGCCTGTCAAGAGCAAAAGAAAAAAAAGATTTCTTTTGTGATTTCTCAGTTGGTCTAATAAAAGGTACCATCTCTGAACTAAGAGGTCTAGATTTTTTCATTTCTTTTTATCTCAGACCAACACAGCTACCAAATACATCCCTGACTCTGCCTGTGACATGGGTCTATGTGAGAAGCTGTAAGCAGGAGCCACTGGGATAAACTTATGTGGCAAGCTCTGTATATTCTTGCAGAGCCTGACATAGACTGGGTTCCTGGGATCCAAGGAGGTAGCAGGACAGGAGAATAGGGGCCAGGAAAAGATTGAAATGGGGGAAAATGAGGAGCACATTTTGAGTCTGCTGGGTCTGTCAGAAGGTACCTGTGCCTAAGTGAAGGGGTCTGCTAATGCTGTTCTGGAGTAGAATAGGAGCCTGGATGGACTCAGGCACCTAAGTGTGATTCTATTCCACCCTGTTCAAGTCTGAAAATCTATTAATGCATCTCTTTTGTAACACACCATCATCCTACACTTAAAACTGAGACACAAAAAAGCACTGGGTGTGAGGGAGGAGAAGAAGGAGGAGGAGGAGGACAATGTCCCACCTACCTCTCGCATTAACTGTTTTTATGGACTTGAAGAGAGTGGAACAGAATTGCAGTTAGCCTCTAACACCATTTACACATCTAATAGGTGGAATAGACTCTGGCCCTATATGTCTCCATTACTAGACCCTGAAATAAGTACAGCAGTCCCAGGGAAAGGGCAGCCTAATTTTCTCTTCCATGGATTGAAACTCTGTTATTCTTTGAAGAGAAGAAGAGAGCAGTTCTTGCCCTGTACAATTCTGGCACTGCCTTCTGACAAGTGAAGCAACAGAAATTTGATTCTGGTTTGGTAGGTACTGAGCATTACTTCAGGCTGTAGTCCTCTTTCTCAGTGAGCCTATTGAGAGGTTCTGGTGTGTAGCATAGTCCAACCCTTCCCTACCCAGATGTGCTTCCCAGAGCATCAGCTCTACATGGATCCACATTAGCCAGCTCCAAGTCTACAACTCTTTTAACTTGCCTGTGCATCCCAAGTCTAGTGCCATGAGCTGTGCAATTGCACTTCCTCCAGAGAGGCTGCAGGGAGAATTCTGTGGGCTGGGTGAGGTTCAAGGACAAGGGGGGTGCATCTATGTCCTTGGTGTGGTGTTTCAGTAGCCAGTAGCCAGCAGTGTTCTGAGAAGAGGTAGCTTCCTGCATCTTCTTAGAGCTTCTTGTGAGCAAGCCCTCTGAGCAAAGTATGGGGGCCTCCCCTGAGTGTGCAATTTCCAAGGATGTGGAGCAAAGTTCTTTCTATAGCTCCAGAGAGCCTGCAGCATGAGGCAGCTCCAGGTTGGTATACTCTTGCTCTCCCTCTAGACCAGTGATTCTCAGCCAGAATCCCTGGGGTGTCTTGAGATCCTTTTAAGAGTACTACGGGGAGGAGCACACAACTTTAACACTGTTAGGTGTGCAAACATGACACACAAGACAAACCTAGAGACTTCAAATAGGAACCCACAGTATTAAAAAGATTCTGACCTGTTGTGATCTTTCTGGGTCCTTTGCAACAGAAAAAATGTTCTATTAAGTTTCCATAGTCAAAAAACAAGAGAAAACTAGGAGCTGGCATTTCCAAGGGATGCCTTGAGTGTAACGAGGAGTGTCATGAGTCTCAAAAGACTGAGAACCACTACTGCTCTCAGGCAGGTCTAGAATTATATCAGGCATCCCAATGTCAACATAGGTTAATGTACATTTCCACCAGGAAGAATCAAAACTGACCTCTTAGTCCACATCCAGATGTGCAGGGGCATGTACGCAGTGACAAAAATAGTAGCGGCACAAATTTCTGCCACTACTTTTTGCCGCAGCGCACGTCCCTGTGCGTGCTTTGTTGAGGGAAAAATTCTGCCACTTCAGGCAAACTGCCCTTGCCAAACTTCTCCCAGTTCCCGGCGCACTGCAGAAACTGGGGCGCAACTGAAGGAGCGGAGATGCTGGCAGCCCGAGTGTCACCCTGGATGACAAGCCTCTATGTCTGCCAGTGCACTCTCCTGTTTTTCCAGCACTTTTTTTGCTACTGGGATTTCCCAGTAGCAAATTTTGGCTTTGCGCTGCAAATTTGCAGTGCAGGACATGTTTCAACATGCCTGTGGTCAGTTTGTTGCTCCACAAAGAGGTTTATGGTACTACAAACTGCATATCCCTGCTCATCTGGACATAACCTCAGTGTGTATTAGGTAGCCCACTGAAACAATGGGAGATCTATGTCTGTGTTAAGGGGAGTAGGATTGCTCTCCTGACCCTTGACATGTGGCATTTCAAAGAGTTGTTATTGAGTTTGTGGATACCTAGGGATATATTAGGATCTGGCATTTAGTTAGTGTTAATATTCAAACGGACATGTCTGAAGTAATAAAATATTAAGGGACAGACTGTGACAACGGTAATATGGAAGGCAATGGGGTTCCTTACAAACAACTTTGCTAACCTCAATGGGATACTTTTGATGTAAAGGCTTCTAATTTTGGATAAATATGTCAGAATGCAACCTTAATTTTATTTACACCCACTCCAGAATCCATCCTGTTTCTTCTACAATTCTCAATCATCAATGCAGGATAAAAAAAATAAAAATAAAAACATGTCCTTAAACCCACTAAAAATGCACAAAAAATTACTCACATCAATCTTTGCAGTATTCCATCACTTATTTCTTGAATATGCTAAAACACTACTAGATAGTTTCCTTCAGTTAATCCTATGTAAATGCAGATGACTGATACATCAGTGGAAGAATCTTATCTTAGTTTAGCATAGATTATGTGAGGTACGTGGCATTTCATATCTTTCTTTCCCATATGTCAATTTTTTCTAGCATAGCCATGACAGGTATTGTAGCTTCAATTGTTAAAACTCACTATTTTATACACAGTAGGGTAAATTATTGAAAACATGAGCCTTAATTCTAAAATTAAGATTTCTAAAGTTACTAACATCTGATTTCAACTTGACACTTAGGCCAAGAAAGTTATCCTTTAAGAAAACGAATGCTACTTTGGCCCAAAATACCATAATGTTTCAGCTTCAGCACAGACATCTTAGATTTCTCTGAACAACTCTCCACATTGTAACATACAGTGGCAGGACATGTCCTGTTCAAATGGGCAAGAACAGACTTCCATTTATGATGTAGTCATGAGGATATGGGGACTGCAGATGGAATTACAATGTATTTGGGCTGGGAAAAATGTAAGTGGCTTCCAAAGTAAGTACACTTGGGAAAACTTAGTGGTCTTTATACAAATACCACCTAAGAGTTCAATGTTAATGTACAGCAAAGAAAAATGCCTAGGGGCATCTATACACATGCAGTGAGGCTGTTTCAACACGCTGTACTTACAGTGAGTCAGAATAGACCCAGTTAATTGAGTCTGCTGGAGCATGGTAATTACCATGCTCCAGCAGATTCCAGCATCATGTGTATTACTGTCCCAATGCTGAAAAATGGTGGTGGGGGCACTTTAAAGCTCATTTGATGAGCTTCAGTTAAAGTGCCCCACCACCATTTTTCAGCAAGGGGAAACTGATACACATGATGCTCCAGGTGCTTTAATTAGAGCAGCTCTTGGAGCCACTCTAATTAAAGCGCCCCCACACCCCACTCCCAAAGCATGTCTATAAAAGCCTCATGAGTTTGGAGAGTCTCCGAAGCAAGAAATGCTTTTCTGATCTCAGAAACTACAATGATAGAGCCATAAGCATTTTCGCTTCGCATTTATTTCCTTTTGTTTTAGTAGATCTTCATCTTTTCCTAATGTAGTTGTTTGGTTTTTTGTTTGTTTTTTATCAAAGATCCTTTGGTCTAAGACTGGTTAGAGAATCAGACTTAAAGGCCGACTTAAAGGCATCCAGTTCTTCCAAGTGACTCTGCACCATCTCAGGGTCTACACATGGAAGTCTGGCGCCTTGCTGCTGCCTCTCTACAACCCCAGTGAGAGACTTGTCATGCCCCTCACTTAGGAACACTAAGGCAAAGAATTCATTGAGGAGTTCAGCCTTGTCCCCCCTGTCCGTCACCAATTGTTTCTGCCCATTTAGCAGGGGTCCTATTCCTTCCTGGACCTTCCTTTTACTCCCTATATATCCAAAAAACAATTTCTTGTTGTCTTTTACTTGGGTTGCCATCCTCAGCTCCATGGTAGCTTTGGCCCGTCTAACTGCCTCCCTACAAGCAGAGGAGAGCAGAGGAGTTGGATATACTTGGTTTCTGTGTCCTCCTAGATCTGTTTTTCCCAAACAGCACAACATTTGTTGTAAAAATATTCTACACTGATGTTTCTGAAGGCAACTATCAGATGGGGTGTATACATATGGTACTAACTTTCTGACCGTTAACCTGACTTAATTTTTTAAAGTTGACTTAGATGTCAGAGCATACACATGTATGGGGAATATAGATTTCATAGACATTAGAGCTGGAAGGGATCTTGCAACATCATTGGGTCCAGCCCCCTGCCTAGGGAGCAGGAAGTCAGCTGGAGTCAAATCATCCCAGCAGATAAGCATCCAAGTGTTTCTTAAAAGTGTCCAGAGAAAGTGCTTGCACCACTTTTGGAGGGAGTCTATTCCAGGCTCTGGGGACTCGGATGGTAAACAAGTTTTTTCTTATGTCCAGCCTAAAACAGTCTTCCAGGAGTATGTGACCATTAGACCTTGTCTTCCCTTGGGGTACCCTGGTGAACAGACGTTCTCCCAGTTCCTGAGGCACATCCCTTATATACTTATAGGCTGTCACCCCTGATCCGTCGCTTCTCCAGACTGAACAGTCCCATGGCTCTCAGGCTCTCCTCATGGGGCCTGCTCTCTTGTCCTCTAATCATGCATGTGGATTTCCTCTGGACTCTCTCAAGCTTCTCCACATCCTTTCTAAAGTTCAGAGCCCAGAATTGGATGCAGTATTCTAGCTGCAGCCTCACCAAGGCGGAGTAAAGAGGGATGATAACTTCCTGGGTCTTGCTTGGTGGCTCATGTTCATTTTGTGTCAATCATGATCCCCAAGTCTTTCAGGTGTGATGCTAGTGAGTGTAGCACTGATGAGCCTATAAGGATGATGAGGGTTTTTTCTCCCGAATTGAAGCACCTTGAATTTCTCAGTGTTGAATGTCATCAGGTATTGATCTGCTCACCTTTCAAGCCTGTCCAGTCAGCCTGAATTGCCAGCTTATCCTCCAGTGTGACCACACTTCCCCATAATTTTGTGTCATCAGTGAACTTAGCCAGTCTGCTTCTGACACTAGAATCCAGATAATTTATAAATACTTTGAAGAGTACTGGTCCAAGTATAGAGCCCTGGGAGATGCCACTAGTCACCATGAGCTATATTGACTTGGTTCCATCAACTATCACTCTTTGAGTCCAGCCACAGAGTCAATTCCCCAGCCATTAGACCATAAGGTTGTTGAGACCACAGTTCCCCAACTTTTTCATGAAGACATCATGGGAGGCCAAGTCAAAGGCTTTTTTAAAGTCCAAATATATTATATCAACCTCTTCTCCTTTGTCCAAGTGATCCATCATAGAAGGAAATGAGGTTGGTCAGGCAAGACCTACTCACAACAAAGCCATGTTGGCTATTTCTCAGAATGTTGTCTTCCATTAGCCTGTTGTTAATGGTTTCTTTGATGATTTTTTCCAAGATCTTTCTAGGGATTGAGGTCAAACTGATTGGCCTGTAGTTCCCTGGATCTTGTTTCCTCCCTTTCTTGAAGATAGGCACCACATTGCCCCCCCTTGCAATCTTCAGGAACCTCTCCCAAGTACCACAAGTTCTCAAATATCGTCACCCTTGGCTGTGCTATGATGTCAGCAAGCTTCTTTAGCACTCTTGGGTGCATTCCATCTGGGCCAGCTGATCTGCAGATGTGCAGCCTGTCAAGATGTACCCTCACAAGATCTTCATCAATTACAGGCATACGTTCTCTCTCTTACCTTGGTAATCCTGCATCTTGTCAGGCAGAGTGATCCCCTTGGGCTGGTGGAAAACCGACACAAAGTAATCGTTGGGAAGACTAGCTTTTTTCTGTGTGTCAATTGTCTGCTTCCCCATTTGGTTTAGCAAGGGGCACCTAGCCAGGGGGGGTTGCCCAGCCTTTTTGCTACCTTTCCTACAGGCTAGAATGGACTTCCCTTGTACTTCAAGGATTGCATCCTGAAGGAGTGACCACTCATCATGAACTTCCCTCCCTGTCAGGTCATGGCCTCTCAGGGCCTCAACAACCATCCTCCTGAGCTTGTGAAAGTCAGTTTTCCTAAAGTCAAGGATTTCTGCATTGCTGACTTATTTGCAAGCTTTTCAATGGATAGAGAACATGATCAACTCATGATCACTGTCTCCCAGCTTCCCTTTGATTCTCAGGTCGTTCACTAGATCATCCCCATTAGCCAGTACCAGATCCGGCAGTGCCTTACTTCTTGTCACCCCATAGATTTCTTGAGTCAAATAGAGCTCATCAGTGCAAGTGAGGAAGCTTTGCAACCCATCAGATTTGGCTGAGTGCTTTTACCTTGAGACATGAGGGTAGTTGAAGTTGCCCATGACAACCATGCACTGAGACCATGCAGCCCCTGCCAGTTCCCTTGTGAATTCATGGTCAAGCTCTTCCTCCTGGTTAGAAGGTCTGTAATAGATTGCTACAGTTATATCCCCTTCACCACGTTCCCCCCATATTCTAACCCAGAGGGTCTCAAGTCGCCCTCCTTGGGTGCCAAACTCTGCTTGTAGGGAAGTGTACTGCTCTTTCACATAGAGAGCTACACCCCTGCATTTTCTTGCAATATGATCCCTCCTGTACAAGGTATAGCCACCTATACGTGTGGTCCAATCATAGGAGTCCCACTAGATCTCTGTTATCCCTATGAGATCATATTAATTTTTGTCTAGTAGAAGGGACAGTTCCTCCTATTTGTTCCCCAGGCTCCTGGCATTCATGTACAGGCAAGTAAGCCTGCCATCAGAAGCTCAGAAGCCCTAGGTTTCCCTGCACTCCTAGAAGAGTCCCGTCCCTGGGCTGGAGTAGTAGATTCCCTTGTACTACCTGACCTGCTGATTCTGTGGTTGTTGCTTGGTGAGCTTGCACTGGTGGTTGTCTACCCACCCTTTGGTGAACTTAGTTTAAAGCCCTGTCAAGCAGGTTAGCCATTCTGGCTGAGAAGAACTTCTTCCCCATTGGAGTGAGGTGGACACTGTCCCTTCCCAATAAACTGCTGCCTCTCTCTCTGAAGTGTGGACTGTGGTTGCAGAAACTGAAGTTTTCGCAATGGCTCCAGTGCCGCATTCTTCTGTTTACTTCTTTAATTTGTCTCTCCCTCCTGTGCCCATGACCTGTAACCAGAAAGATTGAAGAGAAAACTACCTGTGCCCCCAACCCTCTGAGCCCTGCCCCTAGAGCCCTGTAGTCACTCATTACAAGGCTGAGATTGCTCCAAGCTGTGTAATTTTGGGATCCTCTCAGCTACATCCTCAATATGGGACCCTGGGAAGCAGCAGACCTCATGGGCTAAGGGCTCAGGGCAGCAGATCTCTCCCTCTGTCCCCCTTAAGAGGGAGTCTCCCACAACAACCACTCCTCAGGTCTCTGAAAAAAAATGCAAACAAACAAACCCAGCCTTGTACCAGATAGAACAAAAGCCTGTACAAGGTTCCATGCATAAATAAAAAAGGATATAAGAGACGTTGCCAGCTAGATGACAGAGGAGAGGACTGCAATAGAAAGGATCAGGTGGTAAGTGAAAGAGCAAGACCATTCAAAAGAGGTGTTATCACCTGGAGTGAAGAAAGATTAATAAGAATCAGGCAAGTTATCATTAGCTATGAAGTCAATGTCTTTAAATCCCTAGTTCTTAGTACCCCATAAGCTAATACATTTTTGTTCCCTGGCCTGTCTTTTGAAGGTGTTTTGTAAATTTCCCTTGGGTATGAGGACTGTAAAGATAGCACGTGACTGCCCTTTCTCAGATGAATAATCTCCCACCTTTGCCTCTGTGCTTTATCTTTTTTTCTGAAATCATTCATTTTGGTATGTAGTTTTTGTCTAGTTTCTTCTGTATATTTTCCATGAAGGCATTTGATGCACTGGATGAGGTATACCACATTCTGGGTGGATATGTGTAGGAGCTATGGAATTATGATGGTTTCACTGAGATATTGATTATCATGGCAGTAAAAATGAGTTGACATGTGCTGTAATTTTTGTTAAAGCACGGTTGTGTTCCGTTTGGTGCCTGATGATCATCAGGGAGTTTGCTTCTTATGATGAATTGGGTGAGACTGGAAAGGACTATCTGAAAACCAGGAGTAGGGGTGCTAGGAATATTAATTTCAAGGTCTGGTACTTTTCAAGTGTAGACTGTAATTGTCTGATGATTCTTCTTGTCAGTTCAAGTGTGGGGTGGTAGGTGACAACCAAGGGTGTGTGTTCAGTGGGTTTTCTTCTTGTACTATAGTAGGTTTCTGTGGGGTATATGGGTAGCTTTTTCAAAGATATTGTCTATGTCTCTGCTGAAGTGTCCACATTAGGTAAAGGCAGTTTTCAGCTTGGCAATTTAGGTGTCACAAGTATTTTCCTTAAATGCAGTGCTATCTAAGGGCCTGATTAAAGAGTACAGTTTTGGTGTGTTTGGGATAATTGATGGATTTATGGATCTAAGAGTGGTGTCTGTGGATTTTTTGTATACAGTGGTTCACAGGATGCCATCCCAGATGTAGATTGTGGTATCTAGCAAATGAATGCTAGTGTATGAATATTCCAGAAAGAATTTGATTGAAGGTGGTAGTTGAAGAACTTGTGATAGAAATTAGTGAGTCCAGGTATTCAGTCGAGATGATGAAAATGTAATTTATGTGACACAGGTAAAATGCAGGTTTGGTGATGTGGTTTTCTAAAAATTCTTCCTCCAGGTGGCTTATGAAGTAGCTGACATATTGGGGAGCCATCTTTGTGGCCATAGCTGGGCCCATGGTTTGGAGGAGGTGTTGGTGAAAGCATCAGCCTTTTATAGGTATTGGTCTTTGACAGGTGTTCCTGCCTGCATTTTTAGGACATGTCAAAACCTTTTGTATTTGTTTTGCCATTAGTAGGAATTTCTTTTCCTGTACCTGCCCCTCCTTATCAACAACTTTTCAAGACAAACTGAGATCATCTGCTCTATACAATTAATTGTTCAGGGAAATAAATGTTTCTATTTCTTGTAAGATAACATGGGTGGCAATAAATTAATTGTGCACCCTATTTTATATGGGTGTATTGGTTTGTTTAAGAGTATCATTATAATTTTAGCAACCTTATGATTATTTGGATACAGGAATAGTATCAGGATTATAAAACTGTATTGAAAGGCTTACTTTACTCCTAAGAGCAAGGATGATTACTGATGTTGGGAAGGGTTTCTACCTGGGGATTTACTCTAAATTCTGATATACATTCTCTTGGGTTCAATTGGATATGTCAGTGAAGCCAAGCATTAAAAAGGAGCTGGCTAGAATTAAGTCTTCTAAATCTTGCTTTAGGCACTTAAATCATGATACTAATTTTCAAAAATTCTGTGCATGTAGCATCTCTCACTCAGGTCAGAAAAACAACTGAGTCTAACATTCTCAAAGTGATTTCATATTACTTGGGGCTTGGATAGTGTTGCAAAGCGATCATATAAAGCTCAACAATGGCTATGGGTTTGTCCACTGGGGTAGTCATTTCAGAATTGCTGTTCCTGACTGATTCTGGTTTTATGCTTGTTTACCAAAAGACTATATGTAGGAGGAGTTACTCTGCAATGGGTATTCTGATTTAAATTCATACTTTTATTCAACTTAACTTTCATGTATACGCAAGTCTAATATATTAATGAAGACTTTGTTCAAAGGTTTAAAAAAGCAGTTCTGAGATTAAGTTCTCTTTTATAGTAATAACCCTGATTAAAATCCTCTGCAAATCTTGGTATAAGACTTTCATGAAACAGATAAAATGTAACTGAGATATTGTGGGGATTGATTCAATATTTTATAAACCCATGTTTGGTTGGAGGGTTCCAGAGAACTGCAAAGTATTATCTCTGTTGGGTTATAGTACTGGGAATAATTATGACAATTATTTCATTCCAACTTCTTTCTGACATTCAAGGCTGATGATAAAGAACTGTCAGTTTGCATTGTAGTGTGGAATATGGGGGAATTGGGTGCATAATTTTAACAAAATTCCAAAGGTGGGTGCAGGTGCCTATGTTTTGTGCAGCAATTTCTGAGGCCAGGTCAATTCCTCCTTCCATTTCCATTAGTAAACATTCCCTGAATTGTACTCTGTTCAAAAACTTTAAACAATTCAAGACAAAGAGGGGCCATCTGGTCTGTGGTGTAAAATTAATCTTGAGCTAATTAAAATGCACAATAAAAGTTCTGTTCCTGCAAGGAAGACAAACAAGACCTTCTGTTTCTTTCTAAAAGAGGGTATAAATTGAGGGTTAAACTGTCAGTAAATTGTTCCCGGTAAGGCTTCCATACAAGCATCTGAAATTGCAGAGTAAGTACCTTAACAGTGTCCTTTAATGGTGCAACTGCATTCAGTACATATTTAAATTTACTTAAAGCATTACATTTTATTATATATAACATGTGTGGAATATTACATTATAGAGATATAGAATCCAGCTTAACTCCATGTTACACAAGATTTAACTTTAACAGGTGATGTTGTATTACATAATTAATGAGTAATTATTTCATAGTTTCAGCTTTCTTTTTTGTTAAGACACACTAACATGAATCTCTTTCTTATTAAATTAATTTTGTATTGTTGAAGTTGATTTTTAGCTGCTGTTGTTTTTTCACACTCAAGAGTGCTTAAGTAATCATTTGAATTGTTCTAATAATCTTTTGAATTTGTTGAGACTTTTGTTTGGGTGAATGTATGTACATTACATAGAACCTCTGTAATATTTCTTAGTTTTTTTGGGTGCCAAACACTAAGGTATGCAGTCTGTAACTTGGCTGTTAATGCAGTGACTTTAGAATTCACCAAACCCAATAAATTTCGCTTGACATTTTGCTGACACTAACTGAGAGGACATCCAGAGAACTCTAAGCTGAGATACACATAGACTATTTATATATTGTGACCCAAAAAGTGCAGTGGGATAACTCCATTTCCCAAACAATCAACCCTTGATTTAAAAAGTAAGGTGTATATTAAGGGCACTATTCTGACTTTTAGTACAGCCAGTGGTAAAGGGCAGTTGCATGTTAGAAGCTTCATAGCGGCCACCCCAGTACACTTAAGTGATATACAGAGTGCAACTAGGGGTAGTATGCTGTTATTTGAAAAAGTACAATGTGCTCAGCAGCACCCCCTGTGCTGGTTGATGCAGGAGAAAGACCTATAAAACAATTGTTTATGTAAATCTTTAAGATGACAGCCCTGGCCCTCCTAATTTTACCCAATAGAGTACAGTTTGCTTCAGTGGGGCAGCACTGCAGCATTCATCCACATGGAACGAAAAGCAGGACCAGAAACAGAGCATATGCAAAATATTTGACAGTGGGATACTTAAGTTTAGCTGGTTTGTTTCATATTTTGTTTGGTTGTATAAAGGACAAACCAAGAGCTTAATAAACAACTGTTGTAAATGTAATATAGTGTTGCCCATGAGCCTCATGCTCTGTATATCATAACAGGCAAAATAAATGATTTATAAAAGGTTCTCAGGGTAATTCTGTCAGTGTTCTTTCACAGGTCAGACAATTGAACAATGCTGCTGCTTCCAAGTTTGAGCACTATAGTTATGGGAATATTCCTGGTGACTATGGCTGTAGCAAATCCAACTCAGGTTGGCAAAAACCTAGATCCAAATGCATGTGCACTAGGTGTATGTCGACCTGCTCAGAATAGATCACTCACAGAAGATGGGAAGGAAGGTCCTAAAGGGGAAAAGAAACATCCAGGTAAAAAAGTACTTATTACCTAAGCTCCTGTTTAGTTTTCACACATCTATCTCACTGCTGATTGTTTTTAACTGCTCATTACTAAAAGGACGCTCGTGGCAAACTATGTACCTCTGCTCAATTTCTAGCAAAAGGGTTGTGAGTACAGTGGATCTTTAAACTTGAAAAAGTATGCAAAATCTGTATCTTTATAAGGAGTTGTTTGGTTTGTGTTTTTTTTAATTATTTAATGCCTGAGCTTAACCTGCCAATAGTGATAAATATCAAAATGAAACCTGGTAATATAGGCTTGAATGTCTCAGGCATAGCTAGTACTTTGTAGAAACTTATGTAGAGATCATTACTAGATTGAAAGTTCTTACCAATTGAAAAAACTCTTCTATAAAATGCAGTTTTCCCCTTTCCTCAGTCAAATGTATAAATAAACCAAATGGAGTCCAGTTCCACCATTTGTTAAAAAAAGAGAAAACATGTTTATGAAAATTGTCTACATTTTCTTTACCCAAAATATACAGAAAGGAAAGAAGGCTAGAACGTCAAAAAGAGGAAATGTAAATGTTTATCACAAATAAACAGCTGAGACCAGATGAAACTTTTGCATAGGTGGAGGAACACTAATTTATACAGTGACATTTTGAGTTCAGCAAGACCACTCAGATGATTATAGAGTGATTGAACTGAGTGAGATTTCCTCAATAAAATGAGGCTAATAACTTGGCTCTCATGCTTATGATTTCAGAGTATCTATAATCATAAACATTTCAAATCATTCCCTAAAATAAAAGAATGTTTTATTTTTACCTGTCTCTTAGCTTAGGTCAATTCTATTTAGCAAGGCTTCCCTCAGGGCATATTGTAGAATATTGCTCTGTAGTTTGCAAATGTTACAGAACTCCACAATTCCTTTTATAAATCCCAGAATATATATCAAAAGTAACAGCTCTCTCTCTCTCTCTCTCTCTTTCTCTGTCCCTGTATATATATATATCTCAACGTATCACTATCAATATACCAATATATCAATACATATCAAAGGTAGCAGTTCACTGTCCAACAAGTATTTATCCAGAAATAAGTTTATTTTTAAAGATTACTTATTCATTCATTAATGATGTATTTCATTGCAAGTTCTGGAGTTTAGTTATAAAATGTTTTTATGCAACACTGTATAAAAGAACTGGTCACGTTATTTGCCATGAATAATTTAGCCAAAGTATTTCTGTCTGCAATTTATCTGAATATGCTGTAATTTTTACATACAACATTAGCTTATTCTTTGCAACTGTTTACAGAAGTTTGTGTGAAGAGATGCTTTTTCTTTATTTTATTTTCAGGCTGATCTCTGAACATTTGCTATTTGTTTTGCATGGTTTGTGTGGTTCAGTAAGGCATATGGTTTGAGTTATCTTCCTTCCTTGAACTAGTTTAAGTTGATAAATGGGAGTCCACCTCTTTCCCCTTGTTCTTTCCACAGAGTGTCCTTAACACTTCATTGGCATTTGCTGTCTCTGTTGTGGGACTAATGAAAAGATCTGTTAAAAATAACCCCATGACCTCCACCCATGTGCATTCTCTTGCATGCATTTAGTCATGATAGCACTTCCAATGACTTTTCTTTCTCTATCATCCTGTCACACATATGCTTAGGTAAGTGTATAAAAAGTGTGTAGAATTATCTATTTAATATGCAATAAGAAGAAGAAAATAGATCAAAATGTTCATCACAAAAGGGCAAGTCAGTAAGAACAAAATGTTTCCTTCAAACCATCTTCAATTAATATTTAGCAGATCAAAGAAAGGGTTCCCATAGAGCCCTGCTTTGATTTATGGTGAGCTGCTAGGGACCCAGCTGCTCCCAAAGTCACCTGCCTTTCCATATTCCTGTCAGGTTGACTGTCCTTGGCTCCAGGAAATCTCTTGCTTCCAAGACTGTGGCTCACTCACAGGATTGTTTTCTGGGAGTCTGAAAGCACTGGATCCCCTGGTCTATGTGGGACCCTCATGACTTTCAGGAACCCTCTCAGGGAGTGAGGACTCTAAGAAGCTGGAAGAACTATAAGAAGCTGTAATTGTCTACAGCCCTAGGGCAGTGCTACCATGGGAGTAGGAAAGTACCAATCTTATTTCATTGCATAGTCACTCACTGTCAAAGTATCCCATCAAAAATAGATTATTCAAATGAGACTTGAATATTTCTAACACCCTATTTCTAACAGAAATGTGTAATTTTCCTTAACTTTAATTTTCTAGATGCTAGACTTCAAATTATTCATATGGCTGATGTCTCCGTTCATCACTCAGTCACATGTGTACCACTCAGTCATAGCAAATTTATTGTCAGGAAAATAGTAAAGCTCAGATTTATTCTCATCCTGAGTCAAAGAAAATAATAATAAACCCCTGAAAACTGCACCTCTCTGTTTTCTGTTTCATTCCCTTAAATGCTAGGACTGGAAGAAACCACAAGTTTTCAGGATCTGCCAAGGAGCACAACATACATTGAACCGAAAGGGAACAAAAGTTCAGTTGAGAAGGAAGCAAAAAGAAGTAGAGGTAAGTGATATGGACAGGCTTGGATTACAGATTAGAAGGATCCATTCAATTAGTGGATAGAAGTCCAAAGGGGAGCATTCCTATTAAACTCACTTCCCTGTTTTGTTGTGGTTAAACAAGAATCTCAATCCGTATTACCACCTACATTTCATCCATATTACAGGATGCTTCAATATGCGAGACGTTAATTAGATCCAGTGCATTTTTGTTTACCTGTAGTGAATATATGATGTGAAAATTAGTCAAGTCATTTCAATGAAAATTTAACACGCATATCTCATGTTCATTATTGAAAAATATTAGATGCTATTATATGGTGGAATTATATCCCATTTTAAAACATTCATGGATTCTTATGCACTTGGAATTCAGAAAGAGAATCACAAATAAATGCCAAAGCCTATGTAAATCAAAATCTTAATTAGAATACCTACCTTTTATATATAGTGCTTCATAAATATTTATCAGTCCTGAAGGCATGCCTATGGTTTAAGTGGACTAATATTTTACAAATGAAGAAACTGGGACACAACCCGTGGTAGTGTCTGCTTTTTTCCAAGATCAGCAGCAGCTTCCATTATAACTGTGAAACTCAGGGGCTCTTGGCTCTCATTCTTGTGTTCAGGTAGGTAAAAATACGTGAGAGCTTGTTATCCATTTGCTAGAGCAGGGTCCTGTGTATAAGGAAGTCCAGATCCCATTTTAGATCAGGTGATTTTGGTTGTCTTCTCAACCTTGGTTTCTTTACTTAGAACATGTGCAAAACAGTAGAAAGGCAAGATTAATTAATGTTAGGAAAGCACTCCAGAATTTTTACAGGAAAACTGGCTTGATGCCAATGCCAATTATTTTATGCAAGAAATTAGAAATCCACCTGTAAATTGTCTTGTTCTATGCGTTACTATGTTCTTTAATTTACTAGTAGGTTTACAAGGAACAAAAAGTTTACAGAACCCCGAAGGGAAACTTGGTTTTCCTATGCCAAAAGAAGATACAAGTTCACAAGCCAAAAGTGGAATGAAGATATCTGCTAGATTTTTGGGTAAGTGAAACAAGGTATTTTTATGTTCAAAGGCTTTTCTTTCTATACCCAAAGGAAACTCAAGTGACTTTTCACATGAAACAACTTGTAGAGTGACACTTAGTTACTCCATTGGCATGTCTACATGAGACGTTTATGGCATAGTAGACTAATTAACTGCACAGTAAATGTTTCATGTCTACACGTGCCGCCTATTATATTAAAGTAAACTAATTTACTCCGCAGCAGCGCACATGTAGACACTGCCTTGGCTGGTGGGGCATCTGCTCCTGGTCAGCCATCCACCAGGGGGTGGAAGATGGCTCCTTGCCCCTGGGAGCTGCCTGTTGCCAGGGTGGGCTCCACCACAGGAGCCTGTGCTGAAGCTATGTCCCCCTGTCCCAGAAGCAGGGAGCTCCAAGCCCCCTGCTCCTAGATTGTGATCAGGGAGCAGGGGCTGGGAGACCCTTATCTGCCAGTGGCAGCTCTGCAACTGTGGGTCCTCTTACTGGTAGATGCTTGTCTCCCAACCTAAGCCCCACAGTTGTGGGGTTTGGGCTGGGAAAGCTGCAACCGCGGGGCTCAGGCTGGGAGATAAACGTCTCCCAGCAGCAGCCCCACAGTCATTGAGCTGCTGCTGGGAGATAAGGATCTCCAAGCCCCATGACTACAGGGCTCAAGCTAGGAGATAAGGGTCTCCCAGCCTGAGCTCCATGACATGGAGCCAGTTCCCCAAGTGTAGATCTGGGGAGGAACAGGCTGGGGAGCTTCTTCCTCCCCCAGCTCCAATCTCATGAAGCTTACCGGGGGCGTTTACACATGCATTTACTCCGGCCCAAATTTACTCCGGTGTAAGGTACTGTGAAGTAAGGGGTTTTCAGCAGGCATCTACACATGCACAGATTAGGGAGAAAATTTGCACCCAATTCCCTGCAGCCCTGCAATGGGCCCCTTCCACCACCAGGGCAAGCTCCAAACTCCCCCTGGGTGCTAGTCCAGAGGCTGGCATGGGTATGGGGCATGGAAAGAGCTGCAGGGGAGGGGCAGATCCCAGCCACCTGTCCTGATCTTCCAGTGGGGCAGCTAGCAGCTAGCTGCCTCACCGGTGGATCGGGGCAGGGACCTGGGACCTGCCTCTCCCCTGCAGTTCTTTCCAAGCCCTGTGCCTCAATCACCCAATCAGGGCATGTGGCTGAAACTTGCACCTGACTGGGACAGTTCCTGGCCAGCCCCAGGCTGCACGGGGAAGTCTGCACATGCAACCCGGAGCTGGATGGGGACTGCCCGATACAGGACAGTCCCCAGCCAGCTATAGGCTGGATGGGGAACTGCTCCCATACAGGGAGCTCCCAGCCCCTGCTCTACAATCGCAATTGTGTTCATGGAGCTGGGACTGGGAACAAGCTTCCAGCCTGTTCCCAGCCCCAGCTCCATGATTGCAGAGCAGGGGCTGGGAACAAGGTCCCAAGCCTGCTCCATGATTGTGATTGGGGACTGAGAGCTGGAAGCTCCCTGCTGCTGGGCCAGGGGGATAATGTCCCCACCCGGGCACCTCTGACAGTTTCTTGCCTCCAATGTCAGGAAATCAGTTTTTGTGAATCCCATTCACCTGGTGGGTTGTAAAAGAACTGTAAAATTAATTTGACCACTAAAAGTCTAAAAGTTTTAGAAATAATTCACTAAGCACTGCATGAACATACTACATCATTTGATATAAACCTGTATGGTCCTTAAAAATATGAGTGAACAGTACTGATACTTCCTTTAAGGTACAGATAGACACAGCCAAATACTCTGCAATTCTTCACATAACAAAACTAGTCTTTCGACATTTAGATAATATTAAGGAAACCTAGAGCAGAAATGAGTTTCCGATGTAGTAGGTCCATAAACATCAAAATGTTGCCAGGTCCACTGTGCATTGACTCTATGATTCTTTAGTTTACTAATGATAATAATTCATCTTTTTCATAAACATCTTGAAAGACAAGTGCTTTATTTGGAAAGGCAGTTGAGAGCTCTAGAGAGAAGCTTCTCCAAATACAAAAAAGGTAAGTCTGACCACTTTAAGCCTTTTGAGTTCTACTTTCCTCCATCAGAGAGTGGTTTTGTTCATCTTTACTAACAAAAATACATCTTTAGTTAAGTCAGTATAACTTTGGATAAACCAGAACTAAAGATAATTATTTACACACGCTAGAATCCTCTGCAAGTCATGCCTCTGACAAAATGTGTTAGTTGTATGAGCTAGGATTGCTACAACCATGAAACCAGAAGTTCTGAGTTTGTGGTCCCTGGAGCACACTGTTTTGTGGAAATCTAGCTGGTCACAAAATGTGGGTTCCTCCTTATTTACTTATTTCTGGTTCCTGCATAATTTTAAAGTCAGCTAAACATAAATGTAACCTTTTTCTGATATATCTGAGGAGAAATGGGAATGAGGTGCTTTACCTAGTTTCTGTATTAAAATACAATCCATCCTCTAAAAAAATGTATGAGCAATATAACAAAGCTGGAGTGGAAAACTATGTCTGGTCTCATAAGGGTGAAAAAAGTGGGGTAGCTTATTAAAAAAGGGGTGTAATAATATTTTCCTTGGAAAAGAAAAATGATGCGTTGTAGCCTTATGTTCTATTTGTATTTAAAAGGGGTGCAAAGGGGAAACATTTTTACCAGTACATTTCCACCCATTTTAACCAATGAATGCATAGTTTGTGCATTGTCACAGAAGAATCAGAAGTTTATATATTGTGTTGTCTTGAGTAGCATTCATTTTTCCTGTCCTAACAGCAAAAATGCCATCCAAAGCAAATTATAGCTGTTGGAGCACTCTAATGTGTGTGATAGTCTCAATTTAGACTGATGTCTGCAGGCATAACCTTCACTGAGAAGGCCCTGATGAATGTCTCTGTAATTTCAGCTCTACCTGTAAGCTCCTAAATAACAGGCTGTAAAAGTTTTAAAGGTTTCATCTTATCTTCTGAAGAGCTACTGAGACAGCAATATACTCTGCAGTTTTTAGGCACTTGCTGTTCCATACTGCCCTGACCATGCTGGCTTACAATTTTAGTAATCTTTCAAAGATGTCTGTTCCCTAGCTAAATATCCTTAAGACTCCTAACTAAAAGTATAGCCATCATATTCATTAAAAATACCTTCTAAGAAACCCATCTTGAATAGCAATAGGTAAATCTACCAAGTTTAGGAAATCAGTTTGGATAAGTACTGTATATCTACCTCATCAATACTGCAAACCTGGAAATCTCACCAAAGCACACTCATATAATGACATGATAATATTGTGCTTCTGCTCCTAAATAGAAATAAAGTGAGAATAACTGTTCCTTGCCATGCTTTGGCATTTCTGCTATAAGCCCTGCCGGGATACACAACATAAAATCTCACTTCAGATGGACAGTTTGAGAATGTAAGTGAGAGGAGGGTTGGTGGTGTCATTCTGGCACACAGAGGCTATGCTGTTTGAAACCTGAAAAATAAGATGTGCTTTAAAATGTGCCAGAATATGGCACAGACTACCTCTTTAACCAGCTTGCTGTTAGGCATTCCAGCCACTGTGAAGGTCAAGGGGGGGCCAACCTTTTTGACAGGTGCACCACAAATTAGGCCCGTACTCTCCTCAAGTGCCACTTGGATCCCTTAGTTCCCTGCATAATTTGCTGCTTTGCTTTCTGCTTCCTGCCCTATCTGCTGCTGCACTGACTGTCCTCTCCTGGGTCTACCATGTGCCACACTCAAAAGCTGACCATGCCACTTGTGGCACCTGTGCGTGCCACAGGTTTAAACTTCTGTAGTCTTCTGTCTTGAGCTATTTCAGTGCACTTCCAAAGACAAAGTTTTTGTCTGGCTCCCACCCCATCTGAGATCTGGATGCTTTACTGGGGCTCTGTGCAAAGGCTCCAGCCCTGATTCCTACTGTAGCTTAAACAGATACTTTCTCAGAATCCCACCAAGGATGTGACCCCTTTCAGTTTCATCTTGCCTTTTTGTGGGGCATGTGACAGAATCAAGTACATGGGTACATGACAGCAAACTGGGCAAACAGTTTCTTACTTCACCCTTTGTTTTTAACTTAAACTTCACAAGAAACTGCATATCTTTGGAAAACAATAATCCTTCTAACACAGTGTTCCTGAATCTAGTTCCTCATTCTCTGGGAGCTCACCTGTGTTCAAGAAACTAGGATTTCTCTCTGCCTTTTCTGCTCTTGGTGTTTTATAAACTTCCTAACTCTCTATCTGATTACTCTCTGATTGGCTTTGTCAATGAATCAAAGGCCCCTGTGAGTTGACTTTGTTGCCAAGGCAATCACTCTTCTTACAAATAAGTTTACCTCAGTAGGAGCCAGCTCATTGTGTAGGATGATTTATATTTGAAGAGATGACCATCTTTAATGACCCACTATTATTAGTACTGTGCCAGCAGCCCTTGGAACTTCAGTCTTATAAAGAGGTAAGAAAACCATAGGAAGGCAAGAACAGCCTTAAAATCAAAATGGAGTTTGCACTTTGACAGTCACATACACAAAGTTCAGAACCTGAAAAAAACCCATAAATTGTACTTGGTTCTCAAAGCTGTCATGTTCAATGGGTCCTAAAGATCAGCTGTTTAAGGTACATCACACTAAGAAAGTAGGACTGGGTGCCAAAGTCCTGGGTCTGTCAGAAAAAAATATTATTTTCAAGGTAGTATCTATTTGTAGCTATAAAGGTCAGTATAGTTTGCCGAGGATTCCATATTTTAGATGATTAACTGGTATAAACTGTTATATCTCCATTGAAGTCAATGGAGATATACTAAGTTCCACCACCTGGCCCTATAAATATATGGACTTCATAAAGTCAACCATAGCTAGAGCTTTACCTCTAAGATCTCTTTTTGTCTTCTAGTGACACTGTTCCCAAATGGCAGAATTGTGGGTGAAAAGGTATTTGTGACCAGTGGCTATCAAGGTGATTTCATCAGTGTAAAACAAATGTGTTCTCAAGCTTGTGGCAAGCTAGCTTCCCCTCAAGATTCAGCGGAGAACTCTGCTGTCCAGCAAATTGCTGCTGTGTACACCAAAAAGGTGTTTCTAGGAATAAATGACATCCAGATGGAGGGGCGGTTCAGGTATTGGAATGTCCAAGTCATTATCTACTCCAACTGGGCACCGAGAGAACCAAATAATGATAGAGGCAATGAGGACTGCGTGGAAATATATCCAAATGGCTTTTGGAATGACCAAAACTGTAGAGAGAAGCGGTTAATTGTTTGTGAATTTTAAACCACCTGTTCTATTTCATTTGATTCATGCTGCTCTGCTAGTTTGTGTTATAATCAAGAAACTATCATTTTACAGAGGCTTCCAACCTTCTGATAGATCACTAATTAAAATGAAATAATCAATTTCTGATTTTTTGTTTCGTCTGAATGGAAACCAGCTTTGGTTCATGCATTGACCTGGATAAAATCCAACTGAGTGGATGCAAGAACTGAAAGGAAGTAAAAATTTATGTAGTCAGTCTCCTAAGAAATTCAGAAGGAATATTTGATCTTGTTCTAACTGATCACAGGGGGTCATTTGCATGCCAGATATTCATGTTAGAAAGTGCCTTTGTTCACTTAACTAAGCTTTGTTACTTTTTATACCCAATGCCTGTAGCCCTGGATCTAGATTAAGTTGTGTGGTTCTGTACAAATGCATAGGAAGAAATTGTTCCAAATGACTTACTTTTTCCAACAGAAGGTTGCCCACTATGGAAGTTTCAGTAACCATATCCCTGCTTAGAATTCTTTGAGGACCTCTGTATCTTCCAAACTTAACTCATTTGTTTGTTGGAACATAAAATGACGTGGAGGAATAGAACTGCATCTTGCTGGTAGTTACTTGCATTTTTTATGGTTATCTATTACATCCACTGTCACTAAAGGTGCCAGATGTATGTGGAACTTAATCAGTTTTTCTGTCTGATTCTCTAACCAGTCTTAGACCAAAGGATCTTTGATAAAAAACAAACAAAAAACCAAACAACTACATTAGGAAAAGATGAAGATCTACTAAAACAAAAGGAAATAAATGCGAAGCGAAAATGCTTATGGCTCTATCATTGTAGTTTCTGAGATCAGAAAAGCATTTCTTGCTTCGGAGACTCTCCAAACTCATGAGGCTTTTATAGACATGCTTTGGGAGTGGGGTGTGGGGGCGCTTTAATTAGAGTGGCTCCAAGAGCTGCTCTAATTAAAGCACCTGGAGCATCATGTGTATCAGTTTCCCCTTGCTGAAAAATGGTGGTGGGGCACTTTAACTGAAGCTCATCAAATGAGCTTTAAAGTGCCCCCACCACCATTTTTCAGCATTGGGACAGTAATACACATGATGCTGGAATCTGCTGGAGCATGGTAATTACCATGCTCCAGCAGACTCAATTAACTGGGTCTATTCTGACTCACTGTAAGTACAGCGTGTTGAAACAGCCTCACTGCATGTGTATAGATGCCCCTAGGCATTTTTCTTTGCTGTACATTAACATTGAACTCTTAGGTGGTATTTGTATAAAGACCACTAAGTTTTCCCAAGTGTACTTACTTTGGAAGCCACTTACATTTTTCCCAGCCCAAATACATTGTAATTCCATCTGCAGTCCCCATATCCTCATGACTACATCATAAATGGAAGTCTGTTCTTGCCCATTTGAACAGGACATGTCCTGCCACTGTATGTTACAATGTGGAGAGTTGTTCAGAGAAATCTAAGATGTCTGTGCTGAAGCTGAAACATTATGGTATTTTGGGCCAAAGTAGCATTCGTTTTCTTAAAGGATAACTTTCTTGGCCTAAGTGTCAAGTTGAAATCAGATGTTAGTAACTTTAGAAATCTTAATTTTAGAATTAAGGCTCATGTTTTCAATAATTTACCCTACTGTGTATAAAATAGTGAGTTTTAACAATTGAAGCTACAATACCTGTCATGGCTATGCTAGAAAAAATTGACATATGGGAAAGAAAGATATGAAATGCCACGTACCTCACATAATCTATGCTAAACTAAGATAAGATTCTTCCACTGATGTATCAGTCATCTGCATTTACATAGGATTAACTGAAGGAAACTATCTAGTAGTGTTTTAGCATATTCAAGAAATAAGTGATGGAATACTGCAAAGATTGATGTGAGTAATTTTTTGTGCATTTTTAGTGGGTTTAAGGACATGTTTTTATTTTTATTTTTTTTATCCTGCATTGATGATTGAGAATTGTAGAAGAAACAGGATGGATTCTGGAGTGGGTGTAAATAAAATTAAGGTTGCATTCTGACATATTTATCCAAAATTAGAAGCCTTTACATCAAAAGTATCCCATTGAGGTTAGCAAAGTTGTTTGTAAGGAACCCCATTGCCTTCCATATTACCGTTGTCACAGTCTGTCCCTTAATATTTTATTACTTCAGACATGTCCGTTTGAATATTAACACTAACTAAATGCCAGATCCTAATATATCCCTAGGTATCCACAAACTCAATAACAACTCTTTGAAATGCCACATGTCAAGGGTCAGGAGAGCAATCCTACTCCCCTTAACACAGACATAGATCTCCCATTGTTTCAGTGGGCTACCTAATACACACTGAGGTTATGTCCAGATGAGCAGGGATATGCAGTTTGTAGTACCATAAACCTCTTTGTGGAGCAACAAACTGACCACAGGCATGTTGAAACATGTCCTGCACTGCAAATTTGCAGCGCAAAGCCAAAATTTGCTACTGGGAAATCCCAGTAGCAAAAAAAGTGCTGGAAAAACAGGAGAGTGCACTGGCAGACATAGAGGCTTGTCATCCAGGGTGACACTCGGGCTGCCAGCATCTCCGCTCCTTCAGTTGCGCCCCAGTTTCTGCAGTGCGCCGGGAACTGGGAGAAGTTTGGCAAGGGCAGTTTGCCTGAAGTGGCAGAATTTTTCCCTCAACAAAGCACGCACAGGGACGTGCGCTGCGGCAAAAAGTAGTGGCAGAAATTTGTGCCGCTACTATTTTTGTCACTGCGTACATGCCCCTGCACATCTGGATGTGGACTAAGAGGTCAGTTTTGATTCTTCCTGGTGGAAATGTACATTAACCTATGTTGACATTGGGATGCCTGATATAATTCTAGACCTGCCTGAGAGCAGTAGTGGTTCTCAGTCTTTTGAGACTCATGACACTCCTCGTTACACTCAAGGCATCCCTTGGAAATGCCAGCTCCTAGTTTTCTCTTGTTTTTTGACTATGGAAACTTAATAGAACATTTTTTCTGTTGCAAAGGACCCAGAAAGATCACAACAGGTCAGAATCTTTTTAATACTGTGGGTTCCTATTTGAAGTCTCTAGGTTTGTCTTGTGTGTCATGTTTGCACACCTAACAGTGTTAAAGTTGTGTGCTCCTCCCCGTAGTACTCTTAAAAGGATCTCAAGACACCCCAGGGATTCTGGCTGAGAATCACTGGTCTAGAGGGAGAGCAAGAGTATACCAACCTGGAGCTGCCTCATGCTGCAGGCTCTCTGGAGCTATAGAAAGAACTTTGCTCCACATCCTTGGAAATTGCACACTCAGGGGAGGCCCCCATACTTTGCTCAGAGGGCTTGCTCACAAGAAGCTCTAAGAAGATGCAGGAAGCTACCTCTTCTCAGAACACTGCTGGCTACTGGCTACTGAAACACCACACCAAGGACATAGATGCACCCCCCTTGTCCTTGAACCTCACCCAGCCCACAGAATTCTCCCTGCAGCCTCTCTGGAGGAAGTGCAATTGCACAGCTCATGGCACTAGACTTGGGATGCACAGGCAAGTTAAAAGAGTTGTAGACTTGGAGCTGGCTAATGTGGATCCATGTAGAGCTGATGCTCTGGGAAGCACATCTGGGTAGGGAAGGGTTGGACTATGCTACACACCAGAACCTCTCAATAGGCTCACTGAGAAAGAGGACTACAGCCTGAAGTAATGCTCAGTACCTACCAAACCAGAATCAAATTTCTGTTGCTTCACTTGTCAGAAGGCAGTGCCAGAATTGTACAGGGCAAGAACTGCTCTCTTCTTCTCTTCAAAGAATAACAGAGTTTCAATCCATGGAAGAGAAAATTAGGCTGCCCTTTCCCTGGGACTGCTGTACTTATTTCAGGGTCTAGTAATGGAGACATATAGGGCCAGAGTCTATTCCACCTATTAGATGTGTAAATGGTGTTAGAGGCTAACTGCAATTCTGTTCCACTCTCTTCAAGTCCATAAAAACAGTTAATGCGAGAGGTAGGTGGGACATTGTCCTCCTCCTCCTCCTTCTTCTCCTCCCTCACACCCAGTGCTTTTTTGTGTCTCAGTTTTAAGTGTAGGATGATGGTGTGTTACAAAAGAGATGCATTAATAGATTTTCAGACTTGAACAGGGTGGAATAGAATCACACTTAGGTGCCTGAGTCCATCCAGGCTCCTATTCTACTCCAGAACAGCATTAGCAGACCCCTTCACTTAGGCACAGGTACCTTCTGACAGACCCAGCAGACTCAAAATGTGCTCCTCATTTTCCCCCATTTCAATCTTTTCCTGGCCCCTATTCTCCTGTCCTGCTACCTCCTTGGATCCCAGGAACCCAGTCTATGTCAGGCTCTGCAAGAATATACAGAGCTTGCCACATAAGTTTATCCCAGTGGCTCCTGCTTACAGCTTCTCACATAGACCCATGTCACAGGCAGAGTCAGGGATGTATTTGGTAGCTGTGTTGGTCTGAGATAAAAAGAAATGAAAAAATCTAGACCTCTTAGTTCAGAGATGGTACCTTTTATTAGACCAACTGAGAAATCACAAAAGAAATCTTTTTTTTCTTTTGCTCTTGACAGGCAGGGTCACTAATTCATGCCAGTTGAGATCCTGGAAACCTCAGCATTTAGTAGGCCTTTGCGAGTCAGCAGCAATCCAATCCGGCTTCGTATCTGGCTGCTTCAGATGGCAGTGATCCAATCTGGAGCTCTGGACCAGGTTTCTGCCTCGATCTGGCCAAAGCGGCTCTGAAGCTTCAGAGCCACCTTGGAGATCCGGCCATGGTAGCCTCTGCTGAGATCATAAAACCTGACAAGTTTCAAGAATATCGTGCAGAGATTTGGGGTGAACTGTACCCCAAATTCTTGAAAGCCAAACTCATGTCATGGCTGTGTGTTACACCACAGGGAGTGAAAACTGCAGGAGTGGTAGCCCCTGGTGAGGCCATGGAGCCTGCCAAGTTTCAAGAACATCGATGCAAGGGTTTTGGGGGAACTGTACCCCAAAATCTTGAAAGCAAAACTCCTGTCACGTCTATGTGTTACACCACTGGGGGTGGGGAGGGGTCAAAACTGCAGGGGTGGTAGCTTTTACTGAGGCCACAAAGCCTGCCAAGTTTCAAGAAGATTGGTGCAGGGGTTTGGGGGGAACTGCACCTCAAGCTGCAGACAAACAAAACCCATGACATGGGTGACCCTGTGCGTGTTAAGGTGCAGCGGGGTGACAGCTGCAGGGATGGTGGTCCCTGCTGTGGCCGTGACACCTGCCAGCTGTCAAGGCAATCAGTACAGGGGGGTTCTGGGGCCCTGCACCCCTAGCTGCTGACAGACAAAACTGACATGGTTGCTTGTGGGACTGACTGTGTCTATCCTGGGGCAGTTGATTGTCTGTATTGACTCTTTCCTCTCCTTAGTCTGGTTTTGTAGGTGCTAATTGATGGTAATTAACTGGCTACATTAGCTAGGCCCTGTGTATTGAGCTGGTCCCTGAGTGATTCACAATTGATTGGTAACTGGTAACACGGTAGCTTAGCAGCCAGGCCTGTAGTAGTGTCTCCTACTCCCCAAGACAGAGACAGTCAGTCCCACAAGCACCCATGGCACAAGTGTGGCCTGTCAGCAGCGAGGGGTGCAGGGCCCCAGAAACCCCCTGCACTGATCTCCTCGACAGCTAACAGGCTTTGTGGCCGCAGCAGGGGTCGCCATCCCTGCAGCTGTCACCCCATTGCGCCTTAACACACACAGTGTCACCCATGGCACGAGTTTTGCTTGTCCACAGCTTGAGAGGCAGTTCCCGCTAAATCCCTGCACCGATCTTCTTGAAACTTGGAAGCCTTTGTAGCCTCAGCAAGAGCTACCAGCCCTGCAGTTTTGACTCCCCTGTGTTGTAACACAGACATGACAGCAGTTTTGCTTTCAAGAATTTGGGGTGCAGTTCCCCCCAAACCCCTGCACCAATCTTCCTGAAACTTGGCAGGCTTCATGCTCTATGCAGTCTACCACCCTGAAAACCTCATCCAAATTGGACAAAAAAAAACAACAAAGTTATAGATATTTTGGCCGGTTCTCCAAGGTGGCTCCAAGGCAGCTCCAAAGCGCTTCGGAAGCTCTGAAGTGCTTCAGGAAGCCTAATGAGGCCAGTGTTTCAACCCAAACATGCTGCTTCAGACCCCAAAGTGTCCTAAGCTTCTCCGGATCCGAAGCTCTGTCCAAAGCCTCACACAGCCCTAGCATTTAGGTGGGTATTGCAGGTGGAACAGAGTTCAATGCCAAGAAACAAAAGAGGTTGACAGAGGGTAACACATGCTGAAACGTTCTTTGAAATCTATTTTTGTTCATGATGAATGCCTCCAAAGGCAGCTTTCTGTTAGACAATATCTAAAAGAGTTCACATATGCACACTAACTGTAAATAAAGAGGAGTACTTGAGCAGCAAGCTGAGAAGCAAAGACTTCCTCTTGGAAACAGGAACCAGCTCCTGTTCTGGGCATCTGGCCAACTTTAGGTTGCTAAGTAACTCTGATAACTTTTCCATCCTTGGCTTCTGCATCTACATCAAATGCAGCATTCCTGGGAAAAATCTTTTGCCACCCTTGCTGTGTAATTATTGTCTGTCTGAGCTCCATGTCACATGCTGTGACTAGTTGGCATATCAGTATAGGAAGGTGATGTTCTGATGTCACAGATTTGAAAAAGAACATGTAAAGTAGAACCCAATAGTGACATCATTGACATTCCACAACATACGATTCAGGTAACAATGGAGGCAACCAATGAAAACATCACTTGGCAAGCACATTAAAATTAGGCCTCTCAGTAGAGCAAGGCCCATCTGTATCCTCTTTTTAATTGCCCTTCATTTGAAGGCTATTATCAAATCTCCCCTCAGTCTTCTCTTCTCCAGATTAAATAATCCTAGTTCTTTTAGCCTGTTTCACTTCCCAGGTCACTAATCATTTTTGTCTCTCTCGACTGAACTCTTTCCAATCTTTCTACTTATTTCTGGAAGTGTGGGGCTCAAAACTGGACACAGTATTTACAGTAAGCCCTCACTAGTGCCAAATATAGAGGGAGAATCACTTCCCTTGATTTGCAAGCAATGCTCTTTTTAATACAACCCAGTATTAGGTTTGCTTTTTTAGTAATAAGAGAACACTCTTGGCTCATGTTCATTTTATAATCCACTATAATCTCCAAGTTCTTCTCTGCACTACTGCAGTCTAGCCAGTGCAACAATCCTCCCCTCTTACTGGGGCAGGGATACGAACCCAGCAGAACTGGCAAGGCTTATGGGAAGGCTTTTTGTGGCCCAGGGAAAAGCAGCTGGCAGAGCTGGGACTAACGAGCAGCCCCTGTGCTCAAACTGGCTAATACAGGCTGGCTAGAAGGGACAGGGCTCAGGGGGTAAATAGGATTACCCTCAGTCTGGAGGGGCAGTGGAGCCCTGATCATGGAGAAGGCAAGGTGGTCCCTGCTGGAGGGAGAGAGAGCCTGAATGCATGCTGTTGTGAATACCCCTGGAAAATGGAGTGTGCTTTGTTGCCATTTTCCCTTTTTCTTTCTGGGTACTTTAGACAGCAGGCCCATAGGGCAAAACCCAGAGTAAAGACAGTATGGTATCTGCTACCCCAAAACAGGGGAAGAATCTTCAGTTGGGATTTTTTCCTTTCTGTTTTGTAGGAGTGACTGTTAGGGGAGGTGGAGATCACTTTGTAGGTGCTTTAAAGTGCTCTACAAGTTTTCACCCCTTGAAGGAGAGGAGTCTTAAGCTAGTGACAAAAGTTACACGTAAACTGGTTTAAGTGATCAGAAACTGGTTTAAACCTGTAGCAGAACAGAAACTCAGTGCATATAAACCAGTTTCAAAATGTCTGAAATTGGTTTATGATAAACCTGTTGAATGTAGTATCAGACTTAACTGATTTGGGTCAAACTGATTTATGAAACTTCTGTCCTAGACCCCTTCCTGGTTCATGTTAAATCACAGTCCTGCATCATCCCAGCATGTTATCTAGCCCTGGGCTGGGCTGGGATGCCTGCTCCAGAGAGCAGGGCTGGCTGTACCCCTCAGCTCCCTAGCTGGAGCAGTGAGGGCTGGCTGAGAAAGGGGTGGGGAAGGGCAAGCCCAGCTGGGGATGCAGTCCAGTCTGCAGGGAGAAGAGTGGGGGCACTGCCCCTAACCAGGCAAGCCCCAGCTGGGGTGCAGAGCGAAGGAGGGGAGTTAAACACCTCTTCCCCCACTCAAACTTACTGCTGGCTGCAACTGTGGACTACAAATCCCAGAGGCACCAAGAAGAAGAGGAAGTTATAAAATACCATTCAGAGTCCTGCTACCGTAATTCTGGACTGAAAATCCCAGAGACCTTAGAGGCAGCAGGAAGAGGAAGGGAACACACAGCCAGAAAGCTGTGTTTTAGTGCCCTGTGGTTTCTAGCCTGAGCCACTGCAGGCATGTAGCTGCATTTCCTGAATCAAAGGTAAATGTCTGTTCACGTCTGCTTCAATTTAATCCATGCAGCTTAGACTAACCTGCAAAGACTGAATTAATTCAGCCTTGGGCTTTTTGACTGTCTGTACCCAGCCTTAGACAGGGAGAGAGGGCAGGGGGATTTATCCCCTCTTAGGCTGGGGAACCTGGAGGGCCAGAGTCCTACTGTGGAGCCTAATTCCCAGTTGGGCTTCTGCTGCTGAACAGATGAGGTCAGACTGCATGGGCCCAGGGCAGAAGGGAGGAGCTAAAGCAAATCAGGCCATGGCTGGGAGGCTCAGGGCCTGGATGAGTGTGCAAGAGGGAAGCCAAGTGGACAAAGGAAACCCTATTTCAAGGCTCTGGATGCTTCCCACTTAATTGATTTCATCAAGGCATAGTAGGTAAGATTCGAGAGTGGCAGACTAGAAAGGAGGAGGGGGCAGGCTAGCTGGCTGCTGGGACACACTTCCCCTGCAGGGCTAGGCTGACCACATCAGTTATTTTCAAGTCTGCAGTTCCAGTCACCTTGGTGACATCTGAAAATTTACCAAAGAAACCTTTGACATTGGGGGACAGGCACATTGAACACCTAGTAATGTATTCACAGGACCAGCGCAGAAGACATGGCCTCCTGCAGCATATTGCCAAGAACCTTTAGGGTATTCTTTCACAGTTGTCTTTACAGCAACAACTTACATGACAGGCAGAATTTTCATTCAGATAGAAAGCACTGCTGAAAGAGCTTCACAAATAGCACATGGATAGGATCAATGTTACAGAGGTCTCCTCCTCTTTAATTCACTAATTTGAGGATCTTGAGCACTTCAAACATGCCTCATAACTATGCAATATCATGGCAGAGAGCACCTCAACCCAGGAATGTCTTTCACCCACTGAGGGTGGGACCATACTTCCCAGACTCTAAAGCTCTATCAGAGTCTGCAGATCCTTTCAACGCACCAAGCACAATCAGGTCCCCACTCTGGAGAATGGAGGGTTAGACCAACACTCCCTCCCCAAGGTAACACTAATCCTGCTCTGAGGCACTCACCAGGGAGTTGTTTGTTCTCATGACTTTTTGTCACAAGAAGCTAGGAACACATGTTTGAGTGTGAGGGGTGATATTAAAGATAAAAAGAGGCCACTGATGCTTCTGGTTCAGTATCTGAATGAATTGTGAATATCATGTCACCTTAGTGACAACAATGTTCTTCCTGCTCTGCCATCTACACCTGGGAAGGTGTCAGAGGAACTGCCCATTTCCTCAAAGCTGTCTTAAGGCCTATGCTCCATGCTCCTAAGAAGCATTCCATCCTCCCATCCTTTTTCAGGAAGTTTCCACATGGTCCTCCTTTGGATATGGGATCAGTGAGGAAAGGCCATGTATTCCCTAGTGTGGACGATGAAGGCTTTAGACTTCCTGGAGTATCCTGAAAACCTATAGGCTGGCTGACACCTATGATCTCCCCAGGAGCCATACATTTCAGCATGTTTGCTGTGATTCACAAGATCTGGACAGGTGGAATAAGATGGTTCTCAGTAACTTGAACTGCTAAAATTCCTATTAAGTGCCACTTAAATGTTTTAGCAGGGAAATTGTAGCAAACCCACAGCATGATTTCTATTTGATATTTGCAAGAAGTGAGGTTGTATTCAGTAAGATTTTTCCATTCAAGCCATTACTAGGTTGTCTGTTTTGTTTTTTACCTACCTGTCTCTACATTTCTTTTACCTGTTCCTGTTTTTGATTGAAGTAGTTATAGATTAGATTTTTAAATGCATGGGATACCGATATCTTTGCCTTTTGTGTAGAATTTTGACTAAGGACAATGTATTCTTTCAAGTACCTCCAACTCTAAATGATCTAATTTTGTTCTATGTGATTTCTAAATAACTACTGATATGTGTTACTATCGGTGTATTTTTTGTATCTGAAAACTGAATTTTGTGTTTAATCTTTTGTTGCTGCTTAAAGGATTTGGGTGGTGTATTTGCCTTGGAAAGAGTTAGGACAAAGGAACTGTCACACTGAATTGGAGCTAGTAACAATTCTTCTCCAAAACTAGTTTTTCTTATGATTACATGTCAGATAAAAGCCAGACATAGCGGGAGTCAAACCTGAAGCATGCTCTTCTAAACTGAAACCATCAATAGCATTCAAACTTAACTTGGCCAACCTTTTTTAAAATATTTGTTTAACTCTTACCTTGGGAATCAGACTTAATTCAAGATCCAAAGGTTGCAGAAAACAAATAGTGTTCTGTTCTTTCAAGATTTGCATATTTGCAATTGCAGTAGATATCCACATGCCCATTACTGGGAATTTTTAAGTAATCGATTATGGATGTCATCTGCCCTAGCATTAAGCTCAGGGATTTTTGGAAGGGAAGGGTAGGTCATAAGTGTCATACAGTGAACAATCCTTAATAGAACTGCTGTTGATAGGTAATCGATGGGATCAGAAAGGTTAATCTCCCTTAAAAAGGAGCAGAAGATAAAGTGGGAATCCATGCTGACAACTACGTTAAACACTTAATTAACCAGGTAAGTTCATTTGCACAAATTTAGCAGGGTTTTGGTTGTTTTTGTTTTTCAGGCGGGGGGGGAGGGGAGGCATACAGAAGTGAAAAAGTAATAGGGTATTTGATTTAAACTACTGGGTAGTGGTTATGTTTCAGCGATAGGGTAATGCAATTGCTAAGCTTTTTGCATACTCCAGTGATGTGGTAAAGATGCTACTTTTTAAAACTGCAAACATTTACACTTTAAAAAGTTGCTTCCTCCACCAAAAGAAAACTGCAGTTCGCAAATGCAAAAGTATAAAATATTTATAATTGTTCCATCATATCATCCCTTAAATTTCATTTGGTATTAGTGCTTTAATCCAGATGCTGTTTCTTTCTGAAATATGTGCTCACTACAGGAATGTACATAATTGAGTACCTTTCCCATACTGGCTTGAATAACAAAGCATATGACAAATATTTTTAGTCTTGATGAGAAAATAAATTAGACACTGCATCAGAAATAAAACTGCCTACTATCCTTGAAGTCTAAATAGAATTGCCTGTCTGATTTTCTTTTCAAATATGTCATGTCAGAGGAATTAATTTTTACACCTAATAGTATAATTGAGGATGTAGGAATGAACTCGAAGTACATACAATTAGAGAAAGCATAGGGTAGGATACGATGGGTGGCCAACCTGGAGTTCAAGTGCCACAAGCGGCACGGTCAGCCTCTGTGACACCTGGCAGATCAGGGAGGGGACAGACAGCACAGCAACTGATAAGATAGGATGCAGAAAGCAGAGCAGGAGATCAGGAAGGGAGCACAGATCAGGAAGCAGAAAATAAGAGAAGATGGGGCAAGAAGACAGAGTAAAGAGCAAAAAGCAGAGCAGCAGATCAGGCAGAGGAAGCAAGTGAGAGTGATACTTGGGGACATGCCGGACAGAAAGTCTGGGATAGGAGATGCCAACCCTATTTGCATCAATGAAACAAAATGTAAGCGGAAGACTTCAAGAAGAGTCTCAAAAATATTTTCTCTGCATCAGCTCCCAACTACTGGTCTTTCTTGGGGAGCGGTCATTCAAGCCTTAACATTAATCCTCACACTGATCCCTATGAGAATGGTTTATAAATAAAATGAAGCCGCAATAGAATTCACTCATTTTTTCATTTTGCAAACCTAACTCCTGACTGACAGAAGATTGGCAAAATCAATCTGTATTCCTGAACACTATGAATCATCCCCTTCTTCTTTTGTATGGCGTCAGATATCAACTTCTACATATATGCATCACTGTCTGATATTATCGCTCAATGCACAGATTCCATCAGGCCCATTTGGGCTTTTGTAAAGATTGCAACTTTTTATTAAGGGGTGTGCTGTCTGTTGGACACTGCATTCACTCAGGGGGCTGTCCAAGATGTTCAGCTTGTGAAGTGTTATTTTGAAGCATCTGTATCCAGAGCTCAGTCTGTTCAGCTTGATCCATGCTTCTCTGTCAAGGTCGTGCCAAGTGGGACTCTTTTGGTGTTCGTACAAAATGCTGTAGGAACAGGTCTGATCTTTCCCGGTAGTTGGTCCACTCCGTTGCTGCCCAGAGATTTGATTCAGCATCCCCAATCTCTTCTGGGAGCTTGTGGGTTTCATGTACAAATGGTTTATGATTTTTAAGCCTCCTAAGCCTCCATATGTTCAGGTTAGTTAATAAATGATGGAGTAGGTGATTTTTGTCATCTCTTGCATCTATTACCAGTAATGGCTGGGATCTGTCTTCTTATATCACTTGGTCTAATGCCCAAAAATACAGGGAATGCATCTGTGTGTAAGTTGTGCAGCCTGTTTCGTGGTGGATGGGTCGGTTTCGACCTGGAAGGGTGTGGGCAGTGGGGTCCCGCAGGGCTCAGTCCTTGGACCGATACTCTTTAATGTCTTCATCAGCGACTTGGACGAGGGAGTGAAATGTACTCTGTCCAAGTTTGCAGATGACACAAAGCTATGGGAAGAAGTGGACACGCCGGAGGGCAGGGAACAGCTGCAAGCAGACCTGGACAGGTTGGACAAGTGGGCAGAAAACAACAGAATGCAGTTCAACGAGGAGAAATGTCCAGCACACCTACAGCCTAGGGAATGACCTGCTGGGTGTCATGGAAGTGGAAAGGGATCTTGGAGTCCTAGTGGACTCCAAGATGAATATGAGTCGGCAGTGTGACGAAGCCATCAGAAAAGCCAATGGCACTTTATCGTGCATCAGCAGATGTATGATGAATAGGTCCAAGGAGGTGATACTTCCCCTCTATCGGGCACTGGTCAGACCGCAGTTGGAATACTGCGTGCAATTCTGGGCACCGCACTTCAAGAGGGATGTGGATAACCTGGAGAGGGTCCAGAGAAGGGCCACTCGTAAGGGCCTGCAGACCAAGCCCTACGAGGAGAGACTAGAGAAACTGGACCTTTTCAGCCTCCGCAAGAGAAGGTTGAGAGGCGACCTTGTGGCTGCCTATAAGTTCATCACGGGGGCACAGAAGGGAATTGCTGAGTTTTTATTCACCAAGGCGCCCCTGGGGGTTACAAGAAATAATGGCCACAAGCTAGCAGAGAGCAGATTTAGATTGGACATTAGGAAGAACTTCTTCACATTTAGAGTGGCCAAGGTCTGGAACAGGCTCCCAAGGGAGGTGGTGCTCCCCCCTACCCTGGGGGTCTTCAAGAGGAGGTTGGATAAGCATATAGCTGGGGTCATTTAGACCCAGCACTCTTTCCTGCCTATGCAGGGGGTCGGACTCGATGATCTATTGAGGTCCCTTCCGACCCTAACATCTATGAATCTATGAATCTGTGAGTCTCAGCACACAGTTATGTATAGAAGTTTAATGTGACAACTTCTGGACCGTAGAGGAGCACAATATTTTGCCAGGGTATATACCATTGTACTTCATGGGCACCCCATGGCATGCTAGCTAAACATCTTAAGGCTGCTCTTCCACATCCCCCTGCCTCTTGTCTTCTGCCTCCCTGACACTGTTCACCTGCACCTCCATCCAGTGATTGAGGGTTTTGCTGCTGCAGACACTCCCCTTCACCCTTGGGTCACATGCCCACCAGCACATAGTTGGTAGGGTCGGAAGGGACCTGAGCAGATCATCAAGTCCGACCCCCTGCCATGGGCAGGAAAGAATGCTGGTGTCAAATGACCCCAGTCAGGTGTCTATCCAGCCTCTTCTTAAAGACCCCCAAGGTAGGAGCGAGCACCACTTCCCTTGGAAGTTGGTTCCAGATCCTAGCCACCCTGACTGTGAAGTAGTGCCTCCTGATATCTAGCCCAAAACACTCTCCATCAATTTATGGCCATTATTCCTCGTTACTCCTGGTAGTGCTCAGAGGAATAGGGACTCTTCCATTGCCTGCCAATCCCCCTTGGTCAATTTATAGACAGCCACCAGATTCCCTCTCAGACTTCTCTTGTGGAAGCTGAACAGATTCAGTTCCCGTAGCCTCTCCTCGTAGGGCCTGCCTTGCTGCCCCCTGATCATGCGAGTGGCCCTCCTCTGGACCCTCTCAACGCTGTCCACATCCCTCCTGAAGTGCAGCACCCAGAACTGGATGCAGTACTCCAACTGCCGTCTGACCAATGTTGCATAGAAGGGGAGGATCACCTTCTTGGACCTGCTTCTGATGCATGACAAGGTGCGGTTAGCTTTCCTGACTATGTCCCCACATTGTTGGCCCATATTCATCTTGGAGTCAATAATGACTCCAAGATCCTTTTCTGCCTCTGTGCTGACAAGAAGTGAGTTCTCCAGCCTGTAGTTATGCTGCTGGTTCTTCCTCCCCAGGTGCAATACCTTGCACTTGTCAGTATTGAAACCCATCCTGTTCTCATCCACCCACCCCTGTAACTTGTCCAGATCTGATTGCAGCCTATCCCTCTACTCTGGTGTGCCCACTTCTCCCCACATCTTAGTGTTGTCCTCAAATGTGAACAAGGTGCTTTTCACCCCCTTGTCCAAGTCACTGATGAAGAGGTTGAACAGTGCAGGCCCGAGGACCGAGCCCTGGGAAACCTCACTGCCCACATCCCTCCAGGTCAAAAATGACCCATCCATTGTGGTCCAGTACATGGACTATACAGGACTGCAATGAATCCAGCCATTCTTTTGATGCCTTCCTTCAGCTGCTTCACCAGTGCCTGCACCTCTCCCCAGTGCTCTAGGTGACCTCGCTTGCCTTCAGAATGTGTCCCCTTTGTCTCCACCTTTCCCCAACTAGTTCAGGGTGGCCTGCCTCTGCTTCTTGGGGATGAGGGCTTTGAAGTGAGGGAGACTTCTTTTTGGGCATGCTCCCACTGGTGCCAGGCTGGGGAGGAACAAGGGCAAGCGGGGGTGCTGCTTCCTGAGATGAAGCAGCATCACCATGGTGGCAAATTGTTTTACGTCTTTGCCCTGGCTGATCTGACTTCAGCAGTGCTGACAGGTAGCATACCTGGGATCATCTGCCACCTCAAAATGATCCCACACTACACTACCTACCCACTTCTGGGTTGAGGGTGGGGATCCTGCCTTATTCCTCTCCTCACCAGGAAGAGGCATGACAACAGCAGGAGCTGAGCCACCTGCCCCTACCATCTCCTCTGAAGTGCTTTCTAGAGAAGGAGACCTGACTCTAGGGGAACTTTAATGGATGTGGAGCACAAACTCAGATTCCCCCTCCTTCCCCAGAATTTCCTTTGCTATAGCCCTCAGCCCCTCTGCTTCCAGATCCAGCTCCTCCTCTGGCACTGGAAGGCTCATGCTGGGAACTGAAATTGGGGTGGAGAATGTCATGCTGCTCCTGGTTAGTGGGGTTAGTGGTGGTGGTGCAGGCGCTGCTACCACATCCTTGCTCCCACTAGTAGCAGAAGACTCATCATGCCAGGAAAGAGGGTGTGTCTAGGTTTGGGGTGGGGGGAACTTGTAGCTCTCCCTCTGCCCTCTCTCCCTATCCTGCCAGAGGATCTGTCACCTGCCTTTCCAGTATGCTTCATAATGTTTGGTGTGCTGTAAAATGTGTGTGTGTGTAATATATATTGTGCTTTCCTGCACAGTGATGACACACTGTCAGGGAAAACACAAATTTCTTGTTGTGGGGGGAAAGAAGCAAGACAAACTAACAAGAACAAATAAGATTTTTGGGGAAGAATAAGTTGAAAGGAATGGATAGGGATAAGGGATTGGAGGCAAGGGTAAGTAGGAAAGGATCACAGTCACTGGCCAGCTACAGATGTCAGTATCAGAGCAGTCTTTCCCACCCCACCTCAGCCTTTTCCATATATGGAATATCACCCCACCCCCTCCCTCTTCTCAGTTTCTGTTTGCTGCAAGTCTTCTGAATCTCCAAATCTTTCCAAATTGATTCAGAGGCTTCCATTCAATTTGGACATTTTAATGGGTCTCCCGATTCAATTCAGATTTGGAGATCCAGCTGCCAAATCAGTCCAAATCTCCTTCAAATAGAATAGTCTACTAAAGCTTTGCACAGCCCTACTTATTGGTTAATAGCCCTTAAGTTACATGGAACATTAGCATCCATAAATATTATTTGATACATTATTTTTCTACCAGATATAGAACTGAACTGCTGTACTGTCATAAAACTCTAATTCCCTGAGTCTTTGGGATTCCTAATCCCTCCCTGACATTTAGCCAAGTGTAGAGGTGTTGCCAGTGATGGGGCCTTTTTAAATATGTCATGTTCTTTAGGGTAGTACCTAACTTACTCATTGTTATTCCCAGGTGAAGCCCTTGGGCTATGCATCTTTCTTTTGCTTTTCAAATTCTCCTCCTGGGAATGTCAATGACCAGGATATTCAGCTCCAGTGAATGACTATGTGAGGAGAGAGTAAATTCATGCTCAGTCATCCCCTGTGGAATTCCTGGGAGCAATGACTTACCAGGCAGAGATGGGAAAGAAGGTCCAAAAGGAGAAAAGGGAAACCAAGGTAAAACAATAGTAACTCCCCAGACTTATGCTTAGCCAGAAGTCACAGTGGCCAAAATGTTCCCATCCTACTAAGTAAATTAGTAAATACTGGATGTATGTAATTATTTATATATGAGTAAATGATTATCCCCTTATATCAGATGCTCAATAAATTCAGATTTACTACAATTATATAAACTAGATAAATTTATAATTTCATATGGTAAAGTATCTAATGGTTCAAAAACCAAATAGAACTTGTGTGTTGCTTAGCACAGAATGCAGTCTCTTCAATTTGTAGACATAGGGTTCAAAACTTACATAGTAGTCAACATATAGACAGAAATTTTACTTTCCCTATATTTCCAACATGTTCAGACCAACTGCATTACATAGCAAGTACCAAAAACTCAACATTTTTTTAAAAATCCCTATTTTTATGTATAACTATGTAAAAGTAACACAAATCCAAACTTCTGAACTATTAGCAAGGGTTTAGGGAGTCTAAGAGGACCAATTTGTCTGCATCTGGAATCTGTATCAAGATCTGAATTTTTCCCAAAGTTCAGGATTTTCATTTGAATGCTATAATTTGTACTCATCTCCAATTAAGTAAGAACAGCTGTAAATGGTATCAATACGAGAAAAATTAAATTATTCACTCATCTTTTTGTCTTTCCACTTCACCCCTTGGTTTGCAAGGGTTACAGGGCCCCCCAGCAAAAGCTGGACATCCTGTACCAAAAGGTGACAAAGGTTCAGTAGATGAAAGAGGACCAGAGGGTCTTAGTAGAAGCCAAGATAAGGGAGATATTTTCTAAAGGGAAACAGGAGGTTATATAAAGAATCTCTGCAACAGAATAAACAAAGGCCTTTATTGAATTCTGAATGCAATAACACTTCACACATGTGCTAGGTGAGTTTGACTGCTTGTGGGAAAAAGAGATATGTAGGACTTGCCTCTATTGGAAATTGATTCCCATGGCTAAAGAGAAATAGATGGTATATATTAAAACAAATCCTCAGAGGTGTGGAAATACAACAATCCAGAAAGTTTGGAAGTAAATAAGGCCCTTAACAGTCACCTGCAAGAGGGAGTTTGATGGACCTGGACTTCAAATGGAAATATCCCAATGGGACAGACAAATACTACAAGCAGAGAGTGTTAAATAAAGCTTGGAGTTCCACCATCAGTACTTAATACTGGTCAGTTTTAATGTATTATTAAAACTGCTAACAGGGATAATTTTCTCCTTCTTAATTCAAAGTTAAAGTCCAGCATTTCCATGGGTATAACTGAAAATCTGTGGGTAGTTTTCAATGTAGTGGGTGCATCTACATGTGGGCATTAGCCTGATTTTAAGATGCCTTAAGGGTGTGCATCTATATATGTGCACCCTTAATGTGCCTTAAAATGGTAAATTTAGGCTGTTCCTGCCTAAACTTGATACCTGCATAAAGCAAGTATCAAATTTAAGCAGGATTAGTTAAAGCATATTAACACATGTGTAGACATGTTAATGCACATTAATATTAGGGACTTTAGTCCTGGGTCTGTCCAGCCACTAGGGGGACAGCCAGAGCCCAGCCCCAGGGCTCTTGGATGGCTTCCTCTCCTCCTCCATGGCTGGGCTGCTCTCTGGCAGTCCCTAGCTGCAGGCTATAAAAGCCACCAGCCATTTCATGCCTTGGAGCACACAGCACAGGGAGCCTGAAGGAGCCCGTGCTGCCTACGGGAGCCCACCAGGCTCCATGTGCCAACTCTGGACAGAGCCTATCCTGTACCCTAGCTGGAGCTGCTTCTTGGGCATGGGTGCATGTTGCAAAGGGCTGCAGCCTGCTGCATCCCTTGCCCAGCCCTGAGATTCCCCCCAGGACTGCTGGCCTGCCAGAACCTACTCCCTGATGCTTCTCAGCCCCAGATCTGTCTCTGCAGGCACTGTGGTGAAGTGCTACACTTAAGCCCACTTAAATTCACATGTAGACATGCCCAGTAAGAGCAGAGCTTTGGCTGTAAGTATCACTTTATAGTTGAACTAAATGCCCTTCTCAGGTAACTTGACATTTGGATTGTATCTTTGCTGATGTTCCCCTACTGTTTTATTGAGTGATTTCTCTGGAATTTTGTCTTTCTTGAACTCCAAATTTTAACAAATCCTTATTTTTATGTACATTTATGTAGGCATAACATAATTATGTTTTCATGCAGAAATGGATCTTAAAACTCACATAAGTGATTTGCAAGCACAACTGAAGGCTCTGAAAGCTCTCAGCAGCAAAACCCAAAAAGGTAAGCAGGTTCATCTCAGGTCTCTGCATTCCTATTATTCCATTTCACAGGCTCATGCAGAGAAGTAGATTTTGGATCCAGATGCTCAGGTCCCTTATATGGGTTGTTAGATGCTTCTGTATCCCATCCATTTGTATGGAAAGTATGGGATAATTCTGCAAACTCCAACAGATACAGTGACACCTAAGTAGAATACTACTGTTGTTAGGGAGATCATATGGAGATAAGTAATGCCTCAGACACCTCCTTTATTTTTAATATATGACTAGATTGTGACTCAGCGCATACACCCAGACAACAGGATACTTCTCAGATTGCTGCTTTCCTGGAGC
This sequence comes from Alligator mississippiensis, assembly GCF_030867095.1. NCBI lineage: Eukaryota > Metazoa > Chordata > Crocodylia > Alligatoridae > Alligator > Alligator mississippiensis. Next base: position 35,661,373 of record NC_081829.1, read on the forward strand.
TGGTGGGAAGAGAGAGAATGGAAATAGGCAGAGGAAGGAGCAGAGCCTTAACCATTTTCCATCTTATTGCTATCCAGAGTAACCAAGCAAGTACAAAGAGGGTGGTGACTTTTAAGTAGCATACCCAGGATAAAATCACCATACCCAGGGATAAGGAAGCCTGAAGAGCACCACTAGTCCTGGATAGTGTGCCTTACTATACCATCCCTTCCTCACGGCTAGACCCAAAATTACCATCCAGGTACTGAATAGCAATAATAAAGCATACACCCAAACCTGAGATCTCATGAGCATACCTTTTCTCAGGATTTTCCCCTGTAGTTTCAACAAGACACTGAAACCCTTTTCAGTTCTTGGTTTGAAGCTAATGCAATTCAGCTTCTCAGACATCAGAGTGAATCAGCAAAATTAAGAGTCAATCCGACATTCCTAAAAGGATGTCTAGAAGCTGCCACTGTTATTTTGGTATGAAAGTAATTTGGATGTGCTGTGCTTTTGTGTCCTCCTAGTTCTACTCTACCCAAGTGGCATGATTATTGGTGAAAAAATATTCAAAACTGATGGCTCTGAAGGCAACTTTGAAATTTCACAAGCTGCATGCTCCAGATCTGGTGGCCTTTTAGCTTCTCCAAGAAATTCTGAAGAAAACAGTGCCATACAACAAATAGCAGAGAGGCAAAACAAAAGACCATTCCTAGGAATAAATGATAGACTGACAGAAGGTACATTTATGTACTTAAGTGGTGAAGCAATACGATACACGAACTGGAGCACAAGAGAACCAAATGATTCTGGAGGAGAGAAGGACTGTGTAGAAGTTTATTCAGATGGCAAATGGAATGACAAATCCTGTGAAAAAAAATGCTTAATAATGTGTGAATATTAATCAGTGTGTCCTTGTAATTATTAGTTGTTGCTGGTGCAAATGTACATGCTGCTTTATATTATCCCAGTCTTATCAAATTACATTAGCCATTCATTTTGGCCATTGTATTTTATCAATGAAGTGAACCCTATTTTAGTAAAATTTCTCTTATCTTTCTCTTATGTTAAACTATGTTTCAATAAATTACTCATAGAATACTGATTTAGGTATTACACTGATTGAAATGGGAGATAAAACATATACTGGTGTTGACACGCGCCAGATCAACACTCAGGATCCCAATATTGCGCTGTTAGACAGGAGAGCATTTATTAGTAGATGTTAAGGATTGTAAATCCAAAAAGATGACAAAGCCGATAGGGAAATACAGAGCGCCCGGGCGAGGGACTAACAATAGAAGGATGGGGGTGAGGTTGGGAACGCAACTAGGTTACATGCGATACAAAGTTAGCCAACTAAGCCCCGGGGGTAAGGGGAGAGGGGAGTGGGGAAGGGGAGGGGGGGGGCGTTTTGCGATGCTGAGAGAAAAAGAGGATAGAAACACACATACCCATGACAATGGTCCGCAATGGTGGAAGAAGTGGTCCGAGGAAAAAAAGTGTCTCAGTCTATATATAGTCTATCGCGGGGGTCCTCTTCGGGTGGCGCAGGGTCGTCGTCCGTTGTTGATGAATCCTCTTGAAGCGAAGGTCCGTCTGGTGCGGGGGGGGGGGGGTCAGGTGGTCCCCTCTGGGTCCGGTCCGGTGGCTGTTCTCCTGGTGGGGTCCGTGTACTGGCGGTGGCCTGTGATATGCTCCACGTAGATGTCGCGGGACCACCGGATGGTGTCAGACACCATGAGACAGCGCATCAGCTTGGCGTAACAGCGGGAGACGCAGCAGGCACACAGGACGCTCTCGTTACTGGGGTCCCAAGCTCCGAGTGTTCCCACGATGAGCACGTCGACCGTCACATTGTAGCCGTGGCCCCTCAAGGTGTCAGCCAGCAGGGCGTACTTCTCCTGCTTGCGAGCCCGGGCGTCTGTGAAGGCTTGGTGCTGGTTCTTGAACGGGATGGTGACGTCCACGATGACGATCTTCTTGGCCTCCTCGTTGGTGATCACGATGTCGGGGCGCATCTGGCTCTCGCAGCCCGGGACGGTGCGGTTGACGGAGACCTGCCCCGCGTCGGTCGGGATGGCCCTCACCAGCCGGTCCTGGACGGCATTGTGGCGTCACAACTATGTACAACAATACACATACAACAACGTACACAATTATATACACATATACAAACTACACAAATATCAGTATGAGTTCACATACACATACACAAACATACACTTTTGTGGCTGTGTGTTAACACTAGGGGACATTTGGGTAACTTGTTGCTTGTGGTTACTTAAGGTCAAGTGGTGCAAGGGTTACTTGAGGTCACTGAGGCTTGGGGTTACTTGAGGTCAAGTGGCCCCTAGTGTTACTTGGGGTTAATATACCTCAGGGTTATTTGGGGTTACTTAAGGTTACTGTGGCCCCTGGAGTTACTCGGGGTCACCTGGTGTCATGGTAGAAGCAAGGGAAAAAAGCCTGGTGGCAAGGAGGAGACAGCTAGGAAACAGAGAGGCAGTAAGCTGGGAGATCAGGAGGCAGATAAGTGTTGACAAGAAAGAGACAGCCAGGAAACAGAGAGGGAGAAAACTGGGAGATTGGGGCTGAAAGGAGGGGCAGAAAGCTGGGAGACAGGGGCTGGAAATGAGGCAGAAAGAACCAGGAGAGAAAGCTGGGAAAATCAAGAAGGTGGTCAGTAAGAGAAAAACCGAACTTGGGGTTTCAAAATAACAGGTTTATTAAACAGACAACACAAAACACAGCCACACAAAGTTATTGGTTCCTACACACACAAGCACAAGCACTCACATATACACCCACACAATGGTAGCAGGAGAGGAAAAGGCTTGGTGGAAGGATTGAAGTCAAGGTGTGTAGGGACAGAGTCTAGGTCCTTTGCTTGGGGAAGGAAGGTGCATGATAGCTACCTATCCTGGGCTGTGAGTTGATCTTTGATGACCAGATGGGGTCTTCTCCAGCAAGGTGTTGTCCAGAGGGAGTCACTGGGAGGGCCTCTGGGTGGATAGGTAGCGTGACGTACTGCTGGTCCAGATGGAGAGGGGGTTCCAAGGCAGTCACACTCTACCACCCCTTTCATAGGAGTGGGCTACCTGTGTCTCCTATGGGAAGGACATACCCAGGCAAGGGCCAGTCCTGCTCAGGTGCATACATGCAGATCCAGGTGTCTTCATTGTCTGGTGAGATACAATGGTGGGGTTGCTGGTTTCTGTAGGGTCTTTGTCTTCCAAATGTTGGGTTCCCATAGGTTCTCTCTCTTTTAAATGATGGGTTTTGTCTTTGTTCCTGGGTGAGGTCTGTGGTACCTGGGTGAGTCAATGCAAGGCAATGGTTGAGTCACTGAGTTGGTTGTCCTTTCATTACTGGTCATTCAGTAGAGGCCTGCTACCATTATATCTCAAGCTCCCTCATTCATTCCCATTCATTCAAGAACCAATTTACATAGGAAGGGTAGGTATGAGTCACAGTTGCAATATATTGTATAGGGCAGGGGACACAAGATGGCTTGACATTACAAAATGGAAACTTGATATTACTTTGGTTAACTTTACAGACACAGGCCTAAACCATACAATATTAATAAGTAACAATAAAGAAAAATGCAAAAATGATAGGAACACAATATAAAACAGTAAAAATCAATATAAACGTAACAGAACACTATTTACAATATAAAAAGGGGCTTATTACAATAATAGCATACAAGAACTTAGCTTACCTAGTATTATTTGTAATCACTTATAAGAGACAAAGAGGGCAGAGAGAAAGTCAGAAATGGTTGGGGAAGAGGAGGGAATGTGTTTTAAAATTAAAACAAAAAAAGAAAAACTGGGGGTTTTGTTACACTAGGAACCTGAAAAATACTATGAGACCCACCTAGTTTCAAACTGCTGCCTGTAAATGCATGCAGCCATCATGGGAAATCCACCAGGAACAGGTACCTCATGTATTTATAAATTCAAGGCTACAGGATGGCCCTGTTGTTCCACATTCATCTGTCTGGCAATGCATTAACTTCATGTGCCAATACATGGGCTAGTAAGTCAATGGTGAGAAGGCAAATTCCAAGTTCTCTTGAATTTTTTTTTAATGATCTAGGATATATAAGCTGTTATTATTGAAAAGGAAAACTTATATAATTTGCCATAAAGGTTGTAGTATATTAACTTAAATAATTGGATAGACTTAAATAAAATCAAAATGGTGCAACTTTTAAGATGTAGACCAGCCCTCCATGGTCTTGTCTTGTCACCCCTCAAGCTTCTCTCTAACAGGCCCCTCTCCCTAGGATCTGCCTTTTCTCCCTATAAGCAAGAAAATGTACGGACTGTTGAATACAACCAAAATGACCTGGTCTAAGCTTACAGGGTCTCTTTCTTCTCCCTTTGTCTTAGAGAAGGCTAGAATTCACTCTTCAGTTTGGAAAGAAGGCTAAGGGGAGATAGAAATCTATAAAATCATGAAAGGTATAGACCAAGTGGCCAGGGAACTGTTGTTCACCAACTCCCAGGCCATGTCTAGACATGTGCTTAACTGTAGAGTAGACCAATTAGCTGTGAAGTAAAGTTTCACGGTCTACATGTGCAATGCTATTAGGCTTCAGTAAACTAATTAACACCACCATAAGATAGTATTGTCAGTACAATCTTACAGCAGAATAATTAACTGTGATTAAATGCATGAGTATTCACTGACTGTGGGCATAAACTGTGCCTAGTCAGCCCAGCAAGCAAGGGACCAGAGTACTGCCTGCCACCTAGTCACACAGCTCTGCACTTTCAGCACCCTCATGTCCCAGCAAGCCCCTCCACTGCCTGATGCCACCACCTGGAGCCTGGGTCTGATCCCTGTGCCCCCGGCCCTGGCATAAACTGCTCTGCCCCCAGCTCAAATTGCTGCTGTCCCAGGTGCACATGTAGATGCTGTGCCTGGGAGTAGTTTATTCTAGCTCAAACGGGTCTGCAGTTTATTGCTTCAAATTAATTGCATGTGTAGCTGCACCCCCAGAATACTAGAACTAGGGCACACCCAGTGAAATTAGTAGGTAACAGGTTTTAAACAACAAAGAGAAAGTACTTTTTTATGCAACACATAGTTAATTTATGGAATTAAATTGCAACAAGAAGTAGTAGAGGCAGATAGCACAGCCAGGTTTAAAAAGGGACTAAATAAATTAATGGACAACAGTTCTGTTAAAAGTTATTGCACAGGATATTTGGAGATGTTTTCCATGGCATTTCTGAACTAATAACTGTGAATGACATGGACAATCCTGAATAGGAGCTTGAACTTGGTATCTCTAGAGTGATCTACGTCTTGCCCCCACAGTGTCCATTTCTTTTGCTGTGGGGAACAAAATACTGAGCTAGATGGACCATTGGCCTGACCCAGTATGGCATTTGCAATGTTCTTAAATTCTTCTGAGAATGGGAGGCCCCAGAAATGGGTCACTAGCTCTAGTCCCCTTCCAAGGCAGAGTGGGACAGTGGTGCAAAGAACAGGGGATACTGACAGGGTTCTTTAGCCTGCTGAGCCAGCTTTACAGCTAGACATGGCAAACAGAGAACTTGCCTTGTTTTATGGAATCTTTCCACCATTGTGAAGCTGGTACAAATATCATCACTACCATATGTACCAGTGACAACTCCTCTCCATCATTGTATTATGAGGCTATGGATTCCTTACGCAAACCTGCTGGCCTTTCCCATTGCATCTGCTATATACTTGCCTAGTTCCCACAATCAGGACCCTTCTCAATCCTATAATCCAAGCCCAATGACAAATCCAGTCTCTCTCCTATCTGACATTTAAAAGAAGAAAACACTGAAGTGATCAGTTTAAGAGTGTTTATATTTTTATCCTGAATAGTTGTTACAAAGCCTGATTCTCATTCATAAACAAACAGGTTTTTAACAAGAAAAATATTTCCCACAGATACTGAAGAGCACATCAGAAGGGCTCCCAAACCTGTCCGGATGTTGTAAAAAGACACAGAGCAGTAAGAAACTGCATTCACTTCTAATCCCATACACACAAGCAGATCCACTTACTAACATGAGGGTAAAATGTGTTAAGGTAGAAATGTTCGGTGTTTTTGTGCTTTTGATGATTCCTTTTAAAAATATATATTAAATTGCAATGAGGTCGAAGTCTGTATGGGGTCAGGGTACATATTTTTCTAGAAACTAAATACAGTACCAGTAAATAGTGAGATATCAGTTTCAGTTGGGCAATCCATAGAATTCTGCAAGAACAGAGACAAGCTAGTCAAAATGCATCTTTTTTACTGTTCCTGTCATGAATTCATATATTCTGTTGCCTCTGCACTTCCTCTGCACATAGAGAAAAATCCTGCAGATTTCTTTAGGGTTTTTTTCCAACTCTATTCAGTTGGTGCATTGAATTGCTTACCTGTATATTGGATAAGTACAAGTTGGTGAGGGTAAGTAACACTCACTTTTACTAGTATTAGTAAAACATATTATAGTTTGAGCAAGCTAACACCTTCCCCTGTCAGGCCTGTGACAGTTATTGTACTGGAACATTGCAAGGAGTTATGTAGATGAATGTTTTTAAAAGAGGGCAGCCTGGATTCTGTGTCTCCCTCCTTGGCATGACAATGATGACCCTGTCTGGAGAGAAATAGTCCATAGTAAATGAGCTGATAAAATTGTTTCTTCAGGTTCTCAAGCTACTGGCCCAGAGTTGTGACCCATGTATCTAGGGAGCAAGATTTGGATTTATAGGGTTGTGAAGCCAAATGCCGAATCAGGACACCTGTGATATTCTCCTGTGGAGGCAGAATCCCATATTAACCTTGTATTCACCTCCTCTTGCTCTACAGAGCTCACCTCTGGCCTCTGCTCCAACCCCTTCAGGGTGGGGAGAGTTCCCCTACTGCTTGTATTTGCCCTCTCATCTGGCATTTTTGTTCTCTTCATTTGCTATTCCCCCTCTTCTGCATCCTCTACCTGATTTCCATTTTTTCTCCTCTTTTGTTCCCCTTTCATTCTCTTCTCCTTACCAGTATGATGAGTTCCAAAATAGCGGTCGGCTACTCAGCACTCTTCAGGGCCCATGGAGGCCGTCTTCCTTATACTCACCCCATAACTGCTCCCTGCAACAGCAGCAAGCTGAAGAAAGACTGTACTGCAGTGCCTTAGACTTGTCAACAGGTAATGCTAATTTCAGACCCTCACCTCACCTTCCAGCCTAGGACTGGGCAATGCTACAGCTAGATCAGGCCATTTGTGTTGCTAGATCAAGCCACATGGCACGGGTTCCCAGCAACAACATGTATGTGATAAGGAATTTCTGTCAATTTACTATACATAATCTTAGTAAGCTGTCAAGTAACAGTTCTAATAACTTCAGCACATTGCCTACTGGCATTTATGAGTTTTCTGATGCTTGGGAAATTTCTGTGTTCAGGGTTAGTAACACTGGTGTCCTTTACTGTTGGGGGCAGATATTCCTGTGTAGCTGAGTTGTGATCAGGGTTGGGTTTGTCACTGAACACATTTTCCAAAGCTGTTCTTCCCTCATGGTGGTAGAAGAGTGACTGACAGAGCATTATCTACTGAAATACAAGATTCTTCCTGCCACTCATTTTCAAAGTTAAGAGAGATTATTCATTCTAGAAATTCAGTAACTCTCTCACCAACTTTCCCTATAATTAACATTAAGAAATTCCTCGCTGTGTGATATCTGTTCCACATTTTCAAAGGGTACAAAGTACTGCACAGAGTAACACCAATGTCTCTTTTGTCAATTATTTCTAGGTGTGTCTTGGATAAATTAGGAAACCTCACCACATCATAAAGGTCCAAATTCTCTTCTCACTTACTCTTGCATCTTAAGTACTGGAGGAAAGGCAGGTAAACAATAAACTCTACTAAAGAAATATTTTTAGGGCTTGGTTTCCTCAGCCTTCCTGAGGTTTAGTATTGTACTCCACAAGTAATCTTTGTTGAAACAATGAATTATTCATGGTGTAAGAGTGTAAGATTGACTGTAAGTGACAGAATCCATTTCCAGTCAAGAGGCAATTTCTTACAACTTACTTCTTTCTGTTGAGAAATCCAGTACTTTACACTTTGTTACCTAAGCCATCAGCAGGGGTATAGAGGTAAAATATTTTTCGAGTGCCCCAAAGGAAATAACTTGGGTAGAAGGAGACTCATTTTACTATTTTGCAATGTCTGCAGATGTGTCTCTAAATGAAAGTAGGTATGTGTGAGATAACAGAGCAGAGACATTGTAGTTTTGGAGACCATTCCATTTTAAGCATTAGAGGAAAGGCAGGAAAACACTAAAATTTATACATAGTTTGTAGGAGGAGTTTTGGCAGTGCAGCATCAGAGCTCTGTGAAAAATAAATCACTTTCTATTTTGGAGTTTTCCTTACTGTTGTGTTAGTTCTGAACTAAGTGGGTGCTACTGAAAAAATGGACTACAAAGAACTTTACCTTCAGGGTTCACTTTTCTTATTCTTCACAAGTTTCTTGCTGCCTTCTTTTTGGGGGATGAAAGAAAGAATGCATGGGGGACAGAAGAACTGAAGCTTTAAAGAGCAGTCTTTTTGTAGGACTATAGATGTGTGTCAAATCCAAAATATTTGAGGGCTGGCAGTTAGGATTCTTTGTCCCTATTCCTTTTCCTGAGATGGGAGGTTGTGTAATTTACTAGTTAGAACCAGAAGTGCACTTAGATTCCACTGGTGACTTTATAAGTGAATTCCAGTGGTTTGAGGAGTGGATGGGCATTATGAATACTGGTGGTCTCTGTTCCAAGTGATATTTAATGTACTGTAATCTACTAGTTACACCAAGAGATTGGTATTCAGACCTCCTTGTTTCTATTCTGTCCAATTCTGTGATTAATTGATGTCATATTGGGGGTTGGAAGGGAGATGAGAATAGAAGTTTGAGGAAAAATCCATGTCTCATTAAACTGTTCAGGTAAATACTTTTTACTCTTTTGGAACTAATATATAAAATCTATATAATCAAAAGGATTTTGCTGTGCAGCTACAAGATGAGGTTTTGCAGAAAACTGGTACTAAAAGCCCTGAGGTAAGTGGGGAAGCAGGAAACATGGAGGAAGAGCAAAAAAGGAGGAGACAACAGGTGAGGTGCTTTCATACTTCCTGAGAAATCAGGGCAATCGACTAGTTACTAGGGCTGTGCAAAACTTTGGTAGCTAATTCAATTCAGAGAAGATTCAGCCCAACTCAGCAGCCAAATCTCTGGATCCAAAAAGAATTGAGAGACCCATTAATCTCTCCAAATCAAATAGGAAGCCTCCTAATTGATTCAGAGAGACTCAGAGATCCAGCCATTGACTGTACAGGCAGGCACTGGGTAATACCAGTGGGAGCAGCTTGGGGAGCAGTTGGACGAGCCCTGGCTTGAGCTAGCAGCCCCAGAAGAAGCCGCAGCTCATCTGGCTGTCCCCCCAGATGCTCCCCCAAAAGGGTTGAGGCAAGCAGTGCTGGTAGCCCTGGAAGAAGCCACGGGGGTTAGGGGAATGATTGGGGAGCTGAAGAAATGATTGAAAGCTGGGGGGAATGATTTGGAGCTGGGGGGATTGATTGGGAGCTGGGGGATCAAACCAGGAGCTGGGAAACTGAACCGGAGCTGGAGGGAAACCCCTGTTCATTCCCACAGCCCCTGATCATTCCTCCCAGCTCCCCAACCATTCCATCCCCACTACTTCTCCTGGGGCTGTTGGCTCAAGCTACAGCTCATCCGGCTGCTCCCCAGGCTGCTCCCCCCCACCAAGGCAAGGCAGGAAGTGCTGACAGCCCTGAGAGAAGCTGCAGGGGCTGCAGGGAATGATTGGGATCTGGGAGATCAAACCGGGAACTAGAGAATCGAGCCAGGAGATGGGGGGAGTGATTTGGGGCTGGGGGAATGAACAGAAGCTTCCCCCCAGCTCCTGGTTCAATTCTCCAGCTCCCAATCATTCTCCCAGCTCCCCAATCATTCCCCCCAGCCCCTGCAGCTTCTCCTGGGGCTTCCAGCTCAAGCCACAGCTTGTCTGAATGCTTCCCCGGCTGCCTCCCAGGGTGAGGCAGGCAGTGCTGGCAGCCCCGGGGGAGAAACCATGGGGGATAAGGGGAATGATTGGGAGTTGGGAGGAGTGATCAGGGGCTGGGGTAATGAACAGGGGCTTTCCCCCAGCTCCTGGTTCAATTCCCCAGTTCCTGGTTTGATCCCCCAGCTCCTTGATCATTTCCCCTAGACCCTGCAGCTTGTTCTGGGGCTCCCATCACTGCCTGCCTCACCTCAGTGGTGGGGCAGCCAGGAGAAGGGCTGGACAAGCATCAGCTTCTCCTGGGGCTGCCGGCTCAAGCTAGAGCTCAACCGACTGCTCCCTCAGCTGCTCCTTCCGGCATTGCCTGCCTATATAGTCTGTGGCTGAATAAGATTGGGCACTGAATACCTTCGAATTTGGATTCAGCTGAATCAAATCAGGCCAGTGATTCAAATCACCGAATCGAATCACTGCCCCTCTGAATCACCAAATCCAAAGCAAATACTTTCCATTTCACACAGGCCTACTAGTTACCTCAGGTGCTTGTACAGAAATGTATGCAGCCTGGGAAACAAGCAGGAAGAACTGAAAGTCTTTGCACAGTCTCAGAGCTATGATGTAATTGGAATAACAGAGACTTGGTGGGATAGCTTGCATGACTGGGACACTGTCGTGGATGTGTACAAACTGTTCAGGAAGGACAGGCAAGGAAGAAGTGGAGGAGGAGTTGCACTTTATGTAAAAGAGCTGTATGATTGCTCAGAGCTCCAGTATGAAACTGGAGATAGGCCTGCTGATAATCTCTGAGCTAAGGTTAGAAGGGGGAGCAACAAGGGTGATCTTGCGGTGGATGTCTGTTATAGACCACCAGACCAGGAGGAAGTGGTGGATGAGGCTTTTTTCAAACAGCTAGCAGAAGTTTCCCAATCAAAAGCCCTGGTTCTCATGTGGGACTTCAATCATCCTGACATCTGCTGGGAGGGCAATACAGCAATGTGCAGGCAATCCAGGAAGTTTTTGGAGAGTGCTGGGAGCAACTTCCTGGTGCATGTATTGGAGCAGCCAAATAGAGGCCATGCTCCTCTTGACCTGCTTCTCACAAACAGGGAAGAATTGGTGGGGAATGTAGTAGTGGATGGCAACTCAGTGATCATGAGAGGATCGAGTTCAGGATCCTGGGGAAAGGAAGAATGGATAGCAGCAGAGTAAGGACCCTGGACTTTAGAAAAGCAGACTGACTTGCTCAGGGAACTCATGGGCAGGATCCCCTGGGAAGCCAGTCTGAGGAGAAGAGGAGTCCAGGAGAGCTGGCTTTACTTTAAAGAAGCCTTACTGAGAGTACAGAAACAAACCATCCCCATTCACAGAAAGACTAGCAAGTATGGCAGAAGGCCAGCTTGGCTTAGCAGGAACTCTTCAGTAAACTAAATCACAAGGAAGTTCATAAGAAGTGGAAACTTGTACAAATATATAGGGAGGAGTATAAGAGCATTGATTGGGTATGAAAGGATGAAGTCAGGAAGGCCAAAGCACAACTGGAGTTGCAGCTAGCAAGGGACATGAAGGGTAACAAGAAGGGTGTCTGCAGGGTGTGTGTAGATGAAATGTGGGGCATGTGTGCATGACACTTTAAAGTGGGTTAAATGCTTTTGCACCGCTTTAATGGTGTTGGTGTTTGCATGCATCGGCGGGGTATTGCACATTAATTCCAGCCGCTGTAGCACATTTGGCAGCATAATGTGCCTTAAATGACTTTGGGCTGCAGCAAACTAAAACACCTCCAAGGAGTTTTAGTTTGCTGCCCTACAGTTGTAGAGTGAAGCACCAGGCTTCGTGCAGCTCAGGATCTGTGCAAGCAGCAGCTTGGGAAGGCAGGCTCCACCAAAGGGAAAACAAAAAAAGCAGTGAGCCTGATCTTTCCCCCTGGAGCCTGTCTGCATGAGATGCATGGGGACCTGGTCCTTCCCTCCATGGTTGCAGTGCCCCCTGAGAACGCCCAAGCCGTGTGCCTACGGGCAGGTGCCACCTGGCGAAGGGCCTCTGCTGCTGGACAGGGAAGCACCACCCACCTCTTCCTGCCACAGCCTAGGGACCTCCCCACCTACTGGCAGCTTGCCTTCCCTTCCCACCACAAAAGAGGCATGTAAGACACTAGTGTACACAACATGTGGGTTTACTTCACCCTAAATTGAAGCAGTGTTTTAAAAAACCTACAGTTTCAATTTAGGGCCCCCCTTTTGTCTATACACAGCCTAATTCAGTAGCAAGAGGAGGATTAGGGAAAGTGTGGGTCTCCTACTGACTGGGGGAGGCAACCTTATGACAGAAGATGCAGAATAGCTGAAGTGCTCAATGCCTTTGCCTCAGTCTTCACAGGCCACGTCAGCTCCCAGAGTACAGCACCAGGCAGCACAGTTTGGGGAGAAGGTGAGCAGCCAACAGTGACAAAAGAACAGGTTCGGGACTATTTAGAAAAGCTGGAAATAGACAAGTCCATGGGGCCAGATGGGATGCACCCAAGGGTGCTGAGGGAGTTGGCTGATGAGATTGCAGAGTGCATGGTGACCAGGAGAGGTCCTGGATGATTGGAAAATGGCAAATATAGTGCCAATATTTAAGAGAGGGGAAAAGGCAGATCCAGGGAACTACAGACCAGTTAACCTCACCTCAGTCCCTGGAAAAAACATAGAACAGATCCCCAAGCGTAACAGGTATCCGCTTTGGGCCAATCTAAATGTGGCCTGCACACCTGTTCTTGGGGCAACTGCCCACCTTCTCTCCTGCCACGCCTTGCTGTTAATTGATTAATTGATGTTAATTAGCGGGAGGCTGCCCTTGTACTGCCCCGATGCCAGGGGGAGCTATCTGAGGCTCCGATTCTTCCCCTACATCGCAGCCCACACCTAACTGATGGAATAGACATTGTTATGTCTTAGCCTTATTATAATCTGGCCCCTTTTTTGTCCTCTCTAGGCCCTACCTCTTTTGATCTGTGCCCTCTCCAGCGCTAGGGCTCTCCCTAGCCCTCTCTCACTATGTGCCCTCTTCCCTGGGCCTTCTCAGCAACGCTGCCCCCTCCCTGGGCCTTCTCAGCAACACCGCCCCCTTCTCTGGGGCTTCTCAACTGCCCCTCTCTGTGGCTGGGGTCTGTGCAACCCAAATGCTGTGCCCTTGCTGGCACTGGGGTTCCCACACTGCTGTGGGTCCCCTATGAGGCCTCCTCCAACCCCTAGTAGCTTCACCCAAACCACCGGTGACAAACAGCAACACAAACGTAAGCCCCTTGGCTATAACATAAAATGGAAGCCTCCCGGACATAACAGCACTCCCACCTACCAGGGAATACTTTATCCCTCAGCCATGTCAGACGCTGCACCTCCAGTCAGGCTGCTCCTCCCTTCCATGAGAGAGAGAGACCTCCTTCCTCCTTGGCTGCTGGCAGGGAACTCCCTCTGGCCGCAACCCCTAGGGTTTATAGGGGAGCCAGGCCCTGCCCCTTCTGGTCAGCTGACCTCCTCTGGTTGCCCTGGCAATCAGCAGCTGGGCTCCTTATTCACTGCTAGGGCTCCCTCCCTAGCAATTTCCCCTCTTTAGGAGCGGGGCACCTCAGTGCTCTGTGACACACCTCCCCGCTTAAGATCCCAACTCACCAAGGCAGATCTTCATTCTTGTCAGGTTGCACCGATCTGGGGCTTTTCTCGGCCTTTCTTTAGGCACCCAGCAACTCAGACAGGAGGCGGAGGTTTTCAGGTGCCTCCTCCTCGCCTTTTACCCAAGGGCGTATCATGTGGGATTTGTTGGGAGTTACCCTGCCACAGGAAGTCCCCCCACATTAGCCATTCTTGGTAGGGTGCAATTCAGGCCTATCTTTCCCCTACAGCCTTTAAATAATTGTGAAGGATGGCCCCGGGCCTGGGTATTTCTCTGACCAAGGTGTCGGGCACAGTACCATAGCCATTAGGAGTCTGCCTCTAGGCCGTCCTTCCGGCCTTCTTCGCTCGCCATTTACAAAGGGTTGACCCTCCTCCTCCTGCCACTTGACCAGCTGGTAGGGATTGGGTCAGGGTCTTTCTTGGGCCAGCTGGCCCTAACTGGAAGGTTCTGTGCCTAGGGGAACCGCTCTGCCTCTTAGTAATAGAGTTAGGGTTCTCTACTACCCACACACCTCCACCCTTCTCTCTTGGCTGCGGTCTTTCTGTTCCTCCTAGCTCCTCTTTTTCCTCGTATTGCCTCGAGAAGAAATCAGCGCTTATGTTCTTAGGTCCCAGGCAATGTTTTACCTCAAAACAATATGGTTGCAGACTAAGGGCCCATCTCATCAGCCTAGCGTTGTCTGTCTTCATGCTCTGCAACCAGCGTAGGGGCATGTGGTCCATAATCAGCGTGAACCGCTGTCCTAGCAGATAATAGCGGAGAGTTTCCACTGCCCACTTAATCACCAAGCACTCTTTTTCTATTGTGGCGTACTTCCGCTGCAGTGGGTGTAACTTCCTACTTATGTATGCTATAGGGCGCTCTTCTTCCACCTCTACCTAGATCAACACTGCTCCAACTGCTGCCTTTGACGCATCAGTCTGCACCAGGAAGGGTTTATTAAAGTTTAGGGTATATAGCAGGGGTTGCAAGCACAGTGCTTCCTTCACCACTTGGAATGCCTTTTCCACCTCCGGCATCCATCTCACCTTGGCAGGAGCCCCTGCCTTTGTCATTTCTGTCAATGGTACCACTAAATCTGCAAAGCGGGGTACAAACCTTCTATAATAGTTGGCTAGCCCCAAAAAAGCTCTCACTTGTTTTTTAGATTGGGGAGCTTGGTACCTCCGCAAAGCCTCCACCTTGCTTAATAATGGTGTCACTTTTCCACTTCCTACTAGGAACCCCAGGTATTGAGTTTCTTCTTTCCCTATGATACATTTTTTTGGATTGGCTGTCAGTCCATTCTGTCTCAAGTCTTGTACCACTGCCCTTAGCGCTTTGAGGTGTTTGGCCCATTCTTCCGTATATATAATAATATCATCTATGTATGCCACAGCATAACCCATATGGGGGGCCAAAACTCTGTCCATTAGACACTGAAACGTAGCTGCGGCTCTACGTAATCTGAACGGCATACATCAGAACTGGAAGAGCCCCCACGGGGTGGTGAATGCTGTCTTCTCTTGGTTTTCAGGTGCTACTGGCACCTGCCAATAGCCTTTTGTCAGGTCTAAGGTGGAGATGTAGTGCGCTTGTCCAATATTTTCTATCAGTTCATCCACTCTCAGCATTGGGTAGGAATCGAACTTCGCGACTGCGTTTACCTTCCAGAAATCAACACACAGACGAATTTTTCCATCAGGCTTAGGTACCGCCACGATGGGGCTCCGCCAGTTGCTGTGGGACCTGCATATGATGCCCTTCTCTAGCATCATCTCAATTTCTGTTTTTATCTGTCTCTGTAGTCGCTGGGGAATCCATCTCCAACTCTCCAGGATCATCTGGCCTGGAGGAGTTTTTAATCCAGTGTACCACACCCCGAGCTTCCCTAGGTATTTCCTGGAACATGTCTCCAAACTCTCTGATTAGTTTGGCCACCTGTCTCCCCTGGTCCTCTGATAGTCGCAAGGCCAATTCTACATTACCCGGTCTGCTTTCCTCTGTCAAAGAGGGTCCCAATTCTAGTTCGTCAGGATGAGAGGCCAGATACATACACTCTTGGTCTTCCCACTTCTTCAGCAGATTGACGTGGTATACCTGCTTCTTCTTTTGTTTGTCTGATAGACCTCATACACCTCATAATCCAAGGGCCCCACTTGGCGTATAACTTCACAGGGTCCCTGCCACCAGGCAAGCAGCTTACTCTCCCGGTCCGGTAATAGAACCAAAACGTGGTCCCCCACCTCAAACTTCCTTTCCTGGGTGCCCCGATTGTAATAACTCATCTGACGTTGCTGGGCCTCTCTGAGATTACCTACAACCTCAATCCGGGCGGCTTCAAGTCACTCCTGCAGTTGTATCACATACTGGATCAAGTTCTGGTCCTTATCCTGTTGTTCCTCCCAACCTTCTTTAATCAGACCGAGTATTCCCTGGGGTTGACGGCCGTATAATAGTTCAAAGGGTGAAAACCTGGTTGAGGCCTGGGGTGCCTCTCTTACAGCAAACAGCAAAGGTGGTATCATTTTATCCCAATCCTGAGGGCTCTCAGCCACAAACTTCTTTAACATCTGTTTCAGGGTCTGATTAAAACATTCCACAAGTCCATCCGTTTGGGGGTGATAGACTGCCATCTTCAGCTGTTTAATCCCTAGGGCCTTACTCACTCCCTCAAAGACGCGTGAGGTAAAATTCGTCCCCTGGTCTGTCAACAATTCCCTAGGGAGTCCTACCTGAGAGAATATTTTCAATAGCTTGGTGGCCACCTTCGGAGTTGATATGGTTCGCATTGGCACGGCCTCAGGGTACCTGGTTGTATAATCTAGTAGGACTAGGATATACTGGTTTCCAGTGCTGCTTTGGGGAAGTGGCCCCACCATGTCCACAGCTACTCACTCAAATGGAACCTCTGTCAAAGGCATCGGAATTAAAGGGGCCTTTGCAGGGTGCCTCAGGCTCACTTTTTGGTACACAGGACAGGAGGCGCAATACCTCACCACTTCTCGCAACAGTCTGGGCCAAAAGAATCTTGCCCTAATGTGGGCTTCGGTTTTGTCTCTGCCCAAATGTCCCCCCATAGGGAGTTCATGAGTCACCTTCAAGACCGCCCGTCAAGATCACTGAGGTACCAGCAGCTGTATGACCTCCTCCCCTCCAGGCTTCCCTCACTCAATTCGGTACAGGAGACCATTCCGTACCTCGAATCTCGGTGTCACCTTCATCAGCTCTGGCCGTAAGACCTCGCCGTCTCGTTGGGCTACGTGTTCTTGCAATGCATAGCGAAAGTCTGCCTCCCAACTCTGTTCCAGCTGAAAATGTTCATCTTCCCACAAAGCAGTGACATCCACCTCTTGCCTAGCCTCTTCTTCAGGGGGCACTTGTTCTGTCTCTACCGCAAATCCCTCAACCTTCTCTTTCGGCCTCACCCTGACTACCTCCCCCAATAGCTCAGGCGAGTCAAAACCCAGTACTACTGGGTAGGGCAAATGCTCAGCAACCATAACTAGCATCTGCCAGATCCTATTGCCTACCTGAAACATAACCCTTACTCTGTCGACTCCGAGGAAGTCCCCGCACCAACATTGTACCTTTACATGGTCTACTATCTCCTTTTCTTTAGTCGGTAGCACGTTGCTCCACGCCATCATCTGTAATAAGCCTGAATCCAGCATAGCTTGTACCTTTTTGCCCTCCATTGTCACTTCGACCGTAACCGCAGGTGGCTCGTCTCCCACCTCAGGGCCACTCCTAGCTCCATAGCCACACATCCCCACCCGGATCGCAGGTCATGTGTGGATGCTTTCCATCACATTGGCTAACAAAACCTGTTGTCTAGTGGCTTGCTCCTGTAGGCTTTGTACCACTTGCTGTAGCTAAACTACAACCTGAGGTTGTGACTCTGGACCCGGGCTAAGCATCCGCTTTCCCTTCTCTCTCTCTCTCTCTGGACCCAAGGATTCTTTTTCTCATACGGCCAAACCAGCGTCCTATGATGCATACTGCTGTATGAAACTTTCCTGGCCAATGCACCACTGTAACAGGTATCTGCTCTGGGCCGATCTAAACGTGGCCTGCACACCTGTTCCTAGGGCAACCGCCTGCCTTCTCTCTTGCCACGCCTTGCTGTTAATTGATTAATTGATGTTAATTAGTGGGAGGCTGCCCTTGTACTTCCCTGATGCCAGGAGGCACTATCTGCAGCTCCGTTTCCTCCCCCACATCGCAGCCCACGCCTCACTGATGGACTAGACATTGTTATGTCTTAGCCTTATTATAATCTGGCCCCTTTTTTGTCCTCTCTAGGCCCTACCTCTTTTGATCTGCGCCCTCTTCAGTGCTAGGGCTCTCCCTAGCCCTCTCTCACTATGTGCCCTCTTCCCTGGGCCTTCTCAGCAACACTGCCCCCTCCCTGGGCCTTCTCAGCAACACCGCCCCCTTCTCTGGGGCTTCTCAACTGCCCCTCTCTGTGGCCGGGGTCTGTGCAACCCAAATGCTGTGCCCTTGCTGGCACTGGGGTTCCCACACTGCTGTGGGTCCCCTATGAGGCCTCCTCCAACCCCTAGTAGCTTCACCCAAACCACCGGTGACAAACAGCAACACAAACGTAAGCCCCTTGGCTATAACATAAAATGGAAGCCTCCTGGCCATAACAACACTCCCACCTACCAGAGAATACTCTATCCCTCAGCCATGTCAGACGCTGCACCTCCAGTCAGGCTGCTCCTCCCTTCCATGAGAGAGAGACCTCCTTCCTCCTTGGCTGCTGGCAGGAAACTCCCTCTGGCCGCAGCCCCTAGGGTTTATAGGGGAGCCAGGCCCTGCCCCTTCTGGTCAGCTGACCTCCTCTGGTTGCCCTGGCAATCAGCAGCTGGGCTCCTTATTTCCCCTCTTTAGGAGCGGGGCACCTCAGTGCTCTGCGACACCAAGGAATCCATTTCTAACCACTTGGAAGAAAAGAAGGTGATTAGGAACAGAACAGTCAGCATGGATTCTCCATGGCAAGTCATGCCTGACCAACCTGATTGCCTTCTGTGATGAAGTTATTGGCTCTGTGGATGTAGGTAGACCAGTGGATGTGATATACCTCAATTTTAGCAAGGGTTTTGATACAGTCTTCCACAACATTCTTGTGGGCAAGCTAAGGAACTATGGGCTGGATGAATGGACTGTAAGATGGATAGAAAACCGGCTGGAGCATTGGGCTCAGAAAGTAGTAATCAATGGCTCGATGTCTAGTTGGCAGCTGGTATCAAGTGGAGCGCCACAGGGGTCGGTGAGGGGGCTGGGGAACATGACTTATGAGAAAAGACTGAGGAAACTGGACTTATTTAGTCCACTGAAGAGGAGACTGAGAGGAGATTTAATAGCAGCCTTCAACTGCTAGGGGGATTTAAAAGAGGACAGAGCTAGACTGTTTTCAGTGATAGCAGATGACAGAATTAGGAGCAATGTCCTCAAGCTGCAGCAAAGGAAGTTCAGGTTATCTATTAGGCAATATTTTTTCATTAGGTGGGTAGTAAAACACTGGAACAGGTTACCCAGATTGGTGATGGAATCTCCATCCTTGGAGGTTTTTAAGACCTGGCTAGACAAAGCTTTGGCTGGGATGATCTAGTTGGGGATGGTCCTGCTTTGAGGAGAGGGTTGGACTAGATGACCTTTTTGATGACCATTTGAGGTCTCTTCCAACCCTAATTTTCTATGATTCTATGATTTTCTGAGACTCTAAAAGATCTCTATGGGATGACTGAAGTGGCCCTTAACTTTAACTTTTCCTCTCTTTAACCAAGAGGGAAAAGAGACTTATGCACTTTGGGCATTTGGTCCAAAGGCTGAAAATATCGTGTCACCTGATATTCATGGCAGTTTATTGTTTGTTATTTCAGTCATATACAACATACAATTATTTTTCTTCTTGATTGTTTCAAATTAGTCTCAGATTACAACCAAGATGAATTAGAATGATATCATTTTTAGTATATCGTGAAGCGATTTAGCCATGTGATGAATTCCCTTGTTGTTATCACCCTCAAAAGTGTCCCCAGGTGTCTCAGCCCATAGAAAAGAACAGCACTTTATATCTCAAAGATAATAATAAGATGTCAAATACCTTATTTACATGCAAAGCTCAGTTGTTCCACACTCATTAATTGTGAGGCAATCAGATATATACTTGAAAGCAGTGTATTAAGCCTGTGGTACCTTAATTTATGTATTTCATTTGGTATTTAAGGAGGAGCCATGTAAAGGGAAAGGCCTTAACTAGCCCTGGTTTTGGATTCGCATAACTCCTGGCTTCTCTGGAGAATATCAGGATTAGGGTTGGAGTTGTCTCAAATTCAAATTTCTTATGGGCGTGTCCACACATGCAAGCACATGCACTTGCAGCTGCTCAAAAACAAGCAGTGCAAATTTGAGCCAGGGTTTTTTGCTTCAGCGCATGTGCTCAGACGTGCACTTTGTTGTGCAGCAAATTGTGCCACTTCTAGCAAAATAACCCTGCCTGGCTCCTCCCGGATCTTCAGCCAGGGGGAGCTAGAGCCTGGGTCCAGCACCTGTGCTGTCCCCAGCAGTATAAAAAGCTGCCCTGTCCTGGCCCCTGCAGTGTAAAAAGCCACCCTGGAAAGTAGCTCAGGGCTACTAGCTCTCAGGAGCTTCTGGGGCTCAGCCAATTGGTACCTGAGGACACTACCCCTTGTGCCAGCTGGACTGCTGAAGCAGCCTGAGAGTTCCCTGCACCCTCTACCCACTGCAGCAGTCTGGCAAAGGGGGATGCTGCCTGACTGTGACCTGCTGTGCACCTGCCAGACTCGGATGGGGACTGCACAGCCAGTAGAAGCATCTTCCCCTCTGGGCCAGCTGCCAGTGGACTGTGGTTGCAGGGTTGGCCTTTGTGCGGCACTACTGACGTTTATGCCCCCAGCCCGGCCATCTGGGCAGCTATCACCTGGAAAATGTTCCGGGTATGGTGGCCTGCTTTGAACTGTCAAAGCATGTCCTCCTGGCCCCATTTGGCCAGAAGGTCAGCCACAGCCAGATGGGTCCAAGGTGCCAGCTCTGATCAAGCAGGGTCCTGCCACTGGCTTACCTAGCAGGAATTCTGGTGTTCCCTACTGGAAAACTGAAAAATCCCTGATAAAAAAAATCCCAAAGTCACTTTCTAAAATATCCTTAAATCCATGTTCCTCCACAAGTAAAACAAAAGACCACTATAAAGAGAGAGAGAAAGTGATACAGAGACAGTGGTCAGTTGGACAATGTTTTGTTGATATAGCTATAGTGTTAAAGCAAGTCTCATCATAATAATAAAGTGAACTCTAAATACATGTTTCACGAATTCATGAATACATATTTTGCAGCCCTCCCACAGGGCGATGGCCCCCACACAAGGGGTTCATCCCCCACACAAAGGCTACGGTCCCCAACAGGGGATTCATCCCTTACACAAGGGGTTGGTCTCCCACACAAGGGGTTCGGCCCCCCCAACGAAGGCTTCAGCCCCCACACAAGGGCTATGCCCTCCCCAACAGGGGGTTCATCCCCCACACAAAGGGTTTGGCCCCCCAAAAGGGATTTTGGCTCCCACAGAAGGGGTTTGGCCCCCCAAAAGAGGGGAGTTCCCCACACAAAGGGTTAGGTCCCTCGACAGGGGGTTCAGTCCCCACATAAGGGGTACAGCCCCCAAACAGGGGCCAAATGGCCTCCACAGGGGCTACCACCCCCCTGAAGGCCCACATGCCCCACCCCAGCCTCCTGATTGCTGCCCCACCTGGCCTCCTCCCTTACCACCTGCTGCAACCCCCCCAATGGCTGCCCCACCCAGCCCCACCCCCTGCTCCCCCAGACCCTCTGATAGGTGCCCCACCCAATCCCACCCCCCCCAACTTGCACCCCCAAGCCCCCAAGACTATCCCCACAAACCCAGGCACCATCACTTAAAAAAAAAGAACAGAAAAAGAACAGAAAAAAAGGAAAATAAAAGCCTCTGCTTACCTTAGAAGCAGGGGTGGGGAGACTCCAGGGCCTCCTGGCAGAGCCCCCGGGCAGCACAGGACAGTAGGGGGGCAGGAGGGCCCAGGCTGGGGCTGCTGGGACTGTCACTCTGGCCCGCACTGTGCGGGTGGGGCCCCAGTCAGCCACACGGCAGCTCCAACTGCTGGTAAGTGCAGTTTTAATTTTTTCTTTAAGTATGGGGTGGGGGGGCAGGGATGGGGGGGGGCTTTGGGGGATGGGGCCAGCCAGGACAGGGGGAGGGAGCCTCAGAGGGGCTGGCAGGGGGAGGGGCCAGCCATGGCAGGGGTTGGGGGCTTTGAGGGGGCTGGCGGGGGGGCTGACTGTGGCAGGGATCAGGGGCCTTGTGGGGGCTGGCAGGGGGAGGGGCCATCCCCAGCAAGGGTTGGGGGGGCTGGGGGAGTGGGCGGAGCTGTTGGGGGTTCCTCCTCATGGTCCTCCCCTCCTCAGGCCCACCCAACCCTTTCCTCACCAGCACCAGAGCCCTGGTGCTGAAACATGCAGCCTGGCCCACCACATGTTTCAGCACCAGGGTGAAGGACCAACTATAGAGACGCTCTGGCAGCCCCTGGATATCCAGAGGTCTAGTTTTCTCCCTGCACTGGAAACTTGCAGCACAAGGAACATTTTTTCATTCCCACATGTGCCTGTTTCCCCGCCTCAAAGGGGTTTGAGGTGGAGCAAGAGCGTGTGCGCTTGTGTGTATTTGCCCTATCAGTCATTGAAGAGGACAGAGCCCCTGGTACATTTAAAACAAAATGGAACAAAAAACCTACTTTGAATTGTCAAGGGGATCCAATGGAAAATAGCTCTGAGAAATATTTCATGCAGCATACTTCTAAGTATCAGTCAAACCTTTATCTTGTAAGTCCCATGAAGGTTCTTTTGTTCATATAAATAAAAGGGTCTAAGGTTGGATGAACCCCTTCATACAATGTCCATCCTTCTCACCCTGAACTTTTCTTTAAAATGGCCACTAATTCTGAACAGAGCATTTTGTCTAAAGCACTCATATAATTTTTTATTCCTTTGTTCCCCGTTTCATTTCATTTCATATCCATTTGCCTCTGACTCTCAAGTTTCCATCAGAGACCAGAAATGAAAAGACTATATTTCTGGAGTAAACTGATGTAATAGTGTATTTGAAAGTCTCTTGAGAAGTCCAGCTGCTGCAATATTGCCAGCCTCCTTCTATAGGCTTAAGAATTTTACCTGATTCAGATTACGTACATATAAGGCTCAGCATGAGGTGCTTGAAATGAACTTCCAAATCTTTCTGACTCTCAACTCACAAGCAATAAACAAGGTCTAAAGGGCTTTCAGAAATCTCCCCTCAGTTTCTCCCTGACAGTGGTGTGAAAGGGCCCTACTATAAATGAGATCCAGGCCCTAATAATCCTGACCTGAGAGGAGTATATCTTTGATACACTGCAAGAACATCACACTGAAACAGTGTAAGCAGAGAGGCTTATGCAATGAATTCTGGTTGAGTTTTTACAGAACTGTGGTATTAGCAATGAACGTCCTTCAATCTTTCGAAACCCTGGTGCTGGGAATGTCACTGATGATTGCAACAAGTTTAGAAAATATAAACAGTCCTGAAGAAAAAATGCAGACATGCCCTCTCATTCAGTGTGCTGTTCCTGGGATCAATGGTTTACCAAGCAGAGATGGAAGAGATGGCCCAAAAGGAGAAAAGGGAGACAAAGGTACAATATTATAATAATTTACCAATATTTAATTAGTGACTTTTCTTGCAGTCCATTTAGCCTCATCATCTTTTGTTTCATTTTTCCATGGTTTCACCTTCATTAGGCATATCTACATGAGACACTATGTTGCTGTAGTGACAAGCTATGGTGATGTAGCTCATTGCTACTGTGATGTTGCATTGGCAGGCACTAACCATGACGCTGCCACTACTGCACAGTAAGGTGAAAATGACCCGTGTACTGCTGGGACTGAGCAGTACTGTCGGGTAACTCTGTAGGCATTTAGTATTTGGTAAAGCATTGGTACTAAATAACTGGACAGTACCAACTGTGCAGTCAGGAGCATGTGTAGACACACCTACTGAAATGGAAATTAATATTCTTTCCTGGATCTTTAGCTTCAGCTTTTAAGTATTGTAATGTACTGTGATGTTGAATGTCATGTACTGTCATGTTGTAAATTAAACTGAAACTCCCAGAAGCCTCCAGGGGACTGGAGGAATGAACTGTACTACAACTCCCAGAAGGCAGCAAGGGAAGCCAGAGCACCTGATTGGCTGTTGGGGCAGTGGCGGGAATTTCAAACTGCGGCCTTTAAAAGCTGCGGTTTGATGCAGGTTCCAGCACTCAGGAGCCAGGAGCAGTGAGGCGAGGGTGGATCTAGACACACATGCATCCCGTGCACACGTGTGCCCCCTTACTGGACCCGAGGCAGAGGCGGACGCAGCAGCAGCAGAGCCAGCAGCAGGGGCAGCAACAGCTGATCCCCCAAAGGTAAGTGAGGCAGAGGGACCCAGCACAGCTGAGCCAGATCCGGAGGGGAAGCCCCCCAGATCTCTTTTAGCTCAGCCAGTAGGGAGATGTGCTGCGTGAACAGTGTGCACAAACAGGGCAAACAGGGAGAGGGCTAGGGGAGATTGTCCCCCCAAGCTAGGGAGCACCCCCAGGGTTAACCCTCAGGGAACAGGCTCCGGAGGCACCAGATCCCCCCAGTGGGGAGTGTAGGGGGCGGGACTGCTGGCAGGCACTTCCGAAAAGCCGGAGCGCCTGATTGGTTTTTGGGGCAGTGGTGGGAATTTCAAACCACAGCCTGTAAAAGCCACAGTTTGATGCAGCTTCTGGCACTCAGGAGCTAGAAGCATAGAGGCGAGGAGGGATCTAGGGACATGTGCTTCCTGCACACATGTGTGCCTCCTTACCAGACCAGAAGCGGACGCAGCAGCAGCGGAGCCAGCAGCGGGGGCAGAACAGCTGATCCCCCGAAGGTAAGTGGGGCAGAGGGACCCAGCACAGCTGAGCTGGATCCGGAGGGGAAGCCCCCCAGATCCCTTTTAGCTGAGCTGGTAGGGATCTGCACTCCCGAGCCATGCCACGCGAACAGAGTGCGCAAACAGGCGCACTCTGTAAGAGAGTGCCGGTGTTCACACTGGACAGCAGGCAGGAAGGGCCAGGAGGGAGACTCCTGCAAGGGTAGGGTGAAGGCAGCACACAAAACTCTAAGTAAACTGCAACTTATACAATGGTGTGGACGCGGAGTGCTGCTAGGGCCTCTGTCCGGGGGGGGCGCTTCCTGCCAGGGGCTTGTCTGAGGCCTCCACCCAGACAGAGCCCATGGGGGGCCTGGTGTCCACCTGCCCCCCAGCCTGCGGGGGATTCCCAACAGGGCTGGGGGGCAGGGACTGGGGGCCCCCACACCTGTCCTGCAGGTGCCTGTCTTAGGGCCCTGGAGGCACAGGTGAGGGAGCTCCAGGAGGAGGTTAGCAGGCTGAGGGGAATCAGGGAGGCAGAGGATGAAATTGATGGTTATTTCCTTTCCCTGCAGGACCATGCATGGGACATGACGGGGATGATCCAGGCCATGATCCAGCCCACTGATTACTACCCCATGGTCCTAATCCATGTGGGTACTAATGGTGCAGCCAGAAGAAGCCCTGATCACCTGATGATGGACTACCATACTCTGGGGGGCGGGGGGGCATGTGCTGAGGGAGATAGGAGCACAGGTGGTATTCTCCTCTGTTCTACCAGTAAGCAGACATAGAAGACGACATGAGACCTGCATCAGAGAGACCAACTGGCAGCTTTGGCAGTGGTGTCTTGAGGCAGGCTTTGGCTTCCTAGACAACGACCTGCACATCACGATGAGAGACATGCTCGGGTGGGATGGGCTTCACCTTTCCCCCAAAGGTAAGCGTGTGTTCTCTTCTAGGTTGGCAGATCTCCTCTGGTGGGCTTTAAACTAGGCTTGTTGGGGGACGGGGAAGATGAGGGCGGAGGAAGCCTTGAACCAAAAAACCAAGAGACACCACAAGAACAGCCCAGCCTAGACTGACAATGAGCAGAACAAATACTCAAGTAAGCAACAGAGGCCCGGGTAGTACTGAGATTAGGGGGCCAGTGCACACATCTTCAGGAGTCCTTAAATGCCTCTACACAAACGCTCGTAGTATGGGGAACAAGCAGGAGGAACTTGCCCTCTTGCTAGCTGACACCAAGCCCAACATAGTGGGGCTCACAGAAATATGGTGGGACCCAACCATATTTCACGACTGGGTGGTGAATATCAAGGGCTATAGGATGTACAGGAGGGACAGGACAGGGAGGAAAGGTGGGGGAGTGGCGATCTACATCAAGGAGGAATACACATCCTCATCTAGTAGCACAAGGTCAGGTGAGGGGCACACTGAAGTGTTCTGCATTAGAATACAAGGAAGTCGAGGGGAAAGGGACTTAACAGTGGGGGTCTACTACAGGCCACCCAACCAAGGGGAAGAGCTAGACTGGAAATTCTTAAGTCAGCTCAAGGAGGTAGTTAGGTCAAAAGACGTCATCATCATGGGGGACCTGAACTTTCTAGACATTTGCCGAGAAAAGCAGTCAGCCAGATCTGACCGCTCACATAAGTTCCTAGCTGAGATACAGGACATCCATCTAACTCAGGAGGTGCACGGCCCCACCAGGGGAGACACCTTGTTGGATCTGGTGCTGGCCACAGGCGACAACCTCGTGTGGGGACTGCAGGTGCTTGACCACTTGGGTGACAGCAATAATCGCCTGCTGGAATTCACCATCCAGCACAAGGTGGCAAAAGCCAGCAGCAAGGCAGCAGTCCTGGACTTCAGGAGGGCAGATTTCAATGAGGTAAGAAGAACAGTTGGGGAAGTACTGAGGTCCCGGAGAGGAAGGGAGTTGGGTGTCCAAGAGGAGTGGTCGTTCCTTAAGGAGATGATCCTCCATGCCCAAAGGGAGGTAATCCCAACAAGGGTCAAAGGGGGCAAGAGTGCTCAAAAGCTCCTATGGCTCACCAAAAGCATACAGGAACATCTCCCAGCTAAAAGGGAGGCATACACCTAATGGAAGGGAGGGGCCATCACCAGGGAAGACTATACCTCGGTTGCTCGGGGCTGCAGGGGGGGTGGTCAGGAAGGCAAAGACACAGATGGAACTGGGACTAGCTACCCAGATCAAGGACAACGAGAAGTCCTTTTTTAAATACATAGGGGGCAAAAAGAAGGTACCTGGTAACATGGGGCCTCTGCAAGACATGCTAGGAAATCTGGTTGTCGCACCAGACAAAGCTAACCTATTTAATGATTTCTTTGCCTCCATTTTCCTCAACAGGGACCAGATCAACCCATCCACTGGGACCCCCTCAGGCCCCAGAGGAGGCTCACCCAGGCCTAGGGTCAGCGAGGATCTAGTCAGGGAACTTCTGGAGGGACTGGACGTATTTAAATCAGCTAGTCCCAATGACCTCCACCCCAGAGCACAGAGGGAATTATCAGAGGTCATTGCAGGACCCCACCATGGCTTTACGAGCACTCGTGGTGCTCTGGCATGGTGCCAGAGGACTGGAAAAGGGCCAATGTGGTTCCCATTTTCAAAAAAGGGAGGAAGGAGGACCCAGGGAACTATAGGCCAGTTATTCTTACCTTGATCCTGGGTAAGGTTTTTGAGAGAATTATCCTGGCGCATGTCCACAAGGGGCCAGCAGGGGAGGTTATGCTTAGGGGCAACCAACATGGGTTCATTAGAGGCAGGTCCTGTCAGACCAACCTGGTGGCCTTCTATGACCAGGTCACAAAATCCTTAGACGCAGGGGTAGCAGTGGACGTAGTCTTTCTGAACTTCAGGAAGGCCTTCAACATTGTCTCTCACCCCATTCTCATTAAAAAAAGTAGGGGACTGTGGCATGGACACCTACAGTCAAATGGGTCACTAACTGGCTGGAGGGCCGCTCCCAGAGAGTGGTGGTGGACGGGTCATTTTCGACCTGGAGGGACATGGGCAGTGGGGTCCCCCAGGGCTCGGTCCTCGGACCCGCACCATCATCAGTGACTTCGACTAGGGGGTAAAAAGCACCCTATTCAAATTTGCTGATGACACTGGGATGTGGGGGGATGTGGGCATGCTAGAAGGGAGGAATAGGCTGCAATTGGACCTAGACAGGTTACCGGGGTGGGCAGATGAGAACAGGATGGGTTTCAACACTGACAAGTGCAAGGTGCTACACCTGGGGAGGAAGAACCAGCAGCATACCTACAGGCTGGGGAACTTCCTTCTTGTCAGTGCAGAGGCAGAAAAGGATCTTGGAATCATTACTGATGCCAAAATGAACATGGGCTGACAGTGTGGGGATGCAGTCAGGAAGGCTAACCACACCTTGTCATGCATCCACAGATGCATCTCAAGCAGGTCCAAGGAGGTGATCCTCCCCCTCTATGCAGCACTGGTCAGGCCGCAGTTGGAGTACTGTGTCCAGTTCTGGGCATCGCACTTCAGGAGGGATGTGGACAGTATTGAAAGGGTCCAGAGGAGGGTCACCCACATGATCAGGGGACAGCAGGGCAGGCCCTATGAGGAGAGGCCACAAGAGAAGGCTGAGGGGGGATCTAGTGGCCTGTTACAAACTAGTCAGGGTGGACCAGCAGGCATTGGGGGAGTCCCTGTTCCCCTGAGCACTACCAGGAGTAACTAGAAATAAAGGTCACAAGCTGGCAGAGAGTAGATTTAGACTACACATCAGGAGGCACTACTTCACAGACAGGGTGGCTAGGAGCTGGAACCAACTTCCAAGACAAGTGGTGCTGGCTCCTACCTTGGGGGTCTTTAAGAGGAGGCTAGATGAACACCTTGCTGGGTTCGTTTGATGACCATGGCAGGGGGTCAGACTTGATGATCTGCCAAGGTCCCTTCCAACCCTACAAACTATGAAACTATAAAGGAATGAGTTGTTGTGGCAGAAAAGAAAGATGCATGGCCAAAGAGAATTGGAAAGAGCAGAGAGTAAGCCTGAGAGCTGCTGCAGTGCAGGCTCAGGCATGGAACCTAGGCAGATGGCAGTTAAGCATTTTATGAGATGAGAGACTGGTTTGGAGTCCTCTGGAGTTGTGGGAGGGTTTAAGGTTCTCAAGTGTATATATCACAGTGTTTATATTTTCTACCAGTTACCTGTTCTTGGGTGATGTCACCACAATGTCACTGTTTACATCCTGCTACCCAGATACTAAATGCATGTACCTTAACATTAATGTTATTTACCTGTCTGTTCCCCTCGCCTTAGCCCATTGGCTTGTGACCCTAACCCCCCAGCATTCTCTATATAAAAGTTGGAACTTCTCTTGCCAGCTTCCTGTGCCAGTTCCTGGGGTTGTAGGGTTTGGTAGAGTGTGTGCTTGCATACTGTGCCCTACCCCATCCTGAAAAAAACCCTTCCATAAATCTCATCTCCCTTTCCCCTCCTGTTATGAAACAAACCTGAAAGCTGCCTGAACCAGGTCTAAGTATTGTCTTGCTAAAATTCAAGAAGGCTCTGTATAAACGAAGGGACATTCTTGAATGGAACAGCTTGCATGATTGGGGACTAATAGCACCCTGTGCATTTATATTAGTTTTGTGGATATACTTAGTTTTGAATAAAAACATTGACTAAAATTTTTCAAAAGTTCACACAAGATAGAGGTGAAAGAAATAGTAATCTAATATATAGATCCCACTGCATGTCATAAGGGCCATGTCATAAAGCTTATTATTGAGTGATTTGTGCAGTCCACCTTTCAAGATCACAAGTAAAGCTGATCTGGCATTTTTCTATTAGAACAATATTGATAGCAGTCATCAAAAAAGTTGGCCCTGCATAGAAGCACTAAACTAGCTGGTGAGAACAGCTTTGAAAGACATTTACATAGCTTTTTTTTTAATCAAATATTAGGAGAAGGATTAAGAGGCCTACAGGGTTACCCTGGAAAAGCAGGACCTCCAGGAATAAAAGGAGACTGAGGACCAAAAGGTGAGAAGGGGGAATATGCAAGTAAGAAACCAAGTCTCTCACGCTCCTGTATTCTGGTCTATACCTGTTGTCATATTTTGTATGGTAAAATGCTGGGGCACTTGTGGTAATTTCCAGTACATTTATATCATTGTTTGGAGGACAGCATATGTTTCTCTGAAGCTGTGGGGAATGGGAATGGTAATAAACCTAAGCTATCTAGTGCAGGGCTGTTAAACTAGGACCAGTTTAACAGGGTCAGTGGTCCATATGAATAGCATGGGGCTGCCCCACCAACCAGATGATGTGCCTTTGTGGGCTGGCCTTATCTTTGACACCACTGTTCTACTGTATAGGAGAACAGCAGAAAAACAGAGCAGCAGGAAAATATTTCTTACAATGTGGTTATATTGACCTACCCTTTTCTATAGACTCCTCTTAGAATATAACTGGTATTTTGCTTTTGTTCCTCTTCTTAACATTTTTACTTTGCTTTTCTCATGTGAGTCCCCCTGGCATCCTAATTCCTATATAGAACATCCATACTTCAGACACAGGATAGATTCACAATGGACAAGGGTGGTGGTTCTGAGGATTCAAAACCCAAAGAATTACTATAGGCAAGGATATATATATTTGAGTTGGTGGAAATGCACTTAAAATACCTTCCGACAAAACCCCCCAAAACGTAAGACTTTCTGATATAGTGTTGTGGGAGTGAACTTGACCTGGTGATCACTGACAGATAGAAGATGCCCAGTAATGATAGTATTAGGGTTAGATTACATTACAATTAAACCATGTTAAGAGCACTTAAAACTTGAATGATCACTGTAACAGAGGCTCAGGCAAGAGCCCCATTGCTAGGGTAGCCACGGGAGTGGGTTACCATAGAGGACACCTTACACAGGTGAGGGGAATCACACACCAGGGAGAGATCAGGGTAATTAACTCACTGCGGCCAGTATTAGCATGGTGGCAAGTGAGCACATTTTGCCTTCAGGCATTGGAGGAAGAGGAGTGAACTGCAAGGAAAGTGAGAGAGGAAGAGAGGAGCATGAGTGATCAGTGAAGAGGGCTCGAGACTACCGACTCTGGTATGCCAGGGCCGGCCGGTAAGGAGATGGTACTGACCCAAGGCCCACAGCCAACATGGAGAACCCAGAGGGAAGGCGGGGCTCCGGGGATTGTCAAGCCAAGAGCCCCAAGATAGAGGTGTCTGGGGCACCCCTTAGGCAGACAAGTCAGCGCGGTACCAACCGCACTATCAGATAACAGAGAGCCTAGTCAGCCCCACCAGTCAGGTGCAGAAGTAGCTGTGGGGGCAGCTCGCCATTCGCTGCTCACAGAGGCGTGGGGAACGCGCTCTGCTAATGACTTAATTAGTGTGGAAGACATCGTTAGATCTAAGAATAGCTTAAAAGTTTCTGGGGCATGGTCGGTTAAGAGAGTTATCCACTCAACCATGGCACTCCCTCGCTAATGAGGTAATTGGTGAGGTGAATGTTAACTTGTCATTACTTGCTAAATAAAACCAGCACCATGTGTGTTCACCATCCAGGAGGTCTGTGGGGTTTTTTCTCACCCCTAGAGAATATCACTGAACCTTTTATTTCCTTTCTAATCAAAGTCATGGCAGGAGAGTTCAGAGGGGAACCGAGACAGACCCAGCTGCCCTTCCACAATCACACATTAAGGCTAAGTGACCTCTATGCATCTTAAAGTTACATCACTTACGGTGAGGGTTATCTTTGAGCTTTCCTACCTAGCTCAAGTTAAATTAACTTCTAAGTGTTCACCTGAGATAAAACCACCAGTTTCCAGTCCTCCAATATCCCAGGAGGCACTAGTCCCAAGTGGACTAGCTATCATCTTGGACTGACATCTAGGAACAGCCAGAAAACTGTTGAGTGGGGACAGGGTCAGCAGGGAGGGAGGGAAAAGGGATTATAGTGGGCAGGAGGGCCGACAGGAGTGGGGCATGGGGAAGGTGTGAGGGACAGGATTGGAGGGGGGGGAAAGAAAGGCAGGGAACAGGTAGATGTGGTGCAACCAGGCTGCCACACTTTTTGCCCCCTAGACTGCCCCGTTCACCCTTAGATTTTTCTATTGTGAACAATAGATTATTCCAAGTTGCTCCCTTTGCCCCCCAATATCCCCTTCAATCCTAGAACACTGCCTTGCCACCACAATCAACACAAGATTGGAAGAGGGGTTCCCCCTCCCTCCATGCTTCTGGGATCCCTTCAGACCACATCAATCCTACACACCCAGAGTCAGCCACTGTCAGGTCCTACAACTGAAGGGGGAACATAGGGGCAAGGAGCTGCTGGGCATCTTCAGGGCCTGGTGGGAGCTGGAGGTGGTGGGTGGTTTGGATTGAAGAGATCCCTGGAGCAGCCAGTGAGGGGGAACCTCAGCTGCCACTCTCAGGCTGTTTGGGGTGGCAAGGCAGCAATCCAGGGGGAGAGGGGCTAATACAGGGGGGCCAATGGGGGACAGTGGAGTGATCTGAGGGGCAGAATGAACAATCCAAATGTCATGGGGAGCCTTTTCCCTGGTGTCCCCACCTATACTGTACCTAGAGAGCTTGTGAGTGGGGCAGGCATGAAGCAGACTTACAGCCCCTAGTCAGGTATGGTCAGCAGTAAGTCTAAGCAGTACACTGCCCATTAGAGAGGGTATTAACGCTGAACTTGTGAATGATTACTAGCACTTGTTGACCTTAACACAGACTAACAGCTTTAGAATTAGCACCTGCTAACTTTATGTGTGATCTCACCCTTATTGTGTGTGGCAGTGGGCATGTCTATACATGAAAATGCTGCAGGGTGGGTTTACTCTAGAACAAATTACTCTAGAGTAAATCCACCCTGGGCAGGCACACATACACATATGGGCATACAGGAGAAGATTTGCTGTTCCTGGCAGCAGTCTGCTCCCACCCCCTCTGGCCCTGCAGCAGCTCCCTGCAGCAGCCAAAGAGAACTCTAGGCTCCCTCTGGGTGCTATCCCAGGGCCTGGCAGAGAGCATAGGGCCAGGAGACAGCTGTCTCTTGGTGGGGGCTGGGAGATTTCTCCCTGCCCCCAGGAGCTGCCTGCTGCTGAGCTGGGCTCCATCACCAGAGCCCAGGAGGGGACAATGTCCCCCTGTCCCAGCAGCAGGGATCTCCTGGCCCCAGCTCATTTATTGGGAGCAGGAAGCTTAGAAAGAGCTGCAGGGGAGGGGCAGGTCTCAGTCCCCTGCCCCAATCTGCCAGTGGGGCAAGCTAGCAGTGAGCTGGGCCTGTTCCCAGCCCCTGCTCTGTGATCATGATCTCCCGTCTCAACTCAGCAATCATGATAAGGGAGCAGGGGTTGGAAGCTCCCTACTGCTGGGGCATGGAGACATTGTCCTCACCCGGGCTCCAGTGTCAGAGCCCACCCTGGCAACAGGCAGCTCATGGGTCAGGGAGCAATCTCCCGCTCCCCTGCTGCCCAGCTGCCCAGGAGCATATTTGCTCCCAATTGGCCATCTACATATGCCATATGTCTCAGTAACTAATCACAAGTAAACTTGCTACTTGTATTTACAGGTAGCAAATTTACTTATGATTAGAGAAAATTACTGCACAGTAAGCATCTGAACATGTAGATTGTGGTGCTTACTGTGCAGTAATTTGCTCTAATCTCAAGTAAAGCATCTTGTGTAGACGTACCCAATGATCTCTGAAAACAGTGATCTTTGCATTACATGATCAGTTAAGCAAGCTATGGTACATTGTCATTATGTAACAACTTGAGGGGCTGGCAACCCCTGCTTTAGAGGCCAATAGCAGTTTACTGCAGTGTAGTGGGGCCAGCCCAAAGCAATGGTTGTATGGTAATTTGAAATCATTTATTAGGTAACTCCTCACCTGTTTGGGTTTTTTTTTAGCATCTAAGGCTCTTCAAAAGAAAGTAACTGATTTGGAGAAGCACATCTAGGATCTTCAAGCTGACCTAATCAATACAAAACTGGTGAGATACAGACACATGACTGCATTTTTCTAGGGGGAATTGTATAGATGGGTGGTTGTCATACTGCTGAGGGGCTGAAAATGCTAGGTTGAGTGAAATACTTTGTAGTCTTCTGCATAGCACTGCACATGTGCCCCTTAGGAAATTTTCTTTAATTCTATCCTGCTTCAACTATATAGATCCTTCCCAGTCCCAGCCCAGCCTTGACACTTTTGTGCAAAGCCTTTATTATAGGGGCAAATAGCCCTATAAGCACAATCAATGCTGTGAATGACATCTGCTAAATAGTTGCATTCAAATACTATTAGTGCTAGTGCTGTTCTAATCTAATTCTTCTAATCATTGTAGATATGGATTTTATACAGACATCTTTGATAGGTTAGCATGCTGCAGCTGATTTATAAAGAACCTTCTCTGTGCTGGTATCTTTGTAAAAATTTATCACCAATGCACTTGTTCAGCTCCACCTGTGGTTGCAGTTATGAGAACAGCATTGAGGAGAGGATACAGTCCTAAACATCATTGTTGAAAGTCTTCTCAAATGAAAGAGCACAGTTGATTGCTTTGAATAAGATAGACATGCTGTGAGCAGGCCTTAATGACAATGTAGAAAAAGCCTGAGTTCTCTGTCCACTAAGTTCTCCCTATTACAGTTGTGATAAAGCTGCAC
The DNA here is from genome assembly GCF_030867095.1 of Alligator mississippiensis. NCBI lineage: Eukaryota > Metazoa > Chordata > Crocodylia > Alligatoridae > Alligator > Alligator mississippiensis. Next base: position 35,695,697 of record NC_081829.1, read on the forward strand.
AACAGCAATTTAGCTATAGGAGTAGGAGTAGCTATATATGCCTACTTCTCAGAGTATTTTCCATGTTCTATTTATACCTATAGGGCGTGTCTACACATGCAAGCACATGTGCTTGCAGCAGCTCAAATAGAAGTAGTGCAAATTTGAGCCGGGACTTTTTGCCTCAGCACACATGCTTAGACATGCACTTTGTTGTGAAACGAATTGTGCCACTTGGGGCAAAATAGCCCTGCCTGGCTTTTCCCAGATCTGCAGCCAGGGGGAGCTAGAGCCTGGGGCCAGCACCTGTGATGTCCCCAGCGGTATAATAAGCCACCCTGGCAAGTAGCTCAGGGCTACTGGCTCTCAGGAGCTTCTGGGGCCCATCCAATTGGACCTGGGGACACTACCCTTTTTGCCAGCTGGACTACTGAAGCAGCCCTGAGAGTTCTCTGCACACTTTACCCACTGCAGGGGTCTGGCAGTGGGGGCTGCTGCCTGGCTGTGACCTGCTGCACACCTGCCAGACCCAGATGGGGACTGCATAGCCAGTAGAGCTTTCTGCCCCTCTGGGCCAGCTGCCAGTGGGCTGTGGCTGCAGGGCTGGCCTCTATGCAGCACTACTGCCACGTGTGACCCCCTGCCTGGCCATCTGGGCAGCTATCATCCAAAAGATGTTCTGGGTGCTGTGGCCTGCTATGAACTGTCAAAGCCTGTCCTCCTGGCCCCAACTGGCCAGGAGGTCAGCCACAGCCAGCTGGGTCCAAGGTGCCAGCTCTGAGCAGGCAGGGTCCTAGCAGGAATTCTGGTGTTCCCTACTGGAAAACTGAAAAATTCCTGATAAAAAAAATCCCAAAGTCACTCTGTAAAAACCCCAAAATCCATGTTCCTCCACAAGTGAAACAAAAGACCACTATAGAGAGAGAGGGATACAAAGACAGCAGTCAGTTGGACAATGTTTTATTGATATATCTACAGTGTTAAAGCAAGTCTCTTATCATATTAATAAAGTGAACTCTAAATACATGTTTCACAAATTCTTGAATATATATTTTGCTGCCCTCCCACAGGGGTGATGGCCCCCACACAGGGGTTATGGCCCCCCAAAAGGGGATTTGGCCCCCATAACAGAGGGTTCAGTCCCCACAAAAGGGTTATGGCCCTCCAACAGGGGATTCGGCCCCCACACAAGGGCTACCCCTGGATATCCAGCAGTCTAATTTTCTCTCCATGCAGCAAACTTGCAGTGTGGAACATTTTGTCATTTCCACACATGCCTCTTGCTCCACCTCAAAGGGGTTTGAGGCGGAGCAAGAGACACATGTGCACTTGTCTGGATGTGCCCATACAGTATTTCAGGTTCCTAGACAAACTACATCTTAATTCCCTTTGGTAACACTGCTACCAGAATCCACTGAAATTTATTACAGTGCTTCAGCCTAAAATTTCTGTGACCTTATTGAATTTTGTAATATTATTTATACGATAGGCCTGGTATGCATAATAGATTGCCTTTACATTACTTTATGTTAACTCAGCATCACTAAATATCTTAATCCTTGAATCTGGGGTGGTTTATAATTTTGCACTGAAAGCTGATGAGATATTTTGTTTTGGGTGCTGTTTGAAAGCACTGAAATCTATCTCAGGAGGTGAGATACTATACGAACTCGGAACAAGGAGAATCCAAAGCTCTGTTTTGTAAAGTCAAGAATAGATATTTCTGGTTAAATGGGTTCTAGTTTCTAGTTAAATGGGTCTAGTTCGTAAATGGCTATAATGGTATGGGGTTTTATAGAATTCAGCTGAGACTTTGGCTTATGCTATTTATTTGTTATTGGTATTTATTTTTGGAAATGAGGCTTGGATTTACTTAAGGTAGACTGGGGCTGGAAACTGAGGCAGACAGCTGAGATGTTGCGGGGGTGGGGGGCAGATAAGTGGTGGCAAGGAGGAGACAGCCAGGAAAGAAACTGAGGCAGAAACCTGGTTGCTCAGGGGAAAAGGAAAAGGCAGAGGGGATAAGACAATGGCAAAGAAACAGGGGGGTTGGAGGCAGAGAGGAGCTCAGGACAGGTGTTGGAGGTGGCAGTGAGCCAGAAGCAGGAGAGGGAGAAATGAGACCGAAGTTAGAGGGGTGAGGAGCAGAGATTGGAGCAGGGCCAAACCATAGTAGAGCAAAACCCAACTTAGGGGTCCAAATAACAGTTTTATTAAACAGACAACACACTACACAGCCCCATGAAATTATTGGTTCACACACACACACACACACACACACACACACACACACACACACATACACACACACACACACAATGGTAGCAGGAGAAAGAGACTCAGTGGAAGGCCTGGAGTCCAGGTAGGGAAGAGAAGCAGAGTCCAAGTCCTTGGTTGAAGAGGAGGTGGGGGGTGATAGCTACCTATCCAGGCTAGAAAGGGGTCCTTGTCCAGTAGGTGTTGTCCAGAGGGGGGTCGCCGGCAGGGCTTCTGGGTGGATAGGTGGTGTGGCATGGTGCTGGTCCAGATGAAGAGGGCGTCCCACTGGGTCTGTCTTCACTGTCCCTTTTTATAGAAGCAGACCTTGTGTGACCTTGTGTGATAGGAGGCATGCCCAGGCAAGGGTCAGCCCCTGGCGTACTGAGCACGTGTGCTCCATGCAGGGATGTGCAGTTTCGGGTGTCTATAATGGTGGGGTACAATGGTAGAGTTGCTGGTTCTGCAGGGTCTTTTGTCTTTCAAATACTGGGTTCTTGTCTCTGTTCCTGGGTGACATCTGTGGTTCCTGGATGAATCAATGCAAGGTGATGGCCTGGTCATTACAGGCCATTCAGTAGAGGCCTGCTACCATTGTATTTCAATCATTCCCAATCACTCTCATTCATCCAGGAACCAATTTACATGGGAGGGGTACATGACTCATGCAGTTGCGACACAGGGGATGCCTGGGCAGAGGACACAAGATGGAGACTTGACATACAAAATGGAAACTTGACATGACTTTAGTTCACTTACAAACACAGGCCTAAACCATACAATATCTATATGAAACAATAAAAATCAATACGGAAATTATAATAATACAATATACAACAGTAAAAATCAATACAAAAGTAATAATAATATAACATAAAACCTTGCTACCAAAATAAAATTGTTAAAGCTTGTCCTAAGTCTGAGCTCACTTATGCTTATCTATAAGGAACAGAGAGAGAGAGAAAGAAAAGCCATAAATAATTGGGGAAGGGAAGGGAATGCATATCTATCATATCTGTATATGTATGTGTATATATATGTATGTGTGTGTGTGTATAGATGTGTATATATATGTATTAAAAAAGAAAAACTGGGGGTTTTGCTACAGTAGCCATATTGGTCTAGAGGCAAAAGGATTCAAAACTCTTGGCAGAGGTGATATCTTTTTATTAGATCAACTAGATATTTGCAAAAAAAGAATTCTTTATTTGTAAGTTTATGGGCACAGGCACCCTTCTTCAGGCACAGGAGATTGTAAAAGTTCTCCTAGGTAGAAATGAAAATTCATATTTTAAAAACACAAGCCTCCCCCTAAAGAAGGCACTGATTAACCAAAGCCAGAGCATCTTTATAGCTTACTCTTTGCTCTAATGATTCAGTCTCAAATGCCCAAATGAAGATGTGAATGTAGCAATGCATTTATTATGGATTAAATTGTACTTACTGCAACAGCAGTAATATTAATGAGTCTTTGGTGTTCAGATGGTTGGCTGATTTACCTTCCTTGAAGTTCCTCTGTAGTTCAGCATGAGGGAAGCATTTGTTAATGAGCTGGAATCCCATGCTGCTTCTTTCTAGGAAATATTACATGAGCCAATTTACAGCTGAGCAGCAGGCCTGGATTGCACTTGTACCACCTGTTTCTGGGAGTACATTTAGTATGCAAGTAACTGACATTCCTTTTAATGCCCATGGTCCTAATGATTTCATCATTTTAGTGGTGACTGGACTTCTAACAAGCTTTTGCTTTGGTATTAAAATTAACTGAAATAATTATTATCACTTAGAGGCTTAAATACATTTATTTGGTTTGAATCCATAGGCTCCACAGCAGAGAAGTGGTTAGTAACATAAAAAGAATGTTTTCCTGAAGTATTAGCAATTTTCATGCTGACTTTTCCATACAGTTAAGAAGAACTGCAGTGCACTACTCAAGAGATTCAGTACCTTGTATATAGCTTTAAATAAGAATAAAATAGCAAAAAGTGCACTTTCAATGAATTATTTCTGTAGGAAAAGAATTAAAATCCAAAAAGAAGTTTCTCTTTAGACATATATGGGCTTCTAAAAATACAGTTCAGAATTTGTATACAGCAGAGGGCAGGAAATTTTTAATGTTAAAGTAATCATGGGCCTTCAAATGAGTAAAATTTTGATTCGTGAAAAAAGCCACCAAAAGGTAAATGTATCATTTAATTTATTTGAATCAAAATAAAGTGCAAATGTGACATTTGCTACTGCCATTATGTCTTCATTAACTTTATTTGCACTACAAGTTAGAGGGATGGGGGACTGTAGAAGTACAAAAGCTAGTAGACATAGATTTTGACTTTGCTCCACTTGGGTACAAAATAAAATGGAGAGGACAGGGAGGGCTGGGGACAGGAAACCTAGGTTGCCTGTACATGAGCCCTGGAGAAATTGACTTTGAGAACTTATGTCAGTCCTACCCACTAACGGGGCAGTCTCTCTCTCTGTTCATATTAGTAACATCATAGCGTGGCGGGCAATTAATCAATGAACAGTGAAGTGGAGAGAGCCTGAAAGAACCAAGTAGTGGCTCACCAGAGCACTGCTGTTACACTTTATATTAATAGCTCTTTATCTTAAATATTCTATGGTTTGCTCCTTCTGGTTAACAGTCTTGCTTTATGTACTAAAAGGCCACATTTTTCTCTGAGTTACATTAATGTGAATCTGAGTGACTCAAACAGCTTTAATGGACTTACTCTGGTTACTCATATGTATAAATGAATGTGATATCTGGTCCATGAGACCTGCAGACTTTGTAGTAGACTGTGATGTATGGTCATGTTACAGTAAGCAATAAAGTGACAGTGATGGATTCTGTGAAGTCTGACATATTGCTGATTGACAGAAGGCCATTCTTTTCAGAATAGGCGAAAACACCAAATGGTTATGGACTTCAAAACAGTATCCAGCACGTTCTGTAAATTTTACTTCTTGAAATTCCTATGCCACTAATAGTGGAAGCTCAGGCCCTTTCAAATCTATCAAATGCCATACTTTCTTTCATAAATACACACTCCCTTCCTCCCCCACCCCCCTGCCCCCTCCAAAAACAGCCACCGGAAATTTTAGTGAACATTAAATGTGAGAAATAATTGCCCATCCCTGCCCTAGAATAATGGCATCAATCTTTTTTGGCAGGTATGCCACAAATTAGCCCCACATCCTTCCTAAGAGCCACTCTGATCTCCCTGTCCTGACCAATCTTCTGCTCTGCTTTCTGCTCCCTGCCTTATCTGCCATTATGGTGCTAGCCCTCCCTAGTCAGCCATTTGCTATGCAGTGGCCATGCATGCCACTTGTGGGATTTGTGCCACAGGTTGGATACCCCTGCCCTAGTATATAATGCTCCTATTCCAGAGGAAAGCATGAAGGGCAAAGATCACTTTGAAAACTTCATGGCTTTATCATAACAGAAACTGTTTTATCCCTTTGATGGGGTTATGCTGGCACTGTTTCACAAAAGGGAAAGAAACATAATGTCCAAATTATTTGGCCAGCATTCCATGGGAAAAGCTAGTGCACACTTGTGAAAATCAGCTGAAAACCCGACCTTGGCCTCTACAGAGCTCTCTGCCAAACCTTTCAGCGTGGCCAGGTCAGGTGTATTGCACAATAGTTTTCACAACAGGTTTGTGGTTTGGTTTATTTCCCTTGCCCCTGAAGCACTTGCAATTAATTCCTTCTTCTTCCTTCTACGTTCTATGGCCCTATTGATGTTTCAGGCATCAGTAACTTCAGTCATTTAGATTAGCGCTTGAGGGGAGACAACTGTGTAAAGCTGTTCCCCGAGTTGGCTGTTTCCTGAATATGTTCAGCTGGGAATATATTCCCATCCAACAGAGCTGAGCTTTCACATTAATCCTAGAAGCAGCTTCTGGCAGCTGTACATGGGGAAAGAGATGCCACTGTCTGTAATGCTCTTCCTCTCACTGCCTTTTATCCGCTTCCAGTGAAGGCGACTGCTTACAGATAAACTTCACACATACACAGTTTGAGAGGATTATTGGAATTGCTGAAGCCTTTTTTCCATTTAGCACCAGACTGGGTATATACACCACCTTTGGACCCTGACTCAGAAAAAATATTTAGGCATGTACCTAACCTCAGACATCTTCCTATCTGACTTCAACAAGACTGGGGGTTGTGATGGGTTAATCCTGGGCATGGGAGTAAGAGCCTTGCTGAAGTGGAGTTTGCTGCAGCTCAGAAATGCAGCAAAGATTGCATTTTGATTGAAATCTCTTCAGGCAATTCACATTTGATTGCAGTCTTAGCAGGCCCAGGAAATACTCAGATGTGAGAGAGATAGGAGTGTGTGAAAGTTAACTATACCCTTGAAATTTCACAGTATGCTTGTGTTCCATTCAAGCCCCCAAGCCTGTCCATTGTTCCTTATTGCACAGATGTTTGAGCATTCAAAGAGGCTGCAATCCTTGATTAGTCCTGTTTGGGTTTTTTTAATCACTAACTCTCCCACTCCATCTTGTGGTTTGTACTTGAAAATATCTCCGAAAAGCTCCCCATAGCTGTAGTGTTTAATTATATGGCTGCTCCCCTGCTTTACCTTTAAAATCAAAACATCCAAATTGTTCACATGGACTTAATGTAGAAGGTATGGCAGGCTGTGCTTTTAGCCACTGAGAAGAGCTGGGAATAGTGCATAACTGCTTCACCTCAACAAGAATTCACCCAGGAATTAAGTACAATCTTACCTAGTTACTGGGCACAGCTACATGTGAAATTAAGGTGAATGAATAAACTCTGGAACATATTGAGCCTGAGTTTATTGCTCCTGGGTGCTCCATCTTCATGACCGCAACAGGTTGAGCTGAGTTAGAGCAGCCCTGGCTGGCAGGGGCTTGGGGGGGAGGCGGGGCAGGGAGGGGTGTCGGCCTGACATTCCAGGGTTGCTCCAACCCAAGCTCAGTGTACTCCGGAGGGGCTGGCTGGGGCACAAGGGTACTTCAGTGCAGGGCTAACCAATAGGTACCCCCGCACTGAAGCACCCTCGTGCCCCATCCAGTTGCATCAGCATCTACACATGTGTTCCTGTGCACTAAAGAGCACTAAAGAACACCACTACAGGATGCTAGGTTTTTGGTTGTAGCCGTGTTGGTCTAGGCAGGCAAGGTTCTTTGGGTAGATGTGATATATTTTACTAGACCAACTGAGTAGATGGAAAAAAGTTCTTTGCAAGCTTTTGGGTGCAATCACCCTTATTCAGGCATAGGAAGTCTCTGCTGTTCCTTAGAGTCTCAGGACAGCCAAGACTTTCTATGCCTGAAGAAGGGTGATTGAACCCAAAAGCTTACGAATAACGTTTTTCCAAGTACTCAGATAGTCTAATAAAAGATATTGCATCTACACAAAGAACCTTGCCTGCCACTGCAGGATAGTACTTGTGTTTAGAAGTACTAACCTGCAGCAGGGTTAACTAGTTTCCTGCATCCTAATAGGGGTGCACATGTAGATGTTGAGACTTTACTGCAGAGCTAGTTAGGCAGGTTCACAGTACATGTCTCGTGTAGATGTGCCCACTGTGATACAATGGAGAGATACACAGGGCTCCTCTTACCTCTCTCACACTGCTGTCTCTGATGCAGCTGGTCCCTTGCAGGGCTGCATGGAAGCAGGCTGCCCCTGTACTCACTAAAGTGAGAGCAATAATCCTCCTAGCTTTTGCTTGAGTTATGCAAGACATCTTGTTCCATACCCACCATGACACTGGCTCAGCCAGCACACAGGCTCTGACTGTGGGATGGACTTTGGTAAGGGTTTACCACATAAGTGGAAATTGCAGTGATACATGTTTCTTTGATGTGAACCAGCCTGAATACTTAACCAAGTTTTTATAGGAAATTTTACCACCAGTAAGGAGCTTCAGAATTATAACAAACAACATTGCTTTTGAATCTTTTCTATCCTGCAACTGACATTCATCCCTGTGCAAAGCAGCCAAAAAATACTGAATAGTAGTCTGTATAGTAAGAAAAACAGGTACTTTATTACATAATACTGACATTAAAATTATTTCAGAAATTTTCTAAACAGTGGTTGTGTATGAATTATCAGCATGTTTATTAAGAAATGTACAGTAGCTTCCCTTTGAATCTGTCAGCCAATGTTTCTCACACGGGGTTATAGAAACTGGCCCTAAGATTATCTCTCTGTAATGCTCACTGATAAATTCTGACTAAATGCCTCTGTTCTAGTCAAGGGTTTTAGGTTCAGGGGAAAAGAGTGTTAGAGTTGTGCATAATTTAACCCCTTGACTGTGCACAAGTACAGATGACTACATAAAAAAAAATCCACGGAAGAAGAGAATTGGATCCCTTTTTTGTGGAAATGTAAACCAGGGAGTTAAGAGAAGAGGGAGTGGTTAGAGCAAACCTGGATTAAAAGATTAAGTGCAAGTAACCTGGCAACCCCGTTTTTGCTCACTGACACCAATACTATAACATCTGTAAGTGCATTCATTTTCTGAACATGTTGAAAACTAATAAAAAACTAAATTAATACTTAAAATACACTCAAGCTTTAAATGATTGCCAAACCTATCAGCTGATTAAAAGCCTGGTGAAAGAGACAGGCCCATACCAGAAACTTGATATAGTTCAGCAGTCATATGATGGCCGCTGACACATGCAAAGTGGGCATCAAACTGGAGCCACCACCCCTACTTCTGAGGTGATTTTTCCCTTGCGCAAAGTGCATGGAGTGGTTTCTGTATTGTGCAGCTCTGTGGGCAGATAAGTAAACTTCTCAAAAAGACTGTGGTTATCGGAAATCTTTGCTGTGCTTGGATCACCCTGGTTAACAGCTAGGATAAGGAAGAATAAGCATAAGTGTAAAGCTCTACTAGAGGACATTCCGTTCAGAACAACCTCTTAACGATGCCATGTGCCACCTCTGAATACTTCCAGTGTCACTGAAGAGATGTGTGTATATTTTCTATGCTTCCTCCCCGTATCAAATTACAGCTGTAAATGCAATAACCTAGAAAATTGATTTAACTTTTTAATCTGTTTCATAGATTTCATAGACATTAGGACTGGAAGGGACCTCATGAGATCATCTATCCTTGTACTATGTGGAAGATCATCTTCAGAGAACAGCCTGGCAGCTCTCGCCACACACTTGGAAACCCCTAGAGCATTTGTGCAAACAAGAGATAGGAGAGGGAAACTCAGTAGATTATTAACTGGAAAAGCAGGTACTTTAGTCACTTTATTTAATGGCTAATCTGTGACTATCCATATAGGGCAGACTTTACAAAATGTAACAGTCATTAGGAGGGTCAATTGTTGCAGTATTTGATTTAGCAGTTGTGTCTCGTTCCCCATGTAGTCAGTTGAGATCTTTTCACAATAATTAACAAAAATAGATAAATGTAATTGTTCAACTCTTCATGTTCCCAGAGCTTCGGTACCAGAACCAGCAGGCTCATACCCTTAAGCAACAGAGGTGATACAGGGGTGGCTCATGACTTAAAGACCTGCTTGCCTGCACTAGGGTTTAGCTAGTGTTTAAAAAAACAAACAAAAATAAAAAGTAGGAGAATTATACTTGTTGCTGCACCCTGACTTCCAAATACATTTACTATTATTGTGTTTGCAAACAGGATGATTGCCTAATATAATGGAGGTAAAGTCTCTGAGGAGACTGCGATCCAAATAGCCAATTATAACAAAAAAGTATGTAAGCAAGGCATAGAATTAGTCATTTGCACATACAAATGTTCAAGGTTTGTCCCTCCCATGCTCCTAGGGCCAGCAGGAGGGGCCACAGAAGTGGTCTCTGGCATGTGAGAACCTGCAGGAGCAGCCTCAGGCTGAGGCTGCCCTTGACCCCTGAGCTACAGACCTGGCATCAGCAAGGGCCAAACAATGGAAAGAAAAGGGCATAGCCAGGTGAAGTCTTGCCCCTACCACCTTGAAGTGGCACCAGCCAAACCAAAGATTCTCAACTTCTTTAGCCGCAAGGCCCGCTCTATATCTTTTCTGAATTTAGATCTAGCTCAGTGATTTTCAACTGAGTACTGTGAAATTCAGAAAAGTTATGGAGGGGGCCCTGAGACTAAAAATGGGTGAGAATCATTGGTAAAGAGGTCAATCTCTCACTTAAAGAAAGATGTATTTGGTGCCTTTTTAACAGAATATTTTACAACTGGTATGATTTCCTTTTGCGGGGGAATGGAACATGTCGTATATTTAAAAAAATACATAGAGATAAGTGTGTGTGTCTAATATATATAAATAATATGTACACACACACACCTCTTTGGGTATAAGAGTAAAGTGTGCTTCCAGTTTTAATCTAGAAAGTGTGGGAAATGCTACCCTATGTCAGCAATAAAAGGGGATTGTTTAGAAGCCCCTATACCAGCACTGTGTCAATGCCAGATATCCCCTGCAGTAGGATTGTCTCCCCATAGCTAGCAAGGTCATCTTTAGAGCCAGAATAGAACAGGGATGCAATACAAGGCAGATGCACTGCACTCCAGGAACTGGATTTATAGCTGAGCTTATTGTTTTCTTCAGAGACTCTGGGGTTCTGCTTTTCATGCAAAATGATTTTAATAGGAACTATGTCAGTATCTTATAGAAGAAAGACAGTAGGCTTCCCTCAATATTTGACTCTGTGAATTGACAGTGTATGGGTAGTACAATGGAAACAGTTTATATTAACTGGCAAGTGAGTCAAACAGCCCAATTATCTGTAAATCACAGGATGTGGTTCTTCATTCTCTATAAATTCTCAGTGCCAATTGAAAATCTATACATCTTAATTTTCAGCTTTTAACAGCATTAAGAACCTTAATACAGGGTTTTTCCTGGGATTCAGTACCAACTAAGTTCTCTTGACTAAGATAAGCAACCCTTCTTTACTATGACAATTGAGCTTGAACAGTACCTGTGAGCTTGTTAATTTGCTGCATAATTCTGTATCTTCTGCCACATTCTTTCAATGTGGAATCTTCCCCCCAAACTTAGTTAGACAAATGAAATAACTCTTGATGGTTCCTTTGCATGCCTATACCCTAAATTAATGATATGTTAGAGGGACTGTTCTCCCTTTAATTGATAATGCCAAGCAACCAGTGGTACTGTGTAAAGGTGGTTGTCACCCATGGACTTGATTATCCTTATTTTAATTTAACAAGATGGTGGCTTGTAGGAGCAAGATATATACAGTATTAGAAGCAGATATAATGCTGCTCAGTATCTGTTCATGCATAAATTGCTTTATTATTGCCACTTCGGTAAGCAGAAGAGAGACTGCAGAATTCATCTTAATATGAGCTGTAATATGCTGGGACACTTCTGTGATTACTACTGTAGAGTATGTCACATTAAAAAGCCAACAGTTGCTCAGTTATGACTCTGCTATAAATAAGACACTGCAGTATTTTCTTGGATATAGAACAGTGAATACCTGTGGAACTGCAATGGGTAAGAAGATATTGTGGCCTAAGTAAAGCATTGCATTAGGAATCAGAAAACCTGGATTATAAACCTGGAGGAAATTCATATTGTTTCTCCATGTCTCAGTTTCCCCAAATACAGAAAGAAGAAAAGGGAACAGCCCTCCTTTGTAGTTTTTTGAGAACCGCTTATGAAAGGTGCCATATAAGAGGCAGATGGGATGATGATGATAATGATCACCAAGAACACTTAGTTTTGCTTTGGGAAGATTTTTTTTCTGTCCTGCCCCCTCTTCAATGGCTGTACTTGGTCAGTCCATCAGATTCATTAGAAAGTTACTGAACCAAACTGAGTTTTCATAGTTACATCAAGGTGTTAAGCCTGAGGCTTAACAATGAATAATGAATGAATGGCCTTTTGTTTTGGGGCTCTTTGCCCACTTTATGTGCAAGACTCCTTGTTTTCATTGGAATCAATGTGTTTCTTTGTACTGCAATTGTGTAATCCACATGAAAGTATATGGAGTTATTGCTCTTCTCCATTCTTGTTTTAAAATGCTTTCCCCATACCTAAGTGTTATTACTGGAGCCTTTCTTCTATAGCTGTTGATTGCTGGCTTTTTTAAAGCACCTTTTACAAAAGGTCAGAAAAAAAAAAAAGTCATCCAAATACATTTCCAGCTACCCTGTAGTTTCAATAGACCTTGTGCCTCTACAGAAAAAAATCAGTCGAGAGTTTTTCTTTATGCTTGTATCAGGAGGAGCAAAAGCAGTAGGCAGCTATCTAACAAATGAACAATTTGTTCCTTTTCCCCCACAACGGCTTAGTCTTTTTGTAAAAGATCTCATACGTAATCAACCGAGACTTTACGTTGCCCAAATATGGGCAATGAGCATTGTCAAATTTGATTTGGTAAGTGGAGCTCTAAAATATTTTACAAAGATATGTCTGGCCTGCTTTGGAGCTGGAGCAGGAAGTAAAAAACAAAGTTAATTTCAATCCTATTGTGCTTATGAATTCCAGGTATTATGGTTCCTAAGGCATGGCTATTTTTAAGTCATAAAAGAAGTGATAAGCTAAAATCTGTGATTCAAGACAAGAGTGGAGAGAACAAAGAATTATGTTTCTATCCAAAGTCAGAATTTACTTTTTTTTGTCAGTCAATTTATATTATTTTAAAGTACTTTACCTAGGTTTAAAGGCAAGACGTGTTGGAAATAATTTTCTGATTGGAACCTGGTTTTAGGTCAGACCCAACATTGGGAGGAGTTTTATAGTTTAAAAATAGTCAAAATGGCTGTGTACAGACATTTGGGGTGATTAGGGGGAGGTTAGATCGGGTTAAAATGGCCACCCAATGTAACTTAGTTCACCCAGGTGCAGCCCTTACACTAGTTAGATGGATCTAAATGTGGACTGCACAGAGGTTCAAAACTGTTAGATTAATCTAAAAATGGAGGGAGCCAAGTTAACTCTACCTCTAAGGTATACCTAACTTACATCAGATTGGCCATGTTTACACCAATCTCACTGTCCTGAACTTTGTACAGTTCCCAGAGTAGCCCCAGGGTTGGGAAAGCCCAGCTGCTAGCCCCAGTCCCATGGCTGTGCTTTTGCTACCCGCTCCCTGACACTGGACTATTTTTAGCCCCCCAGGCTCTTCCCCCACAACCCCCATATGGGCAACCCACAGCATGGACCCCCCACCCCCCTAACCCCACCCCCCATCATGCAAGCCACTCCTGGGGCTGCTTTTACTGGTGTTTCCAAGTGCCAGGAATGGGCAGGAGGGGTGTGTGGGGGAAAGGGGTTGGTTTGAGGAGGGGAGTTGTTTCTCTGGGGGTCAGAGGACTAAAAATAGCCCCTGGTCCCAGAGTGTGGGAAAGAGAGCCATCCCTGCAGACCCTGTAAACCCCTGATCCCACCACACCCCCAAGCTCCTCAACACTCCCCCCCTTCATGCTTGCCCCTCAGTCTCCCCCACAGACTCCATCTGCCCTTGATCCAGCCTGCATACTCCACATGTCCCTCCAATCCTCCTGTGGATCCTGCCAAACCCCGCCCCCCATTACACCTGTGAGCCCCCTGATCACTCTCCCTGGAGCCTGACTGCCCCTCCCATCCTCCCAATTGCTCCCATCCTCAAAGGTAGGCACTATTGTTTATATTTCTTTCCATTTCCTTGAAAGATGCCTGCATAATTATTCTTTCCTGTGTCTAAGCATTTTTGCCAGAGGCATGTGCTTCAGTTCAGCTGAAAGAGGCCAAGCAATATTTGAGTGCATAATTAATGTTAAGGCAGACAAGGTTCTTTGGGTAAATCCAATATATTTTATTAGACCAACTAAAATAGTTGGAAAAAATCTTTGCAAGGTTTTGGGTACAAACACCCTTTGTCAGGCTGAGGAAGTGTCTGCAATTGGTCCATGCTCTTCCTGGATGGAATGGGTGTTTGTACCTGAAAGCTTGCAAAGAAGAATTTTTCCAACTATTTTAGCTAATTATTTTACAAACTTTTAAAAGTCAAGTTAAAAAAAAAAAAACCTTTCCACATTATAAAGCTCAAAAGAGGAATGTTTCGTTTATTCCTTAGTAGCCTCTTAACTTTGTCAAAGGCTCTATGAAAGTACAAAACAATCATCAATTTTGTTTGAACTATTACTATTAAAGAGCACTTAATGAATTCTTGTAGAGGTTAGAGCCATCAGTTTCCTATACAGTAGCCTGGATGCTTATCTTGTTGAAATCATTTGACCCCAGCAGACTTTCTCCCTACAGTAGGGGGGCTGGACTCAATGATCTTGAGAGGTCCCATCCAGCCCCTAATGTCTAGGAAATCGATGAAATCCATATCATATTTTGTTTATCTGTTTTACCATTCTATTTTTAACCATCATATCTGCAAGTTATTCTGATACTGAACATCTTCCACCCTCTACCCTCATTTTAATAAGAGATTACATGTTCTGTTTGGCTCTTCAGTCACTTCATTAAGTTCCCTTAGAATTCTTAGTCCTGTTTGAGCCAGTACCTCACCTTTACTGTACAAGGTGTGTCCTTGAGTATCTCTGGGGATAAGGATGCTAAAAGAAGAAACTATTAGCTATCTCTGTTATCTCCTTATTCTCCTTAAATATTCTCTACTTATTTCCTACTTCCCATAATAGGGCTTCCTAATTTTATTTATCTTTAAGGTCCTTTACTGAACTCCTTAAACCCATGTCAAATGACAGCAACTACTTTAAAAGCAACTCGGTGCTATTTCTGGAACATTAGATATGAAAAGGGGTTCATTAGAAAAGACAGTCCATCACCCAGGTTCTTCTGTGGATGCTATCATCTTTTTGGAGGAAGTCTATACATCTCTTTCTTGCAATGGGTGTTTTTCACATTAATTTAGCTTTCCAACAATTTAGACCAATGGCTTGGTGAATTGAGAGTTCATTATTTACCAGTTTCCTTTAAAAGAATATACATTATCTATTATTATAATCTCTCAGTCTTTTGTAGGACAGATAGAAGCAATTATATTTTAATAATTTGAAAACCCCAGTTTCATGATCTAACCACTTAAATTAGGCCAATTAAGAGTTCCAGGAAGAGAACTCAGTTGTAGAGAAGACTAAAGGAAATACTTCATGTCACCTACTCTTTTTTCAGTGATATTCAAGAGCACATCAGGTCCTAGAAGACTAATATTTCCCATAAACTTACGTTAGATTAAATGAGCCAATAAGAAGACAGTAATGCTCATGAAGAACTAGTACAGCAAAAAGAACTAGAGATTGAAAAGGAGATCAGTAGTGGGGAACATGGTTACTATAACAATGAATTATGCAAAGGCATGATTTCATAGATAGAGAGGCATTTGTGAGTAATCTATGACAGATTGTGAGTAATCTATGACAGAAATAAATTAGAGCTCTGATCCAAATCCCATTAAAGTAAATGGAAGATTTGCCACTGATTTCAGGGGGCCTTGGATCAAGTTGGAGATGTCATACCTGATCCACAGGGCCTAGTTTAAATCACAGGCCAAACTGTCTAATATCATGGCCTGATAGTGGCAGGGGCTTCCATTTCCATACCCAAATTGTTTGTGCCCCCCCATGCCTCCTGATTGGCTGACAGCCTTTCCCTCTTGCCCCCAACAGCAGCACAAAGCTGTGCTGCCCCTGGCTTGGCTCCACAAAGCTGTGCTGCAAGCTGGACAAGCCTTTGGGCTGGGATACACCCTCTCCTCCATGCTGCAGTCAGCTCGTTCCTGGAAACCCTCTCTTGGTGGGGGGGAGGGGCTGTAGGGAGAGGAGGAGACACTGTGGGCTAGCAGAGCCCCACTCCCCTTGATCCTTCCAATGAGCAGGGGCAGGTACTAAGAAGAGGGAGCGATCCCCCTCCATCCCCTGAGGCTGGGGTTTTACCCTTGCTTCCACACCCAGTGTGAGGTGGGGAAAGCATGGAGCCCCTTCCCCCAAGATGCCTCCTGGGACTAGGAGAGGGCACAAAGGGAGGTGTGAGGGAGGTCCCAGCCCGGCCTGCCCTGGCCCAGTGCTACCTTTGCTTTCCTGGGCTCTGCCAAATGGGTGCTGTTGCCACCACCTTGAGCTGCCACCAACTTAAGCCAGTGCTGCCTCAGGGGCTCTGGTCTCCTCATGCCACTCCCCACCCACAGGCTGCAGGGGGGCCCGGTAGACATTGGCTCCACCCTGGTGCTGAATAAAACATGGGGCCAGGCAGAGTAGGCAGCCACAGGGCTCATGGAAGCAAGTGGAGGTGGAGGAATATTCTTCTCCTTCACGCTGCCACCACTGCTGCCACTGCCACTAGTCCCCCAGGCAGCTGGCCACACTGCTCCTGTCTCTTTAAATTGCCTCCCCTCCATTCCTTCCCCGCCCCCCCCATCAAACACTGTCAGTAGCCATCTTGTTGCAACAAAATTCCATGATATGGCCTGTTGCTGGGGAATTCCCCAGCAAGTGGCCATATAGTAACAGTTTGTTCCAAATGTGGGGAAGATGGAGTGTCCCACAGGAGCGCGGGGTGGGGGGGCATGTGCTCAGTGGTGGACCTGGAAGTGGGATGGGAGTACCGGAAGTGGGCCCAGAAGTGGGCCTGGAAGTCAATCTGCTATGGGGGGACCCTGGGTGCCCCCCCCCCAGACCCAAGAGGCAGCAGTCACTGAGCCAGGGGATGGGGGAACTCTCCCGCACACTCAGCGGAGGGCCCAGAAGTTGACCAGAAGTGCTTCTGGTCCACTTCTGGGTCTGCCGCTGAGCTTGTTGGGGACCACCCCTGCAATGCTTCCATGGGATGCTCCATCTGCCCCACCATCTCAGCATTCACAAGCTGCCTGATACCTTGAGGTATATAGAAAAAACATTTAAATCTGTGTCTATGCCCACATCATCAAATCTCTCTGAATCTCTCTGAATCGATTCAGAGGGTTCTGATTCGATTCAGAGAGATTAAAGGGTCTCCTGATTTGAAACAGATTCAGAGGTTCGGCCACCGAATTGGGCCGAATCTCCACCAAATTGAATCAGTGCCTGAAGCATTGCACAGCCCTAATGACAGGTGCAATTGTCTCTCTCACACACTGCTTAAGCTTTCTGCCAACTCAGTCAAAATTTATGTTACAAGTCTGGAAAATTTTCTTCAGGCTCCAAGGGGTATGTCTACTCTGTGCCATAGTGAAGCATGGTGTATGTGCTCTAAACATGCTATACCCCGGAAAAGGTAAAGGATTCCTTCTATGCAACACTGGGCACAAGTAGTAAGTTTTGTCTTGAACACCTTTGTTGGCTCAGGCTGTTATTGCACAAAAGTGCCTATGTTATATTTATTCAGGATGTGGCTCATGCAGAGCCAATGTGGAATGTTTTGCTGTGATGTTTCCTAGCAGAGGCAGGGGCAATGTAAACAAACCCAAAGGATCTCTCAGAGGCCTACTACTGTGACTTTATGAATGTTTTGTGCAAAAGAGGGCAGTCCAGGGAGATGTAGCATATGAGCCACCCTCACACATATCTCCCTTGATTCAAGACATAGTGGTGTAGCACATTTTCTCTGTATTTACATGAAAAACCAAGGGAAAATTATACCAACAAATGCCACAGAAAACACATAAGAGAAATCAAATACAAAAATAATGTAAATCTTGTGGTCTGAAGCCCTAAAGGAACAGGGAGTTCACTTTTGAAAGATATTAGTAAACAGAGGAAGAGAGGCCCTGTGCTCATAACCATAAAAGAAAGACAAGGGTTACGATTACTGCCAAAACACCCATGAAGGAAATCTGTATATTGTTGATTTATCAATTAATGGGTTTCCCAAACTTATTGTGTCCCATTTTTCCCCATAACAATGAAATTCTCTGTTTTGGACCTTTTGATTCACTGTAAATGGGGATATATAATTATCAAAGACAACTAGATATTGTAATTTAATTTTCAGGTTTCTGGGTAGAGACTCAAGCTCCTGCTGTCAAAGGCAGTAAATTGATGTCTCATTTCACAAAGGCTTGATTATTCCAGGGTTTGACCTGGATCAAAACAGGAACAGCACAGTCATTTACACAGGTTGCCCTTCTAGGTTGCGCTGCTGCTCCTCCAGTAGTAGGTGTCCTGGGAGAGCACTCTTTCTGGCCATTTTTTCCCTGGGAATGATCTGTATAAACCTTACAGATGCAAACCACAATGTTCTGGGGAAAAAAGTGATAGCACATTTTATTCCACATACTTCAGCAGGACATGAAGCAAGATGGTGAAGTTGTATGGCTGTAGGACCATAGGACACATTGCTTTCTCCATGGAACAATGAAACATCCATTTACAGCCAAAGTGTATAGAAGAAATTCCTGTTGGTAATCGATCCTGGTTTAAAATATTGAATCCTTCTGCCAACAAAATGTGGCAGAAGAGTTACAGCAGAAATATGAGACCAGTACAGTAATGAACTTGATTTAAACAAGCAAAGATTGAAAAACGTGACCACACCTGCTTTTCATGCAAGTAGTGTACCAAAGACAAACTAGGGCAACTGCTATCAGTGACTGCAACCAAATGACATGTCTAAGATGAACGTCTTGCAGTCTGGAAAAGAAACAATAGAGAGATCAGATAAAATTCCTTTATGCAGTCTGGTCCATGACCAAACTGTTGGTAATGAACTCCTTACAAGAGGTGTCCTGAGCAAAATAGGGAGTTTGCTTTGCTCCCAAGAAATTGCAATTTTTGAACCTACATGAAAGAAAATGATTCAGTATTTTAAACTGTTTCAGTCAGTTATTACATTTCAAAGAACAAGTCTTTTTTTCATGGTGGGGGATAGGGCATGGAGAGATGTTGAGCATGCTGATTTTCCATTCAAGTCAACATGAACCTGTGGGTGGTCAGCCCATATGAAAATGAAGCCTTTTACCAGTTTTTCTAGAATACCTCAACTTAGGCACATGGTAATTTTCTGTCTTTAACAGTACAGGGGAAAAATGAAACTGAAAGTAATCCTATGGTTTAATTTAATGACATTCCTAGATAGTGTGTAAAATCCTGGATCCATTGACATCAACAAATCTGGCTCCTGTTGGTGTTCTGTCTGGAGTTCACCTTGGCCATCACCTGTAAGTGCCCATAAGTATGTCCCAGAACATTGTGTATCTTGACTGTATTCCAAGAACACAAGATTCTAGCAAAAATTAAAAGTTTCTTTCATTTATGGCTTAATTTACTTAGATTCAAATACACCATTGCTGATTTTGATGTAATTATAGTGTTACAAAGCAATGTGCATTCAATCCCTCACTGTAACTCATATTTTCCTATATCACAGACTAGCCTAATATTCTTCCTAATATTCTTGCATGAAAGAAACCAAATCTAATAACAAAATTATTTTAGTACAGTTGAAGGGTTGTTGTTGCAGTGATGGTCCAGGAAATGTCAAATGCTTTTGTGATATCTTTTACTGGAGAAACTGTATGGTTGGGAGAGCTGTTGGATTGCAGTCAAGGTAAACCTGAATTCAAATAATATTTCACAATTCACAGTATCTTAGATCCTTTGAAAACTTATATGATACAAGAATAATCTGTTACATTTCGATACAATTGTTAAAAAACCCCAAAACAACATTTGTATAATGTATTGGGGTAATGAAAAACAAATGTAGGACACTTTTACTCATTGAATGCCTTTGTGGTCCATTTTTCCCCATGAGAAGTTTACCTAGGCAGATGCAAATAGTGTGTGGTGAGATTACCTTAAACCTCTATTTTCTGAATTTTTGTGATTGTCCCAGTTGCTATTTAATGATTTCAACTAATTCCAATTATGTTTGAGGAATGTGGGAGAAATATGTATATGTTACCTGTGTTACAAAAGTACATATAAATCAGATTTGTCTTTCATATATCTTCTAAGTACTATGAAGCATGTGATATATTGGAAAAGAAAAGATTATGTACTATAATTGTATTGTAACAGTACTGTTTAGAAGACATGTCCTAGATGACAGCCCTAGGCTTGTAGTGCTAGACATTGCTGAGAGAGGTAAAGTAGGCATCTAAATGCTATTTTGAGCAGCTAAATCCAAAGTTTAAATCAACTCCCCCTTCTCCCCCTTCCCCAGCACCACCACCACCCTGGAGGCTCCTAAGAAACTTAAGTGCTTCCCTGAGGCTTGCTGCTGGGAATGCATAGAAACTGAGCTGGTTGGCATCTGTCTTCTATCTAAAACCCCAGTGGGATCTAGGAAACCCAGGTCTCTCAAGTCACAGTTCAGTGCTTTGTCTACTAGGGCTGTGCAAAATTTCTCCAGGTGTTTCGTGTCAACACTATTTCAACTCATTTCAAGCTCGAAACAGTGAAATCAAAATGAAATGAAAGGCTTTGAAACAACCTCAAAACAAAATGAGGGCAGTCAAAATGTTTCAAAAGTTTCGAAATGTTTCGAGTTTTGAAGCTGGACTTGCTTTCAGGGAAACCGAAACTAAGACAAGGGAGAGGGAAGAGAGGGGAAGGACTGCTCTGCTATTAACATGTGTAGCTGGTCAGTAACTGTGATCCTTCCCTGAGATCCCTTCCAATCCCAGTTCTCTGGGGGAGGGACGGAAGAACAGCTGCGCCTTGACACATAAACACAGTCACACGTCATGAGTTCTGCTTGTCAGCAGCTTGAGGTGCAGTTTCCCAGAAACCCCTACACTTATCTCCTTGAAACTTGGCACACATCATGCCCTCAAAAGGGGATACCACCCCTGATGTTTTAATCCAAATCTGCCAAGAAATGACAAAGTTATAGGCAGCTTTGTGCTTCCCCATTATAGCCTATAGGCAGAACGTCAAAACAGCATCAAAACAATGAAACAGTTTCAACAAAACAAAACCGAACAGTGGTTTTGAAATTAAACAAAACTTGAAATGAAACACTGTCCTGTTGAAACATCAAAATGGAAGTCAAAACAAAATGGTGCTGTTTTTTGTACAGCTGTAGTGTCTACTAGACTTCCCTGCTTCCTCTAACCTCAAGAGTATCCTTCTTCTTAAGAAAAATTAATGCTAGATTTGTAAAACTGTTGTTCATATAACTCCAGAGAGTAAGAACATAACAATACAACATTTTTAAAAGATAATAAGCATTCGATTTTTAATATAAATTACATGAATTGAAAGTACTATGAAAAATGAGTATCCTTTGAATTCTTTTCTAAATGTTGCTTATCTAACCTGTTCAAGAGTGAGTGTTTTTCTCCTTTACATTTTTTTACTTATTTCTGTAGAAGAGAAATGAAATGTCACTTGGCACCACATGTTAAATTTTTCTAAATATTTGCATAACAGGTGGAGTATGTAAACAAAAGAAAGGGGGAAAAAACTCATTCAAACTGCTTATCAAGTCTCCTCTTCAATACAAGGGCATGTAATGTAGACGCACTAAATAAAGGGGCCTTCTGACAACTTCTTCTTCATTCTACTTTGGAGCTGAAGGGTAAGTTGAACTTTTCTTGAACAAAGAATTTCTCTAAACTATGCTGCCAACAGTCCCTTTATATTTTCTCCTTGAATTATTTTCAAATGATTTATTATACTTCCCTTTAATGCTAATTTTCTAGTCTACTCCTATTAGAGATTTCATCAGCTGAGAAAGTGTTCAAAGGCTGCCAGGTTCTTATGAAAGAAGGGCTTAATTCAGGCTGAATAGCTGTTCTTTCCATCCTGACCTGCAAGTAATAAGAACCCCAATGGTGTATCTTAATTAAGTAGCTTGAAGTTAGTGGGGCTCCAGTAGATGCAGGTCCATGGGTGAATCTAGAATTTTGAATAGAGGGGTTCAAATGGTGTGGTGCATCCATCACATATGACATAACACCCGTTTTTTTTCCAATTTAAAGGAAAAAACTAAAGATTTACTAATATACTTGAGGCCTAGGGCTGTATTATTCAGTATTGCACAGTAATTTTTGGTTACTGCACAGTAAACTAAGTTTTTTATGTATGTCTTTATATACAAAACATAATTTGCATTCCAATTGCTGATATAAGAAGAAACAGAGTAGTTATCAGTCTTGTACCACTGACATTGAACATTTTATCATTGACCTCAACGAAAGCAGAATTCAACACATAAGATATATTTTAAAAAAGGATAACTATTAACTAATTAGATTCTGAACTACAAAAAGTCCAGATTTTTTTAGAAGAGTTGAGTTATGATTTATGAAAAGAAATTAAGCCTCTTGTTATTTACATTGTGTATGAGTTGTCCAACCAAGGACAAGGTTGCCTGACTAAAACAGGACAGTTGCTAGGGAACTCAGTCCTCTCTGTTACAGTTTTAGTTGAATTATGCTACTAATTGGAGTATTGCCTTACAGTCCATCAATTTAACCTTTAGCAATTTCCAGCTTGATAGATTTAACCACTGATTTTTATTCTCAGAATGATTTGATATATACATAGGGTTGTAGAATGGTGAACTACAATGCCAAAATGCTAAATTGGCACCAAGATTAAAACATACTTTGGCACTTCATAATAGCCACATACCAGAAAAGGCATTGTACAGGAGATAATATTATTGATGCCCAAAAAATCTGCAGAGCTTACTGTCAATGCCCTTAAGCTTTGCTGTGCTTATGGAATTTTTTGTTCAAAACAAGATCCATGTGTCAGAAAATGGTCTGTAAGGTTCTGATGATGTATGAAATATTCTGTTAGTTGTAAAAAAAGCCAGAGATATATAATACTACATGTAAATGCATGTCAAGCTAGCTGTATCCTATCATTGCTACAAACCTTTCCTTTGGATGAGTAGCATACCATTTTCTGATTATGGTCTTCATAGCACTAATCAGTATAATAATTGAACACTGTCACTTGGTACTTTAAGTACATTTATTAAAGCTCTCTATAAAAATAAGGAGCAGTACTGATTAAAACAAAAAAATATTTTATGAAGAAATTCAAAGTTGCTCATTTTTTAAAATAAATTTCAACTGGCTGTGGTGCTTGTCCAAAAATAAGAACCTTTTAATCAAAACATTTCCTATTTCTTTAATATTTGCAACCATTCAGGGACATTTGGACTTGGTGTGGTTCATAAGTCTGTTCTGCTCCAGAAATACATCTAGTCTTGCTTCTGCTGTATGTAACATGGGAATTCATCCTTTTTACAAGTTAACGTTGGGAACTGCCTTTATCCACACTGCCTGTAATACATTGTGGGTGCAACTACACATACACTTAGCTGTAGCAATAAATTCCAGCACTGTTCCACCCTGGCTCAATGCGCTGCAGAGGGGCTGGCTGAGCCACGAGCATGAGGCTGTTACAGTGCAGGGCTAGCCACCAAGCAGCCCCCACACTGTAGCATCCTCATGCCCCAGCCAGCATCAGTCACCATCTACACATGCATTTTGGCACACTTAACTACTCTGCTGCAAGATAGTATTGTCCTGGACAGTAGTATCCTACAGCAGAATTAATTAATTTACTGTGTCTTAAAATGCAGGGGTGATGCATGGGGTGTGCATGTGAGTGCACGTGCACCCCCTGAGAGTGGCAGTGCACCCCCTGCAAAAAGGCGTCGCCAACAATCCCGCCACCGCCATCCCCTGCCAGTTGCCGGGGGCACATGCCGTTCATGCTAATACAGGCACACATGTAGATGATGACACTTTACCAGAGAGCTAATTAGCCACATCTGGCCACTGTCTCCAAATGACTAATTGCTCATGCTGATGTAATTAAACCAGTCAGGTCTTTCTAGATACAGGGCACGCCTACACAAGATGTTTAATGCACTGTAGATTAACTGGCTGCACATTATAGTGCCATGGCACAGGCCATGCTATTAGGCTAATGCGCAGTAGTAAAAGTACCGCACATTAGCCATCATGAAAAATTGTGTGTGTGTGCTAATGCTCAGTAGGACAGACTACTGCACATTTATTTAGTACTTCCTTTTGCAAGGCACTGCATATTAATTAACATGTAAATAAGCCCACATATTCACAATCTTACTGTAAGTATAAAAATCAAATCTGAATTGAAATCTTTATTCAAAGCAAAATTTGAAGAGTTAATATTTATTAGGTATTCCTAACAGGAAACCCCAAGCTTCTATTTTTCTCAGTCAATCATTGCATGATAAATATTTTACCGTTTGTAGCTGTCTTGAACAATGTTGCTGCCCCAGATACTTGGAGCAGTGGTTGCTTTCCTAGTGGCATGTCATGCTGAGGAACCCTGTACTGGAATTCCTGGAATCCCTGGCACCCCAGGAACCAATGGATTACCTGGAAGAGATGGAAGGGATGGTATGAAAGGAGATCCAGGCCCACCAGGTACTTGCAACAATTATCTCCTACATTTACTTGAGTTACAAGCTGCACTTTGATTGTTCACTCGCAGAAATAAAATTCTTCCCTAACTCTCATTTTTTTAATCAACTGTTTGTCCAGTAGTGTGAAACAAAGCTGTATGTTTCTGATTTAATATTCAATGGAATTTCATAGTGAATTTTTGCTGACAGTGGAATAACCCTGCTGTTCCTATCTGTATAGAGTTTTTGCTAGTATGGCAACTTCCAGTGGTGAATAGCTGAGGAGACAGAGAGGCAGAAAGTAAATGTTGGGGGAATGTAGACAGCACACCCTGTGAAAATGAGAGGAGAAAAGCAGCTGTTGAACTGGACAGAAGGATGGGGACCTAAAGGAGGAAGAGAGACAATTAGAGCTCTTTCTTTCAAGTTATGCAATTTCCTTGCAGGAAAATCATGGCTTTCAGACCCTTTGTAGCACACTTTACTCAGCTGATCTATAGTTCATGTTCACTTGGGGGCATGCAGAAAACGAGTTGAAAACTGACCATTGGGTAGAAACTACTGCAACTGCCAGGATTCCCTTAAAATAGGAGAGTACCTGGAGCTGTGTGCTGGGTGGGGTTTGGGTGGGGTGTCAAGGATCCCATTGATCAGTGAATCACATACAGAGCCTTTTTCCTTTTTCTGTTACAATTTCCTAGTAATACATTTCATAAATTCTCAACAAAAGCATTTTAAATAAATGTATAGATGTTAATAATAATGGTGTTGATTAAGAATAGTAATTAATTAAAAGTTAATTCAACAGTAAGGAAGTATAAACAAGTGTATTTCAGAAGCTTCTAGTAGGCTTCTGAAGCATGTGGCTATGAACATCAGTAACATTTTAATACATACTCTGTGCAGTTTTTAGGAGAACAGGCAAGAAGCTTTCTCCAGCTTCAGTACTTAAGACAATTAAGAGTTCCAGTGATTCAGATTCTGAAGTGCATTTGGTTGCTCATTCCAGGGGGAGAGCATTCTGCCAATGCTATACATCCAGACTTCACCAGATCTTTGGGCAGTAATGAAGTTATTACAAGTGTAATGCTGTCTATGTTGTAGCAAGTCAATTGCTATGAAACCATGTTTAATCTGATTTTCTCATAAAAATGTGTTGATTTCCAGGAAGTTTTACAAGTCTTTTTATTCCTGTGTTTCTCTTCTTCAGGTAGTCAGGGCCCACCTGGTGGCATGATGGGTCCTCCTGGAAGAGATGGGCTTCCTGGGTTAACAGGGCCCAAGGGTGACCAAGGCGAGAAGGGGGAAAGAGGGGAGCCTGGACAAAGAGGTAATAAAGATAGTTTTTTATTAACCAAAACAATAAACAATTCTGATTTATGTAAAGTAGTTCAGGAAAAAGAAACTCCATCTATTAAAACGTAGTTCCTTCCAGTCCTGAAAGTAATTATGGGTTTGTGCAGACATAACACTTAAATGGATCTAAGTAGGGTTAGGTTGATCTAAGTGCCTGAGGAGGTAAGTTAGATCTGGAAGTGGTCAGCCTGATCTAATGAAGAGCTGTACACATTCAGAGCATAGACGCAGAGCTCTGCTCTTCCTACCTCTGGCATCCCTCCCAACCTGACTGGGCTATTTAACTCCTGACCCCACCCCCTACCCCAGATAGAAAGGTCCTCCTTCACAGACCTACCAACTCCCCTGCCCCCACAGATGCACTAGCCAACTTACTTAGATCAGGTTCCCAGTGCAGCTCCAAGCACTGACACGTGTATACACATCATGCCTGATCTACGATCTCACGGCTTAAAGTAAATCATAGAATCATAGATCTGGTATGGTGAACGTGTGTATGTGCCCCTTGTGAAAATTACACTTTAATCTTCAGATGATCAGCGACTGGACTCAATCCAACCTTTACTGACTTCACTGACTAAATTGTCACCCTTGTTACAAATGCAGAGCCACTGTACCTCAGAGAATAAGGACTCTACTTCTTCTGTGCAGCAGTACATTCCTTTACCAAATTCCAGTCTGCTACCCGAGTGATTGCAGTGGGAACCTGCAGAACCTTTATTACTTGTGATTATTTATATGAGAAGTAATCCAGTTTGCCTCTTAGTTCCCACGTTAGACTGGCAGTGTTGGGAATATATAAAAACTTTTTACTTGCAAACTGTGCATATTTCATATAGGTTCTGTGGAAGACCCTCAATGGAACCCTCCAATGACAATTTTAGAGAGATTAAATAAGCAGATTTTCACTGTAAAATTATGAGGGGTGCTTTTAACTGAGGCAGCAGTATGAACAGATAATAGAATTCCCATTCTGTAAGTACTGCAAGAAAAATAATTCATTGTGGCCATTAAGTCACAAACAGCATAACATCAAATAAGCAACTACTCTTCAAAAGTTTCAGGGGTCGTTATAAAAAAAAAAAATCTTTGACTTTTTAAATATTTTAATTTTTGTTTTCTTTATATAATGTACAGGGAAATATATATATATTAATAAAATATATGTAATATACATGGAACCAATTTTTCCACTAGAGAAACTGACAAAAACTATATCAAACTCAAAACAGTTTGGTTAATTAGTCAAATACACTGAATTGTATCTGTCAATGGGGACCATTTTAGCCTAACTGTACAAATATTATTTTTTTACCTGTAGGACTACCTGCTTCTTTTGACACTGAATTACATAGTATCTTAAGTACCTTAAGACATCACATTGCTGCACTTGAAGGAGGTAAACATTTTTTTTTGTCCTCAAAATTTGTTTTAAACATAGTGTACAAAATAAACTTTGAAAACCCAACTTATACCAAAGTAAGCAACATTTTTAATGTTCCATTCCAAAACACAAATTATTCTTTCTGCCACCACTTAAGTAAGCTAAGGTCTTTTTTTATAAAATGCAAGAAGAAGAAAGATAGCCCTGTTGATAAGGAATGAGCCCTTAAAAGAGATTTAGGTTCAGGGCCTGCTGCTCCACACACTCCCTCGGTGTCCTCTTGCATATTGAACAAGATCTCAGCATGCATATATAACCTACGAGCAGTAGATCCAGGACTGTAAGCAGTATATCCACTTCAGCACAGCAGTGCACCCGAGCTAATGTGCACTGTTCCTCAGCAGAAATAATTAGCCAGTGACTGAAAAACAATATGACTACAGGATTTCTAGTTCCAGAGTTAGTGTGCAGAGCTAGCTCAGGGTATAATTGCATAGTGGGCAACACCAGGAATGGTACTTAGAACAATTATAAAGTGCTGGTCTTTTTACACAGCATATGCATAGGCACAGGCTAGAAATGATCAGATAATATGTTGATAAATGGGATATACAGGCCTCTATAGAACAGAACAGAAAGGAGTTAAGGCTAGTACAAAGGAACCTGCTGTACTCATCTGGAACATAGACTAGTGCATAGAAGATGTAATAGACTAAAGAGTTATACATCAACAGATGTGCTCTTCCTCTTGCTTAACAAATTGCTTTTTCAGAGTAGTTTTCCTTCACCAGGAGCAGCTGATTAAGGTGCAGCTCCCACTCTGAGTGGATCTGCAAATCTAATCAGTGCAGAAAATAAACTCCCTTGGGCCTAACTCTTCAATGTGGTTAATTATAAGGAGGATCAAGATTCACCCATGGTAATGTGTGTAGCCCAACTCTGTTGAATCAGAGAGCCTCTTGGGACAGTACACACATAAACAAAACTCCCTATGTGAAAAGCAGGAATCCCCAACAGAAGGCTGCTCAGGGCCATTTCTAGCAATAGGACACCCAAGACAGGTACCCCATTTTCTTTTCTAAAAGGAGAAGAGATATGTGGGGATATAACATAGGGCCAGATTGCCCTAGAGTAGCAGGGATACTGAAATAAATATCATTCTGATTTATGAAACCTTAATTTTTAAAAATATCAGTCTAAAATGTTCAATGTCCCTGACATATACTGTGTTGCGTATTACATAATATCCATGGGATTTCATCAAACACAGGCACTTATCTAACACTAGATCAGGTCCTCAGCAGGCTTCAACTACTGTGTATAATGTAATCATTTGAGCTGGTAGGAAAATGGGGAAAGGTATCACAAAAGTTTTGTCAAAATTTCTTTTCCTTTGTTAAAAGATTAAAAAAAAAACTAGCTCGCTGAGGCCTGAGCAGGGCTGGGATTCCTTGTAACAGAGGCACTAGGTGGGTAATAAATGATCATAAGCAAAAAAGTGCTGAAAACCTGACTTGCTAAAATTGTGAGAACACCACCACCTCCATTCCCTCTCCTTTCTTCTGCCCTCTTCTCTTTTTTCCCCTTTCTCTTTCCTCTTTCTTTCCCCTGACTATTTTCACCTTTTTCTTTCATCTATCTCCTCACAGTTTTTTCCTATATCTGTCCAAATAGTTATAGTGTAAAGGAGGCAAAAACAACTAACCTAATGTTTCACTTTAATTTGTAGTCCTTGCTTTGGAAGGGACAATTACAAGAGTGGGAGAAAAAATGCTTGCTACCAATGGAAAAGAAGTTGATTTTGCAACCACATTACATGTGTGTGAACGAGCCGGTGGCTCTGTTGCAGCTCCAAGGAACGAAGAGGAGAACAATGCTATTCTAAGTATTGTGAAACGATTTAACAGATATGCTTACTTGGGCATAAAAGAAACTCCAATCCCAGGTGAATTCAGTTATATGGATGACACACCCCTGAATTATACAAAATGGCGTCCAAGTGAGCCCAGTGGCAAAGGAGCACAAAAATGTGTAGAGATGTACACTGATGGGGGCTGGAATTACAAGAAATGTAATTATTATCGCCTCACAATTTGTGAATTTTAAGCTGTAAATGGGCATGTTTATACGTTCATTAATGTGCAGTAGTTACTGTGCATTTAATTTAGTATTTGCTTACTGAAGTAGTAACTAAATGTGCAGTAACTTGTGCTACTGCACAGTAGTGCTGGCACACAGTTTTGTGTGTCACTTTTTGAGCAGTAGCCTAATAACACTGTGCAGTAGCGTATTAGCATGGTTTTTGACCAGCATGCTACTGCACAGTGTTATTAGGGTACTGCTCAGTAAGAGTGTTGTGTAGATGCACCCACTGTCTCAATTATTTGCGAGTGGGGAGGCCATGTACTACACCCATATTTACCCATATATAATTTCTATGATTAGTCTATATGAAGAAAATAAAATCAGTAAAATCAAGCTATGATATTTTCCTTTCTAATAGTTATTAAGGAAGTAGTAGTTACAACGGGTGATTGCCTTTAACACTGTGTCCAGTTTGAGAGGGTTCCTTGTAAACATTCTGCTGTGGCTTGCCAGGCCGGAGGAAGAACCACGTGAGGAATCTGGGGTTCACTCAGTCCATGTGAGGAATCTGTAGGTTTGTTGTAGCAATATGCCTGGATATGCAGCAGTATCATGCCAAAGGAACAGATCTTATGCTTGGAAAGTCAGTACTGGGAGGGGTGAGTGGGGCTTCAGCCTCAGGTACCTACTTAGAGAGTATGGTCCTCTTCCCCCAGGAGTCATAAGACAAGGTATCTAATGAGAGTTCAACAGTTCACCATGCTTTGTGTCTATCATGTTCAACTACATTTTTTCACGTTATTATCTCCCATCAGTAATATTTAAAAAAAACAACAAACCAAAAACTCTGTATATTCTATTACAATGTGTTGGGGATATGTTTACTACTCTAAAAGAAATGTTCTACAAGTATACAAGGTGCGTAGTTGCTTCTCATATGAACAATATATAATAGTTTCTGACATGTCGCCTCATATTTAAAATCACAATACAAACTTATAACTTAGATTAAATGGACCCTGAGTGTCTTTCTATTTTACTTCCTTTCTATTCTTCACAAGTATAATTCCTTATTAAAAAAATAAATAAAAGGATAAGTAACATTTTATGATCTCACAGACTTATTTAATTTATTACGCAAAACCTTTTTATATGTACATGATAAAGAATCATCCATATCATTAAAAACATAACATAAGAACATTCCTTAAGTTTCCATTTAGATATGAAAGCATCTGTCAAAGAATATGCCCTATGAATTGGACATATTCTTCTTTTAAATATTAATGGGGAGCAATGGAAATATGCTGAATTCCTTACTGACTAAAGAAAATCTAGCCAAAAAAAACTGTGAATCAATCAGGTTAAACTCTCAAATCTCTTGTAATTACCATGCCAGTCTACTGCCTGAGAGAGCATTTCTGAGGCAATACATCCTTGAAGAATGATGATTGCTTGCCAATAAGGAGATAGGGGCAGGGCAAGAATGAGAACTGAATAAACTGATTCTCTTCATCCTGTTTAAAGTACAGTTTATTCTGATATCATCATTACTCCTTTAATATATATTTTAGTATATTGTATGAGTGTAATATAATATAAAACAATATAATGTAATGCAATGTAATATATAATCTCAGTGATTTAAAATAGCTTAACCAGTCAAATGCTAGTATATTCTTAAATTAATTAATACTTGTTTTCCTGCACAAAAGCAGTTGCTGGGACTGAGCTTTCAAGTCAGGGTGAGGAAAAATATCCCTCTCTCTCTCTCTCTCTCTCTCTCTCTCTCTCTCTCTCAAGAAGAGTTTGGCGACAACCTTTTTGCCAGCCTTACCATTTTGAGAATAAGGTGCTACTTATTGGCTGCATCTTCACATACAAATAGCAGTTCACGTCATAGTTTATTGCTCCTGGGCACAGTGTTTACATGTGCACTCAAGACTTCAGCACATTGAGCCAAGGCAGAGCAGCCCTGGCTGGGAGAGGGCCCCAGGCATCAGCCTGCCAGCCCAGGGCTGCTCCACCCCAGCTCAGCATGCTGTGGAGGGGCTGGCTGGGATGGGAGGGTGCTACAGTGTGGGACTAGCTGGCAGGCAGAGCCCACACTGAAGCACCCTTCTGCCCCAGCCAGCCCTGGTCACTATCTACATGTGTGTTTCAGCTCCCATAACTACTCTGCTGTAGGATAGTACTTGTCCCAGACAGTACTATCCCGTAGCAGTTAATTAATTTATTGTGCCCTAATTTGGGCACGTGTAGAAGGTGATGCTTTACTAGGGAGCAACTAATCAGATCTGCAGTAAAGCCCACATGTATATGCACCCAATGAGCATAAGAATGGCAAAATCTAGTCCTTTATCCCCAATGCTAATTGTTAGGCATACTTATTGAAGATACAAAGACCAGACCGATAATGGATCTAGCATAGTACCTATTTCCTCTAACATTTTATATTATCTTTTTTCCCTAAAGCCACTAGAAAGACTGTTACTAATTTCCATGGGCAATACTTCATGCCCATGGTGATCTTCTATATAGCTATATAACTTAACTAGGTACTCCTAGTAACTGGGTGCACCTATGTCAGGAATACTTTCTTGAGCATAATTGGTGATCAATTCCCTAAGGTGGTTTTTATTTTTACATGAATATATTGTATGTCTCACACAAATCCATGCAGCCCTTGTGAATCTTCTAGTCCCTAGTCTTCCCTGGCCTTAGAATGGCAGCTACATGCAGTCCTAGAATGAGTTTTCTAATGAATTTCTAATGAATATTCCATAGTTCATCACAGGATAGTTTATCCAGCATGGAAGTTGTCACATAATAATAATAGCACATAGTGACCCAACTGCACAGACTTTGTGGTCTCAGTCCCATTGAGAACAATAGGAGGTAGCAGCCACTTTGAAGGAATGCAGTCTTCAACATTTCCTCTAAAGAACTTACAGTGATCAAGATGTGAAAAGGTGGTCATTCATTGTGTTTTTCAAAAATAAGTAGTTATATTCAATATATTAGCCCTCTGGTAATTTTTGTTAGTCTTTAAAAAAAAAAAAAAGACAGCAATTTCAAGTATTTTCTCCTAAAAATATATGGAACAAGTCCATATAAAAAATAACAAGTTGTAATGCACCACACTGAAAGGCCATCTAGGTTGCATATCTATAATTGCAACTGGTAGCCCCACATGTATGTGCATGTATTGCAAATGGCACCATGGAGTCACACTTGCTCATTTTTGCCTTATCAAGTAAAATGAGTACAGTTGGGCTAATCATGTTGAATGATGCCTGAAACAGCACACACAAGTGCCCTACTCCGTCACATCATGTCAGATTCATGTGCACTGGTTTCAGGGAGCAGTGCTTGGCTAATGTCCAGCGTTTCCCTCGTTTCCTCCACTTTTCAGCAAAGTAACCTGCTTATCCAAATTTTGAACAACTGCTATACAGCTGGCATTGATTGCCATTGACCTGGGACTTAAAGAAACCTTGAAGGAAGGCCTAATTTCACAGAACACTTTGGCAAAGCTCCCTTAATGTCCAAAGGGCCTGGATTTCACTGTGCGGTTCTGTTTCAAGCTCTGACAGTGATAAGCTTTGTGACTTTCAGTGAGTGAGTTCACTTCTGTGTTCCCCTTCCATTCTGTGTCTGCTTTGTAAAGAACATTTGCCTGGCAATACCAAAGGGAAAAAGGACACACAGAAAATTCAATGACTGTGCAAATGTGTGAAAACTAAATAAACAAATTATTAAGTATGCCTGAACAATGATCAATTATTTAATGAAAGAACTCCCTAAAGACACATTTAAAAATTTTTTTTTTTTTTTTGGTACAGATGAGATCCCGACTAATGCTTGTTTCTTCCAATGAACCAATATTTGTAAAAGACCAAATTCTACATTTGTGTGTGTAAGCACAAATGACTACAAAGAGGATGGAGACAGTCTTTTCTCTGTGGATGCAGGGGACAGGCCTAGGAGTAATGGCCTCAAGCTGCAGCACAGGAAATTTAGGTTGGAGGTTAGGAAAAACTGCCTGTCTATGAGAGTGGTCAAGCATACTTTCCTATGACCCTATGGATCCATGTGAAGATCCATGTGATCTCTGAATGTAAAAAGGTGAATACAGAAAGTTATCAGAGTTTTTCCATCTTTCATAGACTCAGATCATAATTAAATAGATAACAGTCACTTGGTAGTCTGGTTGTCAAGACAATGTACCTTCAAGCAGTCTTCTCCAACCCATTGTGAAATAACGGGGCTTTGACCACTTCTTTCAGGTGACCATCCTTTATTCTTGTAGATCTCAAGATCTGGAAATGTTTCCTACTGCTCAGTCTACATTTTTCTTAGTGCTTAGCTTCCACCCATTGTGCTGATTTCTAAATAATTCCCCTCCTTTCTCAGTATTAGCATCACCTACACCACTTATATTGGTGTCAAACAACACCAGAATGAGTGTATATCTGTGTGTGCTTGAGTATTTTGGGTGATGTAGCTATGCTAAAAGCAAGTTAAGCTTGCACATGACTTCCTATTATAAAACCCTGCTTTCAGTTTGAACTTGACCAAATTTAACTGTTCAACTTCAAGTATGCCATGCCAAGAGTTTATCTCCACCTGAAACTTTTGAAAAAGTCAGAGTAAAAATGGTTTGTGTTTTTCTGAAAGTGAGTGCAATGGAAAATTATTTTGTCAATTTTAGCAGGTCTGCTATAAGTTTCTATGAAAAACTCTGGAATATGCATAATGGGAAGCAGAATTTTTTCTAGGCATTGTCTTGATGCACCTTTTCTTCCCACAGGAAAAAAATGGCCAAATTTATGATCTTTTGGTGGGGAGAGCAGAGTAGGGAACATTCTTTCTGCATGCTTAGGGGAGACTTTGTATTTGACTGCCAAATTATCTACAGTATAAGTGTCAACTCACCTGGAGCTCCAAGCCAGATCTGGACCATGGGGCTTCTCCAGGCTGGATCCAGCCTGTTATGAAGGCTGCTACAGTGGCCACTGCAACAACAGTGGCAATGAGGTGTCCATCAGCAGTGATGAAGGGTCCAGCAGTGGCAAAGAGTCTGAAGAAGTGAGTCCAAGGGTGGTAGCCATAAGCCATGCTTGCTGCTGATGATCATGCCCAGTGGGACCAATAAACCCCAGATTCTGCAGCAGAGCATATGCCCCAACTTCTGGTGGTCTCCAGTAGCTCAGTGGTTTGGGTATAATGACTTTGAGGGCTGGACCTGGCCCATAGGCCATATGTTTGACTCCCCAATTTCAAATTCTGTCTATGTTAGTCTTTTCAACCAGGGTGCCTGAGCACCTCGGGTATCACAAGATCCTTTGAAGGGTGCTCTAGGAAAGGTAATGAGATATGCAAGGTGTGTAGAGATAAGCTGATAAGGGTAATTTCAGGCCCTTCCTGCCTCCCTGCTCCCTCGCCACCACTGCCTGTCTCCTCTGCAAGGAGATAAGACCTCAAATAATTAAACTGGTTTTAGAAATAGTGGTGTTGCTAAATTGACAAAAGTTATCAAGCAGTGTCTTGAATGTAACCAGAGATGGCTTGAATCTTAAGAAGGCTGAGAATCAGTGGTCTATGTCCTGCCACATTACACATGAACAGATTAAAAGCAAACAAAATTATTTGTCTTGGGCATTCCCAGTAATGGCTGTTCTAAGTGTCATATCCAGCCCCAAAACTAGGAAGCAAGGCACTATCTGTGCTCTCAAAGCACAGGGAGCAGAGAAAGGAGCAAGAGTAGCTAGAACCAAGGATGGAGATCACTGGATTACAGGAGATGGGAGTCAGGTAAACTGAATAGGAACAGAGATTGAGAGGGAAGGGGTAGGGGCCATGGGGGGTATGCAGAGCCATTTGGGCTGACAGTAGAGGCAAATATACAGTAAGATTTGATTTCAGGAAGTAAAGGATGGGAAGAAATGGCAAGTTTGTAGGAGGGATGAGGCAAAAGTGTCTTTAAAACACACACCATCCAAAATTTCCAATTAAACACAAAAGTCTTCTGGCTCTGCATGCTGAAAGGCTGCCTGGTCTTGGGTAATGCTTTTTTCTAGTGCTAAATTGGTGCTAAAAGTTACAAAGTTCCTTTTGAGCCAGGCATAGACATATATCAGAAAAGCAAGAGAAGATAGATAATCCTGTTGATACCCAGTGAGTCAATTCTCTCTGTCAGGATTAGCAGAAGCAGCCTTTGAGATGTGCTGATTTTCTGGAATGCTTTACTGAAAACACAACAAGAAACTGTTAAAAACTGTTTTGAAAGGCTTTCATGGATTCTTGGAATATTCTATTGGCCTACTGCTATAAACATTTGATATATATATGTAGCCTGGGTGGTATGCGAGTGGTACCCTCTCTTCAATTGAAGCGAAGTTAGTGAGTATAAGTGTGCTGTGGGCATGTGACTGCCTAGCTTCAAGCCAGCTTGCCTCCTTCCCCTACAGAGCAGACCAGAGCAGAGACCAAGGACACCCAATTATGTTTAACTATTTACAGATTTAATTTTGCAATGCAGTGTCAATAAATTTATAAAACATGTACATCTATCTATCTATCTAGAGATATCTAGATAGATAGATAGATACACTATTTACAAATACACATTCACAAAACTCTTGTTAAACAATAACTCTTGTTAAACGTAAGCCCAGGCAATCTCAGCTGGGTATGGCAGATGAAGATACTATATCAGTATAGGCCTTGGCCCTCTTTGGTTTTCCAGTTAGTGTACAGCCCCTACCCCCAACAGGCTCTTCAGGCAACAGGCAGGCAAGGGGCAATCAACAGTAAAACACAGGTTAAGCATTAGGTCAGCAGACAAGACCCTGCAGGGATAAATCACTGGTCTAAACATACATAAGTTTCAATAGGACTCAACACATAAAAATTCAATACATAAAGATAACAAATACAATGAAAGCAAATATTGAGTAAGGGATGCTCTAGCACGGCCTTAAGGACCTGGAGCACTAGAAGGCTAAATAAGGCAGCACATAATCATCTCATAATACAACATTAAGTATGCAAGTTTACAGCGAAGGTCCCAACAATATAAGGAACAAAGACAACAATGGTACAGCAATTGTGCCCAAAAGAAGGAATTACACCAGGGGAAATGAACAGGTTACCATAAAGAAATATGACATGACTAGCGTGGCCCAGTTACCATGGAGCCAGCCCCTTAAATCTCTCTGCCACAAAGGGGTTGTCCCCTCCTCATTGTGGGGTTTCCCTTCAGTCACCAAAAGGGGAACGCCCCTTTTCCCCTGTGGAAATCCTCATCTCCTCCCCTCCTAGGGACTGCAGTCCTCTTCTCAGGTAACTCCCAGCAGTGTTGCTCGGTTTGGCTTCTCTCTTTCTCTCTCTCTCTCTCTCTCTGTGGGTTGGCTGTGGGGCTTCCCCCCTTGCTTGGATGGTTGCCCCATCCTGCTGCTGCTTGCTGCAGGAAGGCCCAAGCTGCCTCGTGCAGCTACCTGGCCTGGCAGCCCTCTCAGGCCCCATGTACCGCTCTGTGCACCAAGGGTTCCTGCCTCTCACAGGGATGGGGACCTATGCTGCCTTGTGCAGCCATGGGGTCCTTTCATCTTTCCAAGCCCCCATGCACTGCTCTGTGAAACAAGAGGATCTTGCCTCTTGCAGAGATGGGGATCCATGATGCCTTATGCAGCTGCAGGGTCCCTTCAGCTTTCCAGGCCCTATGCACCGCTCTGGCAACGAGGGGCACCTGCCACTTGCAGGGATGGAGACCAATGCTGCCTCGTGCAGCCACGGGGTCCCTTCAGCTCTCCAGACTCTCCATGCACTGATATGCGCACTTACTCCATGGCTCTCTCCATGACGGGGCTGGGAGCAACTGTTTGCTGCTTCCCATTCAACAGAGGTGTCTTCAGGGTGCTTCTGGGGCAACTGCTCTGCCCCGCTGATCAGCTCCACCAGCTCTTCTACAGCCTGTCTTCATCATCCCTTGTTGAAGTCATCCATGTGCTGGGCATATGAGCTTTTATCCATTCTGGAGGGTCCACCCCCAGATTAGAAACAGACCAAAGAGAAAGCCTGAGGAGTTAGTTAGTTGGTTCTTTAGACTAATGACACTCTAAACCTGTCATTTTTATACTATGTATTATATGATACCAGGAGGTAACATAAGATTTGGATTTATAAGCTGATATGAAACATTTATTATCTTATTGAAATATGTTACTTAGGCTGCTTTTGTCAAAAAAAATAAATGCATGGAACTGTTCCATGAGAAGAATTTCAACCACCTCTATCATTCCTCTCTTGTCAACAAGTAGGTAAGAAATCCACTGGCAGAGGGAATTTAATCAGTTATTTCATTGGCTAAGTGGTTGAATCTTCTGCTGTGGATTTAAAGAACACACTCATGACCCATTTTCATTTGTAGTTGAAGGAACTGCTGTGGTTTTGGTTTATTTTTGTGAAGTCATCAGAAAGTTGCATCCAAAAGCGCAGATAAAGCAAAAATTTAAGAAATGCCAGATTTAATTTTATCCATGCCAAGTTACTTTTTACCATTTGTGCATATGCAGTAAGATAGTAGAGACCTGAATTATATGATCCATTTTAGTTCTTTCCACAGTACCCCTGTCTTATTCAGTGCACAAGGCAGTATACATAGAAAATGAAGCTGACCTCTTTCAGATATCTGCTTTGCTCTTTGCAAAAAACTGAAGGCATAGTAAATGAAGTTGTACAGGTTGGCGAAGCACAACAGTTAGAAAGCCTGAGGCTGAATCGATTCAATCTTCGCAGGTTAGTCTAAGCTGTCTACATTGAACCGATAAGCAAATGAACAGACGTTCACTTTTGATTCCTGAAATGCAGCCACATCCCTGCAGTGACCCAGGCCAGAAGCCAGGGAGAACTAGAGCACATCTCCCTGCTTGGCTGGAGCAGACAGCTTGGGCCAAAAGTAGCCTTCACGCCCTGCAAGAGAAGAGGGGAGGAAGGAGGAGGAGGGGTTGCAGGAGAGTGGTGGGGTTGGAGGAGAGGGTGGGGTTGGAGGAGAGGGTGACCAGAATCTGGAACCAACTTCCTAGGGAAGTGGTTCTCGCCCCTACCTTGGTTAAATTCAAAAAGAGATTAGATGATCACCTGTCTAGGGTCTTGTGAACCCAGCATTCATTCCTGCCTGTGGCAGGGGGTCAGACTAGATGGTCTGTTCAGGTCCCTCCTGACCCTAGCTAGTATGATACTATGATACTATGAGAGGTGCAAAGCATCTTGCAGTGCTGGGGGACTGTGAGTTAACTTGAATCTGGAGAGAAACTGGCACAGAAGTTCAATAAACTAATTTAATGTAAATAGGTTAAGTCTGATACTACTGTACATTCATCCAGGTTTATCTTTAAACTAGTTTCAACCATTTTGAAAGCAGTTTGTTTGCACTGAACTTTTGTTGTGTTAGTTTCTGATCACTTATGTGTAATTCTGTCCCTAGCTGGTATGTCTATCCTGCAGGCATTTCTTTCAGGTCAGGAAGTAAGCTAAACAGATATAATAATGAAAGCTCCATAGAGATATCCAAACGAGCTTTGAACTTGTAGGGTGCTGTTAACAGTATAGCTGTAAAAGCTCACTTCTTCTGACCACAGTGTACTTATACTTGGTGCTCTGTGCTGGTCAGTGTAATTTGTGAGAGTATAAGGGTGATGTTATAGTCATAATGGTCCAGAAATTATATGACAAGCAAGGATTTTTAGGGTGATATATTTTACTGGAGCTACTGCATAGTTGTAATAAGAGTTAGACAAGCTTTTGATTGCAAGACTTTCTTCATCTTCATTGTGTTGTGGAGCTCATTCTTCACAACACATCAAGTCCTTAGTCTTGCTGTTGAGAGTACCAGAAAGGAGACTGGATGATAATAGTTCCTGCCTGCCTGAGTGATATAATATAAGCCACTCATTGGGACATGGACTGAAACCAGCAACTTCTTTAATACAGATCAGTGAATAGCCTTGAGATAGGAACAGTTTTCAGCTGTGGTATAAGAATATTAAGAGGACTTCCTTTCAAAATATGTTAACCATTTTTAAGCCACTGAACTGCCAGTTATGAAGAGGTGGAATAAATCCCTCCACAACTGTTTTGTTTGCTCTGCCCCTCTTATACAATCAAGCTGAACTCTTCTTATTTTGGAATATATTATCAGATTCCCCTTTCAATATTCTGTGGTTTCCTTATTTTCATCTATGTGTGTAACCTCTGATAAGGCCTGAATGAGACACCAAATCCTTCTGCTTTATGCCTCCTTAGTCAGATTCTATTTACTCTTGGGCTTCCTATTTCAATCATTACCAAGTATGTAAGACCTTTACTATGGTATGCTGGAAAACAATCCATATATAATAGGGCTGTCATATAGGTGTACATGGAAAAGACTGTCATTTCAACTCTGTGACGTGAGTTGGATATCTATGTACTGATTTAATAATCTCAGACAATATTTAATTATTAAGTGTTAAGGCTCAGTGGAAGGTCACTGGAAACATTATATACTGCAAACAACCCTTAACTGACATCTTTGCAAATGTCTATTGTTCTTCTCCAAGAATCTTTTGCTCCCCTTGAAAGAGTTCATGAAATAGAAGTCTATTATCTATTATCCTTCATATTTTTCATATGCATCTACAAAACATACTAAACATGCTATGAAAACACCCCCCTAAGAAATAGTTCAAAACAAACCTTATCATATTTCTGCCTTAGCAGGGGAATTTGTAGCAAATGACATACCCTTTACATTTCCAGTTCATATAAAATAATGCTTCTCAAATTACAAATCCTATAAATTGGACTTTGCCTTGTTCCTTTTTCATTTCATTTGGGAATTGAATGGTAAGTTGAACTTCTGTATGAACAAGAATTATAGTTACATTCTACTATAAATCTTTTTGTTTAAAGTTTCCATTTTAGATGGGTTTTTGCACTGTCTCCTTACATTCTTCTCTATTACTACACCTCTAGTCTCTTCTTGTGGTAGAAATGACCTCTAATAAGTATATAGGATACTGAATTTCTGCTTGTGAAAAGAGAGGCACTTGAAAAATAAAGGTTAAACAATTGTTCTTCTCTTGATTGAGAAATGATTAAGTGTTAAATAAGCATTATCTTATATGAATCAGAACTGTGAAGGGTATGTCATTTGCTACAAATTCCCCTGCTAAGGCAGAAATATAAGGTTTGTTTTGAACTATTTCTTAGGGGGGGTGTTTTCATAGCATGTTTAGTATGTTTTGTAGATGCATATGAAAAATATGAAGGACAATAGATAATAGACTTCTATTTCATGAACTCTTTCAAGGGGAGCAAAAGATTCTTGGAGAAGAACAATAGACATTTGCAAAGATGTCAGCTAAGGGTTGTTTGCAGTATATAATGTTTCCAGTGACCTTCCACTGAGCCTTAACACTTAATAATTAAATATTGTCTAAAATTATTAAATCAGTACATAGATATCCAACCGACATCACATAGTTGAAATATTGCTTCTCAAATTACAAATCCTATAAATTGGACTTTGCCTTGTTCCTTTTTCATTTCATTTGGGAATTGAATGGTAAGCTGAACTTCTGTATGAACAAGAATTATAGTTACATACTACTGTAAATCTTTCTGTTTAAAGTTTCCATCTTAGATGGGTTTCTGCACTGTCTCCTTACATTTTTCTCTATTACTACACCTCTAGTCTCTTCTTGTGGTAGAAATGACCTCTAATAAGTATATAGAATACTGAATTTCTGCTTATGAAAAAAGAGGCACTGGAAAAATAACGGCTAAACAATTGTTCTTCTCTTGATTGAGAAATGATTAAGTGTATACAAAGTAACCTTGACTATTTCTTCCTCCCTGTAGTGACTGTATCTGTTGCTGCTTGCATAATTAAAACTGAATCCAGAGCTTGTTCCACAAGAGAAAATGGGAGAAGTGAATCAGTTATATTTTTAAAAAGGAAATAAAGTATTGGTTTTGTTTATAAAATGGCTAATTGGCTATATTGTAAAAGATGAATTGCCTGTTTTGATACAATAAGTTTTTAAACTTAGGCTAATTTTAGCTATATTACCAAACTCAGCTTCACTGGCAAAGATTACTAAGCTAAAGGAAGTTTCAGTCCCAAAGACAAAATGTTACTTCAAT
This sequence comes from Alligator mississippiensis, assembly GCF_030867095.1. Lineage (NCBI taxonomy): Eukaryota > Metazoa > Chordata > Crocodylia > Alligatoridae > Alligator > Alligator mississippiensis. The sequence continues at coordinate 35,737,226 of NC_081829.1, forward strand.
ATTCATATAAGAATTAACACTTAATCTTTTTTTTTAATTTTGTATAAGGAACTCAATATCAGATAATACATCTACTGTATGTTACAGCTGGCCAAAAATGATGCTGTCACCCCAGTTGTTTTGCATGACCACAGCACTTACCCTCTTGTTGGTGACTTGCTATGCTGAAAAAGAGTGCATAGTTTCTGGAAAAGGAACTATGGCCACCCAAGGCCAACAAGGTATCCACAAGTCTTACTTATACTGAAGTCTGGATGTGCTGGTGTATTTGGTGATTACGTTTGATAAACTGAATGCTATTTTGTTATATGGTGATGCTTGGTTAAATGGTTTGTCAAGTGAATTAAAGCCAGAGTAGCTGCAGATAGCAACAAGGTTTAACTTGGGAGCTCCTAACTTGGGAGCTCCATACAAAGATTTAGTTTCAGACCCCTACTCTATCACACAGCCTTATTAAAAGTAATAGCCATAACCTAACAGGGGCCCTTGAATAGATGGGCTGCATCCAGACAAGTGAGCATGTGAATGCTACAGTGCCTCAAAACAGTCTGAGATGCCACAAGAGGCATGGTAAGAATGAAAAAATGTTCCCCATGCTGCACATTTGCAGTGCAGGCTCTAAATTTGATAACAGGAAATCCTGGTACCAAAAAAAAAAAAAATTCCAGAAAAAAGTGGTGCAGGACACACTCCTGGAGCATGCCCAGAGGCAACCAGATGCTGGATCCTCCAAAGAGATGCTCTGGCACACAGCCAGAGTGTCTCTATGGCTGCCCCATGCCCCAGCTACTCCAGCATGCTGCCTCAGCATCCTGAAGCAAATAGGAGAGGGACAAAGCTGCAGAGGTGGATCGGATCCAGACTCTGTCCCAAGTAAGGAGGGACATGGGGGTGGGAGGGACTGTGTGTTTGGGGGTGGGGGGAACTGCTTGGGAAGGGTGTGTCCCGTGCCTGTGCCCCTCTCCCCACCACCCTGAAGCAGCAGCAGCAGCAGCAACAGCAGCAGGAGCAACTATCAGGGCACTCATGCCCATTCCTGGCAGAGATCCCTTGTGGCACAGCCTTAGACCCAGGCACTGCACATGGTGATAGATGTGGGACTGGCCCACTAGTGCACTCCCTTGCACAGAACCAGGCCAGCTCTTGGTGTCACCTGGGGTCCCAGCACTAGACACAGAAGCTATGCACCCTTGGGCTGGGCTGGGCCAGGTCCTGCCTCCATGGAGCTGGCCCGGCCCGACAGTGTACAGGACACATGGAGGTAGGACCTGGCTCAGCCCAAGGGTGCGCAGCTTCTAAGTGATCCTGAGTGACAGCAAAAGCTGGCCCAGCTGTGCACGAGAATGCACATGAGCAGGCCAAAACCCTGAGTCATGTGCAGCCACTGGGTCAGAGGCAGTGCCACACTGCTGGGAGTCTCTGCCAGGAGTAGGCATGAGTACCCCAACAACCACTGCTGCTGCTGGTGCTGCTGCTGCTGAAGGAGGGGTGCTGTGCACTGTGCAGAAGGGCACAGATAGGAGACCCACCTCTCCTGAGCAGTCCCCTCCACCCCAACACAGTCCCTTCACACCCACAAACTCCGCCACAATCCACCCACAAACCCCACACCCCCATACCACCCCCAGAAATCCCCTATCCACATACCCACCCACAAACCCCACACCACCCCACCCAAACCCCCACACAATCCACCCAATGCCCCCACAAACCTTACCTCCACAAACCCTACATCCACTGCAACATTCACTCACAAATCCTCCCAACCACTCCCCACAAACCCCACCCCCTTACACCCCTTCCTCCCCAAACCTCACATCCCCTCCACAAATCTCACACCCTGTATGTCCAGCCACCAGACAGGATGGAACAGGACCTGCTGACATGCTGTAGCCCTGTCCCATGCCCACACCAGTGCTGGAACATGTGTCCCCAGCCTGGCAGGGCTCCTGGTTCCAGGGACCACTTGGGAGGTATGATGGGCTGGGGAGAGGAGTGGAGGTGATAGCAGGAATGTGTGTGTGAGAGAGAGAGAGAGGGGTCAGGGATGGGGGAGAGAGGCTGCCAGAGCCAGGCTTAGAGCCTCCCTGCCCCCCTAGAGCAGCCTGTGCAGGGGAAGGCTGGTTTCAAAGGGAAGGGACTTGCCCAGCCCAATCCCTAAGCCCCAGTCAAGGGCTTCCCAGGAACAGCATGGGGATCGCTGGGGTCTAGACACAGGTGCAGGGAGCATAACAGCAAGGGCTGGCCCTTCTCAGAGACACAAAGCAGTGGGTGGGAGAGCCTCAGCTGGATTCATGTCCTGGTGCTGACAGAGCTGCTGCCAGGAGGAAACTAGTGGGGGCATGCAGGGGCTGCCAGTCAGGAGTGAGGGGCATGGGCAGGGCTGTGGATTGGGAATGAAGGGCAAGGGCAGGGGCAGAGAACTAGCATATCAGTGCTGCTCAGTGCCCCACATCCTGGTGAGTGAAGGGGGCAGGAGCATCTCTGATTTTTCTATGACAAAAAAAACCAAAAGCAAATGCCAAAATGTATAGATATTCAGAATTCATTTTATGATGATGATAGAGGCACCTGTAGGCTTCCAAATTGCTTTAAAATTGTAAACATATCAATAAAACATTGCCCAAGGGATCTCTCTCTCTATAGTGGTGTTTCATTTTAATTCCAGAAGAACATGGATTTAGGGTATTTTAATGAGAAATTGGGGGGTGGGGGGGCATTATCAGAGAATAGCAATTATTAAACAGGGAACATGAGGATCTCTGCTAGTGAGGCAAGTGGTGGGAGCTGGGCAGAGGAGCCTGCCCAGGGCCAGCACTGGGGATCCAGATGGCAGAGTGGGGACACCAGATGATGTGACAGCAATGCCACCCGAAGTCCAACTGTGCAGTCATGGCCCACTGGGTGCAGACGGCTCTGGTACAGTGCCTGTACCAAAGCCCAGGTGGCTATGAGGTCTGGCAGGCATGCAGCCATGGGGGCAGGCATGCAGCCATGAGGGCCTAGGTCCAAAGGGGCAGATGCTGTCACAGGTGACAGAAGGTCACAGCCAGGCAGCAACCCTCACTGCCAGACTGCTGCAGTGAGTAGAGGGTACAGGAGCCTCTACTCTAGGTTAGGGCTGCTTCAGGTCTCCAGCTGGCACAAGGGGCTAGTGTCCCCAAATACCAACTGGCTGGGCCTCAGAAGCTCTTGAGGAGAAGTAGCCCGAAGCTGTGCACCAAGGCAGCTCTTTATACTGCTGGGGCCAGCACAGGTGCTAGCCTAGCCTCTAGCTCCCCCTGACTGAAGATCCAGGAGGATCTGGACAGTGTCAGTTTGCCCCAAGTGACACAATTTGCCCCATACCAAAGTGCATGTTAAGGCATGTGTGCCAAGGCACAAATCTCTGACACAAATTTGTGCCACTGCTATTTGAGATGCTGCAAGTGCAGGTGCCTGCACGTGTGGATGCACCCATGGGCATAGCTTGCACTGCCCTAATACCAGTTCAAACTGGCTAGGGAAACTTTTACTGCCTGCTACCACTGTAGAACCTACATAACTAAGAATGGAAGAGCTGGAACTACACTGCTATCATGGAGGATTTAATTTGAAAGCAGTGGCCCACAAAGGCATAACTGGCCAGGACTATGTTCTGGGTGGTAACAACACATGGACAGCACCTGCAGGCTTGTTGTGGCTCGTGGGGTTACGGGAGGAACAGCTCTTACTCAGATGCTGATACAGGTCAAGCAGCCAAAAGAAAACCCATTTTCAATGGCAAAGGAGGTGGCATTTGCCCTCTGCAGCTCCTCATACACCAGGTGCTGCCACTGATACTCTACCCCTCTTTACTTTGCTGACCTGGGGCCACTGTAGGGAAATTGTAGAGACTGGTGGGAAAGGGAAACAGGAGGAACCCCCTGCAGTCCTATCCCAGTCCACCCCTTTGGCAGCACCTGGGGCTCATGCCCTGCTCACCCACCTCAAGTCACTTTTCAAAGCAGAATCATACTTCAGAAGTAAAAAATTAATTTAATTGAGCTAAATGAAACTTTGTGAGTTGACAGGAGATAATTACATTTCTGCTAGCAGAACAACCCCAGTCAAAGGTGGACAGCAAGTGTGAAACCAATATCAACAGCACCAGTGTTTGCCAGCTAAGCTAAGGGAGTTATGCTAATAGTTGGATGTAATGATAAGCTATCAAGGTTCTTTGGGGAAATCTGATATCTTTTTATTAGACCAACTCAAATAGTTGGAAAAAAATCTTCTTTGCAGGCTTTTGGATATAAACACCTTTTGTCAGGCTGAGGAAACATCTGCAGTTGATGTGTGCTCTTCCTGGATGGAATGAATAGTAAAGAAGCCAGAGCCTGGTATTATGCAAGAAAGCCAGTCAGTGAAGATATAAATTAAGGAGTCAGTGGGTGAGAGACAGGTTGGAAGGGAGGTGGGGAAGGGGAATGAATGTAGCTGGTACATAATGGAGAGGTACCTGGGGAGTCAGATGTTAGGTACGTTATAATGTGTCATAAATGCAATGTCTATATTTAGTCCATGACTTTTGGTATCCAGGAAGTTGATGAAGTGACGTTCATCGGCTTGTCTGTGAAAGGTGTTTTGTAAATTCCCTTTGAGGATTAGAACTGAGAGAACGAGTGGTTTTCTTGTAAGAAATCTGCCCCCACAGGTAATTGGGTATTCTTGTCTTTGATAGATTTCTGGTGTGCATTTGTTCTGTTGCACAGTTGTTGTTTGGTCTCACCTACATATTTTCCATCAGGGCATATTTATACCCAAAAGCTTGCAAAGAAGAATTTTTCTATTTGAGTTGGTCTAATAAAAGATGTCAGATTTCCCAAAGAACCTTGTTTGCTATGTCCTTAGACCAACACAGCTACAACCTGAGCCCACGATAAGCTATTACATTCTAGCTAGACTAATTACTAGACACAGTGACCCCATGTATTTTACAATCCCATTATTGCTTTACCACACTCCACTAGACCTTTCTGGTCCAGCAAGCAAGGCACAAATTATATAGATCAGCAGAACAAAATCTTACCATATACTATGAGCAGGGAACCCTTCCCAGTATCATCAGCTCTTTCAGAAAAGCACATACCATAGTCCAGGTTTGCTTGACTAACCAGTGTGAGGGAGGTAGAATTAGAGGGGACAAGTACAGGGGTAACAGTGTACTAGTCCTCTTTACTTAACAGTCCTCACCCTTAATCTTTCTTTGCAGATTCCTGGGCCACTGATCAGCAAGATATTCTGTATGGCCATATCATCTGTTGATGGTCCCAAGAGCCCTCTATAGCAGTGTTTCTCAACCTTTCACGTAGCAAGTACCCCCTAACTTCTGAAAATTATAATAAGTACCCCAACACTCAATTTTCCAGGGGATTTTATATTTACAGACTAATGTGTACCATATGTTGGAAGAAGGGCTGTGTATATAAGGCCGATATGACAGATATCTGATCTGATGTGGATAGGGTTGCCACCTGTTACACCAGGGATGAACAACTCAAGTATGTACCTGGGCTGAAAGTGATGTTGGCCAAAGCTAGGAGGGCTGAACCCAGTGCCACACAAAGCACAGCACATCAAATTATTACTGGGGAATTTAAAGCACCGTGCAATGTGTGGCGCACCAATATTTTTGCCATACTTTTGAGAGGAAAAGGGGGTGAGAGAGAGAGAGTGTTGGGGTACCAGTGTACCCCCCTGCCAGTCTTGCATACCCCCATGGGTAAGCATACCACAGGTTGAGAAACTATGCTTTATAGAAATTATGTTTTTCTAGGTTTAATCCAGACTACAGCCATCACTGTATACACATGAATTTCTGTAGTCCAAATTAAAATTGGCTCCAGTCTGAATTAACTAATCCTCATTGAATGAGGATTAAAGTTAATGCAGACTTCAGCAGTCCAAATTAGGCAATTTAAACTGTATTAATTAACATGTATATACAGCATTACTTTTAGGGAAAAAAGTCGTTAGGAACTCAGATAAGCATTTCTTAGGAATGCAGATAAGCATTGCAAATATCAGTCCCCTCAAGGGAAACTCAGTTGGGTTTTTGCAACACAACAGAGGCTGTCAGGCACAAAGTATCACCTTTACAAAGTCAAATGTGCCAACAATACCTCGCCATGACTGCGTATCAGTATCCTAAGACCCCAGCCTTGCCCAAGCATGTGGGCTACTAGTCTGTGAAGAAGGGGGAAAACCCCCTTGATTGTCTCTTAACCCTTAATTCTAATTGAAATTTGATTGGAATTGTATGATGCAAATCAGTTAACATGGTTTAGAAAATGGTGACCATGTCTACAAACAGCCAGGAAGTTCTTACAGTGACAAACAGTATTACATTCACCAGGTAATCTTCAAGAATAGTATTTATTATCATATATGAAAAGGCCCCTTATTTGAAACAGTGAAATCAAATAATTTCACACAGACTATTAGATAAATGTATACCAAACACAAGAGTGTTTTAGAAAATTGCAATAAATTTGCCACTTAATCTGTGGAATAAAAGTTCCAACTATTTAAATCAAATATCTTAAGAGTTATTTTTGTCTATAGGGTTGCCACTGTCTCCTGACATTGAATTACAAAAAATGCTTCAGAGTTTAGAAGATCGAATTCTACAACTTGAAAGAGGTAATCTGTCTGTTTTTTCTTTCTCCCTGATTTAAATTTGGTTAACTACAAAATACTATATGAAAGAAAAAAGATCCTTGAAAACAGGCAGTGTTTTCTGACCGTTTCTGCATTAGATTTGACATTCTATTCCTGGGGGGGAGGGGGACAAAATACAAAAACCCCACATGGCTCTGAGGATGGGAGAGTAATAAATTTAATTCTTTCAGTGGAGTGATAATTATATTACCAAGCATATTCTACCAGCCATGGATGACTTACTAAAATGACAACAACTTTCTACACAGAAGTGTTTCAGGAGCATCTTTCTTTATCAGAAAAGATGGGGGAGAGTGGATTGGAGCCCCCCTTGTGGTGGGAGGGCTCCAATCCCTCTCCCCACCCCCAGCGCAAGCTGAACAAACCCCAAACTGAGCTCCCTTCCCTTCTCCCCCTCCCATCCTGAAGAAAGCACCAGGGGCAGAGCTGGGCTTCATGAGCCCAGACCTGATCCTGGGCAGGCACTGGCAGGAGTTAATGAAGGCAATCTGCTTTGCACCATCTTCCTCTGAACCCTCAGCGTTCATTTTTTGCATGATCAGGCACTTTTAAAGCACCCTGCAGTCAGGTACTTCTGCCAGGGCACAGTTGTAGAGTGCTTTCAGGGGGCTGATTGTTGCAACAACATGTCACTTCTGTCAGTGCCCTGCAAATCCATTCGGAGAATCTGAAAAATAGGCTGTCACCTGCAAAACTTATGCCCCTCTGAACAAATTAGTCTCAAAGATGCTACTCTTACCTGCCTTTTACCTAATTTCAGACAAGCAAGACTAACTACACCTCTATAACCAATTGTCCTACCCTTCCATTGTCTTTATGCCTTAACAATTCCTCTCCTACCTTCTCCTTTCTTCTCAAGTTATATATTATCTTTATTCCACAGAGCCACAACCCTACATATTTTAGCAGATCATTAAGATTCGCCCACCAGAGAATGGGATTTCAAAGTCAGGTGGGGGTGGGGGAGGGCACAAGAATAACATGGTGGCAAACCAAACAATGGGTAGGGCCTGTCCATCTTTGCTATAAGGTGTTCAATTATATTTGTATGAAGAAAGAGAGACAATTGGTGCCCCAGTGTAGCAGCAAAGGGAACAGTGTAAAATGATCCAGAAACAATTAACAGGATTTTCCCTTTACTTTACAGTCCTTATTTTGACTAAACAGATAACAGAGTATGGAGGAAAACTTTTTGCTACCAATGGGAAATCAGAAGATTTTGAAACCATATTTCACACGTGCAAAAATGCTGGTGGCTTCATTGTGTCTCCCAGGAACGAGGGGGAAAACAATGCCATTTTGGAGTTTGTGAAACAGTTTAACACATATGCATATCTGGGAATAAAGGAGGGTCTACTTCCAGGTGAATTCCTTTACCTTGATAACACAAAGGTGTCTTATACAAATTGGTACTCAGGTGAGCCCTCTGGTAGAGGGACAACAACTTGTGTGGAGATGTACACTGATGGCACCTGGAATGACAAAAAATGCAATTACGATCGCCTGACTGTCTGTGAATTTTAATCCCTTCTCCTCCTTTTACTTTTGCATGGCTGATAACTCTTACAGTCCTGGAATTCTGTCTGTCACCCACAAACAGAAACCTGTTCTTTCTGCACTGTAGTTAGTGAATTTTGTGATGATTCTGCAGGAGAATATGAACATTAATAAAAGCATGAAGTATTAACTTCTTGATGTTAGCTTTTTCATGAAAAACTCTAAGAAGAGGATATTTGCACCCCCAACAATAAGTAATCCAGCACTTTCCTGGCCACTCTCTACTTCTTGCTCCCCCACCTGCTGAGAGACATCATAAAGCAGTGTCTCCTGCTGATCTGCTTTTTAACCTTCGCCAGCTTCAACTTGAAGGCAAGTAGAACTGAAGTTAAAATCAGTAGCTCTTCAGTCCTCCTCAGTCTGGAGGTGAGACAGCTCCAAGGGTTCTTCACACACAGCAGTCTCCATACCCCACACACACAGGTCTTTGGCAGCAACAGAGGTATTTAATATGGCTGTGTGAAGCTTCTGTTCCTGATTCAATTTGGCAGAGATTCAGCCTTGAATCAGATGACCCTTGAATCAGATGACCCTTTAATCTTTCTAAATCAAATCAGAACCCTCCAAATTGATTTGGAAAGATTCAGAAAGATTTGGCGATTAAGACATAGACACAGCTTTAACTGTTTTTTCCACATACCTCTAGGTAGCAGGCAGTTTGTGAATGCTGCAATGCTGGAGAGCATGAAGTATCCCACAGAAGTGTCGGGGGCTCCCCAGCGTGCTCAACAACAGACCCAGACACGAACCAGAAGCACTTCTGGTCCACATCCGAGTCTGCCGAACAGCATGCGGGGGGGCCACATGTGCCTCCCCAGCTCAGCAACTGGTCCCTCTGCAGCTGATTGCCAAGCCAGGGGGGCACAGGGGGCCCCCCTGCGTGCTCCCCGGTGGACCCAGAATTGGACCAGAAGTATTTCTGGTCCACTTCCAGGTTCACCGCTGAGCACGTGGGGACCCCACCACACTCCTGTGGGATGGTCGATCCATCCCAGCATTGCAGCATTCATGAGCCACGCTGGTATCTTGAGGTATGTAGAAAGAACATTTAAAGCTGTGTCTATGTCAAAATCTGAATCAGCATTGAATCTTCACATTCAGATTCAGTCAAATCAAATCGGGGACAGTGATCCAAATCAATTAATCGAATCACTGTCCCCAATTCAGGCCAAATCTGAATCCAAATTGAATAGGGCCCGTTTCTCACACCCCTAAGTATTGAGCCACTCCCCCAACCTAGATGAGTCTGGGGTGTGGGTTGAAAGGAGCTCAAAGGGATTTGGGAGCTGCTGAGCCTGAAGTGTCTGGGTGGATTGCAAAACTTGGCACAGATGAGAAGGTTTTCAGAGATTTCATAGATTTCATAGACATTAGGGCTGGAAGGGACCTCGGAAGATCATTGCATCCAGCCCCCCGCCCAAAGGGCAGGAAGTCAGCTGGGGTCATAGGATCCCAGCAAGATAAACATCCAATTTACTCTTGAAGGTGTTCAAAGTAGGTGCTTGAACCACCTCCGATGGCAGGCTATTCCAGACCTTGGGGGCTCAGGCAGTAAAGAAATTCTTCGTATGTCCAGCCTGAAATGGTCTTGCAGTAGTTCATAGCCGTTCAACCTCGTCATCCCTTGGGGCACTCTGGTGAACAAATGTTCCCCCAGACACTGGTGGTCACCCCTGATAAATTTATAGGTGGCCATCAGATCACCCCTGAACCTGCGCTTTTCCAGGCTAAAGAGCCTCATAGCTCTCAGCCTGTCATCGTAAGGCCTGTTTTCCTGACATCTGATCATGTGCGTGGCTCTTCTCTGGACTCTCTCAAGCGCCTCCACATCCTTTTTTTGATTGTAGGGCCCAAAACTGGATGCAGTACTCCAGCTGCGGCCTCACCAAGGCCAAGTACAAGGGGAAAATGACATCCTGGGATTTGCTTGAGAAGCATCTATGGATGTCTAGCTTCAACAGCACTGAATGGACTGTGGGATTGCCCCCAGAGTGTTTTTAAGGATGGGCGTACCTTTTCAGGCTTTTTAGTTCTGATCATAATACAAGAAGTGGCAGCCTTGAAGGAAATTCAATCTCAGGTCATGATGCTTGAGGGCAGCCCTGGATAGCAGCAGAAAGGTATCCACACACTGTTAAAACCCAAGTTTCCCCACTCACTCTGCTCAGCTCTGCTCCTTAAATTGAGTTTTGTCAATTCCCAATAAATTTCCCAAAAATATTAAAGCAACATGAGAAAAAATAGAAATGCCTGAAACACAAAGCTGGTCAGGTGATCCATTCCTAATTTAAACCAACTCCCATAGTTGCATGTAGGCAGCAGTGAAAGGGAAAAGGAATACACCATGATGGTGAGGGAGCAATCTTAGAATGAAGTTACACATCACATTTAGACCATGCTAGACACATAATACATGAGCATCCATGCATGAAAGTTTGTTCACACATGCAAAGTACCCTTTAAGCATCTCAAAGTTACACTACTTTGGGCAAGGATTATCTTTGAGCCATACTACCCAGCTGGTGTTACGGTAACATCAGTCTGCTGCACTAAAATAAAACAACCCATTTGCAGTCCTCTCAGGATGTGTTATTCCCAGGTTCACTCCCTGGCCTCCCATCCCCCACCCCCACACACAACTCCTGCTCTGTGGGCATACTTTCCACCCTCCTGAACTCTACTACCCACGGTGCAACCCTGGGCTACATGGCACCTCATACCTCACAGTTGGCCACTTGCTCATGTGAACAGCCATCCATCAGCTACCTACATTAACTGGAGCCAGAGAATGAACCAGAGACTTTCCCCCTTGTACCCTATCAGGTAGTCCTTAAACTGGACTTGTGATAAGGTGCTGGACCTCATCATAAGCTAGAGTGAAGAGAGAACCATTGCCACCATCAGCAAGAGCACAACAGATCCAGGTAGTGTACAAGTGGATCATAGCTCAAATGGTGGCTCAGGTGTACCAGTAAGACTGGCTGTAGATCTGCTCCGAAATCAAGTCCCTGAAGTCCCAGTACATTCAGGGCAGGGATAGAAACAAGGTCTCAGATCCCCTTCTTCACAGGGCTGATGAAGATCCTCAAGATAGACCATGCCATTATTCCCCGCCACATAATGTACTGCACACTCATGGGCCAAGCTCTGTGCAACAACAACAATAAAGGCAGCAACAGTGACAGAGTTACCTCCCTGAAGCCATCTGCTACTGAAATAGCTATGGAGGAGCATGAAGGTAGATGCTCTTTGGACTTATTCCCAAGCCAGTCTATAACCTTGACCCAAACGATTGAACCCTGGCCAAAAGTCAGAACCAGGATGATGCAGGAGATGAGGGGAAGTTTGGATATTACCTTCATTGAGCACATAGACCATCAACTGTTGGTGAGTCTCAGTGATTCCAGGGGAAAAGAGGAGGAGGAAAGAGTGACTAGTGAGCTGTTCAGGGGCTCAGGGACATAAGATTGTCTCATGGCTTGGGAATGACTTGGAACTCTGGGGGTCCCTAAGGACATGGGGAAAAGTGTCTTATGGCCTGGGGTGCTCTGAGATAGGTGTGGTGAAGTGAAATTCCTAGAGCTGGTGGAGTTGTCCCTTCAGGTTCTCAATCGGCCCAGAGTTTTGAACCTTGTATTTATGGAGCAAGATTTAGATTTATAGACCCATGAGCCAAATGCAAAATTAAGGCCCTGTAATCCCTTTCCATGGCAGCAGAAACCCCATATTGAGTCTTACTAGCCCCCTTTTTTCCCCACGGGGCTCACCTCTGGCCTCTGCTTGAGCCCCTGTGCAGAAGGGTGGGGGTCCTCCTACTGCTTGCATCTGCCCTCTCATCTGGCATTTTGGTTTGCTCTTTTTGCCATTCCCCCTTTTCTGCATCATGTTCCTTATTTCTATTTTATTTTCCCCCCTTTTGTTCACCTTTCATTCTCATCCTCTTGCCAGTGTGATGAATCCCAACACAGAAGTAGGCACCTCAATACACCCTCAGGTTTTATGAATCTAGAGAGGAGGTATATTCTCCAGTACTCAATCCCTACTTGCTCATTGAAAAATCAGCAAGTTGCAGAAAGAGATAGTACTTCAGCATGTTAGATTTGCCACAGGTAATACCAGTTTCAGGACTGGGCAGTTCTGCCAACCTAGGGATTTTGTCCCTAGATTAATCCAGGAGTTGGTAACACTGGTGTCTTTTAATATGGGGGGTGGGTGTCCCTGTGTGGATAAGTTGTGATCAGAGTTGGGTATGTCTTTGTGAGCACACCTTCCAAAGCAGTTCTTTTCTCATGGTTGTACAAGAGTGACTGATGGAGCATTATCTACTGAAATATATAAGATTCTGCCTGACACTCATTTGCAAGTTAAAAGAGAGTATCCATTCCAGAAAGTCAGCAGCTCTATCACCCACTTTCCCTATAACTAACACTGTGTAGTATCTGCTCCACATGTTTTCAAAGAGTATATAGTCTGCACCGAGTAACATCAATACCTCTTTTGTCAAATATTTCTAGCTGTATCTTAGATAAATTAGGAAATTTCACCACATCATTCAGATCCAAATTCCCTTCTCATTTTTGCATCTTTAATCACTGGAGGAAAGGCAGGTAAACAATAAACTCTACTAGTATATCTAGGGCAGAGTGAATGGCCACCTGTTGAGGGAACCAACCATGATGGAGCAGCAGGATCCCCACTGCCATGAGTCTTTGCCATGGCTGGGGAAGGTCTATGCTGCCTGTGCCCAGCCACAGGAGAGGCAGTGAAGCATAGTGTGCAGCAGTGTATCTGCAAGGTTGTAAGCAGAATAGTGCTCCCTTCCCTCAACTCCTGGGAATTTTTGCCAGAATGGGCATAGCACTGTCCCCAGTATGTATACATGGGTGTTTGGGAGGGGGTGGTAGAATGGGGCACCAGGGGCTGCTCTGAGGAAGCCCACCCACAAGAGAGTTGAGCTGAAACTACTGGTGCTGAGCATCAGCAGTAGCTACAGCAGCCAGGGCAGGTAAGACTTCCCTTCCCCACCCCCATGCCGCTACATCCCCCCACCCTGTGTACCATGGTTGGCATTACCTGCACCGCCCTCTCACCTCCCCCCCCCACCACCCCCCCGTCCCAGACATTCAGTAGGCTCCCTACTCCACTGAACTTGACTAAACAAATGGTTTCAGGACTGGGTTCCCTGAGCCTTCCTGAGTTTAAATATTGCACTCCACCGTAATTTCTGCTGAAACAACTATTTATTCACAGAGTAGAGGAATAATACTCACTCTAGGAGTGGCAGAATACATTTTCATTTAAAAAAGCAATTTTTTAAGGCTCATTTCCTTCTATTGAGAAATCCAGTACTTTACACTTGGTTACCTAAGCCATCAACAGGGGTATAGAGGCAAAAAAGTCCCAGAGGAAATAACCTGGACAAAAAGAGAATCCTTTTACTATTCTGTAGTATCTGCAAATGTATCAGTACTCTCTGAATGGAAGTAGGTATGAGTGAGATAACAGTAGAAAAGCCATGAAATTTTGGGAAGAGTTGCATCTTAAGCATTGAAGGAAAGACAACTAAACAGTAAAGCTTGTAAATAAGAGAGAAATTCTGGAAGTGCAGCATCAGAACTTTTTAAAAAAATGAATCGCTTTTTATTTTGGAGTACTCATTATTGTTCTGTTAGTTGTGAACTAAGTGGATATTACTGGAAAAAAAGGATGACAAAAAAATTTGCCTTTAGGGCTCACTTTTCTTACTCTTCACAAATTTCTTGCTGCTTTCTTGTTTGAGGATGAAAGAAAGAATGCACGGGAGACAGAAGCACTTGAAACTTAAAGAGCAGTCTTTTTGTAGGATGATAGAGATCCATCAAATGCAAAATATTGGAGGACTGGCAGTGAGGATTATTTGTTCCTGTTTCTGGGATGGGAGGTCATGTAAGTTACTGTTTAGAACTAGAGGTGCGCTTGGATCCCATTGCTGACTCAGTAGGAGAGGATTGGCATTACCAATACTGGTGGTCTCTGTTCCAAGTGATGTTTAAGGTACTCTTACTTACTAGTTACCACAGAAGACTGGCATTCAGGTCTCTTATTTCTGTTTTATTCCTTTTTATTATGAGCTGAATTCATAATGGGGGAGGGGGGCAGAGAAGAGATGGGAAAAGCAAAAATTCATACAGTTGATCAAACAGTTCTGGTAAATAGTTTAGAGCTAACATGTAAAGGTGTCCATAGCATAAAAAGGACTTTTCTGGGAACATGCAGGATGAGGCAAGTGCACAAAGAACTAGTACTAAAAGCTCAGTGATATACCACACAGTTAATGACATAATAGTAATTGTACTGTCTGATGAGACATGGAAGGCTGTTGCCTGAAGACTAGGGTAACTGTGGTGCAGCTTCAAAGCAAAAAGAACTAGTTGTGTTCGCACTGATGTTAATGACCAAGTTCCCCTGATTTCTGCCCTGCCTGTCCCCCACTTACTTGAGTTTTCCACTAAATAAATCTATACAGATTGACTGATGTTGCTCTAACTTTAACTTTTTCTCTCTTTAACTGAAGACTGTTAATGGAGGCCTATTCACTTCGAGGATTTGTTCCAAAGGCTGAGAAGTTTGTCAACTGGTGGTCATGGCAGTTTGTTGTTCATTTCAGCCATACACAACTTACATTTATTTTCCTTCTTGATTGTTTCAAATTAGTCTCAGATTACAATCCAGCTGATTTAGCATGGTATCATTTTCAGTACATCAGGCAGAGATTTAGCCATGTGATGAATCCCCTAATTATCAATCTCAAAAAGTGCCCCTAGGCATCTTAACCCATGGAATACAAGAGCACCTCGTATCTCAGGCATAATGATGATATGGCAGATACCATATTTACATGCAACTCTCAATTGCTCCACATTTATTAACTGTGAAGCAATCAGGCAACTACTTGAAAGCAATGTATTAAATTTGTGGTATCTTAATTTATTTATTTCATTTGGAATTTAAGGAGGAGCCATGTAAAGGGAAAGGCTTCAACTGGCCATTAGGCCTGTGTGAAGTGACTAGCATTCACTTTGGATTCGGATTCGGATTCGGCCAATTCAGGGGACAGTAATTCACTTCCTGGATTCGAATCACTGTTTCGATTCGATTAGGCCGAATCTGATTTGGAGATTCGGCTGTTGCCAAATCTCCAAATCAGCCAGGTCAGGCCCAATTCCCTGCCCCTCTCCCAGCCTGGGAATGGCTGCCCCGCCTGCCCCAGCTCCCGGCTCTTTAGAAAAAAAAGCCCCAACTCACTGGGTGCTTCTGGGGAGACAATCCCCGCTGGCCCCCACTGCCCAACGCTGTGTGTGGGGCTCTGCATGAGCCCCCTGACCTCCCCCCTCACTCCTCCTGTTCCCCCATGGGTGCCCTGCCCAAGTCAGCTCCGGCCCTTTAAGAAAAAAAACCCACAAAAAAACCCCAGACTCACCACTCCTGAATTCTGATTGATTTTTTTTTTTTTGCTAAACTGTGGTCTTAGCAATGAATGTCCTTTAATCTTTCATAACCTTGGTGCTGGGCATGTCATTGATGATGGCATCAAATTCAGACTTCTTAAACAGTCCTAAAGAAAAAATGCAGACATGCCCATTCACTTAATGTTCTATTCCTGGCAGAGATGGAGGAAGTGGCCCCACCAAAGAAAGGGAGACAAAGGTACAATGTTATAATCTTTTACCAACACATAATTTATTACATTACACTCAGTCCATTTAGGGTTATCTTCTTATACCTCCTGCCTTCCCTCTGTGCTTTTTCTGTCTTATTGAAACTGAAATGTACTACTCTTTTTCTAGTTCATTAGCTTCAGTTAACAAGTGGTATGCACTTGTATACCATGCCCATTGCATCCTGCAAAAAACCTTCTGAATCTCACTTTATCCTCCTGTTGGAGAAACCTGAAAGCTGCTCAACTGAGGCACTGTCTTACTAAACTTCAAAAGACTCTTTACAAATGAAGGGACATCCTTTCATGGAGCAACTTGCATGATCAGGGTCTAAAACAGCACTGTACATATACATTAGTCATGTAGTTATATTTGGTTGGAATAAAAACATTGACTAACAATTTTCAAATCTTTACACAAAGTAGAGATGAAACAGGCATTAGTCTAATTTATAGATCCCACTGCACCATCGTTTCATAAAGTTTATTATTCAGTGATTTGTTCAGTTTACCTTTCAAGATCAGAAGTAGAGCTGGTCTGACTTTTTTCCATTTTTTGGTGGCAAATGCAGTTTCTATATTCTGCAAACACAGGAAAATTTAATTTTAGCTGATTAGTTTTTTGGCGGGTTCTCTTTTCCTTTTTAATATTCTATTGGGGAAATAAATAGGGTTGGCAAGCCAGTCAATTGGCTGATAAAATATTGTCAGTTGACTGCATATGTTTAACCAAAGATTATAGCAATTTTACCAAAAACCCTATATTTTTGTTATAGTTTTCTTGACAGAAATATGATTTTTTTGTTTTTTTACACATTTCTTAATGGAAAATATGTGTTTTTTCTGTGTATTATTTGGACCTATTGGCAATTTTTTACAGTTTTTGACTGATATTTGACCGGTCAAATACCCAACCTTAGAAATAGGAACTAATGGTTCCATTTTTTTATGACCAAACTGAAATATTTTTAAATGTAGACTTGATTTGTCTTGACATGTATTTTATGTGATCATTTGCTTTTGTCCTAATCTATAATACATAGGTATGCATTTATAATCCACATAATCATAATAATTGACATTTATCTCTATTTCTTAGTTGTAAAGCTATGAATATACTTCTTTAGAGAGAGAATTGTATCGATGCTCAGCATTCATGTGCTCCATACCAAGGCATGGCTGGTACAAAATGTCTCTGGCCATGTTTATACTGCTTCCCTGGCACTAGAAAACAAGCCCCATCCCTTCACTCTCATATGTATAAGCCAGGGTTGTTACTGTATTTCTGGTGATACAGAAATGGAGCCTTGGTGTCTTTATAGCCTGTCTGACCAACCCAGCCCAGACTTCAAATACTGAATATTTCCCACATTAACTTATTTGTTCAAGTCAAAAGAAAGGAAAATAACACGTAATAGTGTAAATTTCAGTAAGAAGTAAATGTAGGAAACCATGGTCAATCATCAAGCAGAAAAGAAGCTAAATTTATCACACAAAATAATTGCTTTAAAATATTTCCTTAGCGTAAGAAATTCTAGCTTTATCCCAACTATGCAGTTGGAGTTGGCCCAATAAAAGATATAACCCACATGAATCCTTGCCTAACATAGGGATCTAATACAGCCCTGAAACACCCGCCTCAAATGAAAGTGAACGGTATTTTACTGTGAGTTGTAGATTTGAATGGGTGAGAGTTAAGCTACGCCCACAAAATAAATCACCATCTCTTGTTTTAATATGAACTGGTTAATTTCCTTTATTTCTCACCTGCCACGACTTTGATGGAATAAGATACAGAAATAAACACAGTCCTGAGAGATGAGGAAGATATCATGTCTGCAGTTCATCAAAAATAACTCTTCCGCACAACTATTAGGTCTCTCTTAGATAAATAACATCTTATATATATTTAGTTCCCTCTCTCTTTGAGAACTCTCAATTTCTTGGTTGCTTGCCCTGTTCTCCTCCTCACTGGTCCCAAGCAAATAGCAACCCTAGGTCACCATGTATTTACTACTGATATCAAAATTGTGGGGTTCTCTTCCCTTTGTTAGTTTTCATCCACTCTCATTCCTTTCTCTTAATTTTAAGTCTCTGGAATGTTACTCGATGTCTTCAGGTATCAGACTCACCAACCCAAAGTCCACCTTTGTTAACTCACTTCATCCCAGGTAAGTCTCTCTCCTGGACCCTTCTTATATTCCCTTTTCTCTTTCATGTAGTTTCTCCCTGTTTCTTCTGGGTTGCTTTCTTCTCTTTTTCCAGCTAAATCTGGGTTACTTCCCTTTTAAATCCTTCCAGCCATCTGCTGTCTCTTTCACAGCCAGCACTCTCTCCCCTCTCCCTCCCCACCTGCTGCTCTCTTTGTTTTTGTTTTCACCTGGGTCTCTCTCTCACCTATTTGGGTAGCCCCGCCCCTTTTCTCCTGGGACTCCGTGCTAAGGCAAGTTTTCTGCTTTCTTTCACTCCCCCGAAGTTCTGTGATGGGGCAGACTTGGTGCCCCGTCACAGCCTGCATTGTTATTTTCACTTTTACAATATATTTTAAAGGCCTTTGAACTCAAAGGGATGCCAATCTGACACCCTCTTCTTTGCTCATTTTCTTATATACAGCTGCTGACCATGTTCTGTCACTGAATCTTCAATTGTGTGATACTGCCAACCCCCGCATGTCAAAAATCAAGGGACAAACTCTTAAAAATCAAGAGATTTGGTATGTAAATTATGAGATGCTCCTTTTTAAATCCCCCTCCTCCCAGCTGCTCAAGCATGCACCCTGAGCAGCCCCCTTCCTCCCAGTTCTGGCCCTGGGCTTGGTGCTGAACTGGTGGGGCTCCATGCACTCCATCATGGCTGGGCCCTACCCAGGCTCTGCTCCCACCCAGGCTCCTGGGAACTTTGCGGCTGGTTCTGACCAGAAGAAAAAATCCTGAGATTTGAGAGCTTTATCATGAGATCATGAGTCAGACTTAATTTTACTTAGAAATCATGACTCTCATGATAAGTTCATGAGAGTTAGCATACTGTTGCTGGTTTGAGGCTGTGCACACTGATATCAGTCATCAAATAGCTGTCCCTGCACACAAGCACTGAACAAGAGGGTGAGAACAGTCTTGAAAGATATTTACATGACTTTCTTTTTATCAAAAGTTAGGAGAAGGATTAAGAGGCCTACTGGGTTACCCTGAAAAAGCAGGACCTCCAGGATTAAAAGGACACCAAGAAACAAAATGTGAGAAAGAGCAAAAATGGGAAAATGCAAGTAAGAAACCAAGTCTCTCATGCTCCTGTTTTCTGGTCCATACCTGTTTTCATATATTGTATGAGGAAATACTGGGAGGGGCTTGTGGTAATTTTCAGTACTCTTGTTTCATTGTTCTGAGGAGACTGTGGGGAGCAAGAATGATAATAAACCTAAGGCTCTCTGCTGTATTGTAGAACTGCAGAAAAACAAAGTGGCAGTTAGAATATAACTGATATTTTGCCTTTTGTTGTTTTTCTTAACATTTTTGCTTTACTTTTGAGCCTGCTGGCCCATTTTTTCTTTACTTCTGTGAAGTGTGCCCCCCTGGCATATTAATTGATGCATAGTACATCCATACCATATACAAAGGATAGATCCAGAATGGACCAGGGTGGTGGTCCTAAAGGATTCAAAACCCAGAGAGTTACTATAGGCAAGGATATAATCCTAGTTCTGCAATATTTTTTATTTGGTAGAAATGCACTTAAAATACCTTCCAACTGAAATCCCCAAAGTCTAGGAATTTCTCATACAGTGATGAATGTTTTGTTGGGGACAGTAAAGTTGATCTGGTGTTCACTGACAGATAGGGCATGCTTAGCAATGATAGAATTATTGTGGACATGGTGGTATCCATTTGAAAATGATCTGAATTACAGAGATCTTTAGATTACACGGTCAGTAGGGCTGTGCAAAGCTGCAGTCCCTGATTCGATTTGGTAGAAATTCGAAATTCAGAGGCTGAATCTCTGAATCTGAATTGAATCAGAGGACTCTTAATCTCTCCGAATTGAATTGGAACCCTCCGAATCAATTTGGAGAGATTCAGAAAGTTTTAGAGATTTGGACATAGACACAGTGTGCCCGTCTCCGTTTGATACCACAATCCCGTGCTGCCTTTGCCCAGGCAACTGGGCTTACCAGCCTGGGACTCTCATGTTGACCCCGGAGGACTCCTCAATGACTCTCAGGGTGGCCCCCAAACTCGCTTGCCATGACTTCAGATGGTTCTTCAGTGGAGGGGGTCCCCTCGGAGGATGCCTCCAGAGTTGTCATGGGTCCTGGCAGATGCCTCTGAGGCTCCAACCTTCCCTACACCCCGGCCATGCACCACCCAATGAGACGGGCCTCAGGATCTTTTTGACTGGCCCTTTGGATGTCTTCCCCGGTTCCCTCATCCTGCTCTGCAGGCTTGTGCCTTGAACTCTAGCCAAAGCCGGAGGGCCTGGTGATGCTTGGTCTTTGACACTATCCCTCTTGATGCCCCACGCGTTCCACAGCGGACGTTGTTAGTTGTCGCCGCATTCTCATATGGTCTCCCGTCTCCGAGTGGTGTCTCTAATCCCCCCGTGCCTAGTATAGTGTGCCAAGCTCCCTGCTCTAGACCAGGACCGAACTAAAATCTAACTATGAAAGGAAAGCATGAGCTAATCGCTCACCCCCAGAGAAGCCTTACACCACGGGAGCCCCGGTGTAACAAAAACCAAAAGAAACTATGACAAAAAGGAATGCGACAAGTGAGAGACAAAAGAAAAAGCAAAGTAAAGAGGGGCACCCACGAGGGGGGAGCTCCATGCCCCCTTCACTCCTAGGCTGGCGCATCCCTTGGGCTGGGGTTCATGCCTTCGCCCTGGCTGGGGTCTCTCTGATCCCCTCTGGGATCTGCCTCTTCCCTAAACTGCGGCACCTGCCACAGCCCTGCCAGCTTGCCTGATCCCCATCAGTCTTTCCCGGCATGGGGATTTCCCCCAATGCCTATGGGTGATGCTGATGCTGGCTTCGCTACCAGCTCCTTTGATCTTCACCGGTCTTCCCTGGCACAAAGATCCTCCGTGGCTCCCTCTTCCGCCACTGCTGCCGGCCTCCCTGCTGGCTCATTTGATCTTCGCCAGTCTTCCCTGGCATGAAGATCCTCCACGGCTCTTTCTGCTGCCAACAGCTGTTGGAGGTGGCGGCTGGGCGTGACCCACACAGCAGTTCCCCGCCACTCCTCCTACCCTCCCCGTGCCCCTGCTTGCACTTACGGGGCCAGTTTTTATCTTTGCCAGGTGACGTCTCTTCCTGATGTCACCCGGCTCCAGCTGGAGATAAGTGTGGCTGATAAACCACGTGGGTGGTTTTCTCTGGTGTGCCTCCTCACTACCCTGGACTCCTGCAACAGGTAGGTTTTTTTCTATTCTTACTTCCCCCTGGGGTCTGCCTCTGATTGAGGCTTCCCCTTTGGTCAGCCCTGCATCCCTGGGACACACAGCTTTACATTTTTTTCTACGTACCTCTAAGTAGCGGGGGCTCATGAATGCTGCAATGCTGGGGTGCATGGAGTGTCCCACATAAGCACGGGGAACTCCCCAGCATGCTCAGCAGCAGACCCAGAAGTGGACCAGAAGCAGTTCAGGTCCACTTCCAGGTCAACCGGGGAGCATGCTGGGGGGCCCCTAATGCTCTCCCAGCTCAGTGACTGGTGCCTCCTGGATCTGGGGGGGCACCTGGGGTACCCCCATGGCTGATCGCCTCACTGGGGTGGGGTGGGGGCTCCCCCACTGCACTCCCTGGCAGACCCAGAAGTGAACTGTAAGTATTTCCAGTCCACTTCCAGGTTCACCACTGAGCAGGCATCAAAAGCCACACCTGTTACTTCAAGGTATGTAGAAAAAACTTTTAAAGCTGTGTCTATATCCAAATCACTGATTCTCTGAATCAGCATCGAATCTTCAGATTCAGATTTAGATTTGTATCCAAATTGAATCAGGGACAGTGATCCAAATCAACAAATCGAATCACTGTCCCTGATTTGGGCCAAAGCTGAATTGAATAGGACCCACTCCGCACACCTGTAATGGTCAGTTAAACAAGTTATGGTACACTGTCATTTTCTAACAACTTTAGGGACTGGCATCTCCTGCTTTACAGGTCACATAGTAGCTCACTACATTGCAGCAGGACCAGCCAAAACCAGTGGTTGTATGATAATTTGAAAATGATTTATTAGATAAATCCTCACCTATTTTTCTTAGCATCTGTTGCTCTTCAGAGGAAGGTAATTGATTTGGAGAACTATATCCATGCTCTTGAAGTTGACCTTAACCACCACAGAACTGGTGATATAACATGACTGCATTTTTTCTAGGGGGAGTAAATGCTGAAAATGCTAGCCTAGGTTGAAATAAATACTGTGCCGTCTTCTGCACAGTACAGCACATGTGCCTCTTAGGAAATCATTTTTCATTCTAGCCTGCCTCAATTACATAGAATCTTCATAGTTCTTTGCAGTACTCCCTTGGGCCTAACTCTTTAATTTATTTATTTATAAGGCGGATCAAGATTCACTAATGCTAATGTGCATAGCCTAACTCTGTTGAATCAGAGAGCCTCTCAGGAAGGTACACACATAGACACAATTTCCTCTGTGAGAAGCATGAATACCTAATAGGAGGCTGTTCAGGACTATTTCCAGCAATGGAACCTTAAAGACAGCCACCCCATTTTCTTCTCCAAAGGAGAGGAGATCTATGGGGAGATAACCTAGGGCTTGATTTCCCCAGAGTAGCAGAGACATTGAAGGAAATGCCATTCTGATTCATTCAACTTTTATTTTTTTTAAATCCCTATTTAGATTATTATGTTTTGTGTTATATAATATCCATGGGATTTTATGAAACAGGCACACTTGTATAATGCTAGGGTAGGTCTTCAGCAGGCTTCAGCTCTGTGCATGATGTAGTCATTCAAGTTGGTGGGAAAATAAGGGGAATAATCAAAAAAGTTTTGCCAAATTTCTTTTCTTTGTTAAGAAAGAAAAAAAATGACTAGCTCTTTGAGGCCTGAGCAGAGCTAGGATTCCATGTAACTGGGACAGTAAGGGGGAAACAAATGCTTTAAAATGCTTGTAAGTAGGGACCTACCTAACTCGTGGTGCGAAAAAGCGATTTTCTCAGCTTGGTCATGGCCCAAAGAGCCAATTTTGTGGTCATTTTGTGGTGGGCCACATCCTTCAGTGCTGATTGGTGGAGAATCCCCAGGGGCAGGAGGGACAAGGGAGCAGCTATTACCTTGACTGATGACTGCCCTTCATGTGGCCCCACCCCTTGGTGCTGATTGGCGGAGAGATACATGGGAGCAGCTGTCACCATGGCTGCTGCCCTTAATGCTGCCCTGCCAGCCAGCACCTTCTCCCCCAGGTAGGTTGCAAGACTGGACCACAGTGGCAGCAAGGACAACTGGCTGCCACTGGGATGCCAGCATTTTATTTCTATTATGTTTTTTTGGGGGGCGGGGGGGGTTATTGATTTCCTGGGAAATTGCAGCAAATGCCATTTTTTGCGGTGATCACAGAGATTGCTGTTTTTCATGGCTCTGCAAAAATTGCAAAACCATGATTTACGTAGGTCCCTACTCATAAGCGAAGAATTACTGAAAAATGAGTTGCTAGAATTGTAAAAACAACAACACCTCCATTCCAACTCCTTTCTCTTCCCTCCTCTCTTTTTTCTCTTTCCTCTCTCTTTCTCCTGCTTATTTTTATTTACCCCTCTTCTCCTTTTATACATCTCTTTACTGTTTTTGCTTGTTGTCCTTTTCAAACAGCTATAGTGTGAAAGGAGACAAAAAAGGCTAACCAAGTGTTTCATTTTAATTTGTAACCCTTGCCTTGACAGGGATGATCACAAAAGTGGGAGGAAAGATATTGACTTCTGGTGGGAAAGAAGTTGATATTGCAACCACATTAGAAGTGTATGAACAAGCTGGTGGCTCCATTGCAGCTCCTGGAATGAAGAGGACTGCTACTCTGAGTATTTTGAAATGATTTGAAAGCTCTGCTTACCTGGACATAAAAGGAAGTCAATTCCCAGGTCAGTTATTTTTTGTGGACAGGACACCCCTGATGGACATTAAATGGTATCCAAGTGAGCCCAAGGGTAGGGGTGCAGATAGTAGACATGCATTGACAGGAGCTGGAACAACAAAACATATTATTCCAAGTGCCTCACAATTCGTGACTTTTAAGCCCTAAAAGTCTCTGTTACTTGCAAATGGGAAGGTATCTCCTGCCTATAAATAACATCTATGATTAGTCTATATGAGAAAAACAAAACCAATAATATCATGCTGTAATATTTTCCTTCCTGATAGTTATTAAGGAAGTAGTAGCTACAAAGGGTCTAGTACACTGTAGTGTATAGCACCATCTGGACAACCAAACTAATGACTGTCCACTACCTACTGATGTGTTAATTATCTTACTCTAATTAGTCATGAAAGATGCAGAACCTCAGATAAATTTATGTATACACCTTTGACATTCAGAGATCACATGGATTTGAACATGCACATAAAGAAGCAAAGGAAGGACTACATGAGGTCATCAGTCCACTGAAGGCAAGATCATCCCTGACTAAAAACATCCCAGTCAAGTGCTTGTCTAACCTGCACTTGAAAATTTCCATGGATGGAAAGTACACAACTTCTCTAGGTATCCTCTTCCAATGCTTGACCACCCTCATAGGCAGACAGTTCTTCCTAACCTCCAACCTAAATTTCCTCTGGTGCAACTTGAGGCCATTACTCCTCAGCCTGTCCCCTGCAGCCACAAAGAAAGGCTGTCTTCATCCTCTTTATAGTAATTTGTGCTTACACACACAGAATGTGGAATTTGGTCTTCTACAAATATTGGTTCATTGGAAGAAACAAGCATTAGTGAGTAGCTCATCTGTACCACAAAAAAAATCACTGTTAAAGTGTTTCTTTAGGGAGCTCTTTCATTAAATAATTAACCACTGTTTAGGCATACTTCATTAATCATTTATTTAATTTTCACACAGTTACAGAGATACTGAGTTCTCTTTGTATGCTTTTTCCCTTAGGTATTTCAGGGCAAATGTTCTTTATCAAGAAGACACAGAACGGGAGGAGAACACAGAAGTAAACTCACTCACTGAAGGTCACAGAGCTTGTCACTGTCAGAACAAGAAATAGAACCTGGGATGAAATCCAATCCCTTTGGACATTAAGGGTGCGTCCAGACAAGCACACACATGCCTCTTGCCCTATCTCAAACCCCTTTGAGATGGGGCAAGAGGCACATGTGGGAATGAAAAAATGTTCCCTGCACTGCAAACTTGCAATGCAGGGAGAAAATTAGACCCCAGGGGGGGCTCTGCCAGGAGACCCCAGAGCCCCCCGCAAGCCCTCCTTCTAGGGTAAGTAGATGTTTTTTTCCTGTTTTTTTTTTCTTTTTTTTTCCCTTTTTTAATTTTTTTATGATGGTGCCTGGGGTTGGGGGGGCAGCCATGGGGGCCTCAGGGTGAAAGTGTGGGATGCAGCCAGGAGGGGCAGCCATGGGGGAGGTCCAGAGGAGGGGGGGGTGGGGCTGTGTGGGGCAGCCATCGGGGGGGAATGCAGCAGCTGGCAGGGGATGGGGCCAGGTGGGACAGCAATTGGGGGACTGGGGTGGGGCATGTGGGCCTTGCAGCAGGAGTAGTAGCCCCTATGGGGGCCATTCAGCCCCTGTTTGAGGGCTGTAGCCCCTGTTGGGGAGCCATAACCCTTGTGTGGGGACCATAGCCCCTGTTAGGGTGCTGTAGCCCATGTTGGGGGCCTGTAGCTCTTCTGTGGGGGCTGAACCCCCTGTTAGGGGGCCATAATCCCTACTGGGGGCCCATAGCCCCTGCTGTGGGGCCAAACCCTCTGTTGGGGGGCCATAACTCCTGTATGTTGGCTGGAGCCCCTGTGGGAGGGCATCAAAATATATATTCATGTATTCACAGCCATAACCCCGTTTGGGGGGTGTCACAGGGGACAGCAGCTGGAAGAGCTCCAAACAACAAATGGGGATCCTCTAGGATGGGGATCATGTACAAAAGAAGAAAAAACAAAAATAATCAAAGATAAACACTTAAGCAGGGTCCACGGCACAGCTGGAGCGAGGGAGGAAATCCATGCGGGTCGTAAGCTACGCCTTTATCCAGCTGAAACCAGCCAGTGACATCATCAGCAATCACCGGCCAGTGGAGATAAAAAGGATCATGAAGGAAGATGGGAGGAGGAGAGGAGGAGAGTCAGAGAGAACTCTCAAGCCAGGTGACATGAGGGATACTCCTGGAGTGAGAGAGCCGGCAGGGGCTCTCTGTGCCAGCAGAGATCAGCGTGACAAGGAGGCAGAGGAGCCAGAGGAGGCTCTCTGTACTGGCAGAGGTGGGAGCATCAGAGGAACAAGAGAGCCAGAGGCAGGAGCATCAGATGAATGGGAGAACCAGAGGAGGCTCTCTGCACCAACAAATGTTGGAGCGTCAGGGGGACGAGAGAGCCAGAGGAGGCTCTCCCTCCTGGCAGGAATGGCCATGAGCAGCAAAAGAGGCTGTGGAACAGAACGGCAGGAGGCAGGGCACTGACATCTAGTATAGAAGGTGGCCAGCCACTTGAGAAAGTACCACAGGATGTCGGTAGTGGAACGCCTCCAACAGCATCTGAGGAGGGTAGTGGGAGAAATGACCCGGGGCGAGGGTCTGTGACCAACCCTGGCCAGATGATGGGTCAGCCCCAGTGAGATTCTAGGGGTGAAGTGATGCCCTGATATCCTAGCAATAGGGCTGGGGGGAGGAAACCGGATGGGTCCTTCCCAGCTTTTAGTTTGTTTTGGCTCCTTTTTGTTTTCCCCCTTTTGGAGGGGCTGAGAGATAGGGTGACGTGGCACAGGCAAGACAGCTCTACACTGCCTTTCTTTTCCTTTTCTTTGATTGATGGTTAAATTTAGATTCCCAGGCCTGATACTGCTTTAGGGCAAGCGGAGGCCCTGCTGAAGTCAGATGGCTAAGTGATTTGAGTTATCCCAGGAGGAAGTACTTAAGGCGTAATAAGGCTATGAAGATCATCAAGCTCAAGAAACACAACATCATTGGGGTGCGGCTGAAAAGATCTGGTGACCCGCCGAAAGGTTGGGGTGTAGGGGAGGTGGAGCCCCACGGATGGCCACCTGGCGGACTCCCCGCTGAAAAGGACGCCTGGGTGGTTTGCCTCCCCGCTGGAATAACATTCAAAGTCATGGCAGGTGAGTCTGGGGGAGGCCATCTGGGTGATAACCATTTACCACCAGGCTTACAGGAAACGGCAGGATGTTCACTGCCGGCCAGCCGGAACAAAGCTGCACGCAACCGAGTGTCCGAAGCCAGGTGGGCACAGGGAGCCATAGCCCCTGTTTGGGGGCTGTAGCCCCTGTTGGGGGGCCATAGCCCTTGTATGGGATCCAGAGTGACTTTGGGATTTTTTTTAATCAGGGATTTTTCAGTTTTCCAATAGGGAACAACAGAATTCCTGCTAGGGAGGCCAGTGAAAGAACCCTGGCTGCTCAGAGCTGGCACCTTGGACCCAGCTGGCTGTGGCTGACTGCCTGGCAAAATGGGGCCAGGAGGACATGTTTTGACAGTTCAAAGCAGGCCACCAGACCCGGAACATCTTCCAGGCAATAGCTGCCTAGGTGGCTGGGCAGGGGCACATATGGCAGTAGTGCCACACAGAGGCCAACTCTGCAGCCACAGCCCACTGGCAGCTGGCTAAGAGGGGCAGATGCCTCTACTGGCTGTGCAGTCCCCACCTGGGTCTGGCAGGTGAGCAGCAGGTCACAGCCAGGCAGCAGCCCCCACTGCCAGACTGTTGCAGTGGGTAAAGGGTGCAAGGAACTCTCAGGGCTGCTTCAGCAGTCCAGCTGGCATAAGTAGTGTCCCCAGGTACCAGTTGGCTGGGGCCCAGAAGCTCCTGTCTATTTGTATCCTTCAAGTATCATGGGCTCTAAGGCCCATCTGGCTAACTAATAGCCCCTACTGTGTGGGTCCAATGGGTGAAAGATACAACAGAATTCTTGGGACAAAAAATGCAAAAAACAGGATAGGAGTGTCGTGTGGGTCAAAGGGTCAAAACTTGAAAATAAGCACACCTGAGGGGGACACAGAGAAGGGCCTCCACGGCCATACCCACTGGTCCTCAAAGGCATCCAAGGAGCCCGTGGATGCCGCCCACTGGTGCTCCACACACAGACGTGCACAGACAAGCGAGAGGAAAGTGGCCCCACAGTCTCTGGGCACCTTCCTGGCCACAGCCTCCTGCAAGGTCAAATACAGGGCCCACTTGGTTAGGACCAGGAGGAGGTTGTCCAGGAGTTCCCGGGACTTGGTGAGGCCATGGATGGGGTGACCAAAAACAAAAAGGTGGGGGGTGAAATTGAACCAGAACCTCAAGCAGAGGCTCGGGAGGTGGAGGGGCTGCAGCCTGGTGTACTCAAGGGTCATGTGCACCAGGATCTCCCTCGGCCCACAGAAGGGGCAGGAGACCAAGGTGTTCGTGAACCTCACCACATACATGCCCATGGCGACAGCTCCATGGAGGAGCTGCCAGCTGAGGTTCCCAGTGGCTCATGGGATGAGGGTGGAGTACAGACTCAGCCACTGGGGTGCCCCAGCCATGCCCTTGCTAAGCAGGTTCCTCCACTTGGTGTCTGGGTGGGACGCGAGGGCGGCATGATGGACAGTGCGGTGCATGAGCATGTAGAGGTAACAGCGATGGACAGTGGAAAAGTGGACCAGTCTGGGATCCTCCAGCCAGCTTAGGTGGTGAAGCAGGGAGCACTGTAAAGCCAGGCCCCACAACAAATTCCGGTGGGCTGGAGGACATGGGGAGGGGGGCGAGAGGGACAGCTGCTGCGCAGGACCTGGTCAACAAAGGCAAGGTCATTGGGAGGTAAGGCAGATTTCACCTCCTGGACTGGATGGCAGGTTGCATGTGTCATGGGTAGACCCATGCACCAGGCCAGCACAGAGGGGTCCACCCACTCCTGCCTATCATAGTCCAGGAGATCTCCAATACAGATGACACCAGCCAGGATCAACCTCTGTTGCAACCAGGGTGCTTCTGCCTTCATCACCTCCAGCTGGGGGTTCCAGAGGAAGGGCTCAACGAGCAGTTTGGCACCCTGGGCAACTGTTCCAGGGGACCTGGAGGTGGAGACC
This sequence comes from Alligator mississippiensis, assembly GCF_030867095.1. NCBI lineage: Eukaryota > Metazoa > Chordata > Crocodylia > Alligatoridae > Alligator > Alligator mississippiensis. Next base: position 35,766,420 of record NC_081829.1, read on the forward strand.
AGCCTCCAGGCCCAGAGAAGGTCCTGGTAGAAATCTGGCAGCCCTCGCAGGTCCTGCAGGCAGAAGACCCACAGGCTGAGGAGCTGCCAATCGTATTGGAGCCCGCAGAAGTGGCAGAGGAAAGCACGCCATAGGTGGCCCCATGCCACGTGGCTCCTGACACCATACAGTAGTCACTGCAGGGCCTGAAGGCAGAATGCCAAGACCCATCTGTGCAGGAAAACCAGGCCCTGGCTGCCCTTTTGCAAGGGGAGGCTCAGGACCTCTGTAGCAACCCAGTGCCATCCCGGGCAGAAAAACTCCAGTGCCCATCTCTGGAGTCCTGCTGGTTCAGCACCAGCACTCTCCCATGCAGAGCCACTCCACCACCCTTGCCTCCAGCTGGTGCCAGTTCTCTGGCAGGGAGAGTTCTGTGTGGGATAGATAGACCCCCAAGTATAGCAGCGAGCCCACGCCCCAGTGGATCCCATGGAGTGCAAGTGGGAGTGAACCCACCTGCCACCCATCACCCACCACCAGGCCAAAGTTCTTGACCCACTTGACCCAGGCAGAGGAGGTTACCAAGTACAATGCCTGGTAGGCCTCCACCCACACCAGGTCACCTGAGTCCTGGACCATGAGGTGTATGTCATCAGCATACACTGACAGGACCAGCTGCACTGCTGGCTCCTGGAGCATGAACCCTGCCACCCACTTGCACAGGAGAATGAGGAAGGGCGCCAGGGCCAAGGCATATAGCTGGCCTGACAGTGGGCAGCCTTAATGCACCTCTCTCCTGAATGGGATGGGCTCTGTCAGGGTCCAGATGAGCTTAACCAAACATTCTGCAGAGGCATACAGCACCTGGAGAGCCTACACGAAGTGGGGCCCAAAGCCAAAGGCCTACAGTGTGCCTGTGAGGTACCCATGATCCACTTTGTCAGACACCTTCTCCTGGTCCAGGGATAGGAGGGTGAAAGACAGGCCCTCCCAGTGTGCTAGCTCCAGGAGGTCCCAAACCAGGTACAGGTTGTCGAAGATGGAAAGTCCAGATACCATGTATGTCTGGTTGGGATGGATCACATCTGTCAGCAAGAACCGCAGGCACAGCGAGATGGCCTTTGCTATCAACTTGTAGTCTTTGCTGAGGAGGGACACAGGATACCAATTCCATAGGTTTTGGGGATCTCCCTTCTACAGCAGGAGGGTCAGCATGGCCCTCTGGCATGACAGGGGGAGCTCCCCACTTCCCTTGGATTCAGCCCAGACTGCAGCAGGGTCCGGGCTGAGGACATCCCAAAAAGTCTGGTAGAACTCCAAGGTCAGCCCATCAATGCCCGGAGCCTTGTTGCCAGGCATCAGGCAGAGGGTGGCCAAAAACTAGCCAGAGTGAAAGGAGCTTCCAGCAGGTCCCAGTCAACCACACTGGCCTGCGGGAGTCATTCCCACAGGGTCTGACAGGCCTTGGCATCAGCTGGATCCAGAGAGAAGAGCTCTTCATAGAAGGCCCACGTGCGCTGGTGCATCTCACCTGGATCTGTGAGGGGGGTGCCGTCATTCGCCAGAAGGCAGGTGATGTACTTCTTGGCCCCCTGCCTCCTCTCCAGGGCATAGAAGAAGTGAGAGCTGTGGTCCATCTCCCAAAGGAGCTGGACATGCAAGTAGACAAATGCACCATGGGCATGGTGGTCATCCAGAGGCCAAAGCTCTTCCCACCTCTCCCGACACCCTCCACAGAGGACAGGTTGCTTTGGTTGGTGGCAGGTGCCTCTCCAGCTCTAACACTTCCCGCTCGAGCTGCTCCAAGACTGCCTCCCTCTGCCAGGTGTGCCCTGAGTGTAGCCATGGCAAAAAAGCCAGATGCACACCTTCCCCACATTGCACCATCTCAGAGCCAAGGGGAAAGCTGCCCGTTGCTCCCACCAGGCCAGCCAGAACTCCCAGAAAGCCTCCCTGAAGCCCACATCCTCCAGCAGACTGGCGTTGAAATGCCACTAAGCTGACCCTGGACGCCCAGGCCCCAGTGTGGCCTGGGCCCAGACAAGGTGGTGATCACTGGAAGGTGTTGGCCAGATGCCAGAGGAGTGGGCCTGGGCAAAGTGTAGCAGAGATATAAACTTGGTCTAACTGGGAGTGGCATGCCTGCTCCTCCCCCAGCCTCACATAAGTGAAGGCAGGGGGTTCAGTGGGGTGACAGGCATGCCAGACGTCCACCAGGGAGTAGTCTATCAGGACCTCCCCGAGGACGCCCACAGTGGCCTGGTTCCGCTCCTTCCCTGACCAGTCTCACGCATCTAGGATGACGTTAAAGTCCCCACCAAGGACCAGGCTCTCACAAGAGTTGAGGGTGCCAATGTTGTAGCAAAACCCCCAGTTTTTCTTTTTTTTTAATTTATTTTAAAATGCATTCCCTCCCCTTCCCCAACCATTTCTGACTGTTTCTCTCCCTCTCTATTCCCTATAGATAAGTATAAGTGAACTCAGACTTAGGATAAGCTTTAAACATTTTTATTTTGGTAGCAAGTTTTTGGTTTTGGATATCCACCGTTTTATATTGTATTATTATTAGGTTTGTATTGATTTTTACTGTTGTATATTGTATTATTATCATTTTCATATTGATTTTTATTGTTTCATATGGATATTGTATGGTTTAGGCCTGTGTTTGTAAGTGAACCCAAGTCATGTCAAGTTTCCATTTATATGTCAAGTTTCCATCTTCTGTCCTCTGCCTGGGCATCCCATGTTGCAACTGTATGAGTCATGTATCCCTTCCATATAAATTGGTTCCCTAATGAATGAGTGTGATTGGGAATGATTGAAATACAGTGGTAGCAGGCCTCTACTGAATGGCCTGTAATGACTGGGCCATCACCTCGCATTGATTCACCCAGGAACAATGGACCTCACCAAGGAATAGAGACAAGACCAGCACTTGAAAGACAAAGGACCCTGCAAAACCAGCAACTCTCACCATTACAGACACCCGAAACTGCACATCCCTGCATGGAGCACTCATGCTCAGTACACCTGGGGCTGACCCTTGCCTGGGCATGCCTCCTGTCACTAGGGTCACACAAGGTCTGCCCCTATAAAAAGGGGCAGTGAAGACAGACCCAATGGGAATGCCATTTCCATTTGGACCATCACCATGCCACACTACCTATCCATCCAGAGGCCCTGCCGGCAACCCCCCTATGGACAACACCTACTGGACAAGGACCCCTTCCAGCCTGGATAGGTAGATATTACCTGCACACCTCCTCCTACAATTTGAACTCTCTCTCTCCCTATGTCTCTCTCTCTCTCTCCTCCTGGACTTCAGTGGACTTCAACCCCTGCACCAAGCCTCTTTAACCCCTGCTGCCATTGTGTGTGTGGGTGTGTGTGTGGGTGCAAGGGAACCAATTTGGCATTGTCACCATCTCCTCTGTTCAATAAAACCACTGTCATTTGCAACCCCGAGTTGGGTCATGTTTTACTGAATCCCAGTCTCTTCCCTATCTTAAATTCCAGCCTCATTCTCTCTCTCTCTCTCAGCTCCAGTTCCCAACCTCTCTGCTAGTTTCCCGATCTCCCAATTCCATCTCCCCTTTTCTGCCATCTCTCAGCCTCTCCTTGCTTTTCTGCTGTCCCTGCTGCCTGCTGCTTTTCCTGTGATTTTCTGCTGTCGGTCTCTCTGTTTTCAGGCTTCCCTCGCATCTTCTATAATCTTCTCCCCCCACCCCCGCAGCTTCCCAGCTCCTACTAGCTGTCCTGCAATTTTCTCCAGCTTCCAGCACCTACTGCCACTCTCTGCAACTTCCCTAGCTGTCCTAGAGCCATCCTCTGGCTCCCCACACCCAGAGTCCCTCTTTAACACCCACACTTTCCCTTAGTCCCATTTTCCCTGTCCCCATCTACCTTTTCAGCTACCCCGTAGCTCTAACTTCAGTTCCAGACTCTCTGCCGGCATGCTTCCCTGTTCTGCAGGCTTTGGGCATTGTCTTTTAATCAATTAAGATCAATTAACCTAAAGTTAATCCTGAGCCTCAGTTCTTCAGCCCAGGCCCCTATAGTCTACCAGTTCTAATCCCAGTCCTGGTAACTTTCACTCCCTACACTTCTACTTTCTTACCTTAACCTTTCCCCGGGTATCCCAAGTACACCAAGTATATACAAACATACACTTCACAACACGCAACTTAGGAACTCACCTGTGTGTATGTGTAGGTGGGTGGTATGTGTGTAAATTAGTGAATACACATATATATACATATATAGATATCATTGTGTGTGTGTGGTATATGAATTAGTAATCCACGTATGTGTATTGAATGTGCAGGTGTTGGTAACCGGTAACTGATTATGTCTAAATTTGGTGTGTGCAGCACGTATGGGCTTAAACTGGTGATAGGTGTGCATGAACCTAGACTAGTTATTTTGAAAGTGTGTGTATCTGAGTTGCTAGTGTGAGCGTTTGTGCATGTGTGTCTGTGTGTGTCTATATATATATATATATATGGCATTGTGTGCATGATATACAAACTAATTATCTGTGTCTAACTTTTGGGGTGTATAGTGTATGTGCTTGAATTGGTGATAAGTATGCATGTGCCTAGGCTGGTTTGGATGTGCATGTGCATGTGCCTGAGCTGGTAGTGTGTGTGTGTATGCACCTAATTGATTTGTGTGTTTTTATATGTGCAATTGTGTTATGCTCTCCTGTCTAACAGTACAATATTGAGATCCTGAGAGTTGGCCTGATCCCACAGGGCAACAATGTATGTGGCCACCTGGTGGAAGAAATCCACCAACTCTGGGTCCTTCACAGGGGCATACACATTCAGAAGGTTCAGGAACAGCCCCCACACCTGGACCCAGAGGTGCAGCAGGTGGCCCAGCACTACCTCAATGTCCTGGAGAACCTCCAGCTGCAGGCCCAGGGAGAACAGAGTGGCCACCCCAGATGAGGTGGCTGAGAGGTGACTAAAAAAGACCCTGCCTCCCTACTCCAGCCACCAATTTGGTTCATCAGCTGGAGTTGTCAGAGTCTTCTGCAAGAATACCATGAGGTACCCCCCTTCTGAGGGAAGGAGAGCATCTGGCATCTCTGGAGACCATTCCTGCAGCTGTGGACTTTGAGGGTCGTGATCTTAAATGACCTCATGGCTGGCAGGGTGGAGTAGACATTTCAGCAGGGGCCTCATGCATCTCAACACCCGGTGTGGGGCCCACTGGTTCACATAGCACCCTCCCATATGCATAGAGGGCATCTATGAAACTGCAGGCCCACCTATAGATCCGGGCGTTGCATCTTTTGAGCCCCTTGCCTTCCCCTGCCAGCACCCTCGCAATAGCAAGGACACTCAAAATCTCCCAAGTGGTCCAAGGCTCGCTGTACCTTGCTGGCAGGCTGGTGGGTGTAGTCATGGTCAAGTAGGTCATCCCTGGGGACTGCTGGGACCGAAAGGTCTGCAGGCTCCATGGAGCCCGCTGGTTCTCAGGTGTCCTCCTGGTCCTGGAGCTCAGAGGGCTCTTCTGGCACCATCTGAACCTCCCAGACCACTAAGACCCTGGACTCTAGTTGGAATTGGGAGAGCTCTGCAGCCCCCTGGGACAGGGGTGGGGGTGGGGCTCCTTCAAAAAATGGTGGGGTAGAGCTGGAGCCCTGGGGGCTCTGTACAAGGTCCCCAATGAGATCAGCCCATTGATTAGGGGATCCCATCATGACCCCCTCTGGTGCAGAACTATAGGGCAGGCTGGAGGTGAGGTTTCCCTGAGAGGGGGAGGGAAGAGACCCACCAGGCACCGGAGTGGCTCTGGCATCTGCCTCAGGGTCCTGGGAAAGGGGACCTCCTCCTTCAGAACTGACCAGGGTGAGCCCCAGGGCCTCTATAGCCCCTAGATCAGAGGGAGGAGGCTCTGCCGCCAGGCCTACCTTTGGGCAGGCCTCAGCCTCAGTGCCCATGGTTTCAGGGGGTAGGCCTTGGTCAGCAAAATGAAGGGCTTCCCCCATGGGCTCCTGTTTAGAACTATCTAGCAGCCCCAAAACCTCCTCCATGGGGATCACTCATTTGATCTTTCCCGGGGATGGGGTGTCAGGCACAGCTGGGGAGGCCCCTAGAGGCTGGGCCACTCCTTCCCCCCATGTGGTGGTCTTGGGAGGGGGAGAGGAGTCCTCCATGTCAGAGGGCTCTAGCTGTGCCTGGGCCTTCCTCTTACCTTTATGCTCGGAGGGGACCTGCACACACTCAGCCATGAGGTGAGGCCACTGCCACAGGGAGCCCGCCGCACACCTTAGTCACAGGGAGGCTGCCACCTGCCGGGCCCAGCTGCTGCAGGGGAGGTGCCTCCTGGGCCTGGGGGGCTGTCCCCTGCAGGTGGGAAGGCTCCAGAAAGAGAAGGGGAGGGTTGACAGGGTGGGGCCACAATGGGGGTATAACTAGGGGCAGGGTGGCCCTGCTTCATCACTCCTCTGGGTTGCTGGTGCCCTCCCAGGGACTCCACTAGACTTGGTTGTGGTGTGGGGTCCCTTGAGCTCATGGGTGGGCTCATAGTTGTGGCTGGGGTACCAGAGGGGCCTGAAGGGGGTGGGGCACTGGTGGTAGGGGCACCCCTTTTTCCAGTGGGACCAGCAGATGCCCTCCCTGCCTGGTCCATGGGGCACTCATGATGTGAGTGCCCCAAGGCATGGCACTGGAAGCACCGCAGGTCCCCCAGTGTATAGAAAATCCTCACCAGGGCCCCCCGGTAAGGACTTACCAGGTACCCCTCAGCCTCCAGCTGTGCTCCCACCGCCAGCTGCATCATGACCTGGTGATGAAAAGAGTATACATGGTGGAGGCCAAGGTCTCAGCACCCCAGTGGTAAGGCCACCACAGGGGAGATAACTCTCCCCAGGATTTGAAGCTGGGGGAGCAGGGCTCAATTGGAGAGCTATAGGGAGGGATGGAGCTGAGGGCCACCCGGGTCCCCAGCTCTTCTAGAGGCTTGAGGGGGTGTACTCACCCTCCACCATGAGCCCCCTCTCCACTGCCTTTTGTGCAGCAGCCTCCAAGGCAAAGAAAAAGACCCCTTGCTGTGAAAGTGGGAGGCCACCACCATCTTCGAGGCCCCCACCACCTGAGCCAGGGCCTGCACCCAGGTCTCAAAGTGCAGGTTTTCCTGCTTGGGCAGTTGGCACTTCACCCCATGCCTGCGAGTGAGTGTCAGAAATGGGACCCTGCTGCCCAAGCTGGAAGGGCCAGCAGTGGAGGGTCCAGGCCCCCCAGCTTCGGGTGTCCCCACAGCTGCCTGTGCATAGCTGCAGTTCCCCTCCTGGGGGGCCATGTTGGTGGGGCCTGAGCTAAGGCCAGAGACAGGCTGAGTGGCCGTGCTGGCTGGTGTAGTGCATCTGGTCCCCTCAGGCACTGGTGGTCTAGGCTTTGGGGTAGGGCCCTTGCCCTTCCCACCCCCAGCTGTGGAGGAGGCTGAAGAGAAGCCCTTCCCACTGCCCTTGCCTTTGGTCCCCAATGATGGGAGAGGGAGCTTGGGAACACTTCTAGCAGGGGCCTGGCCAGGGATGACCCCCTGGCCCTGTTAGCTCCCTACCACAGTCCCACCTGTCCCTGCAGCAGAGGTTGCAGGCTTCTCCATCCCTGGAGGAGGTTGGTTTTTCTCTGCCTCTGGGGTGGAGGCTGCAGGGGCATGCAGGCCCTTGGGGGCTTGACTGAGATCCACCCCCATAGTGGGGGCTGCGGGAAGCTCTGTGGGTGCACCTGCCCTCCCCAGAAGGTTCCTGTCCTGCTGTTGTTTCACATGAGGGCAGGGAAGGCAACAAAGAAAAACAAAATATCCCACTGGGGTAGTGTATCTAGTAGAGGTAGGCTGAGGTTGTGGGGCAGAAGTGGGATAGGGAGGAAGGGGGTTGAAGCTCACTGAGCCACAGCCCCACAGGAAAAAAAATGGGAGGCCTATGTTTTGAGAATGTTGGGGCAGGGGGGAGGGGGGAAAAAAACACATACACATGGGCTGGGGAAACTCAAGCTGCATACTCAGCTACACAACAAACACCAGGTCAGGGGGAGTGGACCACAGGACTTACCACACAAGGGCAAAAAAACACACAGGGAAGGCTGCTGAGGCAGGTGTAATAGATGGCTGGAGCAGTGGAGGGGCTTTGTTTGTGAAAGATCTGTCCAGAAGCCCCTCAGGCCTCCAGCTAGTCACTCAGCAACAGAGCAGTCGGCAGGAAGACAAATCACGATCAGATGCAGTGAAGTAGCTGTGTAGGAGGGTAGGAGCAGTCAGTCAGTTAGGAAGTGCTCCAGTGCAGGTGTGGTGTCAGCTGGTGCAGCAGAGAATCTCCCTCTCTCCTGAGAGGGGGCAGCAGCAGAAACAATGGCAGCAGTAGCAGTGATGGTAGGAGCTGTCCAGTTCAGCCACTCAGGGTGCACTTCTGGTGAAAGTGGAGGTGAAGGTGGGGGTGGCCTGTCAAGGAAGCTGGGGCAGGCAAGGTTCCTTTAGGCTCTGGCAGTGATGGTGCGGGAGGTGCCCACAGGCAGTGAAGGCTCCCTCCCCAGGCTGTTCCCTGACCGTGGCTTGATGGCGGGCTGAGCAGCAGACCAGAACAAGGGTACAGAACCTGGCATGTGGTGCTGGTGTGCAGTGTTGGGGTGCAGTGCAGTGCAGTGGGCCCCTCCCTGAAGGGGGTATCAGCGTGAAGCAGAGGATCCCCCTGCGGGGGGGGGGGGCAGCAACAGTAGCTGCAGCAGCCACCCAAGGCAGGAAGGGGTGTGGCCAACTTACTCCAAAAGCTCTGGCTTGAGCTTACTCTAAAAGCTCAAGCCAGCAGCTAATAGTAGCCAGAGGCAGGAAAGTGCCTGCCCATCTTCTCCCCAGAAGCTCCTGAGACCAAGCTTGCAGCAACCAGCCACAACAGGAGCAGCCTGGGACAGGAAGGGGCATGGCCAACTTCCTCCCAGAGGCTCCTCCCCCAGAAGCTCCTGAGAGCAAATAGCCCTGAACTACTTGCCAGGGCAGCTTTCTGTACTAATGGGGCCAGGATAGGGCAGCTTTTTATACTGCTGGGGACAGCACGGGTGCTGCTCCCCCCAGATGCAGATGCAGGAGGAGCCAGGCAGGGTTATTTTGCCCCAAGTGGCACAATTTGCTTCACATCAAAGTGTATGTCCAAGCATGTGCTCTGAGGCAAAAAGCCCCAGCTCAAATTTGCACCACTTCTATTTGAGCTGCTGCAAGCGCACGTGCTTGCATGTGTGGACGTGCCCTAAGGGGGCTTTACCAGGTTGTTCAATGAAATCAGGCTTTTCTCTAAGGTATCTTTAAACCTCAGGTCAATGGCACTTCATTGCTACCTCTCTAGTAGTTGTTCAAAATCTAGATAAGCAGGTTACTTTGCAGATTGTTGATTGTATCCTTAACAAGCACCCAAAAATATTGTCCCGTTCATGACCTATGAGGTGGGGGAATGCACTCCTCTGCGTGCCATGAAACAAATGAAGAAAAAGAAGGAATCTGGACATTAGGCAAGCCCTGCTGCCTGAAGCCAGTGCACATGAATTTGACATGAGGAGACTGAGTAGGGCAACTATGTGCACTGTTTCAGGCAGCATTCAACATGATTAGACCAACTGTACTCATATAGAATTACTTTAGCAGGCAAAAATGAGCAAGTCTAAATCTGTGGTTCCATATGCAATATTTGTTATGCCTCAGCTCTGTATTCTTGGGCAACCCTGGCACAGGATGCAGTTTGTCTGACTCACAAAGGACTCACCCCCCCCCCTCCTCTACCTAAATGAAACTGATTAAGATGCAGTGAGAGACGCACCTAAGACCCTCACCAGATAAGGGTGACAAGAGTGAATCAACTGCCCTAGGTCTCATTTGCATCCGAGATGGAACCAGATGACCATTCATTTACATGAGAGATGGAAAACAGAAAGCCTGAAGCAGAAACTGCAGTGAATTCTGGCACCAGAGAAGCAGGAGAGCACTGCATGATGGGGAATCTGTGCTTTCAATGTTAATCAACCCATGTTCACACACACCCAGCTCAGCATTTATCAGACCAGTTCTAATCTGGATTTGCTAAGGACTTCCCCTCCCAGACACGCACACACAGCTCTAAGTTTAATAGGCATCTCGGGCTGTACATTCCCCGGTCCCACTATGGGAGGCCTATTTAAACTTGATTGACTAAAACTCGGTTGCTGGGTTAGGGAATGCTGAGGCAAGAGACCGAGTCCGAGGGGGTATGGGCAACATTTGAACAATGGTTAAGGGTTCATCACAGCATCCAGCCTACTGGAGCCCTAATCCCAGGTGTTGTCGTATCTTTCCCGAGACGACTGGTGGAAGTCCTCTCCACAAAAGGTTATGAGCACCCCAATAATTGCTTTAAATCTGGAAAAGTCATGCTAAGCTGAGGCTTGTGCACAACAAGTAAAAATCCAAAATCCTGATGCTGCAAGTTATCTATTGTTCCTGAAGAAACCATGAGATATCCCATCAGTATATCTGCCATCCATAGGAATCTCAAGCTGGCTCCCAAGTATTTGGGTTACTCCCTAATCTTAAGTGTTTCCTGATTATCAATCAGTTTCCTGAGATGGTCCAAACCAGATAACCCCTTGTCAATAGAAAAGACAATGATTTACACTACTGAGGGTGCTTCGAAGCAGCTGAACTGAGGGTATAAAAATCTGTAAGTGTGTATGCTTAAGAAAAAAAAAAGAAAGAAAAAGAAGAAGCAGGAGGAAAGAGGGAGAAAAGGAAAGAAGAAGAAAACTCCTGTGCTGACACCATCCCCTGTCATTCTTGGGACACTGGAAGAACAGATCGTCTCTCTCTTCAAGGATTGTGCTACGGACTGTGCCTGTCAGCTTTGCAGCCTGAGTACCGTGGACTAGGTGAGACCCCCACGTTCTCTCTCTTCTGTCTAGGCATAAACTTCTGAACCTGAACTGTATTAGTTAAGCTTGAGCTAAGTTTCCCCAAATACTTAGTGAAACCAGGGTAGTATTGTCATTGTTTGTGTTTGTTTTTCTTTTGCATGTCTATTACTACTAGTACTATTATATATTTCATATGCTTAGCAATAAATAACTTTTAGAGTCAAACTGGTAGTAATTGGGTATATTTTTCCTTCTCTGCTTCTCTTTCCTCCCGTGCTCTGCAGCAACGCTTCTTTTACCTATGCTAAAGATCCCTGTGAAGCCCAAATTATTGTGGGGTCTGCTCATCAAGAGGCCAAAGATTGGGATGTGCTGAGTTTGAAACACATAAGGGGATCAGCTTGTACAGGCTGATTGACCCAGTTTGACTCAGACGTGCCCTTATGAACTGAATGCTGGCCCATGAGGGTGTCAGCTGGACACCCAGCCGGATTCAGAAGGATTCTGTTTACCCATGTGCTTGTGTTTGACTGCATTTTATTGTTGCTCTTATGAACTGATTCTTGGCAAATGAGGGTGTCAGCCTGTCCATGCTGATCAGCCTGGCCAGATCAGGCGTGTCACGTTAATTTGTGTGTGTTTGTGTGTATGACTGATTTGGTGACTGGAGGAACCCAGTCCCATTGAGATTGAGTCCTGCAAGATAGCTCCACTGGGGGTGAGGGCTTGCAGAAGGGAGAAATACAGCTCCGTATAGTAACACAAGCAGCACACTGACAGAATCACCAAGACCCTAGAAACTATCCCTAATAAATGAGCACACCCCAAAGTAATGGGCAAATTTGGTAACAATATGTATGCACATGTATGGGGCTACTGGTTCCAATTGTATATACACAAACTAGATGGCCTTTCTGTGTAATGCATCATACCATATATTTTTATGTCCATTAGATTTTTCATGTAGGTTTTATATTGGGTCTTTCCATACATTTTTAGGAGAAAAATACTTGAAAAGGTTCTCTGGCTGAGGTCTGGGATAAACTTTTGCTGACTTTAAAAAAATAAATAAACTTTACCCAAAATTGTAGCAGAAGGCTGAATTTTGAATAGTACATCTGCCTGTTTTTAATTAATGGTCATATTTTGCCTTTCTTGACCATTGAAAATGAATCCTTCTGCAATCCTGGAGAACAGATCTCATCCTCAAAGGAACTTAGTTTTGGGTTTCAGGGGTTAGGCAGTTCTTTCCCAGTGAAGGCTGCTCTGTCATGTCTAGCCCCAAAACTACGAAGCAAGACACTATCTGTACTCTAAAAGTGTCAGGGCCAGAGAGAGGAGCAAGAGTAGCTAAAAACAGGAGTGGGGAGCAGTGGATTACAAGGGACAGCAGTCAGGTGGACTGAATAGGAACAGAGATTGAGAGGGGAGGGGTACAGCTATGGAGGACATGTAGTCCCATTTGGGCTGACACTAGAGGCATGCATAGGGAAAAATTCAGCTTTCAGAAAATAAAGGGTGGGAAGAAATGACAAGTTTGTGGGAGGAATGAGGTAAGAGTGTCTTTAAAACACACACCATCCAGAATTTCTAATTAAACACAAGAGTCCTCAGTCTCTGCATACCTGGTGTTGGGTAATGCTTTTTTCTTATGATAAATTAGCACTAAAAACTACAAAGTTCCTTTTGTGCCAGGCATAGACATATATCAGAACAGCAATAGAAGATGGATAAACCTGTTGATTACCGGTGATCCATTTCTCTCTGTCAGGTTTATCAGAAGCAGCCTGTCAGATAGAGAAGCCCAAGGGGCTGGATACCCCTGCCCTAGGGGTGGAAAGGTGGCAGGGGAAGCCTGAAGACTCAGGGAGACAGTCCAGAAAAAGCCATGACCTGGGAAAACTTATCTAGTGTAGGTGGAGTGGCAGGAAATGGGGAGCAGTGGGCACCGCCACCCACATACTTCATTACCAGACTTTTGGCATGGCTGAGACAGCACAGAGGCATGAAATCATCAGCCAGCACTGGGAGCTGACTATAAAAGGCAGCTACAGAGAAAGAGATGGGGAGCAGCAGCATGACAGCTGTGTGCTCCCAGCTGGCACACCTACCTTTGCAGCCCATATGCAACAGAGAGAGACCAACCATTCACTAGTAAGCCCATGGCCACTACAAAGGCTGACCAACCCAGCAGGTACCTACAAGAGGCCCAAGCAGGGTGTCATTGCATGCCAGTATGCGGAAGAGCCAAGATCATTGGCTACACAGCCAGAAACCATCAGGTTGATTCATGGAAGGGGTGAAGGGGAGGCATCCCAAGGATGTCTGTACGGAGTGCCTCCAAGTGAGTCTGGGTCAAATGGGAACCTCTCATATATATTCCTAAGAACAAGACATGGTGAGTGAGCAACAGTGGTGGGTGTCCCTTTGGAGATGGTACCCAGCAGATACAAGTGGCAGAAAAAGATAAAGCCTGAGTAAAGAACACCTGGGCCCCAAGCCACACAGGAACAGCTGCTCAAGCTTAGACAAGCACAAAATGGTGCATTGGTTGGGAACCCTGAGGAGGACCTGACCAGGGATGACTCAATCAGGATGCATCTGGCCATGATGCCTCACCCTGAACTGCTAGGGCATACGTTACAGGCCATCACCCAAGCTTTGGAGATCCAACAGTAGAAGATCATGTGACAGCAAGACTGACTACAACAAACCTGTCATTCTTCAAAATGCCAAAGATGATGTGGGAGTATGACCCTGAAGCCTATATTGAGCCATTTGAGAGTACAGCAATACAAGTGGGGAATGACTGACCCCAAGCACAGGAGGTAACTATCTGAGAGAAGGGGACAAAATAAGGCAGTGCCGTGGGACACCATTTGCTTCCAGTGTGGCAAGGTGAGCCACTTCTCCAAGGACTGCCAGAGTTGATTTGGTGAGCGGTAAAGACTGGAATGTCTATCCCATGGCTCAGAGGGCAAAATGAAAGAGCCTGAGATGGTGGAAGCTATGGATTGCAGCTATGGGGTCAGTGGAGAGAATTCTGCGTGGAGCCAACCCATAGTAACTCCATGGGTGGAAAGGTGCCCTATCCAAGCAATACTGGACACAGGGTGTTCCCAACCATTGGTCCAGGTTGACTTAGTGCCTCAACAAGTGACCCGCAAGTTCTTCCCAGTAAGGATGGCAGGCATCCATGGAGAGGCTGAACAGTTTAAAAGATGGTGGTTGTGCCTAAGAGTGATGGAACACCAAGGCAAACTACAAGTCGGGGTTGCACCCCGGCTGGCATGTGAGATGGTGTTAGGTTAAGATTGGACCCACATCTATGACATCCTTGAGCAAGTGTGGGATGTTGAGACTGAACAGTGACATTTGAGAAGTAGTGAGGGGTCACTAGGAAAATCCGAGGATGATGAAGATTCCCCAGAGGACACAGAGGGATTTTATTTGCAGAATGTCATAAGCAGGGCACAGTTCCATGAAGCCCAGGAGAAGGATGAAGGACTTCATGCCATCCCAGTAAAGCTGGCAGCCCAGAAGGACATCCAGCCAGGGTCCCTCCCTGAGGCTCACCACTATGAGGTAAAGAATTATTTACTATACAGGGTCAGGGGAGACCAGAAAGCAGGGCAGTAGGTGATGCAACTCATGGTCCCCTTTCCAGCAGGTGGTGTGGCAGCTTGCTCATGTGACACCCACAGGGGGCTACATGGGACATGACAAGACTATAGCCTGTGTGACCCATTGGTTCTTTTGGCCTGGCCTGGCCTGGCCTGGCCTGGCCTGGCCTGGCCTGGCCTGGAGGGGAAGTTTCATGGATGTGCACAGCTGGCCCTGAATGTCAGAAGACAAGGGATGACTGCCCAATGTGTGCCCCCTTGCAGCCACTGCCTGTTGTAGATATCCCCTTTTCCAGGATAGCCATGGACATGGTGGGTTCACTCCCTAAGGGTAGTGCAGAGAATCAATACATTGATTACACCACTCAATACCCAGAGGCGGTACCCCTCCGAGCAGTCACAGCCTCTCGAATAACCAAGGAGCTAATAAAATGGATAGCCTGCATCAGCATCCCCAAGGAGATCCTGATGGATCAGGGTCAAAACTTAATGTCAAGGGTGCTGAGAGCCATATGCAGAACACTAAAGACCTGTGTGTACCACCTGCAGACCAACAGCTTCATGGAACACCTAAATGGAATGCTAAAAAGGATGCTGCTCCATAGCACATAAAAAGACCTGCATAAGTGGGATCTACTTCTCCCCTTGCTACTCTTTGCAATCAGAGACACACCTCAAGATTCATTGAAATACTCACCCTTAGAAATGGCTTGTGGTCCTCTCCAAGCCTTAAGCGAAGAATGGGAACTCCCTGGGGAAAATATAAGGGCAACAGAAACTTATCACCAGGTGTTCCAGAATTGCCTTCAGCTGGCCCAACAATGGGCCCATGATAACCTGGAGGAAGCTCAGCATTGACAGACGGAGAGGTATGATACCAGAGGTAAGCTGCAAGAATTTAGGGAGGGGAAGAAAGTTCTGGTCCTATTACCTACCTTCACAGTCAAGGTCCTCACCCAGTGGCAGGGGCCCTTTGAAATCATTCAGTGGGTGGGTCCCATGGATTACAAGGTCCTTCATCCAGGACACCACTGAGAGAGGCAGATATATCCCATGAAGTTCCTCAGAGAGTGGCAAGAGCCAGAGGGATAGATGGCTCTCATGGAGGGCAAAACCAAGGAATTAAGGCCCCAGTGTCTCCCAGGGGAGGCAAAGATAGGGATAAGAATGGACAGGGGGTTAACCCCACTTCAGAAGAGGAAGATGATATCCCTTGTCCAAGCCTATTGGGACATCTTCCAGAATGAGCCAGGATAGGTCTGGGGTCCAACACAAAATCCACACCCCTGATGGGGCAGTGGTGCTAGAGTGGTGGTGACCAGTGCCACACCACCAACACCTGGCCTTCGCAGAGACCCTGGAGGATCCTGCTAGTCCCTGTGCCAAAAGGGACAGCACCCTCCACCTGTGTGTAGACTATAAGAGGATGAATGAGAGAGCCATCCTTGATGCCTTTCCAATGTCACACATTGCAGAATTAGTAGAATGTATTGGGGACTCCCAATACATATCTACTCTGGACCTGTCAAAGGGATACTGGCAGATCCCAGTAGCTCAACAGGATTGGGTCAAAATGGCATTTGGGACTCTGTGGGGCCTTTACAAATTTCTTCAGATGTCCTTTGGACTCCACAGGGTGGCGGCCACATTCCAATGTGTTATGAACCAGCAGTGGGCACTAGTGCCTCATGTTCTATATGTGGCACCATACATCGACGATATCGTAATTTTTACCAAAACATGGCCACAGCATATGCAAGCCTTGTGAGCCATGCTGACTGAGCTGAGGAACATGGGGATGACAGCTAACCTCCAGAAGTGTGCATTGGCAAAAAGGAAGAAAAAGTATCTTGGATTCCAAGACAGGCAAGGGGTCATCCAACCCTTGGCAGACAAAATGAAGGCTATCCAGGGGTCCCAAACCCCACACAATTGCAAACAACTATGGTCCTCTCTAGGATTAACCAATTATTATTGTCAGTTTGTGCCCCATTTTTCAGAGTTGGCAGCCTCCCTGATGGAGGCACTGAAAGGGTGGGTGTTAGGAGTCATTAAATGAACTCCCAAAATGGCCCCTAATTTTGAGAAGTTCAAGGAGGCTCTGTGCATGGAAGTGTTCATTCATACACCAGACTTTCATAAACCCTTTATTTTACAGATCAACGCTTCACATTCCACAATCAGGGCTGTATTGACCCAGGAGGACACCAGCATTGAAAGACCAGTGGCATATGCCAGCTGCAAGCTCCACTGTGGGGACAGGCAAACAGCTTTTGAAATGTGCTGATATTCTGGAATGCATTACTGAAAACACAATAAGAAAATGGTAGAAACTGGTTTTCTAGTCTTTGATGGATTCTTGGAAAATTCTATTGGCCTACTGCTGTAAGCATGTGAGATATATATATATATGTGGTGAGGTATATTAAAACATATAATTAAACTTGTTGTATCCCACCATTGAAGCTACTGCCATATATTATTGATTATTGCCTTTATACTCCTAAACAACAAGCAGCCTGGTCAATTCTGTTTCTTGAAGTCTTCTTAGGATTTATTTTCATTAGAGACAATAAACAAGCAAAATGTTAGGTTCCTGTTAAATGGGACATTCTAACAATGTTGATTTTTCTCTTCCGTGTACCAGAACAAAATTGTTTTCACAAAAAGAATATCATTTACAGAAAAATCAAGCTGTCATACTTTATACTATATATAGTTCCAGGAGGTAACATAACATTTGGATTTATAAGCTAAAATGAAACTTTTATTATCTTACTGAAATTATTTGTTTAGGCCATATTTTTTAAGAAAATTAACAAAAATCAGTGCATGGAATCTGTTCCATAAAAAGAATTTCAACCATCTCTTGTTGAACCATCTCTTGTTCTTCTCTTGTCAAGAAGTAGGTGAAAAATCCACTGACAAAGGGACTTTCTTTTCCTCTAACAATGTCAGAGTCACATTTTTAGCCTTATACCAGCTACTCCATCAACTCACCTGGTAGAATCTTGTGCTGTGGTTTTAAAGACTCCACTTATAATACATTTATGTTTCTATTTAAAGGAATGACTGTGGTTTTGGTGTGTTTCTGTGAAGCACTTTGAATATTATACCCAAAAGCACAAATAAAGCATTAGGGATGTAAAGTGAAGCTTCCAAAATTTATGAAATGCAAATTTCATTTTATCCATGCAAAGTTATTTTGCAAAGCTTTTGCATATGCAGTAGAATAGCAGAGCCTTTACTTACATTATCCATTCTAGTTTTTTTCCTCAAGGCACCTGCCTCATTCAGTGCATGAGACAGATAGTGGTGTGCAGTTGAATCAGGGGTACATAGAAAAAGAATTTCTACTTCGTATGTTACAAAAACTGGAAGGCATAGTAAATGAGGATGTAAGGGGTATGTCTATTTTGCAGACCCAGAGGTCATCTCTATTGGGTCGGGAATAAAACTAATGAATGCTCTTTAATGCTATCCAAACTAGGTTGGAACAGGTGGAGAGCTGGTAGAAGTTTACCAGTAGAAGCTCAGCTCTTTTCTGACTACAGTCTAGACATTAGGGCTGTGGGAAGCTTCAGGTGGTGATTCAATTCAGAGGAGATTCGGCCCAATTCAGTGACTGAATTACCAAATCTGAATCGAACCAATTTAAAGCTCTGAATCAATTCAAAGCTCTCTAAATCTTCAGAAAAGATTTGGAGAGCTTTGATGATTCGGGCAGTCCCCAGTGGCTGCAGTAGGGAGCTGCAGCTGACTCCATGCTAGTAAGTACTAGGAGTGGGGGAGGGGTAGCTGGGGGAAGGGACCATGGGGGGGGCCCTGCCAGTCCCCCCAACCCCCCCTGCTCCTCCAGCCCCCCTGGCCCCCACCTGGTCCCCTGCCCCCCCCCACAGCTGCCCCCACCCCCCCTCACTCCCCCGGTCCCCCCACGGGTTCCCCACCCAGGCCAGATCTGTCCCTTTAAGAAAAAAAAAACAAGAAAAGCCCTGGGACTCACTGCTCCTGCTGCAGCCCTGGGGCTTCAGGGACTCGTGCAGAGCCCCCACATGATGTAGGGCAGTGCGGGGCAGTGGGGATCACCCCCCACCAGCAGAAGCGGTGAGTGTGGGGGGTTTCAGGTTTTTTTTTCTTAAAGGGCTGGAGCTGACCCAGGTGGGGCACCCATGGGGGAGGCCAGGGGAGTGAGGGGGTGGTCGGGGGCTCATGTAGAGTCCCTCGTGCAGTGTGGGGCAGTGGGGAGTAGCAGGGATTGCCCCCTGTCAGGCAGCACCCACTGAGCCAGGGATTTTTTTTTTAACAAGTACCAGGAACTGTGGTGGGCAGGACAGCCATTGCCAGGCTGGGAGAGCAGGCAAGGAATAGTCCTGGGCTGGCTGATTCAGAGATTCGGCCAAATCGAATCGAGACAGTGATTCAAATCATCGAATTGAATCACTGTCCCTTGAACCATCCGAATCCAAAGCAAATATTAGCCGCTTCGCGCAGGCCTAGTAGACATATCTTGTGCTCTCCGTTGGTCAGTGTCATTTGTATAGAGGCTTATTTTTTGCAACTCACCAGGCCCAAAGATGGGAACAACTTTTAGCAGTGGTATAAGAATATATGGCAATGTAAAGAGAACTGCCTTTCAAATTATGTTTTTCCCTATTTCTGAAGCCATTGAACTATGAAGTTATGTAAAGTGTTTCATAAAGGGAGAATCAGGCCCCACAGAGTTGCTTTGTCAATCTGTCCCTTATACTATCAAGCTGAAATCTTCTTATTATGGAATATCTCTCAGATTCCCTTTGCAATATCCTATGATTCACTTATTTTCTTGTAAGGACATAACCCCAGATAAGACCTGAATCAATTATTATGTTTTTGTACTTTATGCTTCTTTGGTCAGATTCTATTTACTCATGGCCTTTCTGTTTCAATCATTAATGAGTATGTAAGACTTTTACGCTATGATATGTTGGAAAACAATCCATACATAATAGGGCTGTCATATAGATGTACAGGAAAAGACTCTTTGTCATTTCAACTATGAGATGTGGGTTGTTTATCTACGTAATGTGAGTTAAAAATCACAATGGACATTTAGTTATTTAGTTCTCAGGCACAGTGGAAATTGGAAGTGGAAACATTATATACTGCAAATAACCCTTAACCGTTATCTTTGCAAGTGTCTATTGTTCTGCTCCAAGACTCTTTTTCTCCCCTTGAAAGAGTTCATGAAATAGAAGTCTATTATTTATTGTCCTTCAGATTTTCACATGCATTTATAAAATACAGTAAACATGTCAAGAAAACACAAAACCTAAGAAATAGTTCAAAACAAACCTTATCAAATTTCTGCTGTAGCAGGTGAATTTGTAGCAAATGACATACACTTCACGTTTCCAATTCATATAAAAGAATGCTTCTCAAATTACAAACCCTTTAAGTTGGGTCTTGCTTTGCTCCTTTTCCATTTCATTTGGGAACTGAAGGGTAAGTCAAACTTCTGTATGAATTACAAAAATTATAGTTACGTACTACTGTAAATCTTTCTGTTTAAACTTTCCATCTTAGATGGGTTTTTTCACTGTCTCCTTACATTCTTCTCTATTACTACACCTCTAGTCTTTTCCTGAGGGAGAAATAACCTCTGATAAGGATTTAGAATGCTGATTTCTGCTTGTGAAAAGAGAGGGATTAGAAACATAAAGGTTAAACAATTGTTTTTCTCTTGATTGAGTAATGATTAAGTGTATACCTTGACTATTTCTTCCTTACTGTAGTTAATATGTCTGTTGTTGCTTGCATAATTAATACTGAAACTAGAGCTTGTTCCACAAGAGAAAATGGGAGAAGTTAATCATTTATATTAAAAAAAGAAAGAAATGGTTTATTTTGTCTATAAAATGGCTAGTTGGGTATATTGTAAAAGATAAATTGCCTGTTGTGATATAATAAGTATTTAAACTTAGGCTAATTTTAGCTACATTATCAAACTCAGTTTCACTAGCAAAGATGACTAAGCTAATGGAAGTTTCAGCCCCAAAGACAAAATGTTATGTCCACATAAAGAATTAACATTTCTAAACCTTTTTTCTCTCCTTTTTTTTCTTTTTTGATAAGGATAACAATATCAAATAATAAATTACCTGTATTTTACAGCTGGCCAAAAATGATGCTGTCACCTCAGTTGTTTCATGTAACCACAGCACTCGCCCTGTTGCTGGTGACATCCTACGCTGAAAAAGAGTGCATAGGAATTTGTGGGAAAGGAAACCAAGGAACAAAAGGTATCCACAAGTCTTACTTACATTGAAATCTGGATGTGTTGGTGTATTTGATGATTACACTTGATAAACTGAATACAGTTGGGTTATATGATGATGCTTGATTATATGGTTGTCAAGTAGATTAAAACCAGGATAGGTTTTACCTGCAGATAGTGGTAAGGTTACCTTGGGGGCTTCATACAAAGGTTCAGTTTCAGGCCCCAGTCTACTACACAACCACATTAAAAATAATAGTCAGAACCTAACAGGGACCCTTGAACAGATGGGCATAGCTTGTACTGCCCTAATAATACCAGCAGCTCTGGCTAAGGAATCTTTTACTGTCTGCTACTGCTGCAGAACCTACATAGCTAAGAATGAGAGAGCTGGAACTACCCTGAGTTCATGAAGGATTTAACTGGAAAGCAGTGAACTACAGAGGTGTATCTGGCCAGGACTACATGCCCGGTGGTGCTGACACATGGAACAGTGGCAGGGGCTGGACTCTTGTTCCTGTGGGTGGCTGTGTAGATGCTGACATCTACTGAGAAACCCCCAAAACACCTGTTTTCAATGGCAAAAAGGGAGGTGACATTTCCCCCCACAGCTCCTCCCACACTATTTGCTTCTACAGCTGTTCCACCCCTCTCCACCGGCAAACTGAGAGCATAGTAGGGTAAGTGCAGGAGTCAGCAGGAAGGGGAACAGAAAGGTGAGATGCCACAAGTTCTATTCCAGCCCTTGCCTTAGCACCTAACACAAAAATCTCTCTGAGCCTTTTGGTACCTATATAACTTTAAATGTCTGACTCTGAGGGACCATCAATACAACTGCAACTGATCGTCATTACAGAGTCACTTTTCAGAGCAGAATCATACTTTACAGGTAAGAAATGAATTTAATTGAACTAAATGTTAACATGATAAAATTACATTTCTGCTGGTAGAACCACCTCAGTCAAAGGTGCACAGCAAAATGTGAAGCCAATATCAGCAGTACCAATGAGTTACTCGAGTGGTTGAATGTAATAATAAACTATTACCTTCTTGCTAGGTTAATTACTAGAAGGGAACAAGCCTTCTAGTAATTACAAGCCTGTTTCTACCTCACCCCACCAGACCTTTCTAAAACAGCAAGGAAGTCATAAATGGTACATATCAGCAGAACAAAATCTGCTGTCTGACCATGGCTCACCTGTCACACCCACTCATGCCCAGGTGGATACAAAGATGCTGCATGGCATAGAAGACTAACCTCAAGAGCTAAGCATTTCCATTCACCAGGTAACCTTCAGGAACACAATATATTATCAGCATATGAAAAGGTCCCTTATTTAAAACATTGAAACCAAACAATTTCATACAGACCATTAGATAAACATATACCGAAAAGAACAAAGTTTCAGAAAATTGCAATTAATTTTCCATAACTACTTCTACTTTATATGTAAAGCCTAGTTCCAACATTTTAGACTGAGCGTATACATTATTTTTGTCCATAGGCTTGCCACTGTCTTTTGGCACCAAATTACAAGAAACACTTCAGGTAATTTGTCTGCTTTTTCTTACTTACTGATTTATAATTTGGTTGACTACAAATTAGATCGGAAAAATTAAAGAAACTTGAAATCAGGCAGAATTTTCTGAGCATTTCTACATTAGATTTTACATTCTATTTCTGGGGGCACAAAATCCGAAAGACAAAATCAGAAATCCTACATGGCTCTGAGGATGGGAGAGTAATAAATCTAATTCTGTTGCTGTAATGGTAATTATATTACCAAGCATAGTCTACCAGCAATGGGTAACTTACTAAATGACAACAACTTTCTACACAAATGTTTCAGGAGTCTCTTTCTTTATCAGGCACTCTGGGTGTTTATACATGTGCTCCAGGAGTGGTGGGGTGGGTGCTTTAATTAGAAGGACTCTCAGAGCTGCTCTAGTTAAAGAACCCAGACAGTCATGAGTATCAGCATCCCCATGCTGAAAAATGGCAGTGGGGGTGCTTTAACTAAAACTCGTCAGATGCGCTTTTGTTAAAGCACTCCCACTGCCAGTTTTCAGTTTAGGGATGCTGATACACATGACACTGGATTCTGCTGGAGTGAAGTAATTACCACACTGCAGCAGACTTGATTAACTGAGTCTCCTCCAACATACTGTAATCCCTCATCCTGTAGATTTATAGATCTTTAAAACAGATGAGGAGACATAGGAGAGAATCCAGAGAAGAGAATAAATGGGGTGTTAAACATGACATAGAAGGTAATGTAGGAAGAACTTCTATTATGAAATTTAGAGAAGAGAACCCAAAGGGTAATCTCTTCAACTGAACTTCACCTCTCTCCCCTCCCTACTGTCCTCTACTGTCCCCATCTTTCCTTCCCTAGTATCCTATCTTTTAATTTAGATTACTTTATTATTTCTGTTTATACCCCTGTGCTCTGCAAGTCAACTCAGAGCATCTGACAAAATAGGCTGACACCTGCCAAAGCTTAAGCCTCTCTGAACAAATGAGTCTCAACAGTGCTACTTTTCCCTGCCTTCTGCCTGCCTTCAGACTAACAAAGCTAACTACAAGGCCTGTGCAAAGCAGCTAGTATTTGATTCGCATTCAGATTCAGCCAATTTGTGGGATAGTGATTTGATTCAGTGATTTGGATCACTGTCCTGAATCTTTCAGCTGAATTGGATTCGAAAGATTTGATGCTGATTCGGTGTGATTTGGTGATTCGGCCATAGATTATAATGGGAAATCACTAAATACCTATAACTTTGTCATTTATTTTCAGAAATAGATGAAAATAACAAAAATATTAGCCCCTTCTGAGGGCACAAAGCCTGCCAAGTTTCAAGGAGATAGGTGCAGGGGTTTCTGTGAAAGTGCCCCTCAAACTGTTGAAAGCAAAACTTGTGTTGTGTGTGTGTTAAGGCAGAGCAGGGTGAAAGCGGCAGGGATGATAGCCCCTTCTGAGGGCAGGAAGCCTGCCAGGTTTCAAGGAGATAGGTGCAGGGGCTTCTGAGAAAGTGCACATCAAACTGTTGAAAGCAAAACTTGTATGTGTGTGTGTGCGTGTGTGTGTGTGTGTGTTAACAGGGTTTCTGTTTATAGCCATGTTGGTCTAAGGAACAGGCAGGCAAGGTTCTTTGAGTAGATGTGATATCTTTTATTAAACCAACCGAATAGCTGAAGAAATATATCTTGGCAAGATTTAGAGTTTAAAAACCCTTTGTCAGGCTAAGGAAGCATCTGCAGTTTGTGTATGTGCTCTTCCTGGATGGAATGAATAGTAAAGAAGGCAGAGGCTGGTATGCAGGCAAGAAAGCTAGTCAGTGAAAATGTAAATTGAGGTGTCATGGGGTGAGATACAGGCTGGAAGTGGGGGCAGGGAAGGGGGATGTAGCAGGTAAAATTCGAGAATTATCTGGGGAGTCACATGGTAGGCAGGTTATAGTGTGTCAGAAATCCAGTATCTATACTGAGTCCATGAGTTTTTATATCCAGCAGATTCATTAAATGAAGTTTGTAGGCCTGTGTATAAAAGCTGTTTTGTAAATTTAAACAAGCACCAAACCTCACTAACCTCATCACCAGAAGCAAACTTCCTACAGGCCAAAACACACCGAATGGATCCAGACCATGCCGTGACAGGAAATGAAAAACCTGCCAACATATCTCCAGTACCCCCACAATTCCTACACCCCACAACAGAACCATCACCGTTCCTGGATATTACAGCTGCACCTCCAGAAACATTATGTATCTCATTCAGTGCACCAAATGCCCTGATGGAAAATATATAGGAGAGACCAAACAACAACTGTGCACCAGAATGAATGCATACTGCACATCTATTACACATAAGAAAATCCAATTACCAGTGGGGGCACATTTCTCACAAGGAAGCCACTCTCCCTCCAGTCTCTCAGTCCTGATCCTCAAAGGGAATTTACAGAACTCCTTTTCTAGACAAGCCTACAAACTTCACTTCATAAATCTACTGGATATAAAAACTCATGGACTCAATATAGATATTGGATTTATGACACACTATAACCTGCCTGATATCTGACTCCCCAGGTACCTCTCCACTTTTACCTGGCTGCTACATCCCCCTTCCCCCTCCCCCTGCCCCCAGCCTGAGTCTCACTCCCTGAGGCCTCAATTTACATTTTCACTGATTAGTTTTCTTGCATATCAGCCCAGCCTATGGCTTCTTTACTATTCATTCCATCCAGGAAGAGCATGCACACCAACTGCAGGTGCTTCCTCAGCCTGACAAAGGGTTTTTAAACTCAAAAACTTGCCAAGATATATTTCTCCAACTATTCAGTTGATCTAAAAAAAGATATCAGATTGACCCAAAGAACCTTGTCTGCCTTGTGTGTGTTAAGGCAAAGCAGGATGAATGCAGCAGGGATGGTAGCCTGTAACAGTGGGCCTTCCCAGTGCTGGTTAGATCGCAGCCTGCCCACTTGTTTCTGGGCCAACCGCCCATCCCTCTTTCTCCTGCCATGCCTTGATGGAAAACTGATTCAGATGTTACCCAGGTGGGAAGGCTGCCCATTTAAACCCCTGGTGTCTAGGGGTAACATCCATTCCATAGGTCCATACCTCTCCTACACTGTGCCCCAAGCTCACAGATGGCATCCCAGGCAGCTAAGCTTACCTGAGCCTCACAACTCCATTGCAACCAGCAAGAATCAGGCCTCTCAAAGATCTGACAGGTCTGGGCTTTCCCCAGCCAGGACTGTACATGCATGTGGTAGCTGGAGGTTTTAAGACACCCCTACCCACCTTTCACTAGGGAGGTTCATGGTCCTGGCATTTCCTGGGGCTACTGCACCACCGGCAGTCCCACCAGGCCTCCCTACCCTGGCAGGGTGCAATTTTAGGTCATGCCCAGGACCTGGGGCCTCCTCCTTCCTCATAGCCCCAATCCATACCTCCAAGTCCATCCTATCATGGGAGCTCAGCAGGGAGATGTTCTTCCCCTGCTGGCTGGTGAAATATTGCCACTGCCAGCTCTGAGTGCGGGGCATTAAATGGTTGTCAAAGCAAATAAAAAAAGCAAATATGTGCAGAATGAAGATGGTGGCACTCACTCCATCAGCAGGTGGAGCTTGGGGAACCCCAGCAGTGGGAGGTTCACCTTGAGGAACACCAGTTGTTCTACCAAACCAGGATCCAAGCAGGTGCTGTGGGGTGTGACAACATCCCAGCAATGCTGAACACCCTCTTGCTTGGAACACTGGTCAGTGGAGAGGACAGGTGTTCCTGCCACATCTGGCTGTGGGCTGCCCAATAGGCCAAGGGTTCACATTGCAGTGGCTCCATGTCCTCGGCAAGATAGGTAGCCACCAAGGCCTCAGTACTATTTGCCAGATGGTGGGGTAAGATGCCTCTGGACCCCACCATTGAAGCCATGCCCTTGGCCCACATTTGAAGCATCTGTCGTGGAGGAGATTGGGTGGTGCTTGGAGTGCTGGCACAGGACAGTGGATCCCCCTCTTCCACATCCCCCTACCTCTGCCCTTCTGACCCTGTTCACCAGCACCTCCATCTAGTGATCAAGAGTTTTGCTGCTGCAGATGCTTCCCTTAACCCTTGGGTTGCACATGCCCACCAGCACACAGACAGTACTGGACCACAACAGATCCAGCCATTTTTTGATGCCCTCCTTCAGCTGCTTCACCAGTGCCTGCACCTATGGTGAAAGTGGCTTGCCCCAGCCAGGAACATCAATCCCCTGGAAATTCTACATTTGATTCTCAAGCTCCTTCACTATGGGGATCATCTGGCTAAGGAGGGTATCGCCAAATGCTGAGTCTTTTGCTGGTCTTGAGGAATGGCTTGAGCACCACCAAGATCTGGGAGATGGTATCCTACTCAGTTTTGTTAAGGGGGCTGCTCATCCTAATCTCCCTGAGCAAGATCATCTCATGGATGCCTTGTGTTACTTGACCAGCCTTTCAAGCATCAGGTATGTGGAGCTGCACCATGTCTCCACATCCTGCATGATTTTGTGCTGCGGGATGCTCAGCTCTGCCTGCTTCTCCCATAGCATCTTGCCTTCCTTGATGCTCTGGTGGAAGTAGCCCACCACCTTCCTGCATTTTGAAATGAGCTGGCTGGTAGTGACGGCACCATCACTGGGAGCCCTGTTCCCATCCAAGGCATCTCTGACTATGAGGTGGAACTTGTGTGCCACACAGCAGATGCCAACAAAGTTGGCATCACAGATGGCCTTGACCATATTGGCCCCGTTGTCGGTGACCATGAACCTGCGGGTGAGCTCACCTGCCCAATGAGCCACCCTTGCTCATGTGGTTCATGGCCACCATGATCTCCCTTGCTGTGTGGGACCCATCCATCACCTCTGCTTGAAGGAGAGCCCACCAATGGCATGACTGATTGCACCAGTGCCCTGTGAGGAAGATGTAAGTATGATCTCCACCCCAGCTGATCCAGATGTCTGAAGTGAAGTGCAGGGCTACCTGTGGCCCTGCCTTGTGCAACTCCTCCCTCAAGTACTCTCTGCATGCCTCATACAGGGAGGACACCACCGTCCTATTAAAGGTGGTGCATGTAGGCACTTGGTAGGATGGGGCCACAAGTGCCATGAGCTACCTAAACCCTGGATGCTCAACAAAGGAGAAGGAATGGCCATCCAGAGCAAGCATCTCCCCAATGCCCTGGGTGACCTTGCTTGCCTTGCAACCTGTCCCCCTTTGTCTGTGGCTTTCCCCCACTGCTTCAGGGTGGCCTGCCTCTGCTTCACGGGGATAGGGGCTTTGGAGCAAGAGGGGGGCTTCTTTTTGGGCACACTCCCACTGGTGCCAGGCTGAGGAGGAACAAGGGCAAGGGGGTGCTGCCACCTGAGATGCAACAGGATTGCTGTGGTGGCAAAGTGTTTCATGTCCTTGCCCCGGCTGATCTGCCTTAACCAGTGCTGGCACATAGCATACCTAGGATCATCTGCCAACTCAAAATGCTCCCACACTACACTACGCTATGCCCCCCCCACACACACACACTTCTGGGTTGAGGGTGGGGATCATGCCTTATCCCCCTCCTCAGCAGGCAGAGGCACAACATCAGGGGAAGCTGAGCCACATGCCCCCACAACCTCCTCTGAAGTGCCTTCCAGAAAAGACCTGCCTGTAGGGGAACTTTGAGGGGTGTAGAGTGCAAACTCTGATTCCTCCTCCTTCCCCGGAATTTGCCTGGCTATGTCACTCAGCTCCCTTGGTTCCAGATCCAGATCCTCTTCTAGCACTGGAAGGTTCATGCTGGGGGTTGAAATTGGGGGGGAGGAGATTGTCATGCTGGTGCTGGTAGCTATTTCCGGTATTAGTGGAGCTGGTGCAGGGACAGGTACTGCTCTCACCTGCTTGCCCCACTGGCAGCAGAAGACTCATTGCTGCCAGGAAAGAGGGTGCATCCATGTTTGGGGGGTGGAGGAGGACCTGGCACCTGCCTTCCCAGCATGCTTCATAATGTTTGCTGTGCTTGAAAATGTGTGTATGTGTGTGTGTGTGTGTTATATATCTTGTATGTGCAATATACTACCTGTTTAATATATGTGTGTGTGTAATATCTTCTATCTGTTTAATACATGTGTGGAAGTGTAACATATCTTCTATGTGCAATATATCTTCTATCTGTTTACTGTATCTTCTATCTGTACTATATCTTCTATCTGTAATATATTGGAAAGATATATCCAATCCTTTCCAAGAAGAGAGACTAGCGAGAGACTGACTGCAGCTAATACCTTTCACATGCTGTTGCTTCCAGGCAGAGACAGCTCACAAAAGGCAGAGAAAGGCTTCACACAAAGATGTGTTGTTTCTACATCCCTCCCCCAGAGCATTGTGATTGGAAGGGAACTCAGAGAAAGGTCACAGCCACTGGACAACTACAGATGTCAATATCAGAGTAGTCTTTCCCCTCCTCCTGCCCCCCCCTCTTCTCAGTTTCTGTTTCCCTACAAGACCGTCTTTTCCAAATCACCCAATTGCCAAATCCTTCTAATCAATTTGGAGCTTTTAATGGGTCAATTCAGATTAGATGATTCGGCTGCCAAATCAGGCCGAACCTTCTCCAAATCGAATCAGCAACCAAAGCGTCACACACCCCTACTAACTACATCTCTCTCTCTCTCTCTCTCTCTCTAATCAATTGTTCTACCCTTCCTTTCTCTTTCTATCTTAATAATTCTTCTCCCACCTTCTCCTTTCTTCTCAAGATTATAATCTCTTGATTGTGCAGAACAGCAAGTCTATATATTTTAGCAGGTCTTTGACACTCACCCCCTGAGAAGAGGCATGGGATGAGGGATGAGAATAATGTGGTGACAAACCAAACAATAGTTTGGGCATACTCATTTTTGCTGTAAGGTTCTCAATTTCATTTGTTTGAAGGAAAGCAGACAGTGGCAAAAGAACTGTGTAAAATCATCTGTAAATTATTAACAAGATTTTCCCTTTACTTTGCAGCCATTATTTTGACTAAACAGCTAATAGAATATGGAAGGAAATTGTTTGCTACCAATGGGAAATCAGCTGATTTTGAAACCATATTTAACATGTGCAAAAATGCTGGAGGCTTCATTGCATCCCCCAAGAACAAGGGGGAAAATAATGCCATTTTGGAGTTTGTGAGACATTTTAACCCATATGCATATTTGGGAATAAAGGAGAGTCTGAATCCAGGTGAATTCCTTTACCTTGATGGCACAGAGCTGTCTTATACAAATTGGTACCCAGGTGAACCCTCTGATAGAAGGACAGAAGCTTGTGCAGAGATGTACATTGATGGCACCTGGAATGACAAAAAAATGCAATTACCATCTCCTGACTGTTTGTGAATTTTAATCCCTTCTTCTCCTTTTACTTTTGCATTGCTAACAATTCTCATGTTCCTTGAATTCTTTCACCCACAAACAGGAACCTGTTCTTTCTGCACTGTAGTTAGTGAATTTTGTGATTATTCTGCAGGAGAACATGAAAATTAATAAAATCATGAAGCATTAACTTCCTTCCTGATGTTAACTTTTCTGTCAGAAACTCTAATGGGAGGTTTATTTGCACCATCAACAATGACTACTTGGTGAGATTTGCTCTCAACCCCAGATGATGGCATATGTTATAACCAGTGTTCTTCTGATCTACAAAGCATCTGGTGTGTTCACGACTATGCAATCTGTTTTCATGGTGTTGTGTGTGTGGCTTCTGATGCATCCATCTCCATTAGCAAAAAAAGATTTACCCAGAGTTACTCAAATTTGTCAGTATCAAGCAGCAACTGTAACAAAAAGCAAAATTTAAATTTGTTGGCATTCCCCTAATATATTGTCCAAGGCTCAGGGGCTTCCAGCTCCTCCTCCTAAGCCTGAAAGGAGGCCTTAAAATAACACACACATCAAAAATGTCTGTCTGCCCACTTTATGCCTGTTGCCTTCCACTCAAGTTCCTTCTGCCCCAGCAAACCTCTTTGCAAACCAAATTCTGCCCCCACTGTGGCTGCTCATCTGACTCTTTCCTGGCCACTCTCTACTCCTTGTGGCCTCCAAATTATGCCTTGCCCCAACAAAATCATGAAGCAGTGGCTCCTGCTGATCCCTTGTGTTTGCTGGCTAAAGAAAGGCTTTTTTACATTTCACCACTCAACTAGAAGGCACTGGGGCTGGGGTTAAAATCAGAAGCTCTTCAAAACTCCTCAGCTTGGAAGCAGGCCATTTCCAATGCTTCCTCACACACGGGCTCCCAAACCTCACACTCACTGACCTAGAGATTAAGGCAGTAGTAGAGGTACTTAGCAACTCCTCCTTCCCAGATGAGCTAGGGGTGTAGGAGCTGCAGCACCTGTAGTATCTGGTTGGATTGCAAAGTTTGGCATAGATGAGGTAGTGGCTGACCTTCCCTCATAGTTTTCAATGCAAAGGGCCAAACTCTAAAGCAGCAATGCTCAATCTCATTGACCCTGTGGGCTGAATGAATGGTGTGGGATGAGTCAATGGGCTGGGCCCCATACACAGGGTTAGTCCACAGTTCTTCTCTAAAGGCATTTTAAAGGTGTGGAGGTATCTATATCCACCATGTAGACAACACCATAGAGACACAGCAGGGCCACCCAGGACACAGAGTGATTTCCAGTTGCCCCCCAAAATAACAGCTGCAGAGCTACCAGCAGCAACTGCTGTTTTTCTCTCCCCCAACCTCTCCCCTCCCACCACCACCTCCAAATCATTACCCAAGACTGTTGCCCCATTCACCTAGCCCTAGTTAAGCTACTGCATGAAGGTTTTCATAGATTTCATAGATATTAGGGCTGGAAGGGACCTTGGAAGATCATCGAGTCCAGCCCCCTGCCCAAGGGGCAGGAAGTCAGCTGGGGTCACAGGATCCCAGCAAGATAAACATCCAATTTTCTCTTGAAGGCATTCAGAGTAGGTGCTTGAACCACCTCCAGACCTTGGGGCTCAGACAGTAAAGGAATTCTTCCTTATGTCCAGCCTGAAACAGTCTTGCAGTAGTTTATAGCTGTTTGACCTTGTCATCCCTTGGGGCGCTCAGGGAACAAACATTCCCCCAGATCCAGGTGAACACCCCTGATAAACTTATAGGTGGCCATCAGATCACCCATAAGCCTGCGCTTTTCCAGGCTGAAGAGTCCCATAGCTCTCAGCCTCTCATCATCAGGTCTGTTTTCCTGACCTCTGATCATGCGCTTGGCTCTTCGCTGGACTCTCTCAAGCTTCTTCACATCCTTTTTGGATTGTGGAGCCCAAAACTGGACGCAATACTCCAGCTGTGGCCTTACCAAGGCTGAGTACAATGGGAGAATAACATCCTGGAATTTGCTTGAAAAGCATCTATGGATGCAAGCCAGCGTTTTGCTCGCTTTACTATCCCTGGTATCACACTGAAGGCTCATGTTCATCTTGTGTTCAATCATGACCCCCAAGTCCCTTTCATCTGTAGTGCTAGCCAGTGTAGCACTGCCAAGCCTATAAGGATGCTGCAGGTTTTTCCTCCCAAGGTGGAGAACTTTGCATTTTTCAGTGTTGAACACCATCAGGTTCTCGTCCGCCCATTTCATGAGCCTGTCAAGGTCAGCCTGGATTGCCCTCCTGTCCTCGGGTGTGGATGTTTTACCCCAAAGTTTGGTATCATCGGCAAACTTAGCCAGTCCGCTTCTGACTCCAATGTCCACAACATTAATGAAGATGTTGAACAATATAGGCCCCAAATATCCCCTCAAGCATTACTGGGGATGGGCCCACCTTCATAGGCAGTTCTGACCACAGTACAGGAAATGGCAGGCTGAGAGTAAACTCAGTGTCAGCCTGTGATGCCTGAGGGAAGCCCTGCATTGCAGCAGAGAGGTATCCACACACTGCTGAAGTCCAAGTTTTCCTACTTAGCTCAGGTCTGCTCTTTAAGTTTTGTCAATTCCCGATAAATCACCCAAAAATATTACAACAGCATGAGAAAGAACACAGATCCCTGAAATATAGATCAGGTCACATGATCTGCCAATAACTCAAACCAACAACTACAGCTGTACAAAGGCAGCAACAAAAGGAAATAGGAACATACCATGACTGTGAGGGAGTAATCCTAAAAGCCACAAGCAAATAGTGCTTATTTTCTCCATGTGCTCAGTGGCAGTCCATGAATTCTCTTAGCATTGATTCCTCCCTGCTTTCAGCAGAATTTTCCATATATTATCATGGTTTCTGTTTTGTCTAATTAGATAGTTTACCTTGTCTACATATTATTACAGTTGTTTATTTAATATAGTTAAAGTAGTAGTTCTAGTGCTGGAGCAGGACATTTTTCTGTTCTATCAAATTAGTGTCCATGTGATTTCTTTCACAGTTTAGTGTATTAACTTCACAATACCAGCACCTTTTCCATGCCAAGGACAGTGTGGCCGCATCCACATATGCATCTTGTGCTGCCATTAGTTGTCCCCAGGGAACGCCTGTGCCATGCACCTTCTGGCACATGGAAAGTTACTCCTGGTGGGAGAGGGGAGGCTAGGACTAACACTGGTCATTTCTTCTCTGTTCTCTATAATTTCTTCTCTGTTCAGTTCCTGGGGCAGCATAGGTAACCACGGGAGATTGTAAACTGGCAGCTTGTTATTTTTATGAGCTTGCACCCACATAAATAATCATAATGTAATACTTTAGAATATTAGAACAATATTGGAATACAGGAGACAAACGATATATAAGGATTTTAGTTTTCCCTGTCTATTATTTTGCGGCAGCGACCTACCTTGATTCGCAAGTGGACTTAGTACTGAAGTCCAATTCACTGATCTAACCTAGATGGACTAAGTCTGATACCACATCAATCCAGGTCTATCCTGGACTGGGATCTACCATTTTTAAATCAGTCTATATGCTCTGAACTTCTGTTGTGTTCTGTATGGATATAGACTGGTTTCTGATCACCTGAACAAGAAAAATGTAATGTCTATACCTGACCTACATGTCACTAATTGCTTAAGCACCCAACAGTTCTTGCATATACCTTCAAATCCCACCCTGATTGTTGACATTCCAAAAAGAGTGCAAAATAGTGTTCTTTTGAGTTCAGCCAACTGAATATGCTGCTCCCAGGTAGAGCTTCAGATGAGCACAACCCCCACTGTCACACTAGTGCAAGAACAGCTGGCTAGTCCTAGAGTTAGTTCAAAGTGGCATTCACATATTTCACAGAAACATTTTGAAAGAAACAAACATTTTGGGGGTTATTAAAATAGCCACAACATAGACCAAAAAATCAAAAAAGAATATTATGAAAATGTCATTCAATTTCCTCATGAATCTAACCCTCCCTCCGCACACACACACACCTTATTATTTTCTTTAATGTGGAAGATTTTAACAACTGAATGTTTTGTTTTGAAATTTTATAATAATAGAAAAATATAGTTGCAAATTATATTTTAATATATGGTTTCATGCTTTGAGGAGTCTGTGAGACATTTTACCATCCCCAGTTACTATATTTTAAGAGCTCTGAAAAAAATCTGTTGAAAATCTGAAATGCACTAAGTCTATGCCTACACAGCAAATCAAAGTGTGATTGTAGCACCCTTAGGAATACTTGCACTCACTTTAATCTAGCCAGCAGAAGTGACAACATAGTAGAGAGGACACAGTAACACAGACTTCAGGGTCCCCAGATGGCTTGAGTAATTCATGCTGGAGTCTTTATTATTATATTGTTACCAGTGCTAGCTAAATTAATGCTAGCATGAGTATGACTCTAAGAGATACAATCACATCTCCCAGTTACACTGTAAATATACCGTAAGATCCAGAGCCAGCATGTATTGATGTCTATGAAAGATTGCCATTGGCTTCAACAGGCTTTATCTTGGCCAAATACAATCCCAGTACTCAGAAACTCTGCCTTTGTGTTATCAAAAGTATACAAAATAAAATAATCAAATATGCTGCATGTTGAAATGTATTCATGATGAAGTATGGTCATCCTGGATTGTTATATTAGTTTCTTTATTTTCCCAGTTTATAAAAATATACTTCTAGTTTTAGAACAACATCAAGATAAATTTACATTCATTTACTTTATGAAAATACTCACGTAAGTCACAATATATGCAAGGTTAAATAACTATTTAAAAAGCATAAAATAAAAAGAAAAACGTAAAGAATAAAAGAATGAAACTGCAGCACACTAACCATAACAATATGCTAAAAATAATTGCCTAAATAGAGTAAAATATGGCTTTGAAAATGAATATATTGAACAAGTATTAATCAAAAATAATAGTTCTATCCTGAATCACTATTAAATGTAGCACTTAAAAACTGACTTCTCCCAGTGGTAAATAGTGCCTACATCTACACGAAATACTGGCTGCACAGTAACGACTTATATAAACACTACTGTGCAGTAGTGCCAATGAATGACTTTTATGTGGTGCTAACCTAATACTACTGTGCAGTTGCATCGCATCATGGTTTCTGCCATGCAATGCTACCGTGCAGTAGTACTGGGCTACTGCATAGTCAGAGAGTCTCGTGCAGATGCCGCCAGTATGTTCAGCAGAGTATGTTTTAGGGCAGAGGCAGAGGTAAAACTTTCAAAAGTATCACATTTTATTTTTAAATGGGATTTAACCATGAAGTCTCACTGAAACTTGTTGGATCTTAAATATTCCTGTCACCTTCAGGACTTAGTATTCTGTTCTTGGAGCTCACTGAAAAAAAATGCACAAAAATGGGTTGGGGTTTTTGTTTTTTGGTGTTTCTCTGTTGCTTTTAAAAAAATAATAACAAACTTTTTTATATTCAATTGTTGTGGTTGTCAATTTTTTTGTTTTGCACTAAACTTTCTACCAGATATTTTACAGAATATCATACATTTTTTACAGAAAATTTTATCAAAATATTTTAATGAGTGAAGTATTTTCATTTATTTACTGATAGCCTCAATATTCTTTCTTAAGAAACCTGCAAAACAGAAACTCATTATTTCAAATAATTTCCCAAAACTGTTTCCCCATTTTCAGATGAATTCTAGTTGTTATATATTTTACAGTTTCTTATACAAAATGCCATCTTCTCTTTAGAGACAGACATTACACATAAACCAGTTTAAGTGGTTTAAACTAGTTTAAACCTGTAACAGAACAGACATTCAGTGCACATAAATCAGTTTAAAAATGTCTGAAACCAGTTTGAGATAAACCTGGTTGAATGTAGTATCAGACTTAACAGATTTGTGTCAAACCAGTTTATGTAATGACAGTCCCAGACCCCCTCCTGTTTTAAGTTAAACCAGACTCCTCCAGAACCCTGGCACGCCCTCTGGGCTGGGCAGGACTGTCTGCTGGAGCAGAGCAGGGTTAGCCCCACCCCTTTCCTTCCTAGCCAGAGTATTATCATAGTTCCAGCTGGCTGAGGGACTGAAGCGGCTGCCAGGCTTCCCCTGCTTCACCCTGCCCTTCCCCAAAGGCTGCTGAAGCAGGGATCCCCCTCCCACTCCTCTTCCATGGCAGGGACTTCAGCACAGGGATCCAGTATCTGGGCATTAGGGCTGTGCAAGTCTTCGGATTCTGCTTCAGATCTGGTGCTGTGTCGGACGCTTCAGTGTCGGAAGTGGCGTGCCCAGATCGAAGCGCGGGATCAGCAAAGTTATTGAAAGCAGGTTGGAGCGTCCAAAGTGCTTCGGATCCACTTCAGATGCTTCAGACTTTTCAGATAGCTTGACTGACAATTACAAGAGGGAGGGGGAGTGGGGGAGGGAGAATTGGGGGGGGGAGCGGGGGGGGGAAGACTGACATCTGTAGGTAGCTAGTGAGAAGGATTTCTCACTGGCTACCTTTCCAATGGCAGCGTCTGTGGGATGGGACTAGAAACAGCATAAAAGCCTGTGTTTGGAGGCATTCTGTACCTTTTCACAACTTGTTCCCTGTCAGGAACTATGTGAAAGAGGAACGCTCAGACTGAGACACTGCGGCTTGCTCTAGCTCAGTACTAGTTGAACTTGCCTGCTCCTTTTTCTTGTTACAAAGGAGTGGGTAGGATTTAGCTTAGCTTAGCTTAGCTTAGCTATTTTATTCAATTATTATTACTATTACTATTTAGTTTATTTCTTTGAATTTACATTTCCTCTTTTTTTTTTGGAAACTTTGAAAAAATAAAGGTGTGTTTTCCCTGCCATTGTGACCTATCACTGTGAAGTTAGGCACAGATTGCTTGCACACACACACACACACACACACACACACAGATATATAGACAATATAAACAAAAATCAGATATTCATAGCAGAAGAAGAAAGACAGACAGACAGCACACAATTTTTACAAAACCCTTAATATTCAAAGAAGAGGCCAGTGCATGCACACAACAGAGGGAATAAAACACACAATACAAAAGGATTCACACACACACAGACCTTTTGCAGCACAGGAAAGATCAATATGAAGCATGCTGGAAAGGCAGGTGCCAGGTCTTCTGGCAGCAGAGAGAGAGGGAATAGGGGGAGAGCTAGAGCTGCAAGCCCCCGCTCCCAAACACAGATGCATTTTATTCCCAAGCAGCCATGACATCAGTGCTGCCAGTGAAAGCCAAGAGGTGGGAGCAGTGTATGCACCTGACGTCCCTGTACCTGCACCACCTCTGCTGAGTCCAGAAGCGGGTACCAGTAGTGGAATCACTGCCTCCTCCACCCCAATTTCAGCTCTCAGCATGAGCCTCACACTGCCAGAAGAGGAGCTGGAGCTGGAACCAGGGATGCTGAGCTTGCTGGCTCAAGCAATTCTGGGGAATGAGGGGGAATCAGAGTTTGTGCTCCACACCCCTCAAATTTCCCCTAGACCCAGGTCTCCTCCAGAAAGCAGCACCTTGGACGAGGCTTAGGTTGTACAGGCAAGTCACTCAGATGAGGCAGCTCCTCCTGCTGTTCAGCCTCAGCCTGCTGAGAAGGGGGAAAAGGCAGGATCCTCACCCTCAACCCAGAAGCGGGGAAGTAGTGTAGTGTGGGATCATTTTGAGGTAGCAGATGATCCCAGGTTTTCCATCTGCCAGCACTGCCAAAGGCACATGAGCCGTGGCAAGGACATGAGACACTTCTCCATCATGGCGATGCTACTACATCTGGGGAGGCAGCACCCCCTTGCCCTTCTTCCTGCTCAGCCTGGCACCAGTGTGAGTGTGCTGAAAGGGAAGTGCCCCACTCATGCTAAAGTCCCCTTCCCCCCAAAGCAGACGCAGGCCACCCTGGACCAGTGGGGGAACAGTGGACAGAAAGGGAGGCATGTTCCCAAGGCGAGCGAGATCACCCAGAGCACTGGGGAGATGCTTGCTCTGGATAGCCAGCCCTTCTCTCTAGTTGAGCAGCCAGGGTTCAGGTGGTTCATAGTACTTCTGGCCCCATTTTACAAAGTGCCCACATGTACCACCTTTAGCAGGGCAGTGTTGCCCTCCCTGTATGAGGCATGCAGGGAGTACTTGAGGGATGAGTTGCACAAGGCAGGGCCGCAGGTAGCCTTCCACTTCACCTCCAACATCTGGAGCAGCCAGGGTGGCAATCATGCCTACCTCTCCCTCACAGGGCATTGGTGCAATCAGTCAGGCCATTGGTGGGCTCTCCTGCCAGCCAAGGTGCTGGATGAGTCCCACCCAGCAAGAGAGATCATGGGGGCCATGAACCTCATGGTGCAGGGGTGGCTCATTGGGCAGGCCAAGCTCACCAACAACAGGGCCAATATGGTGAAGGCTGTCTGTGATGCCAACTTGTTTGGCATACACTGTGTGGCACACTGGCTGCACCTAATAGTGAGGGATGCCTGGGAGGGGGACAGGATTGCCGGTGACGGTGCCGCCACCAGTACTGCTACAAGCCAGCTGATTTCGAAATGCAGGAAGGTGGTGGGTTACTTCCACTGCAGCATCAAGGGGGGCAAGATGCTGCGGGAGAAACAGGCAGAGCTGAGCATCCTGCAGCACAGAATCATACAGGATGTGGAGACTCGGTGGAACTCCATATACCTGATGCTTGAAAGGTTGGTGGAACAACAGAAGACCATCCATGAGTTGGCCTTGCTTGGGGACATTGGGATCAGCGCCCTGCTGAACAGAGCTGAGTGGGGTACCATCTTCCAGATCCTGGTGGTCCTCAAGCCCTTCCTCGAGGCCACCAAGACCCTTAGCACTGGTGGTGCCCTCCTCAGCCAGGTGATCCCCCTAGTGTGGAAACTGGAGAACCAAACGGAGAAGTTCCAGAGGATCAATGTTCCTGGCTGGGCAGGCCACTGTTACCAGACGTGCAGGCACTGGTGAGGCAGCTGAAGGAGAGCATCAAGAGACGGTTGGATCCCTTGCGGTCCAGTATGGTCCACATGATGGCGGGCATGTGTGACCTGAGGGTGAAGGGAGCATGTGCACTGGCAGCCCCAAAACCCAGCCTCCTAGGTAGTAGGTACAGAAACTCATGGCCTCAATATATACAGTGGAATTCTGGCACACTGCAACCTGCCTGATATCTGACACCCAAGGTACCTCTGCATTTTTACTGCATTGCTACATTCCCTTTTCCCCCATATCCCCCACCCCAGCCTGTCCCTCCCCGCCTGATGCCTCCATTTCCATTTTCACTTATTGGCTTTCTTGCCTGCATTCCGGGCCAAGCCAGCCTCTGGCTTCTGTACTATTCCTTCTATCCAAGACCAACTTCAGATACTTCCTCAGCCTGACAAAGGGCTTTTCAACCCTAAAGCTTCCAAAGATACATTTTTTTAAGTACTCCTTTTTTTTTTTCATAATACACATATAGACACAAAAACACAAGATAAGCCATCACACACCATGAATAAAATCATATGTCCAACACAACACAACACAACGCAACACAACAAGAAATTGTTTTTTAGATATATAGGGAGTAAAAGGAAGGCCCAGGGAGGAATAAGACCCCTGCTAAATGGGCAGAAACAATTGGTGACGGACAGAGGGGACAAGGCTGAACTCCTCAACGAGTTCTTTGCCTCAGTGTTCCTAAGTGAGGGGCATGACAAGTCTCTCACTGGGATTGTAGAGAGGCAGCAGCAAGGTGCCAGACTGCCATGCATAGACCCTGAGATGATGCAGAGTCACTTGGAAGAACTGGATGCCTTTAAGTCGGCAGGCCCGGATGAGCTCCATCCGAGGGTGCTGAAGGCACTGGCCGACATCATTGCAGAGCCACTGGCAGGAATATTTGAACACTCGTGGCGCACGGGCCAAGTCCCAGAGGACTGGAAAAGGGCCAATGTGGTCCCCATTTTCAAGAAGGGGAGGAAGGAGGACCCGGGCAACTATAAGCCAGTCAGTCTCACCTCCATCCTTGGCAAAGTCTTTGAAAAAATTATCAAGGCTCACATTTGCGAGAGCCCGGCAGGACAAATTATGCTGAGGGGAAACCAGCACGGGTTCATGGCAGGCAGATCATGCCTGACCAATCTAGTCTCTTTTTATGACCAGGTTACAAAATGCCTGGACACAGGAGGAGGAGTGGATGTCGTATACTTGGACTTCAGGAAGGCCTTCGATACGGTATCCCACCCCATACTGGTGAACAAGTTAAGCAGCTGTGACTTGGATGGCTACATAGTCCGGTGGGTGATGAATTGGCTAGAGGGTCACACCCAGACAGTCGTGGTGGATGGGTCGACCTGGAAGGGTGTGGGCAGTGGGGTCCCACAGGGCTCGGTCCTTGGAGTGATACTCTTCAATGTCTTCATCAGTGACTTGGATGAGGGAGTGAAGTGTACTCTGTCCAAGTTTGCAAATGACACAAAGCTATGGGGAGAAGTGGACACGCCGGAGGGCAGGGAACAGCTGCAAGCAGACCTGGACAGGTTGGACAAGTGGGCAGAAAACAACAGAATGCAGTTCAACAAGGAGAAATGCAAAGTGCTGCACCTAGGGAGGAAAAATGTCCAGCACACCTACAGCCTAGGGAATGACCTGCTGGGTGGCATGGAAGTGGAAAGGGATCTTGGAGTGCTAGTGGACTCCAAGATGAACATGAGTCGGCAGTGTGACGAAGCCATCAGAAAAGCCAATGGCACTTTATCATGCATCAGCAGATGCATGACGAATAGGTCCAAGGAGGTAATACTTCCCCTCTATCGGGCACTGGTCAGACTGCAGTTGGATTACTATGTGCAATTCTGGGCGCCACACTTCAAGAGGGATGCAGATAACCTGGAGAGGGTCCAGAGAAGGGCCACTCATATGGTTAAGGGCCTGCAGACCAAGCCCTATGAGGAGAGACTAGAGAAACTGGACCTTTTCAGCCTCCGCAAGAGAAGGTTGAGAGGCGACCTTGTGGCTGCCTATAAGTTCATCATGGGGGCACAGAAGGGAATTGGTGAGTATTTATTCACCAAGGCATCCCCAGGGGTTACAAGAAATAATGGCCATAAGCTAGCAGAGAGCAGATTTAGATTGGACATTAGGAAGAACTTCTTCACAGTTCGAGTGGCCAAGGTCTGGAATGGGCTCCCAAGGGAGGTGGTGCTCTCCCCTACCCTGGGGGTCTTCAAGAGGAGGTTAGATAAGCATCTAGCTGGGGTCATCTAGACCCAGCACTCCGTCCTGCCTATGCAGGGGGTCAGACTCGATGCTCTATTGAGGTCCCTTCTGACCCTAACATCTATGAATCTATGATTCTTTACTTCTTCCTGTCAATTCCTTTATAAAAAGAAAGGCTCTGTGACCGTTCCATTTGGGTACCTTTGATGCTGCTGCTGATGCTGCTGGTGTTGAGACAGCTAAGTTATTTTACCTGTTGTCACACAAAGTGGAGGACTGGGCGTGAGGCTGTAGGGGAGGAGGAGGCCTCGCTGGGGACACGGTCATGTTGTGCAGAGTCCCCAGCACCAGGAAGGGTGCACCTTAACACACAATGTAACCCACCCACATCATGAGCTGTCAGTATCTTGGGGTACAGGGCTCCAGACGACAGACTACCCCGGTGAGACACACACAGCTGTCAGACTTCATGGCCTGGCAGGGCCCAGCGCCCAGGCCTGCACTAGATTTAACCCCGCTGTGCCCCAAGACAGATGCAGTCACCCAAGCACCCACCCACATGACGAGTTTTGCCTGTCAGCAGCTTGGGGTACAGTTCCCCCCAAACCCCTGTCCCAATCTTCTTGAAACTTGGCAAGATTTGTAGCCTGAGAAGGGGCCACTACCAGTGCAGTTTTCAACCCGCTCCGTCTTAACACACACACAGTCATTTGTGTCACGAGTTTTGCCTGTCAGCAGCTTGGGGTGCAGTTCCCCCCAAGCCCCTGCACCGATCTTCTTGAAACTTGGCAGGCTTTGTGGTCTGAGCAGGGGCCACCACCCATGCAGTTTTCAGCCTACTGCGCCTTAACACACATAGGGTCATTTGTGCATTAATGCGTTAATTTGTTTTTGCATTAATTTTTTAATGTGTGTTAATCGCTGCTGGTGTTGGAGGGAAAAGTAGTCCCTCTCCCATCACTCCTTCTTGTGCTACCAGGGGAAATGAGGCCCCTCCCCCTCACTGGTGTGTGCCTGCTTGGGCTACTGGTGGAAAAGCAGCCCTTCTTCCCTCGCTGCTTCTGACATACAGACACACACACTCACACGCGTATGTCCTGGGAGCAGACTTAGCGCCTGGATGCAGGTGAGTGTATGGGAGGGCCAGGGGTTGGAGGGCCAGGTCTTGGGGATAATCTAGGGTTTGTTCATATGTATACATTTATGTACATCCAAAAATACTATAATATATTGTATATATAATTATTATAATAAATTGGGATTCTATTACTGTTTAACTGCACAATTAAAGTAGTGATTAATCGGAACTATTTTTTTAAATCTTGTGCTTAACTGTAATTTTTTTTTAATCAAGCCCTAGTTATAACCAGGGATCCTGATTCTCTCTGACTAAAAATTGCAAATTCTCTGATTAAAAAAAAACAGATCAAAAAGGGGGAGGGAGCGTGTCCCTACACCTGTTCCCAGGAGCTGGGCTGGGGGGTGAGGGCGGGGCTGCCAATCTGCAGTCAACATACATGCTAGCCAGCCTGATGGGGGTGGTTTGCACATGGTGGCCACCACTGCAACTCTACCGCTGTGCCCCGCAATGCCTTCCCGTGGCCAGCTGCACAGCTTTGCAGGCAAGTTCCCCACGCAGGCACAGGGGACACAATGGTGGGAGTCTATTACAGACCTCCCACCCAAAGTCCTGAGCTAGACCAGGAGTTTGCCCAGGAACTGGCTGAGGCAGCTTAATCCAGGACCATGGTTGTCATGGGTGACTTCAATTACCCAGACATCTCGTGGGAGGATCGCTCAGCAAAATCTGAGCGGTCGCAGAGCTTCCTCTCGTGTGTGGAAGACCTCTACCTGACTCAAGAAGTCTATGGGCCAACGAGAGGCAAAGCGCTGCTCGACCTGGTGCTGGCTACTGGGGAGGACCTAGTCGGCGACCTAGTGATCGATGGGAAGCTGGGTGACAGCGACCACGAGCTGATCACCTTCACCATCCGCCGAAAAGCAGGCAAGTCTGTCAGCAACACGCAAGTCCTTGACTTCAGGAAAGCCAACTTTGACAAGCTCAGGAGGCTTGTCAGTGAGGCCCTAGGGGCTGTGACCGCAGGGAGAGGGGAGTTCAAGAAGAGTGGTTGCTCCTCAAGGGAGCGATCCTCAATGCACAAACTAAGTCTATTCCATCTCGGAGGAAAGGCAGCAAGAGGGCACAACAGCCCCCCTGGCTCTCCAGGGACCTAGCAGACCTCCTGAGGCTAAAAAGAAAGGCCTACAAAGGATGGAGGATGGGAGTCACCTCCAAGGAGGATTATTCTGCACTGGTCCGGTCCTGTAGGGAGCAGACCAGGAAAGCCAAGGCTGCAACTGAACTCCAGCTAGCTTTGAGCATCAAGGACAATAAAAAGTCCTTTTTCAGATATGTGGGGAGCCGGAGGAAAAGCAGGGGCAACGTTGGACCCCTGCTGAACCAGATGGGGCAACTGACAACTGACGCCCAGGAAAAAGCCAACCTATTAAATAGGTACTTTGTGTCGGTCTTTCATCAGCCCCATGGGACGCCCGTGCCTGCTGCAGGGCCGGGAAGTCCGGGTGAGGGTGATCCCCTGCCCTCCATTAATGCTGACTTTGTGAAGGAACATCTTGAGAAGCTGGGTACCTTCAAGTCAGCCGGCCCTGACAATCTTCACCCCAGGGTACTCAAGGAGCTGGCGAGCATCATAGCCCAGCCTCTAGCGTGGATCTTTGAAAACTCTTGGCGCTCTGGTGTAGTGCCCGAAGACTGGAAGAAGGCCAACGTGGTGCCTATCTTCAAGAAAGGGAGGAAAGTGGATCCGGCTAACTATAGGCCCATCAGCCTGACTTCTATCCCGGGGAAGATCTTAGAAAAGTTTATTAAGGAGGCCATCCTTAATGGACTGGCCGACGCCAACATCTTAAGGGATAGCCAGCACGGGTTTGTTGCGGATAGGTCTTGCTTGACCAATCTCATTTCCTTCTACGACCAGGTGACCTATCACCTGAACAAGGGAGATGAGATTGATGTCATATATCTTGACTTCAAAAAAGCCTTCGATCTGGTGTCCCATGATCGTCTCTTGGAGAAACTGGCCAATTGTCGCCTTGGGTCCCCCACGATCCACTGGCTGGAAAATTGGCTCTGGGGTTGGACCCAGAGGGTAGTAATTGATGGAAGTCACTCATCGTGGTGTCCTGTGACCAGTGGGATCCCCCAGGGCTCTGTCCTTGGACCCACATCTTCATTAACGATGTGGACACTGGAGTCAGAAGCGGACTGGCCAAGTTCGCCGATGACACCAAACTTTGGGGCAAAGCATCCACGCCAGAAGACAGGCGGGTGATCCAGGCTGACCTGGACAGGCTCAGCAAGTGGGCGGATGAGAATCTGATGGTGTTCAATGCCGATAAATGCAAGGTTCTCCACCTTGGGAAGAAAAACCCGCAGCATCCTTATAGGCTCGGCAGTGCTATGTTGGTTAGCACTATGGAAGAAAGAGACTTGGGGGTCATCATTGACCACAAGATGAACATGAGCCTGCAATGCGATGCTGTAGCTAGTAAAGTGAGCAAAATGCTGGCTTGCATCCATAGATGCTTCTCAAGCAAATCCTGGGACGTCATTGTCCCCCTGTACTCGGCCTTAGTGAGGCCGCAGCTGGAGTACTGAGTCCAGTTTTGGGCTCCACAATTCAAAAAGGATGTGGAGAAGCTTGAGAGAGTCCAGAGAAGAGCCACGCGCATGATCAGGGGTCAGGGAAGCAGACCCTACGATGACAGGCTGAGATCCCTGGGGCTCTTTAGCCTGGAAAAGCGCAGGCTCAGGGGTGATCTGATGGCCACCTACAAGTTTATTAGGGGTGATCACCAGTATCTAGGGGAACGTTTGTTCACCAGAGCGCCCCAAGGGATGACGAGGACGAATGGTCACAAACTACTACAAGATCGTTTCAGGCTGGACATAAGGAAGAATTTCTTTACTGTCCGAGCCCCCAAGGTCTGGAACA
Source organism: Alligator mississippiensis (assembly GCF_030867095.1). Taxonomy (NCBI): domain Eukaryota; kingdom Metazoa; phylum Chordata; order Crocodylia; family Alligatoridae; genus Alligator; species Alligator mississippiensis. Next base: position 35,811,252 of record NC_081829.1, read on the forward strand.
GCCTGCCGCCGGAGGTTGTTCAAGCGCCTTCATTGAACACCTTCAAGATGAAACTGGATGCTTATCTTGCTGGGATCCTATGACCCCAGCTGACGTCCTGCCCTTTGGGCGGGGGGCTGGACTCGATGATCTTCCGAGGTCCCTTCCAGCCCTAATGTCTATGAAATCTATGAAATCTATGTCTCTGAAAGTGGCATGGGGTGCAGCAGTGGTGGTGTGGTGGCAACCACCACGTGTGGGCATCACATGTGCTGCCCGGCCGGCTGGCTGGCTGGTGGGGGAAGGAACAGGGGGCTCACATGTGGCAGCTGCCACTGCACCACCTCTTGTGCCCCGTGACCGGCTTTACAGCTCTACGGTAGTGCAAGGTGGTGGCTGTGGTGGCTGTGTGCCGGCCAGGGGCCTGGGGTAGCCTTGCATGTGGCAGCCACCACCGCTGCTGCTTGCCTGTGGAGCCATGCCTGCGCAGAGGCAACCACAGCACATGAGGCCCCCCTGCCCCACCATGAGCATGGCTCTGAAGACAAGCGGCAGCGGCGGTGCAAGGTGGTGGTGGCCGCAGTGTGTGAAACCCCCCACCCCTACCAGCCAGCCGGGTGACATACAGCCACCACTACCACCAAGCTGCACCACCACTGCCACTTGTCTAAAGAGCCATGCCTGCATCGGCTGTGGCCACCACCACACTGCTGCTGCTGCCCCTCAGCCAGCTGCACAGCTTCACAGGCACTGCTCTGTGGCAGTGTGGGGTGGTGGCAGTGGCAGCTGGATGCCAGCTGGCGGGTGTGGGGGGAAGGTTTCACATGCAGCAGCTGCCACCGTGGATATGGCTCCATAGGCAAGTGGCAGCAGTGGCGGCTGCCACATGCAAGCCCCCCACCATTCTTGCTTGGTACACAGCCACCACAGCCATCACCCCTCAATGCCATGGAGCTATGCCCACAGAACCATGCTGCCAGCCATGGAGTGGCAGCAGTGGTGCAGCGGTGGCCACCGCATGCAAGCCACCCCCTCCCCCCTCCACCAGCCAGCCAGCCAGCTGCACATGAGAAGCCCACATGCAGTGGCCACCACCACACTGCCACTGCTGCACCCTGTGCCATTTGCCCACAGAGCCATGTGGCCTGCCATGGGAAGGCAGCATGGGGCATGGTGGCAGTGGTGTGGTGGTGACCACTGTGTGCAAACTCCCCCAGCCGGCCAGCACATGTGCAGCTTGCTGAGGGGCACCCCTACTCTCACCCCCCATCCATGCTCCTGGGAGCGGGCTGAGGTGGGGGGCAGGGAGGCACTGCGGTTAAGTTAAATATTGCAGTCTTCTCTTTAGATACTTGATTATATTAGCCAAATATCTATCTATTTCCTTGGTACCTCGCTGATACAAACCTAGATTCAAGCTTCAAATCTAAAATATGTTTATGTTTGCTTTACAAATAACCAGTAACAGAATTTTGCTCCATAAAGCAAAGTATCAGTGAGTTCACTAACAGGAAATGTTTCATTTTTGTTGTTGCAATGGGATGTGAAATTATTCAAGAGCAACACAATTTACACGGAAGCAATTTCCTATTCAGCAATGCAAATGTGGGTAAGAACCTGAAACAATATACTCTGTTATGAGAGATCAAGGAACTGAAGCTCTGATTTTTCTTGGAATTAGGAGAGAGAAAAAGGCAAATGTGCTTAATGCACATATCTTGCTTATCTGACCAAATGTTTGCTCCTGGGGTGTTCTTTGATTGGTATTAAATGATCTAGTTGTCAATGAGGATATCCTGGCAAAAAAAAAGTATCAAAGGATTCAGTTACATTTTGCACTTAAAACTGACTTGAGGGACTGCACTTAATTTGTATATATATTATTGGCATGTAATGTGTCATTTTGGAATAATTTTAATAAAATACTCTTAGGTTCTGAAATTGTGGTGGATAAAGAACTACATTCATATCTGATAATGAATGGACAAATGAAGTATGTCAAATAAGCCTAGGGCCAGTCACCCTAACTGCAATTCTATCCTGCAGTGGTAAGTGTAAATAGCATACCAGCTTTTTCATTCATTATTGTGTACATAATCTGCTTAGATTTGGTGTGTTGCTGATCTACTGTCTCACCAAAGGCCAGAGGAGGAGGAAGAAAGGCTTTTTTCTGACAGTGTCCCTCTGTTGTGGTAAGCAGATAATTGGGGTCTTATAAGCTAGTAACTACTTCTGTGTGGTAAGCAGATAATTGGGGTCTTATAAGCTAGTAACTACTTCTGAGGAACTATACACTAAATACTGGTACACTGCTTGAGGTGGCCTAAGGACCTGAGATTTCTCAGACAAAGCAATTAGAGCTGAGACTCAAAAGAACAAGGACAATATCTGCTTGAGGTTAAATCAGTAAGAGCAGAACCTAGACAAAGAACTCACCTGAGAGCCCCCATCCCCAGCGCTGGAGCAGTGTTTGCCTGTAGTGGTACAGGTAGTGGAGCCCCCAAAGTGTGCTTCAGTCTCCTAACCAAGACACTGGCCTGCTTGCCCTAGAAATCCTTAAAGCTGGGACAAAAAATATTGTAAGTGAGTACAACTAGGAGAAGAGGTAGCAGCCAGTTGCTCATCAGTCATTCACAGTTGTGGGAGGAGGACTGGGTTCAGGACTATTGCCAAGAGAGTCTTAGGTAGATTCACCTGCTGATAATTTGTTATTTACATTTTCCTAAGATGCTGTTTCATTTTTGTAGTTCTCTTTTTAAGAAAATCCTGTTTGGTTAACCCTCTAGACTCATTGCTTTTGAGTGGGGAATAGATTAGTGGCCTGAAGGAATAAAAATATGTGATAGAAAGGGAATAGCAAATAGAAAATAAAATATAAAACAAACAGAAATACAAAGAGAATAAGGAGAAGATAAAAGAGCTCTTCTTCTGAAGCCTTGATGCAGTGTGTGTGTGTCAGCTCTTCTTAGGTACTGCAGCTACAAAGCCAGGCTAGCCAGCTGCCAGAAATGATCTGCAGCACAAGGAGCATTCTGCAGCGCTGAACAGTTGATAGAGCAACTCTTCAGTCTCTTTGCATGCACACATACTCTACCACTACAAATGGGGGTGGAAAGGTGTGACTGAGATGGGAGGATCAAGCACTAGTAAAAAGGATGAGAGTGGAGTGCCAGCCTGTTCTTCTTTCTCTCTATATAGCTGTGGCAGACTGCATTAGTGAGAGCATCTGCAGTAAAAACAGGTGCTCTGTGTGAAGAAAAGCAGGAAGTTCCTAGAGGTACAGAAAAATCAAAATCAGAAAACTTCTGAACAGTTGGATACATACTGCAGGTCACAAAGGTAAAGGGGGAAATAGCTTGATTGTCTGCATTCCAGCATAGGTGAATATTCTCCTACAACCATGTAGCTAAGATAAGAAGACTAGTCATGTTCCTGCTCTAGGGTGTAAACTGATCTAGCCGGAGTTTGGACATAGCATTCCATAGCTTCCTGAGGGTGAAATTAATTCACCAAGTTAAGCTTGCATAACTGTGAAGTATGGAGCTGTCTGTGCTGCTGTGTCAGGGAGCACACTTCTAAACCACCTTATCTAGAGGAGGGAACATTAGATCCCCAAATCTCACTGCATACAGGAAACAAAGGGGCTGCACTGATGCTCTATGACCCAGATGGAAAAAGGGATTATACTTCCAAAGCTATAAGAACACAAGCAAAACTTGGAGTAGGAGCAGAGTTCAAACTTTGGCCTTCTACAGACTGTTTCCTCCTGTCCAAAGAAATATCTTAAGTTCCATCAGTGCAGGTCTCTTAGCAGTTGGCCTCATAATACATCCTGATTCTCACCACCAAAACCCTGCCAGAATTCATAAGTGAGACAGATATATCAGAATCCTGCCTTCATTAGGATCACAACAAAAGCTACGTTTTAAATATCTTCTCTCTGCTTTGAAGTTCTGTACATTTTAACTTCTGCCTATCTCTCCTCTTGTATCTCCTTCTTTCTTGGTCTTTTGTACCACCCAAGGTACATGATTTACTATTCCTAGCACTCCTCTATTAGGAACGTATCATACAAAAGTAAGGGACTGCAAAAGGAGGTGGGGACCTCAAAAATTATTTAGCCATATACATTTCAAGTGGCTTCTATTGACTTGGGCCACTAGTCCTCTCTTCTTTTTATCTTTGAGGTCAGTCTTAGAGTATGCATCTCCCAGGGTTGTGTGTCCTGGATATTAATAGTATAAATAAAAATAAGGTAGATGTATGATAAATTTCACCCATCTGCCACTGTTGCGCTATCTACATTGACTACTTATAGGGTGACCATATGGACAATGTGAAATCTGGGACCCTGCCTGCCTGCCTGAAAACCCATCCACCCACTCCCCCCAGGTCACTGCTACAGGCAGAAAGGAAGAGGCAGCCTGGTGCAACTTTGATACTACTATTCAGGCAGCTAAATGAGTCAATGGCTTGTTAATGGCTCAGTGTTCTTTACTTCACAAGTGTTAACAATCATCTCCCCTTTATAATCATCATTTCAAGCTAACCTATTTTAGGGCAATTTCGCCTTTCTGCTAGGGCTTTTTATTTCACAGCTTGTGCCATTCTGCCTCTATGCCCCACTCCTCAGAGGCACCCACTGGATGGAACTGGCCTCCAAAATCTGGGACTGTCCCAGCCAAATTACAACATATGGTCACCCTACCTACTTAGACTGTGATCATGTAGTCCAGGGGTAGGCAACCCCTGGCACGAGCACAAGAATGTGGCACACAAAGGCATTTTGCTTGGCACATGTGCCTCAGGGTGGACAGTGGGGATGGGGCCCAGGCTGCACTGCCACAACAAAGATCAAGCCCTTTGCAGCTCCCCTGCCATCCCCCACTGGCATACCAACATCTTACAAGGTGAGGTTGTGGGTGTTTTTGGCACCATGCCCAAAAACGCTGCTGACCCCTTATGTAGTCTATACTACATCTCACTAGTCAGATCCCTTAGTTTACAAGATCTTTGGGGCAGACAGCTTTATCCCATATTTGTCTGTAAACTGACTTGCACATTGTTGGGACTAAAAATAGTAGACCTGATCAAAACAGTTTTTCTAGCAAAATATTTCTTTAATGAAAGTGACTTATTATACAAAATAGAAATTCCATATGAGAAAAATTCCATCTTCATTTTAAAAGGCTTGCTGTTTTACTTGGAGAGGGGAGTTAGCTGAACACTGAAAAAATTACTCAAAACTAAAATAAAACATTGTCCTAAGCAGTGGGGTTTCATACTGAGCCCAGTTGGGTGCATAAAATTGGGTACTACTGCTTTGTAGCTATGTTCACGGGTGTAGTCAGCTATACTTTTCCCTTTGATGGGGGTTTGGTCCAGTAGATCTGCATGACTCATGAAGTCACTGACATAAACCTTCTCTGTGCTGTCACAGAGAAGGTTGCTGTGGAAAAGGCTGTGTGAGGCATCTTGTGTGGGACTTTTAGGGACATAGGAACTGCTGCTGCTGTTGGGGACATAGAAACAGCATACGAACAGTTTTTAAAGGAAGAATGAAGAACTGAGAATGGTAGTGTGATTGTGATGTTATAACCATGATGTTCCTGGAATTATGCACAAGGCAAGGATTTCTTTGGGCAATTTCTTTTATTGGAGCAACTGCATATTTGGGATAGAGCTAGACAAGCTTTCAAATGCAAGGCATTTTTCAGAATAAGTATATAGGTATTTTAAGGCTCACAAAAATTTGCTTGTGAACCACATTCAGGCTGCCTAAGCTTCATGCAACAGAAAACCAGATTCATACATCACACACTCCACCCACGCTGTCAAAAAGAGAGACAGAGGTCCCCAGGCATTACAGAGTATACAGCTGTGTACTTCCCTCAGCTCTAATTGGTAGATAAAGGCAGGCAGCTAGGCTCTGACCACTAACCACTCAAGGACAACAGTGTTATTCTAAGAAAACTGCCTTCACAGTAGGAAAGCTTCAGGTAAGAGAAACTGAATGTGACTGTGGAGGAAAACTTTTTAGCACTCAAGAGGCCAAGTATGAGTTCTATGTAAGTTGATTAGTTACCCTGAATTAGATATGAACTTTGCCTGACTTCTGGAAAAGCAGAGCTAAGGAAGATGAGACTGTTTACTATATTTACCTGGAATTTATTAAATAATGTCTGAATAAACAAACCCCGGGAGGGGGACTTAAGAAATTAAGTCTGCTAAAAAGTGGATAATTATCAGTCCAACATAAATCAGACCTTGAGCAGGTGAGTGAATCAAAATCCAACTTCTAGCAGAATGCTTTCAGAAAAACCGTATGGGAAGTGCAGGAGGAATATTTATGCTGAAATCTTTTTCATTGGGAAAAGGTGCTTAGGCAAAGTCACTTTTTCCCCAGAATATTGTATCAACTTCAATGTTTTCCCTTGAAAAAAAAATGTCTATTGTTCTGCTTTGAAAAAAAAATGGCTTTAGAATTTTGTTTTGGTTTTATGGTGTTTTTTTGTTTTACATTATTTCATAACAGTGCAATGCGTGATAAATACTACTATGATTGAACTATCATAACATAAACATTAACATGAGCTATTATTTTGTTTTGTTCAATAGATTATGTGCTGCCCTCCAAACTTGTCCTGTGATTTTTATTTAAAAAAAACAAACCCAAAAACTTACTGTCTGTAAGGGAGTCCCATCCCCATTAACCACAACTATCAACTTTGCAAAAGGAGGGAATACAATGATTTTAGAAAATGAATATGCTGCCTTGCCTATAGCTGTTCCCAGCTGGACCTTCAAGTGAGGACAGCATTAGATGCTACCTGTGCTGCAATACAGTGGATGCTGTTCATTTGCTTTCAAGTACACCTGGAGCCAGCCTTTGCCATCTAGTATAATTACCTGGGATTAGATTTTGCAGTTCATGTTTAGCCAGGTAATTCATCTAAAATGAGAGATCTGATCCCATATCCATCGTGTTGTTCCCTAAGGAAGATCTGCCTCTTGTGAGTCCACTACTTTACTCCTGTGCACAGAAAAGTATGACTGCTCTCACTGGGTGTGAACCCACAAACCTTTGGAGGCTGTTCAAAAAGACAGCAGCTGGTACCCTCTAATTTTTGTGGAAAGGAGTTGAGAAGAATTCAAATGCGGGAAACTGGATCTGCTCTGGATGAAGACTTTTAAAGTTGGAGCTGTTTGCTGCATTTAAATCATTCTCAATTTGTGCACACACAACTAGAAGGTTCCAGATGCTGCCCTTTTTTGAAAGGGGTTAATGGGGTCACACCCTATGGCAAGTTTCTCTGTTACTCAGTAAAATGAGAAGCTCCAAGCAGATTCTCTCTGATGCAGGGCTGTGCAAGTGGTGGTTAGTCCATAGGCTGCATGTTTGGCGATGGCTAGGGGTTCTGGGCTCCCCCTCCCTTCTTCAGATGCTACTTCCTGCCCCTGCAGGATGAGTGCAGGAGTCTGGGCATGCAGTGCAGCAGTGAGGGGGTTGTCCATGCAGGTATACCATGCAACAAAGTGATATCCGTGCAGCATATGGCCCAGGGGCCCACGACTCACTCAAACACAGTCCTTGACTGCTTGGAAGTTGGGCAGGCTTGCTCTTACCTAATGGGATCAATGGAACCTGTTGCAAAAATAGATGTGCTGGTTGTAGTGGATGAATTTGGCTTTATTTTACCATCATTTCCACTCTAGTTTCAATTGAAAACATATTCTTATTTCTTGTCTTGGATAGCTTATTCCTGAAAGTAGCTACATTTTGCTGGTGGATGTTGCTGTGTGCAGTTTGTCAAGTTTGCAGAGTACTTTGGGATCCTTTTACTATGGAAGATGCTATTTACATCTCAGCCTGTTATCTAAGATGGTGGTTGCTCCCAGATATGCATGTGCTTCAATTTGGGGGAACCCCAGTGCTCTGTCACTAATGTGCAGTGAGACATTGGGCAAGTTGCTTCCCCTCTCTGTTCTTCCTCTCTACCCTTCATCTGTCTTGTCTAGTTAGACTGCAGACTGTTCAAAGCAGATGGTCTCTGATGGGTCATGCAGTGCCCAGGGATATTGTGTTGGTATCTCTAGACTTGTCTAAACTGAATAAATTTTGGTCTGCTAATACTAAGCCAGCTCCATTAGTGGGATACAATGAGCATGTATCCCAGAAGGGGTTAATCTGCAGCTACCAGGCTGTCATTCAGCTGCAGCTCCTTCCATCTAGTGGCTGCAACAACAGCTAGGAGCCCTGGGCTTCCCTTTTGACTTATGCTTCCTGCACATGTCCTGCAGGCAGCATAACATGCAGAAGCCCACAACTGGTACCTGCCCACATGAATGGTAGAATGGCTGCCTCCACGCACAGTGGAGTGGTGAGGGGGTCTTTTTTTAATGGTCTTTGACCATCCTGGTGCAGTCCACACAGGGTGCAGCCCCCAGCCACTAAGAAGCCAGACACTGCCTTGCTGTTGACTCTTTTTTCTTTAAATAAAAAATCCTCTGTGTAATGTTGTTCTGGGTAGATACATTACTTAAAATGCCAGTGAAAGCTGGTTGCCTATCAACATTACAACTCCAAACATTAAGAACAAAAAAGCTGAACTGGTATTGACAGCTACAGAAAATGTTGTTTGCAGAAGCCATTTAGATGAGACTTTTTTGTGATGGAGACTGGGAACTATGATGTGGTTCTACACCTGGATCTGGTTGCTATGTGGGCTTGAGCAATACTTACGTTTCCCTAAGGTTGTCATAATCATTCTTCTGTTCTTGTTTATAGAATCATAAATATTTTTTATTTTGGGATGGGGAGATTATGAGGTTGTGTCCATTGCATAAGAGGCCTGACAAGGAGTCAACCATTTTGTGTCACTACGTTGCTCTGAGTTTGGACAAGATGACATATAGATACTTAAGGGCACTGACATATCTACCCCCATCCCACCCCAACACATCTGTAAAGCAGGTTTACTACAAAAAAGTGCATCCCAATCGATAAGTGAACAATGATAGTTTGTTCATAATTATATGACCTAGCAGATGCATCTTATTTCTTGACATGTAGCCTAAATGGTCCTTTCTCTATGTTACCAATATGTTCTTATTCTAAGTAAGGGAGTCCAATGACTATAACAATAGGCATTGTGCAGGCTTTAAGGAAAAGACATCAACAGTATTTTTTTTTTCTTCACAGATTCAGAATCTTAAAATTGAAGAAATCATGGTGGAAACTGTCCTGGCACCATGGACAATATTCTTGGTCATCTCCGCTGCAGTGCTCATAATGAGCTTTTTGATGTTTCTTCCCCCTGCTGCTGTGGTGATCTGGAGAATGAAGTATATGCCTCAAATAACTTTGAATGGAGCTGTATAACTAGGCCTCATGGATGATATAATTCCATGGGTCCCATCAAAGACTCTAAAACCAAGCAATGAAAATGTCTCATAGATAGCAATTATTGCTTGAGATCCATCATGAGACTAAGCTTTTCCAAAGTCTATAACTGCTGAAATCCTGCAGGATACTGCATCTAATTAATACAAATTTAATATGGCTTCTACTACTCTACCTTCATCTTATTGGCTGGGGGCTGGCATGGCACAGGTGCTAAGGTATACAGTTGAATCTGCAAATTCTGATAAATACTTTGTCACAAGAACATGAGAAAAGAAAGGAAAGGACCTCATTGGCTGTTATCATCACTTGTTTGTTTCCTGGACTGAGTTTCTCTTTATGACCATCCCTGAGAAAATACGACTAGAGAAAAGCAAGTGTATAATGCAGTGATCTCTAACTGCCCTTAAGTAAATGCTCTTGCCTCTAAATGCTGCTTGCCTTTTCCTACTTATGAATAGGCACTTGCGAATAGTAGCAGCAAATTGTCTTACTTTTAAAACATGAAAACTATAAAGGTCTGAAAAGTTCAAGGCAAATGGTACACACTAAGAAGTATTATTTATCACAATCTAACAAAAGCTTTAAAAGGGAGTGATGCAATAGAAAGTATATTGTGGTACTGCTGTTAATCAACCATTAGTCTTGCACCTGGATGATTTGAAAACTTGTTCATGGTCTAGAACATTTGTTTTTCTTGTCTGCTTTTTTTGCAAATTCTAACGGTCAGAACACAAAGCTATCCCCAGCCCTTGGCTAGAATATTGGTTTGATTTATATGCTCTGGTGCTCAAATATACCAATGTAAACATCGACTATGACAAGTTAATACAAACATACTGCAGGTGTTTTCCCTGAAATATACTATATGAATGTACTGGAGGAAATGGTGAGATGTATTTAAAACTAAAGGAAATTTAAATAAACATGATTGATTACTTTGTGCGCCAGATCACTTCTCTCACAGAATATTTTGGAAGGGAGGAAATATAAAAGCATAGTTGTGATCTTGTAAGCAAAGCAAGAGCCAGTGTTCTATATAGGTAAAACATGTATATAAAGGGTCTTATTCTGCTTCTGTTATGCCGAATGAAATAGGATGATTTATGCTTACTGCTTTCTCTTACCCTACAGGAAGGGTTCCACAAGCTACATTGCATTCTGATGGAAATGTATGCCACTTATCAGAAGCTGTACTGTTTATTCTGCGAAGGTCACTAGCGTGCCAATTTAATGGAGTGAAAATGTCAGTATGCTAGTGGTTTTTCAAAAAAAAACCCAACTAAAATTAGCTTCATTCTGCACATGCTAATCCAGATTGTTCTGGCTTGAGGCTGAATAAATCCTGAAGACTACATTTCGTTATTTTGAAATTTCTCGTTTTCTGGCCAAAAAAAAGAGAAGATAACTGCAGTGTAATTATCATTGCTTGTTTTGTTTCCTGGATTGAGTTTCTATGTATGATCATTCTCTTTATGATCTTCCCCCCCCTCTATAGTTTTGGTGCCAGAGGCAGGGCTGCAAACCAGGCAGATACCTCCATCAACTTTGAATCAAAAGTCCAGAATCCTTTCCCTATACCCCCCTCCAGGGGTTCTGGTCTCTGTGCCCTGGATTGTTAATGTATTTTTTTTTCATCCAATGACCATTCTATGAACAATAGAGAAATCTGCATCTTTTGAATTCAGAGGGCAATATTTTTGTTCCTTCTATGGTGAATTAGCTTAATTCACTATAGTACTGCCTTATAGGGCTGTGCAAAGCTTCAGACCACGATTTGGATTCGGAAAAGATTTGGACGATTCGGAGGCCAAATCAGCATGTCCAAATCGAATTGCTGGCTGCTTTAGGCTTTCTGAATTGATTCAGAGCTTCTGAATCGCTTCAGAAATGATTCAGAGATTCGGAGGGCTGTCTGTATGGGGAAACAGAAACTTAGAAGAGAGAGTGGGGGCAGGGGGGGAAACACTGACATGTCTAGGTGGCCAGTGAGCATGATTTCTCTCTGGCTGCCTTTCCAATTACAGTGTCTGGGGGGAGGGACATAGAAACAGTATAAAAGCCTCTTTGTGCAGCAGGCTTGCTATGTATCTTTAAGCTGGTTCTGTCTGAGAAACAGCGTCAGAAAGGTACTGTGCACTGCCTGGCTTGCTTCATAGTAAGCAGTTGCTACTTGCCTGCTCCTTTTTGTTGTTAGAAAGGATTGGGTAGGATTTAGCTTAGCTTAGCTTAGCATCTCTTAATACTATCCAATTCATTTCTTTCAATTTATATTTGCTCTTTTTTTTTTTTTTTTTTGCAAACTTTGAAGAAGGAAAGCTTCATATTTTCCCTGCCAATGTGATCCATTGCTCTGCAGGGAGGCACACAGATTGCACACACACACTTATAATATACAGACATACAAGAAGAAAAATCAGATATTCGTAGGAGAAGAAGAGTCTCAGATTATATATAGTAGTTATTAGTTATTCATATTATTATAGTTAGTTTACATAGAGACTAAAGACAACACAGAAATCAGATTCCGATTGAGACTAACACAGACCTCAGGGTTTTAGAAGAAGGAGATATATCATTTTAGGTACAATTTACAACACAGAAGAAGAACAAGAAGTACAGTAGTAGTAGTCACACATTCACATTAATAGAACATCACAGAAGAAGGCACCATATATAGTTATTAATAATCAAAGCAGAGTCCAGTGCATGCACACAACACAGAGGGAATAAAACACACAACACAAAAGGAGTGACACACACACACACACACACCCCTTTTGCAGCACAGGAAAGATAAGGTCTTCTGGCAGGTGCTGGAAAGGCAGGTACCAGGTCTTCTGGCAACGGAGGGAGAGGGGGTAGGGGGAGAGCTAGAGCTACAAGTCCCCACACCCCGAAAAATAGATGGATTCTCTTCCCAAGCAGCCATGATGCTTCTGCTGTCAGTGGAAGCAAGGCGGTGGGAGCAGTGTCTGCAACTCGCATCCCTGCATCTGCACCACCTCCACTCAGTCCAGAAATAGGCACCAACAGAAGAATTACTGTCTTCTCCACCCCCATGTCATCTCTTAGCATGAGCCTCCCACTGTCAAAGGAGGAGCTGGAGCTGGAACCAGGGGTGCTGAGCACCCTGGCTCAAGCAATTCTGGGGACTGAGGGGGAATCCGCGTTTGTGCTCCACACCCCTCAAATTTCACGTAGACCCAGGTATCCTCCAGAAAGCAGCACCTCAGAGGAGGTTGAGGTTGTGGAGGCAAGTGGCTCAGTTGAGGCAGCTCCTCCTGTTATTGTGCCTCAGCCTGTTGAGGAGTGGGATAAGGCAGCATCCTCACCCTCAACCCAGAAGCGGGGGAGTAGCATACTGTGGGAGCACTTTGAGGTGGCAGATGATCCCAGGTTTGCTATGTGCCAGCACTGCTAAAGGCACATCAGCCGGGGAAAGGACGTGAAACACTTTTCCACCACGGTGATACTGCTGCATCTGAGGAGGCAGCACCCCTTTGCCCTTCTTCCTGCTCAGCCTGGCACCAGTGCAAGCATGCCCAAAGGGAAGTCACCCACTCACTCCAAAGCCCCCTTCCCCCACAAAGCAGAGGCAGGCCACCCTGAACCAGTGAGGGAAAGCTGCAGACAGAGCAGGGGTGAGTTGCAAAGGCAAGCGAGATCACCCAGAGCATTGGGGAGATGCTTGCTCTGGATAGCCAGCCCCGCTCCCTAGTTGAGTGGCCGGGATTCAGGTGGCTTTTAGCACTTCTGGCCCCACCTTACAAAGTGCCCACACACACCACCTTTAGCAGGATGATGGTGCCCTCCTTGTATGAGGCATGCAGGGAGTACTTGAGGGAGAAGCTGCGCAAGGCAGGGCCACAGGTAGCCTTGCACTTAACCTCGGACAACTGGAGCAGCCAGGGTGGCGATCACGCCTACCTCTCCCTCACAGGGCACTGGTACAATCACTCAGGCTGTTGGTGGGCTCTCCTGCCAGCCGAGCTGCTGGATGAGTCCCACACGGCAAGGGAGATCATGGGGGCCATGAACTGCATGGTGCAGGGGTGGCTCATTGGGCAGGCCAACCTCACCCATGGGTTCATGGTCACTGACAACAGGGCCAATATGGTGAAGGCTGTCCATGATGCCAACTTTGCTGGCATCTGCTGTGTGGTACACAGGCTGCACATCATAGTGAGGGATGCGTTGGAGGGGGACAGGGCTGCCGGTGATGGCACCGCCACCACTACTGCTACATGCCAGCTGATTTTGAAATGCAGGCAGGTGGTGGGCTACTTCCACCGCAGCATCAAGGGGTACATTACCATGTTGTGTAAAGGGACCAGCACCAGTGAGGGTGCACCTTAACACACACACCGTGTCATCCACCCATGTCACAAGTTTTGCCAGTAGCAGCCAGAGGTGCAGGGCCCCAGAACCTCCCCCTGCACCTATCTCTTTGACAAATGGCAGGCTTCATGGCTGCAGCAGGGCCTGGCAGGCCTGCAGTAGTTCCCACCCCACCCCCATGCCCTAAGACAGACACAGTCACACAAGCACCCAAGTCACAAGTTTTGCCTGTTAGCAGCCAGAGGTGCAGGGCCCCAGAACCCCCCTGCACCTTGACAGCTGGCAGGCTTCATGGCCACAGGAGTGCCTAGCAGTGCCAGGCCTGCAATAGCTTCCCCCATCCCTGTGCCCCAAGACAGACACAGTTGCACAAGCACGCATATCAGTCATAAATTTTGCCTGTCAGCAACTTGAGGTGGTTTCCCCCAAACCCTGCACCTAAATCTTTGACAGCTGGCAGCTTTGTGGCCTCATCAGGGACTACCACCCCTGCAGTTTTTACCCCTCTGTGGCTTAACACACATGTGACGTGAGTTTTGCTTTCAGGACTTTGAGGTGCAGTTTCCCAGAAACCCCTGCACCTATCTCCTTGAAGCTTGGCAGACTTCATGATCTCAGCAGAGGCTACAGCTCCTACAAGTTTAATCAAAATCAGACAAAAAACAACAAAGTTATATATATTTCATTGATTCTCCATTATATCCTATGGCCAAATCTCCGAATCAGCTCCAAATTGGCGCCGAAGCTTTGGTGACTGAAGATTCGGAGCCAATTCAGCCAAATCTAAGCGGAAAACTGCTTCACAGCTCCAAATCTATTGCTGGCATCCAAATCAGCCGAATCCAAACCCAAATCAAATAGTTCCCTATTCGCACAGGCCTACTGCCTTATTATAATTGGCCCAAAATGAAGACTTCTCCTCTTTCCTTTGACATCATTTTCTACTGCCTGTTGGCTGAGCCAAGACTATCTTAGGGTGGTAGGAAAACCCAAAACTAAGGATTACTTGATAGTCAGACCACTCTAGTGTGTAACAAAAATTACGTGATCAAACTAGGAGGACTGGGAGGTATCAATATCTTAAGTGGTTAAGCATTGATAATACGCACACTCTAGTTAGTATCTCCTCAATCAGAGGGTAACTTTCTGGGTGAACTGGAAGTTGATAAAATATACAAAGAAAGTAGAAAATGGACTAAAATGGCAATTCACCAATATGCAATAGAAATGGATAATATCTAGCTGTCTCTGTATTAGTGTGCAGTTGGATGAATCAAGTAATAAATGTCCAAAGAGGCATGTTTTCAGGAGAGCTTGGGGGTTTGTGTACCCTGGCCTTCTAGCAGTTGGATTGATCAGCCAACTGAAAGTAAATAATGTCTTTTTTTTTTTCCTACTCACTGGCAAGCCTGCAGGAGTGGGACTGGAAGAAGGGTCCCTAGCAGTACCAATACTGCCATCCAGTAAATAAAGATTTGGACTGTCCACTTCAGTTATTGGCCCCAAAAGCAAAGATTTTGTCTAGTTTAATATTCCAATTTAATGACAGGGTTTAAAAACTCTCACTCTTAGATACAAAGAGTAATGGCCCCTGAAATTATCACTATATCGCAGGTGGTCATAATGATTAATTAAAAGAAGAGTTGTTATACATTAAGTGTAGCCTCTGTTTGTGGCTGCTGAAGATGGGCAAAAAGAAATACGAAGAAAGAGAACACAAACACTGGGGTAGTGTCATCAGATCTGTGAACACAGTGTACTGCCAACAGACAAGAACTGGAACAAAGCCCTCGGATTACCTGAAAAACATAGCAGGCAGCCACAAAGCTTTGTTTAGATGTCATAGTTGTTTGCATAAGTGTTCTGTTCTCTAACAGCCTCCCAAAACAGGCCAGCAGCTTCTTAAAAATGGTATGGAGTTTTGTTGCCTTGGCTTCAGTTCCATGAGACCCAAAACCAAGGCTTGTCTTCTGTGTCTCATTAACTTTCTAAAGTGAGGTCAGAATGCCATGAACTTTCTGGTGGGATATGGCCTATGCTCAGTCTACTCCATAATTCAAGATATTCGCTATCTCTGCAAAACACATCTGTCTGTACTGGAATGTACAAGATACCTGGCTGAGATGTTTGAAATTTCAGCTTAGTGTGGGCACCTAATTTTGAGGCATCTATCCTCCCCCAAAAGGATGCAGAACCCTGAATTTGGTCAGAGTCCTTGATACACTGCCTAGAGAGAGTTAAATGACCCAGAAAGGCACTCCAAAAATTTATTTAATGAGTAGGGAGGTGCCTTGAGTTAGTCAAGTGGAAATGCTAAGTACAGGGATGGATCTGAAATCTCTCTCTCTGTAGTTTTGGTGCCAGAAGAAGGGCTGCAGACACCAGGCAGACACCAGACAGATACCTCTATCAACTTTGAATAAAAAATCCCACATCTTCTCCCTATCCCCTCTCTAGGGGTTGGTCTCTGTTCCCAGGATTGTTAATGTATTTTTTTTAATCTAATGACAGTTCTATGAACAATAAAGAAAAAGTTTTGGAGTAGAAATCAGAAATGCTGATCCTCAATCTCATGCTAGTGAGTTCACTGTTGGTATCTTTATTCTGGCCCAATGAATTCTTCAGTCTTTATTGCATTGCTCCACACCTTCAGCAGGGGGCATAAGGAGTGCCCCACCTGGAATAGCTAATAGACTGGTGGTTAGGCCACTCTCTAGGGAGATGGCAGATATGGATTTAATCCCTATTTAACTGAACAGAGAATTCAATCTGGTTCTGGTTCTGGGTGAGTTTGAAGCACTAGGAAATAATTTTAAAGATGGGAGTTCCCTTTTCTTCCCACTGCTTTGTTTAAAAAACAACCCAGAGCAAAACATATCCGCCACTGCATTTTATAAGAAACCCTGTCCTCTCTATGTGCTGTGAACTGCCTACTGGATCAGTCCCCTAAGGGACCTGCTTCTGTTGCAGGTTACCTTTAAATAGGGTAATCGTATGTCCCAGATTTTGGGGGCTGGTTCTGGCCAGCCAGTGAAAATTAAAACAAGCATCCTGGGTGTGGAGACAGAGCAGGAGATGGGGAAATTTCCAATTATTATATCCACAGATAGTTGAAGTGGTTAAACTCACCAAAATATTTGGCTATTGAGTATCATTTTAAATTTACTACTGTGTTATTAAGAAAAGTAACCTTAAGGTAAAAAGCAAAGAACTAGAGAATTTTAGGACATAGAGCAATGAGTAAAAATGGCCACACAATATTAATTGTTTTAAGGGAATAACTGTGTTCACTGAAAATAAATAGACCCTTTAAGTTACATAGATTTTTTAATGGATTTTTCCATTACCTTATGTACTGTTATTGTTTGCTGTGCTGAGTTGCAACACAACTTCACAGGAAATGAACTTCAATAGAGTATCTCATTTTATCTCTTTTATCAAAGTCAGGCTTGACCAAACTGAGTAAATATTTTCCTTGTGCTTTCAGCAGCATAG
The DNA here is from genome assembly GCF_030867095.1 of Alligator mississippiensis. NCBI lineage: Eukaryota > Metazoa > Chordata > Crocodylia > Alligatoridae > Alligator > Alligator mississippiensis. Next base: position 35,828,470 of record NC_081829.1, read on the forward strand.
GCTGCATCTCTAAATAGTGAGGGACAAATTTCCAAGTTGTCATGTGATCAGGCAATTACTGTAAGCTTATGCTGGCAACAGGGAACTGGGTTTAACTGAGACTTTATGGTGCCTATGATGCCTCACTTTGTAGATAAGTTAAAAATGATAAGTTTATTACACACAAAGCATCCTAAAAGGGATAATGGGCAATTTTTATATTAATAAAATATTCAGAATATTTTTAAACAGCTGTGTCCATTCTTTAAGCTTGTCTGTTTCATAAACAGTGACTTTCATGATGCTAATACGTTTTCATTTCGGGGTGTGACAGATTTGTCAGACAAGTGCAGACTCCCAGATCCACGACAGCCTGGCAGGTGGATTGCCTCTGCCTCAGGCCCCCAAGGCTTACAGGTTCTTGGAGGCCTGGAAACCCCTGTCTGTGGACCTGCCAGGGCTACTGGTAGCTTGGGGAGCCTCAGAAACCTTTGAGAAAAAGGCAACATTAATTTAATACAATTGAGATTCGCAGTCTGCAGAAAATTTGAACAGTCTTTTGAGATTGGTCATCTCTAGCCTCCATTTTGACAGCGATCTGCTGTCTCCTTTTCCCCCCTCTTTTGGTCCTACATTTTCCATTAAAAGTTAAGTGGTTTAAGATTTTCCACTGATCTGGACTTGGTTTCCTCATCCATGTGCTTGGTGAAGTAAGTTTTTAACCAACAAACTATTGATATTCTGAAAGCAATGATTTGGATTTTCAGGAATGGCTGAGGATCCCTAACCAAGTCAGCCACTTAGGTCATGCCTATATTGCTAATTAGGATCAATCTTATGGCCACCCTCAAACCATTACAGAACAATAATCTACACTGAAACCCCTGAGCCTGAACCCTGGTGGCATCTAGACTGGCATACTTTCAAAGTCTGAGACTGAGCCTTCTCACCCATCTTTCCTTTCAATGTTCTGGGATCGCATCCAGATACTACAGGCCAAAAAAACAGAAAATCTACCAGCAGCAATCCATAACTTCCTGTCCTGACTTTTTGCTATTTTGCACCAATGAAACCTAAGCACAGCAGGCCAGTCAAGTGATTTGCAGATTGATTCTTGGAAGGATTCTGTTGGAGGAACAAGAAACACAAAGCACAATGGCTAGCAGGCCACAAGATGAGTTATGAGGGGGGAGGTCTGGGACTAGTTAAAGGTGATTCTAAGAGTTGCCCCTCAGTATCAGTGCAAATACACTTTTAGCTGCTTAAGCCCCATATCTTTCACTGCCTGTCACCCTGGCTTGCTTCAGCATTTGTTAGCTTAACTTGTTTCTGAGGATTCTTCTTCAGGTGACTGATCTTCCTGATGAGGAGCCAGAACACCTAGCTTAGAGCCAGTAAATCCAGAAGGAGGTTAAACTTCATGGTGTGCGGGCCGGGTGTGAATCCGCGGCCCTCGTCGCGCTGCACGCAGGCTGTGGCCGGCAGCCCAGGCACGCCAGGTCGGAGAGGGCGGGCGCCGAGCTACAATTAGGCACAGACGCTTAATGGTAGATTTTAAGATTGTTTACTTACACCGGGATGGTCGCGGTGCAGGCTGAAAGCTTGCTTGAGTTGTGGTTACAAACAGAAAGAACACGAACAATCACGTGGAGTTTGCTAGGCTCCACGCAAACAGAACTCCGGATGTCCTGGACAAGCGCGCCACAAAGCTGAAAACTCGTAGATACGTCTTAAAGAAGGTTACCGCACGAAGACGGGAAGAGGTGGGCGGTGGATCAGGCCGCCAAACTCCTCTGGATCTCACACAGGGTTTCTATTACCCTGCCGCATACCCAGAGTCCCCACAAGATGGATGCGGAGTCCTCTCCAGCTTGGGCGGAAACCGCTCAAGCCTCTTATACGGCTAGCAGGCCAATCGCTAGCCGCCACGTGGGAATAATTTAAAACTAGCGAATAGCGGGAAACAAATTTGCATTCAAATAGCGGGAACTCTTTGCACTGTGCATTTCTGTGCTGCGAAGAAAATGCACCCTGCAAAGACAGCTGCAAAGTGGCGGGAACTCTCTCCTTTGCACGCGGGTTCTCTGTGCAGCAAAACTCCACCGTGCAATGAAGCTGTAATCCCACGGGGATAATTCTAGTGCCGAAGCACACACAAAATCATACCTTTGGGTCATGACACACAGGTGCGTGAAATGGGCTGCATTTGATTTGAATTTGGATTCAGCCCGAATCAGGAACAGTGATTCAATTTGTTCATTGTTCATTCAGATCAGTGTCCCTGATTTGATTCAGCTGAATTTGAATCTGAAGATTCAATGCTGCTTCATAGAATCACCGATTTGGACATAGTCATAGCTTTAAATGTTTTTTCTACATACCTCAGGGTAGCAGGTGTGGCTCATGAACATTGCAATGGTGGGGCAGATGAAGCGTCCCACAGGAGCATGGGGTGGAGAGCCCCACCTGCTCCGCGGTGAACCCAGAAGTGGACTGTAAGTACTTCTGGTCCACTTCTGGGTCCACTGGGGAGTGCACTGGGGGCTCCCCCCCCCCGTGCCTCCTGGCTCAGCGATTGGCCACAGGGGGACCCCAGGTGCACCCCCAGATCCAGGATGCACCAGTTGCCGAGCCGGGGGGGCATGGGGAGGGGCCCCAGTTCACTCCCCGGCAGACCCGGAAGTGGACCAGAAGCGCTTCTGGTCCACTTCTGGGTCTTCTGCCAAGAGCACTGGGGAACCCCCCACTCTCCCATGGGATGCTCCATCTGTCCAAGCATCACAGCATTCGCAAGCCACCTGGTACCTCGAGGTATATAGAAAGAACATTTAAAGCTGTGTCTATATCTGAATCTTGGAATCTTTCTGCATCTCTGAATCAATTTGTAGGGTTCCAATTCAATTTGGGAAGATTAAAGGGTGTCCTGATTCAATTCAGATTCGGAGATTTGGCCACCAAATCAGGCCAAATCTCCGCCAAATCAAATCAGGGTCTTAGGGTGAAGATATTTGGATCTTGGGGAGCACTGGGTGTGCAGCTGAATAAAGTATTTTTCCTGTGTCTCAGCAAAAGCTGCTGATCACAAGGCTGGATGATATATTAAAAGTAACTAACTTTGCTAATCCTTAAGTAAACAGATTCCTAACAAAAGGATAGGGTGCAAAGTGCATGATGTGCTGTGTAAAAATAGGATACAGACCAACGGCTATCATTAGGGGACAAAGCAGAAGTACAGCCTTGGAGACGATGCTGAAGTCAGCAAGAAACCAGAAAGAACCAGCAAGAAACCACAACTGACCAGGAGAAGACAGAAGTCAAAGTCTGAGGCATGTGCTCTTAGCAAAGAGGCATGTAAATGAGTGAAATGCATAGGCAATACCATGCTAAGGAAGCAAACAGTAAAGAGAGGCAGAGCTTGAGATGGGAGGAGAAATGGGTGGAACCAAAGGAGGGATATAGGCAGGGTGAATGTTAATAAGTATGAACCAAGGTGTATAAATGTGGAAAGAACTATTGTTTGGGGTGGCTCCCCAGTTTGTTGGTTTTTTGGGAGCTAGTCCAAAGCTGTCTCCATTATGAATAAAGCTGTTTTGAGCAGTGTGTGCTGGTGTTTGCTCCCTGCTTTCTCTGGCTAATGAGTCCCAGGATCCATGGGCAATTGGATCGTCGGCTCCCTGGTCGTTGGGCGCCACATGGAGTTGGAGTCTAACATCTTGGCATTCGGGACCGAAGCATCGCACAGCCCTATTAAACGTTTAAATGCCAGAGTGTTTTAAGGTTCTTAATCTAGGTCCTTCACATTAGCATTTTATCATAACATCAATGCACAGTCCAGTGAGAACCTGTTCTTACAGCTGGATAGTTAATGCCACAAAGCATTCTGAGGTCTCTCTAGGGTTACCTGGTATAGCATCTGGCCTTTTAGCTCTCATTAAAAAGCACATCATTTCACCTGTGAAATGTTGATGCTCTTCCTCCTAGAAACATGTCAAAGACAAACTGAAGACATTCTCTTTACCTTTCATCATAACGCTTTCTATTCATATGCCAATTCAACTGAATCATTTATTCTCTTAAATACAGTGTAGGAGTCTGATGCAAACATCATGGCTGTCAGTGAAGGTCAATTCCATTTCTTACATTTTGTCTGGGTCAAAACAATACATTTTCTGTATTTTAAAATTCCTTGCACTCAAGTCTGGATATGGTTCACTGAAAAATCTATAATGAACGTAAAGTCCTAAAGTCTTTCTTCCTATTGAAACGGTGCCTGAATGACCCCACTGAAATGAAGATTCACTTTGCTAGTCACATCCTCAACCCTAGAAAAATGGATTTTAATCTTTAGAGGCTACAGGCCATGATGGCCAGATCTAGTGGGGTGCACTGGCACAGTCAGACCCCCTTTCACTCCTGCTCAACTCAGTGGCTTTTCTATGGACATGCCATTGAAAGAATCCAGCATGCCAAGTGCACTGTGGATCTGGGTTGGGACTTGGAGTCCTATGTGAGGGGGAGGAGTGAGCTGGTAAGAGGGAGATCTGTGGAGGTGGGTGGATTCAAAGGGGAATTCATCTCCACCAGTATACTTGGCCTGCTCCTGGGCTGTGGGGACTTGCTCGAGGCTCTGGAGCCTAGTCAATAAGTGAGAGGTGGGGAGAAGGGAATGGGATGCACCACTGGGGCCATTTGCAAAAACTGTCTGCACCAGTACCAGCAGGGAATGGGTTAAGCAGTGCAGAGCCCCCAGCTGAGGTTCCTGGGGGCTGGGGATTTTCCACTTTTGGAGAAGTTCCATACCTTCTGTAACCCAGATGGTACTCCAAGATGTACCCCCTCTCCAATAGAAGTGATCAGAGCAGGTGCACAAGCTCTGTGGGAGGTGTAGAGACACTCCTTCCCCTGTAGAGCAGAGCCAAACCACCAATGGGGACTTAACCATATACCTTTTAATGAGAAAACAGCAGTGGAAACATAACATGTATAAACCAGGGGGTATAGGGGACACTACAATGCCCCAAGGGGGCACAATTCAATAAAGGTTAGGCACTTACAATCATACACATATTCATCCAGTTGACAAAAAGACAGGTTTAACAAAATATAAAACACAAACAGCAGAATAAACAATACTGGGTGGTGAAATATAAAATGCACAAAATACAAAATGTCAAATAAGAAATATAGGGCCTTGGTACCTGGAGTGGAGAAAGAGGGAAAACACAATGACCCCTTTCCCACTGCAACAAGAATTTCTCCCTGTCACATCACTCACCCCAGCTGACACTTGAATTCAGATCTCCCACATGGTAGGCAGAAACTCTGCCACACAGCCACCAGTGCTGGTACTGTTCCACACTGCTAGGGGTTTTGACCTTCCAGGATCCCCTGCCTCACCTCGAGTTTCCTGGCCTCTTGCTGGAGCTGGGGAATCTCTCCTGCTGGCCGCAGCCTGTATTGCTGAGGGTCCAACTGCTGCCTGCAGGTCCCACTCCTTCAGGTTCTTCTGAGGCAACTGCTTCTGGCCCGCTGGCTCAGCTCTTGCCAGCTCTTTGAAGCTCCTTCCTCATGGTCCCTCACTCGTCTCCCTGAGTCAGCTGGGCTGCCCCTTTTATCCCCCTCCAGGTGACCCAAGAGGCCAATCAGGGGACATGGAGGGTGAGTCTCTGGGGCCTGATTGGTGAGGAAAAGGAATCCGAAGCCCTCCATTCATCTTTTGCATGTTCAAAACCCCTGGGCCAAATCATTACCAGCTGGCCTGTCACTTCCTGCGGGCTGGTGCTTTTCCACTTTTGAAGAAGTTCCATACCTTCTTTCCTGCCCTACTCCACATAGACCCTCCACTCCTGCTCTTCTCTTTTAAATTCTGCCCTAGAAATCTTTCTCCCATCAAAGGGTTAATTCTTCTTTTGATGATACTTTACCTGTCCCCCACACAGACCCCCATTTCCCACCTCCCTTTGCTGCTAATACAGGTAAATATCTTCCTGGGCATGGGGTGAAGATCGTACACCATCCACCAAGCTCTGTTGGTAACAGCTTCCTTTGAGGTAGAAAAGGGCTGCTACATGTAGAGTTTTTCCAGGTGTGCAGCCAAACTTAATCCCTCTCCTCCTGCCTGAAGGGAAATAGTGAAAGCCCTAGTTCAACTTTAAAGACAGCAGCTTGAAATTTAATGCGTCATGTTTTGCCATAACCCCCTTCACTACACTCTGTGAGAAAATGTCTGCTGCAGTCCAGCACCTGGCAGATCTCACTCAGATGTGGAAATAAGTCAGTGAAGTGTTGGATGCTCTGTCAAGACATTCATTTTATGAATTTAAATAAGAGATGTCCTTTTAATTCTAATGTCCACAAGTCTAATGAAACAATAGCTTTGATATTATTTACCTAGTGTGTTGTGTTTATATGTTTAATATATAATGTAGCATATTAGTGCACATTCCAATAAAGTTATATTTGACTTTGCTTTCAACTTTAATTGAATAATGTAGCCCTAGACCCCTAGCACAGGGGTTGTCAACCAGGGGTACATGTACCCCTAGGGGTACTTGGAAAGGTCCTTGGGGGTACATGCAGGTGGATGAGGACAGAGTGCCACCACCCACTACCCCGTGCCACCACCTCCCAGAAGCAGGGCTGGGGGGAGGGGCCAAAGGCAATTACAATGGGGGGGAGGAGAAGGGGGAGGGGGAGGAGCTCACTAGCAGTGGCTGCCACTGGCATCCACCAGTCCGTGCCGCCACCACTGCCTGCCGCCCCATACCACCACCACATACCACTTTCCCATGGCTGGTTGCACATGCGGCTCTGTGGGCTGCTGACAACCAGGACACAATTGTCGGGTGCGAGACCTGTCAGCAGCCCGTGGAGCCGCGTGTGTGACCAGCCATGGGAAACTGGGATGTAGCAGTGGTGCAGGATGGTGTGTGGTGGTGGCGGCACAGAGTGGTGGGTGGCACAGTGGCCGCCACGTGCAAGTCCCGCCCCCCCCACTCCGTGTCCAGCCTCCACCACCAAAAGGTTAAAAGGTTAGAAACCCCCTACCCTAGCACATTAGTAAAGCTTCTAGTTTCTTTTTAACTGGATAAATTATGCATCAGGATATCTGTGATGATGCACCCTCCTTTTCAAACTCCTAGATCTGCCCATTCTTTGCATCATAAGTTTTTATGTCTTATTTGAAAGGCAGTACCTTCCATAACTAAAAGTATTTTCTTGAACCCAGAGCAAGAGTTGTATTCCAAGAATGACCCTTTCACATCATGGATGATACACTTAGGCATGGGAAAAGTCAATGCTGCCACTGTATGTACTCTACTTATTCTGAGGCTTTATCTCAAGGGCTGTTAAATGAGTATTTTTGAACAAATTTATTTTATATGAATATTTTCTTTACCAAACATATCTTTATCACATGTGCTTGAATATAGACAGTGAACTGAATATAAACTACATATTTAAAGACCTCTAGAGCTGAAACTTATGCAAATTTTAGATGCATTCTTGATTTTTTTCCCTCTTAAACTGATGCTCATACAACTAAGTGACAATCCATCAGTTTCTTTGTGAACTGATTAAACCAAATTACCCTGCTTTCAAAATAAAATAGGCCTCCACTCTGTGCTTCAAGTTTATTGGACTTGCTGATATCTAGTTACCACAAATTATACAATCAAAATCTTTTTCATGTTTGCCAGACACATCCAACCTTTCTTCGGCAAGGTCTCCAAGAAAGGTATCTATGTGGTGTTTTTCAGCAGTGGCATTAGCTATGGTCTCCCAGCAGGTTACATTAGGAGGGAAGTAAGCAGATGCAACTCCACTTATAGCAGTTGATGCAGCTGTAAAGAAAAAAGTAGAATAATTACTACCCTGAAGCTTCTAGTCTAGGTACAGTAAATGAGTTTGGGTGATACTGTTATCCAACTGTATTCATCCTTATGGAGTAAAGTTCAAGAATATATTTTCTACCTAAAATAAAGCTATTCTTCTTTTTTGGATCCTAAACGTTGTTCAGACTGATTTATTTGTGTAACTGCCTTAGGGTATCAATCTCTTCTACTCAGAACAAAAGAAATTTCCACAGTCAACAGTGGATCCTGGAAAGATGGGTTTTCAGTTAAGTTACTGAACTAGAGCTCAAAAGGCCTAGGTTCGATTCAGGTGGTCATGTGTTGTGTGGCTTGACTCTTTTCTGAAATTAGAAATGTGCCTCATTTCTAATATGGGGATGATAACATCTTATTTCCTGGGCCAGTGACTGTCTTACACTATGTGCATGGGCCAGGGGCAGGCAATTATTTCAGGCAGAGGGCCACTTACCGAGTTTTGGCAAGCTGTCAAGGGCCTCATGGGTATCCCCGCCCCTTGACAGATGCCCCTCCCCCTGGTACTCATTTTGTGACTGGAAGTCCCACCCCCTAGCCCCTGACCTTTGCCACCAGAAGTCCCTCCCTTTGCCCCCAGAAGTACTCCTTTCAGCAAAGGTTTTTGCCATCTCAGAACCAAAAAAGTACCAAATTATATTCTAAAAAGTGAACATCTACAACATTCATTAATTTGATTTAAAAAAATATTTTTGTCCTGATTTACATGTGTTGGTGCAGTGCACATAGAAGTGATTGCACAATAGCTTAAAATAAAGTCTTACTCTTGTATATTGTGAGGGGGTGGGTATAGGTTTGTGGGAGGGCTGTGGATGAGTATGTATGTCGGGTGAGGGAGCATGTGGTTGTGTGTATGGATATGTGGGGAGTGGGTGGGTGTGGGGTTTGTAGGAGACTGTGTGTGGAAGGAGGGTGGCTGCGGTGTGAGAGGGGGTGTGGGTGTGGGGGTCTGCATTGAAGGCAGTGCAAGGGGGGATGTGGGGGGACCAGGTATGGTGAGGTGTGCGTGTGGGACTTGCCCTACAAATACACACACACACACACACACACACACACACACACACACTCACTGCCTCTATTTACATATACCCCCACCCCCCATACTGGCATGGCCCCATGTTCCCGGTCCAGTGATACAGCCGGGAACCATGTGGTGCTGAAGCAGGTTGGGGGCAGGAACCACGGGAATGGCTGGGGGTGGGTGGGGCTGGGCGCCTGCCTCCTGCTGCCAGTTCCTCCTGGGTCCTACTGCCCCTAGCTCCTTTCATCTTTGACAAATGGCCAGGAGAAAATAAATATTAATTTACTAAATTTTTTAGGGGCCTCACAGGCCGGATAGATTGGCCTGGTGGGCTGGATCCAGCCCGCGTGTCATATTTTGCCCACCCCTGGCATAGGCACAGATTAACATTATGTGTCCCCAAGTTCAGGGGCCATTAAGCACTGGTGCAGTATAAATGGTAATCACTCTCACTTTATTTATTCCATGCATTAATCAAAACATACTATATGCAGTAGTTACTACACATTTAGTTTAGTACTTCCTTAATGAAGTACTAATTAAATGCACAGTAACTATAGTTTGCATTAATGCACAGTAGTTACTGTGCAGTAGCTCCGGTGCAGTTTTTTGTTATGGTTACTGTGCAGTAGCCTAATAACACTGCACAGTAGCTTACTAGTATGATTTTTGATGAACATGCTATTTTGCAGTGTTATTAGGCTACCACACAGTAAGCATCTCATGTAGATGCACCCACTATTTCTAAACAAGCAGTAATTTAAACCAGTACAAGTGACTACATCAGGATAGCAGCTTATTAAATGATTTTTGTACAAAAAAACCTGTTCAGAAGTGCTTACGATTGCAAACAGCTAGCCTGTTTCCGCCAACTAGCTGTGTTGTCCACGAAAACCCAGTGGAACTTCCACATTTCTCATATATCCTGCTTCTTCTTAGGAATCCAAAGTCATAATCCTTATATAGAAACATGGAAAGTAATTCAGTGATATAGGTTATACCACAGAATCAAGTTTATTGCAAGGAGAAGTAGTTCTTTGAATTTCAGTGAAAGTATGCGCTTATAAAGTTGCTCATGATTACGTGATTGCAGAAATATGGCTTTAGTTTGTATATACATGCAGTTATATGTCAGTTGTTATCATATGAATTGGAGAGAACCAAAAGAAAGAAAAAAATTGTTTAAAGAGATTTGAAATGCTGGTCTTGTCTATTTTTAAAGCAGTGGTCTCCAACCTTTTTAAGTAGGAGATCATCTTAAGCAACCCAAGATCTATCATGCACCATCACCACCCCTCTCCTCCTAACTCAGCAGGTAAGTCTGTGGGGAGGGAAGGGGGGAGCAGATCAAGGCAGAGGGAGAAAAAATTATTTGGGGGTGCATCTTCCCAGCAAGTAAATCAAGTAAGTCCCACCCAGCCAGAGCCCTACTCAACTTACCCCTGCTCCTGCCTCTGCAACACTGTCCCTCACCATGGGAACCTCAATCTAGCTCCTGCCCCTTCCCTCCCCCACGGACTGACCTGCTGGGCTAGGACACATTCATACATGCACACAGGCACTCAGCTCCCCACCCCAGTCTCGGATTGACTCCAGGAGGTGCCGAGATCTACCAGTGGATCAAGATCCACTGGTTGGTGACCACTGATTTAAAGGGTCTTGCTGGCATAGCTATGCCAGTACAGCTAAACCAACAAACTTTCCTAACCTATGTGGGAAATCTATTTTATATTGGCAAAAGAGTTCTTTTCTCAGAAGAGCAAATGGATTAACTGTATACAGATACAAGGAGTAATTTTTTAGTTTTTTAATGCTAAAATATGCAAGCCATTTGAGGAGTGAGGACAAAAAAAAATCAGCTCCACAGCTAATATGGCTATATCAAAACTTTGAATGTAGACCACTTCTGTGACAGATGAAGGGGAGAAGGAAATAATGAATTCTATGGTTATAGAATAACTATAAATTTGGGGAGGAAATATTAAGAATAGTTGATAGTGTGTGAGTACCCACTAGGATATAGAGTGAAAAAAGTTAAACATCATGGCCACATCCAGACAAGTGAGCATGTGCCTGTTGTGGCATCTCAAAGTAGTTTGAGAAGCTTCAAGAGGCACACTGGGAATGAAAAAAATGTTTCCTGCACTGTATATTTGCAGCACAGACGTTAAGGCTAGGGACAGACATTACACACAAACTGGGTTAAATAATCAGAAATGGGTTTAAACCTGTAACAAAACATATGTTCAGTGCACATAAACCAGTTTCAAAATGGCTGAAACTGATTTAAGATAAACCTGGTTGAATGTAATATCACCCTTAACTGATTTGGGTCAAACCGGTTTATGCAATGTCTGTCCCAGACCCCTTCCTGGTTTAAGTTAAACCAGAGTCCCCCAGCATCCCAGATGCTTTGCAGCCCTAGGCTGGGCTCTGTACTCCAGAGAATAGGCTGGCCCCACCCTTCTCCTCCCTAGCCAGAGCTCTGGGGGAGACTGCAGGCACAGCAGGGTCTTCCCTGGCTTCCCTTGCTGCTCACTGCTCAAGCAAGTATTCCTCCCTCCCTCCCATCTCCCACAACACAGACCCCAGCCCCATGGATCCTAGGCATGTGGTATGCTAGCTAATGCTGAGAGGTGTGTGTGTATGTGTGTCTCCAATTTCACTGGGACAGGACAAAGGCAGACAGACCAGTGTCCACCTAAGGTTTTTTGGAGCTAATCAACAGGTCAGCTGGTAATGTCCCTCTGTTCCTTCCTTGGAAAAAGCTGTTTGAGAAGACCTTGAACTAATAAGAGCAACTTTTGTTTTGTTGATTGGCTGATAAACACTGTCAGGTTTGCAGACAATATGAAAAAGCAGAGAGAGGGACATTGAAAAGCTCACTATCATTAACAGATACATGCACTGCACCCCGCCCCCCCCCCAGCCCTTTGCCTCACAGTACTAGCCCAGGGCTGGGGTCTGGCAACACTCCCACCCCTTGAGCAGCAAGCAGGGAAAAGCCTGAGATGGTGCAGGCAGAGTGGGGGTTTAAACTTCTACCTAATCAGAGGTCCTGCTGAGGCCTGGCCACGCTCCCGCTCAGCTCAGCAGTGTGGAAGGGAAGAGATTGCTGATTTAGCACCCCCCACCCCTTGACTTCAAGCCTGAGCCACTGCAGGCATGTGCCTGCATTTCTTCAGTCCAGAGGGAATGTCTGTATGGTTGAAAGCTGTTTCGGCCTAGCCAGGTTAGACAAACCTGAAAAGATTGAATAAATTCAGGCTCGAGCTTTTTGAGTGTCTGTCCCTAGCCTAAATTTGATACCAGGAAATCCTGGTATCAAAAAAAAGTAACCATGCTGAAGCCTTGCCCTGCTCCTATTTACTCCAACATGTCCTGGAGTAGCAGCAACATGCGGCAGCCATAGAGACACTCTGGCCAGGTGCTAAAGCATCTCTCTGGAAGACCCAACCTCTAGTTGCCTCTGGGCACGCCCCAGGAGCGCAGCCTGTGCCGCCACTTTTTTCAGCATGTTTTGGGGGGGGGTTTGATAAAGGGATTTCCTGATATCAAATTTAGAATTGGCCCTACAAATACACAGCACAGGGAACAGTTTTTCATTCCAAGTATGCCTCATGTAGTGTCTCAAACTGCCTTGAGATGCCACAAAAGGCACATGCTCACTCATCTGGATACGGCCCATGATTCCAGTGATCTGACTCAAGCAGGGAGTATAGTGTTAAAATTAGAGCAAAAATAGGCTGCTTGTCTCATTTTTCTCTTATTTATACAGGCAGTCCTTGACTTACAACTGTTCGAGTTACAACAAACGTCACTTGCAACCTTTTAAAATTATGACAATGTTTCAAGGTTCTGATAAAGTTTCAACTGTAGGACACTGGACATAGCTGTCTCCAGCTGGTAAATCTGTTGTGGTGGGATATGTGGGGTGGGGGGGAAGATAAAAGCCCCCCACAGCGAGGGAGGGATTGGGGCTGGGGCAGGGGCTGGGATAGGGACTGCCCAGCAGGGGCAGGGGGGCATGAGGAGAAGGTGGGGCAGCTTCTGCCGCTGCATACTGCTGGTCCAGGAGGGCATGGGGGGGGTGCCCCCAGATCTCTGCAAGGTGGGCAGGGCCAGGGCTGCACCAAGCTGCGCGCCAGGCGGGCAGCAGAAAGTGCTAGGGGTAGGGGCTATTCTCTCCTGCTGCTCGCCCAGCCAATTAGACAAAGATTAGATTATGGGTAAATTTCTGATCTGCTCACTCAGTTCTAGAATAAGTTCTAGAATAAGAATAGAAAGTTTAAACACACAAAGTGTCACACACACAGTGACTCTCAACCAGGGTGCTGTAGCATCCTGGCGTCCCTGCAGATCGTCTTGAACGGTGCCATGCAGTGTGAAGAGATAAGCAGATAAGTGCAGGCTTGGGCTTGTCCTGACTAGCTGATCCCTAACCCCAACTGCCCAGCCCCTTTGCAAAGAGGTAGCACTGTTACATATAAATTAGTTTTTGAAATGGGGTGCTACTCAGTTCACAAAATGTATGGAGGGGTGCTTTGCATCTCATGCAGGGTGCCTAGTCCAAAAAGGGTGAGAGCCACTGATCTAGTATGTTAAGGAATGAGGTTGCCATAATGCTGATAGTAACAGTATACATTACATGGTTGCACATTGGCTTGCAGTAGTAGACACAATCAATGCTGACACACACCAGACCACCATTCGGAGGGGCCAGAGGAAGGGAGCACTTGTCTGGTGCCTTGCAAGCTTTAGAATGAGAACATAATGCATATCAAATATTGGCAGTGACAGCAGTTTCACAGAATTATGCAATGACTGGAAGAAATTGTAGGGGTACATATTGAAATTAGAATCAATCAAAGCCAAGGACTTCATATTATTCCATGCTCTTGTTCAGTCTTGCTGTTTGAATCACAAAGGAGACACATTTTGGCAAGATAATTTTTTTGTCGAAAACCTAATTTTTCATTGAGAAACTACTTCTAACAAAAAATTCTGGACCATCCCCAGCTATATTTTTGTGTTTTAAAGTTTATAATGTTGCCTTTGGCTCAAGTTGTCATTTACATCCTGTGCATGTAAACTTGATAGCTTCATATTTAAAATAATTCAAGTGGAATACAGTCTTATAGAAAACATGATAAGCTGCCCATACCCAATTCCAGAAACCTACTTATGAAACTAGTCTTATGTCTTACAACAAAAAGGGCCAGAAATATCTCTTTTTAAATTAAATCTGACTGATGCAAAACCCTAACCCCCCCCCCAAAATATAACCATCACTTAAAGTCATAGTCCCAGTTTGGTGAACTCTTATCATTAAAAAAAAATGCATGGGGGGGGGGGTGTGCGCACGCTCATGTGTATGTTTACGCATTGGACCACTAAGCAACATCTGAATTGGAATGATTTTCCTTATCTCTTCAGTGGTCGTGCTGCTATACAAACTGAGGCTTGGTCCTTTTAACCACCTTGACTAATGGCACAGATCTATATGCAATCTCATAGTCCCAGATATTCAACAGTATGTTGGCACTGAATTTCCACTGATCCCTGTAGATTTCTCATAGTGCTTGTTTCCCACAAGCATTTTGTACCAGCCAAGACAAGGAAGAGGGGGCTCAAGAAAGCTCAAGGGAGCTGGACTTGGGGCCTTGAGTCAAGTCCATCACTAATGAGGTCCAAAGGATTTCTCTGTGTGCTACAGCATGAACGCGTTTAAGATAAAAATTAAGAGTATTTGCCATTGTATGTCCTCACCTTTTGCCTGAGTTTCTCGCAGGAGCTCAAGTACCTGTTGCACTCTCCATGCAAGGGCATTAATTTTATTTCTGTCATGGGGAAGTATTTTCTCAAAGCACTGGGAAAATGTCTACAGAAGGAGAAAAAGGAGGACAATAGGTAGGAAAGACTTCTGAACATCAGTAGAGAGAGCAAAAGCAAGCATTCTTTTCATTACCAGTATATTACATACAATAATGAACTTATGCTTAAAATGTGTGTCTGTATAAACCAATTTACATGCCCTGCCTCCCCTGTATGCAGACACTGGGTTATTATACCTTGTGCATGATGGGATATTGATCTTTGTTGTAGTATATACAGTAAAACCGCATTATAACCAGCCCAACAGGGACCAGGAGAAAAGTTAGTTAAAAAAGGGAGTTTGTGATATTAATATTACTCACTTTACTGCCTCATAATCATGAAAAAACACTTCTGGCTGTCGGGATTTTTAGAAGTTGGAGGTTGTTATAAACAGGGTTTGTTATAATGAGATGGTACTCTATATGTAAGTATGTATGTTAAGGAACAGATCCAAAGCAATCATATTACCTCCATATATATTCTCTAGACTAGCGTGGTGCTGGGAGATCTGCATATGTTGTGAGTAGAAGGAATGGAAACCCTCCCCACAGAACAGCAGCAGTTTTTTGTGGCCTACATGTTACCTCCCTGTGTAGAGAAGTGTCCCTAGGGTACGATCAAATGCATTTACGTCTCTCTCTGCTCTTTTTCTATGTCTAATCCATGTTCCAAGTGGAATCTTGCCATCCTGCCCCTCCATCTACTCCACATTTTTCACTGCCTTGAACGATCTCTGCATGATTTGACCCTAATACTGGAGCTAGCCTATATAAAGATAAGGCATGATTCCCTGAGCAGACTCCAACCAGTCACACAGCTGCAGAGTGTGTTGTACAGTTTTACAGCTGGTATGTACTCTAGGACTTTGTGACTAAAGGCAATAGTTCTGCTGAGCTAGCAGGGATATTCTTCATTTTACCCTAGCTAGAAGACAGTAGTTGGACTTATCTAACTGCTCTTTTTCCTATGTAGCCCTGTCGGATGAAGTAAAAAATGGAAGGAGCTCTCTGATGCCATCTACTGATGATCTGGAAGAGAAGTAGCAAAAGACACATGCATGCACACAGGTAAACACAAAAGCACACCCCTCAGATCTAACGCTATCTAGTGTATAAAAGCAGGGGATTTTTTTACCTTTAGCTGCTGAGTCAAATTGGCTAAATTAGCATTTTTGCAATCATCATGATCATCAATGGCTTCTATCTGAAGACAATCTAAAAACAGAGAGGCCAGCATATCATATATTAATGCTTCTAAAAAATCCACAGCCCAGCTCTTTCTGCATATTGAAGAGTCATAATAGAACATTTAAGGAAGATGACTGGGATGGTGGGTTTATAGTTCTGCTTGTTATATTTCTTATATGGGCAATCCTGGATGGCTTAGAGGGCCAATAGCAACTACTTACCAGAGTATAGCCTGGAAACATATTTGAAAGAAATATGTCCTTTAATTGCAGGCTGGAGGATACAACTTTAAATGGCCATGTGAGAAGCTGAAGTTGCTTAAACTTGCACTGGAGACTGATTGTTTTCTCAGGTTTAAGTGTAGAGCTATAAATATTGCTTAGAATCACCTATACTCATCTTCCTACTAAGCAGCATGAAACACTGTGGGTGCATCTACACAAGACATTTACTGTGCAGTAGACTAACTAGTTCCGCAGTAAACATCTCATGTATAGATGTGTAGCCCTATTAGGCCACAGGAAACTAATAAACTCCATAGCAGGGTAGTACTTGTAAATACAAGTACTATTCTGCTGTGAAGTTTTTTACTGTGCAGCAGCACAAGTGTAAAAGCTGACACAGATGGCTGGAGCCAGCTCCCTGCTGGCAAGCCCCACATTGGAGCACTCTTGTGCCTGCTGGAAAGCCCCACATTGGAGCAGCCAGACCCTCCACAGCACATTTTGCTGGGCAGAAGCATCCCCAGGCTGGCAGGCTAACCCCCCAGATCTCCTCCCAGCCAGGGCTGTTCTGACCTGGCTTAACACGCTGTGGTCTAATTGTACATGTAGATGCACCCTGCCAGTCACAAAGCAGAGACTGTTTGTTGACATGTTCTTGAGGAAAGGAAAGATGGAGAGCAGAAAAGTAGAGACCCTGGGCTTCAGAAAAGCAGACTTCAATTCACTGAGGGAACTCATGAGCAGGATCTCCTGGGAAGCCAGACTGAGGGGGAGAGGAGTCCAGGAGAGCTGGCTGTACTTCAAAGAAGCCTTACTGAGAGTGCAGGAACAAACCATCCCTATGCACAAGAAGACTAGCGAGTATGGCAGAAGACAAGCTTGGCTTAGAAGGGAACTCTTCAACAAACTAAATCACAAAAAGGAAGCTTATAAGAAGTGGAAACTTGGACAAATGAGTAGGGAAGACTATAAGAGCATTGCTCAGGCAAGCAGGGATGAAGTCAGGAAGGCCAAAGCACAATTGGAGTTACAGCTAGCAAGGGATGTGAAAGGTAACAAGAAGAGTTTCTACAAGTCTGTCAGTAGCAAGAGGAGAATCATGGAAGGTGTGGGTCCCTTACTGAATGGAGAAGGGTGGGGGGGCAACCTTGTGACAGAGGATGCAGAAAAGTTCGAAGTGCTCAATGCTGTCTTTGCCTCAGTCTTCACAGGCAAGGTCAGTTCTCAGACTGCTGCACCGGGCAGCACAGTATGGGGAGGAGGTGAGCAGCCCTCCGTGGTGAAAGAACAGGTTAGGGACTACTTAGAAAAGCTGTGTACAAGTCCATTGGGCCAGATGGGATGCACCCAAGGGTGCTGAGGGAGTTGTCTGATGTGATCACAGAGCCACTGGCCATCATCTTCGAAAACTCATGGCAATCAGGAGAGGTCCTGGATGACTGGAAAAGGGCAAATATAGTGCCCATATTTAACAAAGGTAAGAAGGAGGATCCAGGGAACTACAGACCAGTCAGCCTCACTTCAGTCCCTGGGAAAATCATGAAGAAGATCCTCAAGCAATTCATTTCTAAGCACTTGGAGAAGAAAAAGGTGATTAGGAACAGTCAGCATGGATTTACCAAGGGCAAGTCATGCCTGACCAGCCTGATTGCCTTCTAGGATGAGATGACTGACTCTGTGGATGTGGGGAGACTGATGGATGTGGTGTAATGCGATTTTAGCAAGGTATTTGATATGATCTCCCACACCATTCTTGCAGTCAAGCTCAGGAACTATGGGCTGGATGAGTGGACTGTAAGGTGGATAGAAAACTGCACTTGTACAGTACATGCACTTGTACAGGCTGGAGGCTGAGTGGCTGGGCAGCAACTCTGCAGAAAAGGACCTGGGGGTTACAATGGACAATAAGGTGAATATGAGCCAACAGTGTGCCTTTGTTGCCAGGAAGGCTACTGGCATCCTGGGCTGCATTGGTAGGTGTGTTGCCAGTAGGTAATGGGAAGTGATTATTCCTCTCTATTCAGTACTGGTGAGGCCACATCTGGAGTACTATGTTCAGTTTTGGGCCCTCAACTACAGAAAGGATGTGGACAAATTGGAGAGACTCCAGCAGAGGGCAACAAAAATGGTGAGGGGGCTGAAGGGCATGACTTACGAAAAAAGACTGAGGGAAGTGAGCTTATTTAGTCTAGAGAAGAGGAGGCTGAGAAGGGACTTAATAGCAGCCTTCAACTACCTGAAGGAGGGTTCAAAAGTGGATGGAGCTATACTGTTTTCAGTGGTGGCAGATGACAGAACAAGGAGCAATAGTCTCAAGTTGCAGCAAGGGAAGTTTCGGTTACATATTAGGAAGAATTTTCTCACTAGGATGGTAGTAAAACAGATTACCCAGAGAAGTGGTGGAAGCTTCATCCTTGGAGGTTTTCAAAACCCGGCTAAACAAAGCTTTGGCTGGGATGATCTAGTTGGGGCTGGTCCCGCTTTGAGCAGAGGGTTGGACTAGATGACTTCCGAAGGTCCCTTCCCACCCTACCTTCTTATGATTCTATGTTCCTTAACCATAACTGAGCCCCAAACTCTACTACCTTTCAGTTTGGGGAATTAGGGGGGGAAGGCTTTTTGAGACAACTTCCTCAGAATTTTGATCCTCTTCCAAGGAAAGCACAAAAAATGTAGTGAAAAATAGCACATCTGGTGTTTTTAGTCAACAGTCTAGTAGTTACAGCACGTGAGCAGGAAACAAAAGACTGAAGGCCTTGTCACTGTCTTTTTCCTCAAATGGGTTTTGAACCTATATCTTCTACTTCTAAGCAAAATGCTTGAACTATTGAGTCACAACCTCTATAGCACTAAAGTGTCTCTCTTCTTTGGTTGATGGTGACCTACTGGGCATCTGAAAGAGAAGAAGACAGGGGAGCCAGAAGGGAGCTGAGCTGGCAGGACTGTAGCTCAGTGAGAAAGACACTGGCCTAAAAGGAAAGACTCTAAGTACTACTTCTGTGCACAGAGAAGACAGAAGTGAACCTTCTGCTATCATAACATTTCATTCAATAATACCAGAAACCCAAACACCAATAGGGGCCACTGCCACAGCTTCAGACTCCTTAAGCCATGCTCATCACCAAACCATGCTCCTTCTGCTTAAGACTCCTTCTCACCCCACAAATTTTCTCCTCCTGGCTTCCCAGTGTACCAGCTTCAACAGGAGCAGTTGGAGGTGTGATTGGCAACGTGTTTCTGTGGCCTAGTGGTTAGACTACATGGCTAGAAAGTTAAGAGATGTAGCCTCAGATCCCTTCGGGGTGAGGAGTATTTAGAAGTTTGGTCTCCCACTTGCTCAGCAAGCGTCTCAACCACAAGGTTCAAAGACAAACAGGCTCTCATTCTGTTAAGCCACAGATGGGAATAATTTTCTGTCACTAACATTTCTAGGATAGATATGGAGATTAGGTAGGTGGAATCCACTCACAACAGAGCATAAGGGGCTCATTCTGAGTCAAAAGAGTAAACCACTTGCAGGAGGAGTAAGATCTAAACAAATCCATGAAAGTGTCTCCAAATGTCACCTGCAGGACTAATGGCCAGGTAATGAGTACTGTAGAGTGCCAAGTTTGGGTCTGAGGGGCACTCCCTCCAGGACCTACTTTTGGGCTCACTGCTTCCCATGAAAAGAAATAAACAAAATCTGGTTCCTTAAAGTTCTTCTTTTCTTAAAGGTCACAAATATAAGATTATATAAAAGTTTAAAACAAGCAAGCATTACTTGTCAAATAAATAATGACAGTATCAAGCAGCTAGGCACACATTTTGACTGAATTGTTCCAAACACAGACTTTTATGGGTGTATTTGAACAATCATTGTATAACACAAAAAATGAATAGTATAGTCAAAGTAAGCAATTTATGAAGACTCTCTAGGCTGAAAACCATGTGAACACAAGGGTTGGAAACCCCCAGCACACATGGCAGAGCATGGTGCCTGAGGCCATTTTGCTCAGCATGCCATAGGCAGCTGCTGCCAGCCACAGGGCCTGGGCTGCTTGCAGCAGGTGGCCAGGAGCTACAAGTCCTGCTGCAAGCATCCTAGGCTTCATGACTGGCAGCAGCTGCCCAGAGTCTGGGCTGGCTGCAGCTGGGAGGCTGCCAACAGCTGCACCAGTCTGCATAGCCCCAGCCAGGCTCCATAGTGGCAGTGAATGCACGCATGCCTTGGAGTGCAGGGCAGGGAAGGGGCCAGGGCAGTGCAACCCTGGCTCCTCCCCTGCTGTCCACCAACTGCTGTCAGCAACAAGGATCAGGTCTCTCACAGCTCCCCTGCAGTCTGCCCTTGGCATACCAAGTTGAGGGTTGGGGTGAATTTGGCACTCCAGCCAAAAATGTTGCCAACCCCTGGTCTAACAAGTGTAACTAAGAATGTTACTTTTCATATAAAAGCAAATGACGTGGGTGCTCAAATAGCTGTTTTAGACACGCCCGTATCAATTTAGGTGCCAAAATATGGCAATAGCTGCCTTCTACTAAGGGCCCAAAATGTTTTTTAAATATATGCTTCCTTTAAGGTGATAGTAGTAAAAACTAGTCATATCTTACCTGCACCAAGCCATAGAGCAATCATGAAAAACAGCATACTCCAAGGGCTGTGAGAGTGGCACTGCATTGCTGCTAGCGTAGTTAAGGGAGTAGTTTGACTTCTTTGCTTGTGAAGTCAAAAACTGAAATTCAGAAATTGGGGACAAGGGTACAGTTAAATTACTGGTTGTTTACATTGTGGTTTGTCCAAAGTTAACATGGTAAAAATAATCACAGAGTATGATCAAGTATACACATTACCTAAGCTGTTGGGAAACCACTTGAAACCCTGCCAGGAATATCCAGGCAAAATTTCTCAACATGGTTATGGGTAGGTAAATCTGCAGTGCCTGCTTGTTCTGCCAAAAGAACTGGCAAATCCTCTAACTAACTAACTGTTCTGCTGTAAATATCTTCATCAGTTTTTATCATCTGCCAAACTACAAATGCTGCCTGCATTCTCATCTCTAAAAAGAAAAGGAACCGGAAAAATAATTGGTTCAGCAACAGGTGTTTTCATTTGCTTTAGAGCTACTGGACCAGCTTCACAGCAGAGATAACAGTAAAGGAAGGTAACTACGTCGATTGATCAGTTGTGTTGAATACATCATCCAATTCAGTTAGCCCTACAGGACTGGTTCACCACTGCCTGGTACCTTTTGTATCTGGTTACACCAGGGCAAAGTAAATAAAATATTATGTGTGGGGAAGTCGGGGTGTGGTGGGGGGGAGATGGATGGGGTGCGGGGGGAGTGGGGAAGAGGGGAGAGGAGTGGTTCATCTCTTAAGCATGTTTTGCAGGTATCTAAATGGCTACATGAGGTCCAATCAAGTAGAGAATCTTTTGCTTTGTCTGTGAATAATACACAAAATTATCCCCCTTTCTACTAATTTATTGCTAAGTATTTGCCAAGCAGTTCACACAGTTTTCAGTCTAGAGAGTCTTCATAAATTGCTTACTTTGACTATGCTATTCATTTCTTATGTTAACAATGATTGTACAGATACAATCCTGTTTCCTGGCCTGGTTTTGTTTTAGGTTTTTTATCCACTCATTTGATATTGTAAATGACGTGTTCTTTTCACTAAGGTGTAGTCTTTAGCCTTCCCTTTTTCACTGAATCTTACAATCCATTATACACAGTGACCCAGCTTAAACATGATGAATGAAGGATAGCATCTAGTGGTTCGGGCATGCTCCTGAACCCACAAAGTGGGTCTTCCCACGAAGTCTCTCAATCCCTACACTGGTGAGCTATCTGTATTTCACACATAGCCTCTCTTCCACCAGCTATTTTTTTAATGAAAAAAACTGTGGCTGTGGCACTTAGTGCTAAACTTAACTCTGTTACTACATATTAGGTATGCAGAGGTATTCATGAAGTCCAGGTTTTCCACAGCATCCTCACCATAATTCACATAAGCCTGCCATTGAGCGAGGGCCTTTGGTTGGACCATTTTCTCTAGCATAATTGCAAAAAACAGTGCTATGTGCTGTGCTGCTGACATATAAAAAAAAGACTCAGTTCCTCAAGGGCATGCAAGAGGAATCATCAAAATTCAAGATAGAGCAAAATTCAGGAGCATTGGAGGCCTTGTACCTTCTCCCATCACCCACACGAAAAATTGGAGCAAGGGTTATGGCAGCCCAAATACGCTATCTCTTCCTCCCCTATCATTTCTTGGTGGATTCCATTCCTTGGGGACACAAAAGCTCCTTCACATGCTTGAGAGTTATATCGAGAACAGGCTCCCAATCCTAGAGCCTCAGGACATATGTACCTACTAGCTATGGGGCCTGGCTGTAAAGTGAAGGGGTTCCAGAGATGAAATACAATAACTGAAGGGAGTTTATGAATTAGGAGCAAGTTGGACAAATTTAACAAAGCTTCTTCTTGATTTCTGTATCCTTTATGGTCAACAACTGCAGTTGCTGCTGCTTCTGCTGCTGTTCCTGAAGTCTCAGGGGCACTATCTGAGACAGGAGTTCAGCAACTGGCTGAAAGGAGGTGAGAGGCGAAAGAGGAACAAGGAAGAAATGATGACAGACCTCGCTGCCTCATCTAAGAAGAGAATGGTGGATGAAGGAGAGAAGCATGCTAGGATGGAGTTCCATCATGACTGCTGTGCTGACCTAGTCAAGAAGGGACTAACTCAGGCCAGGCATGCATCTTCTAAGAACATTGGAATACCAAAGCCACAAGAGCAACCATGGGCATGGCATGGTAGACTATGGAGAGGAATGGGGCAAGAAAACAGTAATTTATCTCAGCCATCCTCAACTGGGAGATGGAGAGGGTCTTGACAATATTGGCAATTCACCATTTTGTCCCCTTCAGTCTTCCTACCGTGGGTGCAGACTCTTCTATTCCATGACCAAGCACCACCTGGTACATTCCTTCTGTACACCAGACACTTGCTTCTGCCACCCCCTCACATACCCAAACTTTTCCTGTATAGCTCTACCCATGCTATGCTCAGATCCTACACTGATCACATGAGTACAGATTTGCCACCCTCCCACACAACTGGAACTGACTTTCAGCTAGCCATTTGACACACTTTACATCCCTAGGCTGGTGGACAGAGGCTATTGAGGGTTGCTAACTTCAAACTGCCACCTGATTCTGAAGCAATGGCAAGCACAGCATAGGCCTTGCTGAAATTCTCCCTGATCATTCTGAAACTCTGGCACTGCTGCTTATTATCCCAGATTCTCTGCAGCAGGGGTGCTCAACTCTGGCCCGTGGCCCCATGTGATCTGGTCCACTGGACTTCCCACACATCCTGAAATTTGGTGGTGGCACCACTCCCCCATAGGGAGTCCCAAGCCCTGTATGCTAAAGGCAGTGCCCAACCCCAGCACACAGGGCAGCATGGGGCTCCAGAGACCCCATTCCAGCACCTGGGAGGCTAGGTGGGGGCAGGGGTGATGCCGGGCCCCTGGGGCCAAATCCCAGTGCACTGGGATAGGAGGGGGCAGTGCCAACCCCTCCCAGGGACGAAACCCAGGTGCCAGGCCTCCAGGGACCAAACCTGGCATGGCAGAAGAAGGGAGAAATACCAGGCTCTGGGGCACCAATTCAGCTGTGCCAGGATGGGCAGGGCCAATGCCAGGCTGCCAGGAACCAGTCCCAGCACAAGGGGGCAAGAGGATGTGGTGCTGGGCCCAAGGTGCATTGGGCTTGATACAGTCAGTCACTCCATTTATCTGGCCTATGGGGCCAAAAGGTTGAACATCACTGTTCTTTGTTTCTGCTGCAACATCTACCTAGTTAAGCAGGCACCAGCAGAGTTAGGTTGCTTGTGGAAGGAAAGTACAAGAGATGAAGAGGGGTGGGGCTGTGGGTATGTGCGTAGCATGCAGGAGAGTTAGGCACCTGAAGCGTGAAAAGTTAATGTATTAAGGATGAGTGTAGAAGTCATGTCTTGCCCAAGTAAGGGACTTTTGGAGGTAGGAGAGACAGACACTGGTAAGTGCTTTCGGGGAAGTATGAGTAGGCTTTGAAGAAGAATATCAGATGTCTGGGCACATGTATGTCACGGAAGGGTAAGGTAAGTGAGAACATGCACTCAGATTGAAGATAGCTTACCAAAAAAATGCACACGAGCGCATCTTCAGAACTGTTTACTGAGCACAAGGAAAATTATCTGCAACATTAATAACTGCATGCCTACAGCACCTTTAACCCATGGATCTCAGTCAATTTCACAGTTAAATCAAGCCTCACAACATGCCTGTGAGGTAGGTAGATATTACTAGTATGGATGTTGTTATTATTAGCCCACTGTACATACAAGAAAACTAACATACATCTGACTCACAAAAGATCTCATAGTCTGGGACTGAGAATCCATTCTGAATGCTAAGCACCAAACCAGTCAGATTTAAAGGAGGCATATTTAAAGGAGGTAACTGAACAGAAAGTACATGAAACATTCTTCTCACAGTTATTTATTCCCATCCCACACTTAATAATTTTGACAAGAAGTAACTGCTAGTGTAAAGTACTTGAGTTCCATATACAGACAGGGAACCTGAGACTTAATCACAGTCTGGAACTGGACTGAAAACTCATTTGTCCTGCCTACCAAAACGTTAATGGCAAATGTCCTTGTAAACCCAGCAACTCATAGATACAATATGATTAAAGTACAATGGTTTCTACAGCCAGCAGTGGACATGAATGATGTAACTTCACACCACATCCAGACTTCAGGCCCAAAGCCCAAGAGAACCTTTGATGTAAGTCCAGAGATTGCCTTGCACTTATGCCTCTGGAGCCTCAGCAAGATACGTCAACTGTCTGCCACTGCATCCATTTTATCTATATTAAAACCTTAGACAGATGTGTGGGTGGAAGCTCTCCAGATGTCTTTGAAGTGTTCCAAATAGTGAGGGTACAGACATTCACAACCAAAGAAGAACTTCAAAAACAACCCTTGAGAAAACAGGCACATATTTGAAGTACTTCCTAAAGCAACTCCAACCTCTAGTGGTCCACCAGCATCCCACAATGCTCTGCTCTCTACCCTTGCACTGGAGGAGGGCTGGGAGGAGAGTGAGACAGTCAGCCAACAAGCACGCTCCTATGCACCTCCCCCTTGCTAGAGAGAGACATGCTGCTGCATATTTTTGCAGTCATTTTGAAACACCGTGGTAGCAGGATCACATCTCTGCTCAGCACTGAAGCACACCAAATTTGAAGGGATTTGGATTATTTCAAATGTCCATCCATGCCCTAACTTAAAACAACTTTTCTTATTATTTCTGGTAGGATCCGTTGATGTCAACCAGTCACAGCAATAGGTAAGCCTCCCAGTCAGACAGAGTCTTAGCATATTTTTGCATCCACATTTAAAAGAAAAGGAGCTAGTGTATTCAGAAGAACAAATGTATCATGAAGCAAATTACTAAATGCAACTTACATTACAAAGTAATATTTTCTCACAAACATGCTTACAATTCTTATCATGCAAAAATACAAAGGTAAAAGGACTTTCTTGGCTCAGGGTTTTTTATGTCAACAACATAAAATCATCATAAATTCTCATTTTTACATTAAATGGGTTTCTCATGGCCAGAACTGTTGCTGCTATTTCCTCTATAGCAGCCTAAATTTATGATGATGAAATCATGTTACATTTCCAAGATTGCCAGTGTTTTTCCTGTAACACTGTGATAACCAATGCTTTCAGCTATATGGAGATTTTTCAGATTCTCCTCTGCAAGCTTCCTTCCTTTCCCAATGATGTTTCCAATATTTCCTCGATCCAATCCTCAGTGAAGAGAGTGGAAAGATCCTCACTGACTTCTTGACTGTTAGGTCATGTTGTGGAGCTCCTATCAAACAGGTAGGTGTAGAACTACAACTGTATTTCTGTATTAGTTTGAGACAGAATTAATAGATACATTTCTTTGTTATCTGTAGCCTGACAGACAACACAAACAGTCGTTGAACAGCAGCAGCATGTTTTTTAGTAACAGATTAGCAGCAAAGTATGATTTTTATTTGCCAACAAAAGAGACTGTAAAAATGGCCTTGTGGGCTTCTGTAATTCATTGGTAAGGAAACCATATAAATAGAACCAGTACCTGTGGGGCAGTAGGTTACCATGACCTGAACTGACAATTTAATATTGTGTGGCAGAAGGATCACCCTGAGTAAATTTGCTTGAGAAGCATCTATGGATGCAAGCCAGCGTTTTGGTTGCTTTACTAGACGCAGCATCGCATTGCAGGCTCATGTTCATCTTGTGGTCAATGATGACCCCCAAGTCTCTTTCTTCCATAGTACTAGCCAGCGTAGCACTGCCGAGCCTATAAGGATGCTGCAGGTTTTTCCTCCCAAGGTGGAGAACCTTGCATTTTTCAGTGTTAAATACCATCAGGTTTTCATCTGCCCATTTGCTGAGCCTGTCCAGGTCAGCCTGGATCGCCCTCCTGTCTTCAGGTGTGGATGCTTCACCCCAAAGTTTGGTGTCATCGGCGAACTTGGCCAGTCCGCTTCTGACTCCAATGTCCACATCATTAATGAAGATGTTGAACAATATGGGTCCAAGGATATTAGTGATAATGCCTGAGATAGAAAGAAACCACCCTGAACCTGAGCAAAACTATTTGTACATTAGTGGCACCTAAGAGCATTAGTCATGGATCAAGTTCCATTGCACTAAATGCTGTACAAATACAGAACAAAAAAAGATGGTCCCTGTCCCAACATGTGTGAGGCTAGCAATGACACACAACAACTCTATTTGCAAACTGAGCAGTTCTGATATGGAAAGTTGGAATGAAAGTTGGAGTAGGGAGTTGGAATGAATACAGAATCTCGCCAGGCCATTTTTGCCAATTGACTTCTTTAGGTGAAGCTGCTCTCAAAGATATTTTTGACTAAAAGGCAACTCTCTTTGTGAAATGCAGGTATGCTCTGAGGCATCTTTCCTCTGGGGATCTGAGTTCAAAATCCTATTTTTAGCTACATAACCAACAAATTGTTATTTGAGATGCATCACACAAATGATGAAGGAAATACCCATGACTTGACCAGCAGGAGATTTCTGTGTATTAAACTTGAGAGACACAGGAAGAAGACAAGCTTGAATAATATCTGTGCTTTTACTGCTTTGTGACTTTTTTTAAAATCTGTGATGATGGAATCATTCACATGATTATTCTAACTGCTCCCTTCACAATTCAGGAAACTATGTAATTAAACAAAAGTTTGTGTGTGTGTGTATAGAGTGGGAGAGGAGGGTGGAGAGAGGGAGATAAAATTTCTCCAGTACAGAAGGCCTGTTGATCTGTTAAACTGCAGGTGAATTTTGAGTATCATATCTGGCTCACACTTTGTCAGAAAAATTAATTTCACTCCTTATTGGTTATCATAATGTGAAAGTGGCACCAGAAAATCAAGACCCAGTCTCACTGAAATCAGTGACGACCCTAATTTCAATAGATTCCAAATTCTTTGAGTCGTTTGCAGATTTACCGTTTCCCTTTTCTGTTTAACTTTTTAAGACCTCACAGTATGTGGGCACACAAAACTGCATTTTTCCACAACTAACTATTGCCTGGATCATGACATATCTCTAAAATAAAAAGTAGCTGGTATTTTTTTTAACTCGGGCAGTGATGTGTGCCCTACTCAAGTCAGTTTGAAATCCCACCTGCAAAGAAATATTTTCACAGATGTTAAGTTTAAAAATCTATGGTATGTGGTACTGCCATCTAGTGGCCTACTTAAGCATTTACATTTCAATTAAAGAGATGTCAAGGTTCATAGGACCAATGTTTTTCTCTATTGTCTTGTGAGTACTTGTGTGTGCAGATTTTGTTCCCAAATTGCCTCAGTGCCAATAACCAACACATTGAGTCTGACAATTCTAATAAGAAACCTGTGTGTGCATAAAAATAAAAAAGTACATTACAGTAAACAAAAATCAGTTTCATTTTCATACAGGGTTGTTATAAACACCATTGAGAAAATTAAGATAGTCATAGTGAAAGATACCTTAACAGTATGCCCTTAAAATCTATTAACTATGGAGTACTAATAGTACTTTGCTCTCCTGTGTTTGATAGCAGTGACATTGGCAGGTAGTATTAATTTTGGCCAGTACTAAAGTCAGTGGCAGTATAATGTGCCACAGGTTGAGATGAGCCATTCAGTCTAAAATCTGATGAGCTGATATATGACTATATATAAAAAAGGCACCTATGAAAGTAACTAAAAACTTTTTTGCCAGAAGAGTATTATATAAAGTCTAATAAGTCTTTAAAGTATAGTTAATTAGAACACTATGGTAACAGCAGGCAACCTCTAAAGAAGGTTTAAACACTATGTACGTAGTAACTTCCCCTGAAAGTGAGGATATGGTGCAGTTAGGCAATAGTGAACTCTTTCTGGGCAAAATGCCTTACCACTGTTTGTGAAACCAGCTCCAATAAGGAAACTGTACCCTAGGACTCTCCACTGTGGAATCATGAATGTCAGCAGACTTACAACTCCATATGCAAAGTTGCAAGGAACAGCTTTTCCTTTGCATGTAAGACCACACTGTGATAGATTTGAGGTGTAAAGGTAGGTTGGTGTGTCCTAATGATATTTTGGCTTTCATCAGTCCAACCAACAGAGCAGCAGTTAAAAAACAAAACATAATTTTTGGTGGCATATGGTGATATAAATGAATAGTGCCTTTGATGCCTTTGATAATGAACCTGGATAAAACATTTAGGGTAAAAATCAATCCCATGAAAATAACCATTTCCTTCTGTGCACTGAAAATCTGAAATGTTAAAGCTAGAAAATTGCCATTGTATAAAAGTAGTCAATACTCATTTCTGGAAGCATCTTGACTAGCGCAATCTTCTTCCCTTCTGCATTGGAGGTAGAAGCATTACTGTCAATATGCAAGTTTTTTAGGTATCTCCCATGGAAATTCATTTCTTCCAAAGTGACCATAACAGGCAGTCTTCTGATAAATGGGCTTCTTTAAATCCAAATCCCTAATGTTGAACAAAAAGAAAAGAAATGCTTTATTTTAAATGAGAATGTTATATATTGTTTTTAAAAATCCAATAACTGTACCTATTTCATTTTTCAACCATATAGGCTGCTTGCAACCTTGTATTATATTGAAGTGCAAATGTACACATGACTTTCTCCCAAGGAATGACTATAAAAGCTATAAAAATTAGTCTGAAGTTTTTGATAACTAGAAACAAAGCCCAATGAAATTAAAGGGAATTCTGAATTTAGACAAACAAATGGAGACAAATTTCAATTAATTTATTTGGGGGGGGAAAAATCTCCATTTTTCAAGCAGCTCAAGTAAAACCAAGTTAACAGTACTGGAAATGTTATTTAATTCAACTCCACATACCACAGAACACTGTAACTTTATTTACCCCAGCAGAGGACCAAAATCTGAGGGGGTGACTACCAGCTAAGCACACATAATTCCAAAAGAAAGCTAGGCATAACATCTTACCCCTTAAAAGATGTAGCACGCTGCTTGGTTCATAAATATGTATGTTCTGTACAAACTGTTAAAATAACTTTTTTATACTATGTGATTCAATTCTATAGTAGCCAAGTGGTTGAACAGGCTGATCTAGGATGTTCTTTCCATCTGGAAAGTCTATACACATGTAAGGAGGACTTCCAGCATGTATTCACTTTGTTTTTCTCACATCCTCACCTTACAATGACTCCAGGTCGAAGATCAAAGTTCTTGTGAACAATACCTAACAGCTCTCGCTCTGTTTTCTGGGAGGTTCCATAAGTGAACAGTGAAATAGAGAGTGGCTCAGCCACTCCAATGGCATAAGAAACCTTTGGCACAAAGAAAGAGTGGTAAGAAGCATGTGGCCAGCAGGATACATAATAGAACAAAACATTCTTATAAGGGATGGGTGAGTCATCTCAGAAAAAAAAAAGGCTTTTCCTTCACTTCCTGCCCACTGCCAACTTTTGCTCAAATTGTAACAACACTCAGAGGTTCTAAATTCTTTGGAAACTTATTGTGTTTCCTAGGACCTTCTGTGTACCTTATTCACCAACAGGATTATCTCCAGTGATTATCTCATTGACATGGCCAGTCACACACTGGATCTAAATCTTCAGTCTGAATTAGTACAAAGTATACACAAGCACCATACTTCTCTCCTGTTGCCTAGGCAGCACCAGAGTTTATCTGTCTGTCTATGCAACTATTTCCACTGTGATAGTACATGTCAAGATAACTTCCAATAAATAAACATAAAAGGCTGGTGTTCTGAAAGCCTGGCAGAAAACAGATCTTCCTTTCTTCTTTCCTTTTGAATTCATCAAGCTTCCATCCTTCCAAACACTTCTAATTTCTATCCACTCACACCACTTAAGATATTATCACAACTATGATAGCTAAGACATGCTGCTTGATCTCTTCTACATAAACACATTTTAAGGGAGATTTTTAAAGGAAAGGGTAAAAAGGAACAATTTCTGTTAAAAAAAAATCAAATGTACTTGAACTAGAACGCGACGACATAGACCAGCTTTCACCAATGATTTAGCCACCCAGCGAGCTGC
This sequence comes from Alligator mississippiensis, assembly GCF_030867095.1. Lineage (NCBI taxonomy): Eukaryota > Metazoa > Chordata > Crocodylia > Alligatoridae > Alligator > Alligator mississippiensis. Next base: position 35,859,292 of record NC_081829.1, read on the forward strand.
ATATGCTGCCGATCGGTCAACTTTTGTATAGTCCTTTCCTGAAAAGGCACCACCTCCATGAGCTCCCCATCCACCATATGTGTCCACAATGATCTTTCGACCAGTAACGCCAGCATCACCCTAAGATATTAACACAAATGTCACTTCTTTAGCATTTATTAGCTAGAGTCTTCTCTTCTTTTTCCTTGTGGAAAAAGAATTTCACAAATTAAATTCTAAAGATGAATTTTCTCAAAAGAATAATCTTTTAAAAGTTCTTATGATGACAATAATTTCCTTGCAGAAAAGGAAACTGCCTGAAATCAAGTTTTTCCTGGGAAATGATAGTAGCAATGAAGTTATCTCACTGAATTAACATAGGGGGGTTTCTGTTGATAGAACAAGAGGAAGATCAGGTTGTCATTTGCTCAGAGTTTATCTGATTATGCTGGCTACTTTGTAAATATATAGGAAAACATATTCCTTTTACCAAATTGATTTAAAACAAGGCACAACAAGTAGAAGCAACATACAGGATATGAAGAGAACAGAGATGGGAACATAAAGGTAGAAATTAGTTATGAACAAACCTAGTGGTTCTGAGTCATTTAAAGTTTATTATTATATAAGATACGTGGCCAATCTGTGGCACACATGCCACTAGTGGCATGGGTAGCTTCTGTGTATGACACGCAGCAGATCAGGGAGGGTCAGGGAACATACTGGCAGATAGGGCAGAGAGCAGAAATAAGAGCAGCAGAACAGACAGGAAGCACAGGGTAAGGAACAGAAAGACTGAATTCTGGGTGGTGAGTACAGGGCAGGGAACAGGAAACAGGGTATGTCTACACATGCATTTACGCCGGCTTAAATTTACTGCATAGTAAGCAGAAATAGGCTGGCATCTACACGTGCAGGCATTAAAGCACATTAATGCTGTATGTAGACTGACTTGGGACTAAAGTTGGAAATGCATGTATTTCATCTTTAATAAAATCTCCCTCCATCTGGAACTACTCTGTTAGACTCAGAATTAATTTATAATTTATATTTGTAGTGAATTCAGACCTTACATTTTCGTTGCAACTGACTGTGTGATCACACATGGAAGGTCTGAATTCAGTAAGTTGCAATGAGAATGATTAATATGTTTCATGAACTTCATTTACTTAATGGAAGGACCAAGTAAAAGAGAATGAGATGTGGATGTGAGCCACAATGCATTCAAACATGGATCACTTGTTAAAGTATCTAAACTAAAATACATACATTTATAAATTGTGTGAAAGGTCACTCTAAGACCAGTTTTAATGTGAATGAATCATCACTAGGTGCTGTTAAGATGATACTAAGAAGTAAGGAGTTTTTGGTGATATCAGTTACTGGACAAACTGTATAGTTGGGAAAGATGTTAGAAAACTTATTGGGCACAAGGTACCTTTCTTCAGGTATGGGAAAGAAGCAAGTGCAGCCTAATCTGCCAGAGCACGTGTTAGTGTGACTTCAGACCCCAGGAAATAAAGCCTCACTCCTCCACACCTTTGCCTGTGGCTGCCCTCCCCTGCCCCTGCTGGATCTGCAAGAATACTTTTCCCTGCTGAATGGTCTTGTTCTTTTCCATAATTAGGTTATTCATTCAACTAAATTTCTCTTGCTTTGAAACTATTTCTGATAACTTTTCTTTGCCCCAAGTTTAAAGTCCTCCCACATTCCCTCAAGCGCCTCTTTTACATAGAGAGTTAAACACAAGACCTTGCTTTATCTGGTATTAATTTAGGCTGCACTTGCTTCTGTCCCAGATTTGAAGAAGAGCACTTTGTGCCTGACAGTTTGTTTAACAGCTCTCCTAACTATACTGTTGGTCTAATAAAAGATATCACAAAAACCCTTTGCTTTGCATATTTCCTAGAACATCAAAGCTACAACCATATTCCAACTCAGAACTCTACTATAATTCTTAACTTGCCAAGGCCAAAATGAAAGTCATCATTGGCTTTGAAAACATGAAGTATCACTGAGGAAGGAGTGGAAATTGATTCGGATTCCCAAAAGGCCAGGCTTGTAATGCTAGTTTTGTTGCCTTTCCTTTTTGCTTTTTTGTTTTATTTTGTTTGTGATGTTAGATCTATTTGAGACTATTCAGAACACCATAAATACAGAAGAAAACAGCAATTTATAATGGTTGCCACAGTGGGCTTCATATACTTGTTTATAGGGCCAATTATTGCCAATGGGGATTATGCCAGGTAGGATGCTAATGGTATATAGCTTCCTTTTGCTAATAATATTATCATTAACCAAACATTTCTAGTAAAAATTTCTTGTTTGGCAGAATGATGAATTAATTTTGGCAACATGCTGTACACTCCTGATACTATCTGCAAATATCTATATTTCCTATTCCATTTTTCCCATTTTTAATAGCACTGAACAAACATTGTCCCAGGTTTTCTGTGAAGGTTTGCTCAGTCTTTCTAAGAAATGCTTCTGTTCAACATTTGTATTTGCTACCTGAGAACTCCTGGAGCCAATACTATGATGCCAAGTTAATGGTCATTTTAGGAGCTTCCTATTAAAAACATCTGCCTGGGACCAAAATAAAATTCAGGAATGTCCCTTTTAAGTGAAAGATCAAAATGCTACTGGCCTAATTAAAGAAAGAAGAATCAAAGGGGAAAGTGGAACTAACCGTGAAATCAAAAGATATTTTAAAAATACATCTTTGACCAATGGTCTGTTCCTGTAGTCAATGAGGAGTTTAGCCACTAGCTTCTATCATGAACAAGCCCTAAACCCTGACTCCTAGATCTCAGTCAGACAAAGCCCTCATTCCTTTTGTTCCCTAAGAGATGCCTGCCTTGGGTTGGATTTTCAGAGATGTTAAGCACCTGCAGCTCTCATTGTCTTCTTACAGAACTGTGTGCTGCACAAATCTGAAATTCAGGCCTCCCAGCAAACAGCAGATAACAATTGGACAACCCATTTAGTTTGATGGGTGTTTCTCTTGTGAGCATACTGGGTGCACTTTAATGTGCATCATCCTATCTTAATGCACATTAAGCATCACTTAAAAACCATGGACACCTATACACATGATGGACCTCTGCTCCAACATGTGCTAATTAGCACACGTCACAGCAGATTCGATTAATCTAGTCTGCAGAAAGTCTGCTGGAGCGTGCTAATTAGCATGCTCCAGCAGCCTCTTCATCATGAGTATTCAGTGTCCTTGCATTTCAAAATGGCAGTGAGGATGTTTTAAAGCTCATTTGATGAGCTTTAGTTAAAGCGCCCCCACCACAATTTTGAAGTGCGGGGTGCTGAACACATGTGACACTGTGGGCACTTTAATTAGAGTGGCTCTCAGTGCCCTCTGAGTACTCTCAGAGCTGCTCCAATTAAAGTGCCCCTCCCCTTCACCCCTGAGCACAGGTATAGACACCCCATGCTCTTTAGTTAATGTGCATTAAGGTAGGCTAATGCACATTTTCCTAGTACTTCACAATGGGGGTACTAGATTTAATGCACATTAATTAAAGTGTGATAATGTGCATACAGACACACCCACTGAGGGTGTGATTTTGTGAGATGCTGAAATGAACAGGAGCTATTGGAGCCCAGAACCCAACAATATTTGACCCAAGTTTCTTATATGCAGGGGCCCTGAGATTATATACCATGCTGACAGGATATTCAAAGGTTTCTTTGGAATCCAGTGCATTAAGCACTTGGTCCTGTTCCCATTTAAATAAATAAAACTGTCACTGATTTAAAAGTTGCAGCATTATTTTCTTCTGTTAGAAACATATGCTGGGCAAACTGGTGGAAGAATCAAGATTTAAGAAATAACCACATACCTGTGGCCCTCCAATAACAAAACGTCCACTGGGCTGAAGGTGATAAATAGTTTTCTCATCCAAGTATTTGGCAGGAACTACAGCTGAAATCACACGGTCCTTCAGAGCTTTCTGCATAGTCTCCAGTGAAATGCCTTCATCGTGCTGCACAGATATCACAATGGTGTGAACACGGACTGGGATCACCGCTCCTTTTTCCTGGACATACTGAACAGTGACCTGAAAGAGGAATGAGGGGGAAACAAGAAATGATTGTATGATGAATTGCCATTCTATACCAGATACTGGGTCTTAATACATAAGGAACAGGTAGCTGCTTACCTGGAGTTCGGGGGGCCTCCCAGGGCTACAGCAGGGGACAATCCAGGCACATGGAGCCTAGCCAGCAGCTAGAGCATGTCTCTGGCCAGCCAGACTCTGATTTTGGGTGGCTCATGCTGCAGCCATGTGCACTGCGCCACTTTTGGGGGGGCAGTTTTGGAGATCCCATTGTAAAAAAAAATGCTACACTGCAAATTAGCAACATGATGAATAGCACATGCGGCACATGTGGTTTGCAGTGCCATAGATGGGTTTGTGGCACTGCAAACCACACTTGTACACTCCTGGGGACATGCCCATGTTGGTAACTCAGGTTCAAAAAGGCTATGCGCAAAAGGAGTATTTTACCTTTTTGCATCATTCACTCCCTAGCAAAACCCTTTATTTAGGTGGCAATTTTCAAAAGGAGTCTAAGTAGGCTCTTAGTACAATTGAAACTAAAATCCTTAGGCTCCTTTGAAAATTTCAGTCCTAAAATTTACAGACAAAAACAAAGCCTTAAGATTTCCTAACCCTAAACACCTGGGTCTTTGTACACCAAAGATAAATATTCCTCAACTGCTATGCAATACCTTGTCTCAAATATCTTGGTGCATGCAAACAGTTTTATGTTACACCCAAGAGATTATACCATGAGCAGAGGAACTACCTTATGTGCTACCAGAAAGATGAGATCATACAACAGGCTATGTTCTGTGAGTCCTAGGCAATTCACACAAAGCAGGGGTGGGCAATTATTTCAGGCAGAGGGCCGCTTACTGAGTTTTGTCAAGCCATTGAAGGCTGCATGACAGGCAGCCATGGGCAGATAAATATTAGTTTTCTAAATTTTTGGGGGGCCCTCCTGGCCGGATAGAATGGTCTGGCAGGCCGCATCCGGCCCGCAAGCCACATTTTGCCCACCCCTGACATGAAGTGACATTCTGAATAAAACAGACCATTAACAACCATTATCTGAGGAGGAGAGAAATTGTAAAAGATAATTGTACTCAATCAGATAGATAAATTCATGGCTATTACCTGCCCACAAGTGATCAAGGCTTGAAAACATTCTTCCACAAGCTACTCCTGTATTCAGGAAAGAGAAAAACTGAAGCAAAGGCAATGCTTACCTGTGTTTTAGAGTCAGGTCTCAGCCAAGGGAGTTCACCACTGCGCCTCATCTCTGCTAACTTGGCATTCAGTTTGTGAGCAAGGATAATTGTTAGAGGCATACATTCCTCTGTCTCATCTGTTGCATAACCAAACATCAAACCCTATTATGGCAGAGGAGAATATATATTTCAGCCAGTGATTATAGTAGTACAATAGTGGCTGGAGACCACAAGATTCCACTGCATGCAAAAAGGAAACAGGGCATTTGATCAACCTTTTATTATCATCGATGTTACAGACAAACCTTAGAAGGCTTCAACTAAATCAAGAACTCATAAACACATCATTTGGAATAGTCTCTATCCTCAACGTGTTCAATTTCTGGCCAAACAGGTTTTAGTTTTTTGGCTAAAAAGTATGTGATAAAAAGCCAAAATCTTCTCCAAAAATTGCACTTTTTGTGAAAATTTCTATTTTATCAAAAAATATTTTCAATGGAAATTTTTCAGTCAGCCCAAGAACTATCTCTGGTCAACGTGATTTATCTTAAGGTAAAAACAGAAATAAAATATTGAGGACTATTTAAGGGTCAATTCTGTTCCTTTCTCAGGCAGAATTCTTCTATGAGTAAGGTGTCTTGGTTAAGGTTAGAGAGATGGTTTGGAATGAACGTAATGACGTTTTTTGTCTGAGCAGACCAGAGAAAGAATGCATAGTGACATTTCCTTGGTGTTATCACTCCTCCTTTAGGTATGGCTACATGAACAAGTTACTGTGAGATAAATTAAGGTTTGAATTCATAGTGTGTCTGTTATTCCATGGCAACATGCCTGTACTAGCCACACTCACAGGCATTTCATTACAGGTGATGTATGTAATTTGAGGAGTGCAGAGAAGAAGCAGTGTCCATAGATCAAGTCAGCTTCCTAGGATTTCAAAGAACTTCAATCAATTCCTACTCTGGCACAGAACTGTGTAACTCTGGGCAAGTCACTTAGTCTCAGCACCTCAGGTCCCCATCTATGGGAATGTGGAAAATGATACAGATGAGGAAACTGGCACTTCCCTACTTCATAGGATGTTGTGAGGATAAATACATTAAAGACTATTATGTGCTTAGATACTGTAGGAATGAAGGCTATATAAGTGCTTAAGATATTTAGATACAGTGGCATTTGGTAGAAAACTTGTGCGCCTGTGGTGATAAAAATGAAATGGTTAATTTAACCCTCCTGGGGATTTTCAGTAATATTACATTGCTTCCAAGGTTCTATGATAGCTCTATTTTATGATTCTCAACAACATTACCATAAACTAGATAGTACAGCTAATGGGAACAACTGTAAATGTTCACTACACAATCACACTTGCTTCGGTATGAGTTTTTATACTAGTGCCGATGTCTTGGGGATACACTGTAATTATCTACATATGCTATTCAGCTCACAGAAGTACACTTGGACACTCTTAATTATGTGGAACACCTACTATAATAAAACATGCCGCTGCCTCTGGGAAATAAATGAGAATTACAAATGTTCTGGCACAATTGGATTCAATTAACAAATGCTCCCATCTTGCTTAATCTCAGAGCACCTTTCTGCAATGTAAAAATCTCATGAGGTATGTAAAAAGGTTGATGTCCCATATAACTGTATGTGTTTTATTTATTTGATCTTATGGGGCAAATCCTGCTGCCCATATATCCATCTTATAAATCTACATCTACTCAAACAGAAATGTAAAGCATATCCAAAAATGCTAACTTTCCCAAGTGCTAAAATACTAATCATCATAGCTCCCCCAACTTCCCACACCAGCTAAGGGTTGACTCCTAGATCTGCAGCATGGACCAAATTTAACCTTGATATAGTGTTAAAGCTGGAGCACTTTTGATGCATTTGAATACTTCTCATCTCATTCACACATATTATTTAGAATGTAACAGCTGTTGCCCTTTTGAAATGCCCTCCTAAATGTACGTGTGTCCGTACCCAGAGATTAATTTAATGGTATGTACCCAAGGTAGCCAAACAAATGTTTGTTCTGTCATATGTCAGGTTAGGATAAAATTGTGCAAATTCTCATGAACTGTGACCATACTGATTTTGATTTAGAAAATATTATAAAAATGTTATGAAGTAGAGTATTAGCAAATACTATACGCACTCTCTCCCCATAACTTTTTCAGAAGTTTTTTTTCCCCTTTATCAAAGGATAACATGGTAAGTGCAACTAACAGAGTTTTGAGTTTATTAGCACATCATTTACTGAACTGACATTTGCAATGGTTCTCCCCCCATTGTTTTCTTTTTTTTTAATGTGAATGACTTGTGATTACCTGATCTCCAGCACCAACATCTTCTTCATTCCTGTGTAGATGAACACCCTGGGCAATATCAGGTGACTGTTGTTCCAATGCCACCAGAACATTACAAGTTTTGTAGTCAAAGCCTATTTAGAAGATAATGCTATAGTGAAGTAGTTCTCCTGAACAGCTATGCAGAGCAACATGGAACCATAAACTAGACATCCCAGTACTAAGGAAAAATACCTTCAAAATTCATAATCGTCCTGGTATTTGCTGCTTAAATTTTATGTCAGTGCTACATTCAAATACAGCATTTTTATCTGCACACAGCATAACAGCAAAATTTCATCCTTTTAGCTCTTTGCCATAGGCTATAGCTAAAATGGTCATAGAAAATGATGCAAACATCATGAAAAATAAGAAATCAAAAGAAAGAAAATACAAGACCCCAGTTGTTATTACTCCAGCAAGTCAGAAAGGTTCTATTTCCAAGGTGGATATGCTCAAAGAACTATCACTAGGGATGATATGTAATTAAGAATAAAGGATACTTTACCCTTTCAAATGAGTTTCTTAGCAATGCCACTTTTTAGGCAACAGTTTCCTCACAAGAAAAATAACAGATGTTCCATCACTTGAGACATTTGAAACTGAACAGGATAAAATGCTCAAGAACCATCCCAGGCAGAAGGTAAGGCAGGGCACCTTGGAGACTAACTGCTTCAAAGAAGCATGAGCTTTCATTCCTGTATTGACTGGAATACAGAAAAGATACTCGATGTTTTCCACCTTTGATTTATTTGATTTGGGAAATATCAATCCAGGTTTAGTGACAGAGGAATTAGGTTGCTGACGCTCTTCCCCCTGCTGTTAAATTTGTGGTCCTGAGAATATCTAGCAATAAAGCAACTCCTAAAGAACAGTGGGATGGAATTACTGTTTTGAGACAAACAGTGATACTATTGAACCGTAGGGCTGTGCGAAATTTCACCAGGTGTTCCGTTTCGAAGCTGTTTCTATGTGTTTTGAGCTTGAAACAGTGAAATTGAAATGAAACAAAAGCCTTCGAAACAGCTTTGAAATGAAACAAGGGCATTCAAAATGTTTCAAAACTTTTGAAACGTTTCAAGTTTCGAAGCCGGGCTTACTTGACTTGAGCACCGCTCCCAGACAGCAGCAACAGCCTCCTGTGATCTGGTGCAGATCCAGGGGCTGCCCCTGCACCCCTGGGATGGCTGCGGGGCTCTGCTGGACTCCTCTGGGGGGTGTGGCTCCACAATCTGCCTGCTGGATGACAGGAAGCTGGTCCTGCCTCCTTGAATGGGGGGCCCGCACTCCTGGGAGGAGACCCACAGAGCACCACAGCCCTCCTGGGGGTGCGGACAGGCCCCCGATCTGCCTGCCAGATCACAGGAGTCTGGTTCTGCTGCCTGGGGCCAGCAGCATCACCAATCTTCCCAGCGAGGGGTGTGGGCTGTGCCTAGCACCAGTCCCAGGTGGCAGCCTCCTGTGATCCAGCAGGCAGATTGGGGGCCTGCACCCCCAGGAGGGCTGCAGAGCTCTGCCGGACTCCTCCTGGGGGTGCAGGCCCCCAATCTGCCTGCCCGATCACAGGAGGCTGCTACTGCCACCTGGGACTGGTGCTGGGCATAGCCCACACCCCTCACCAGGAAGATTGGTGCTGCCACTGGCTCCAGGCTGCAGAACCAGCCACCAACCCCCAACCGGCCCACCCAAACCCCCAGGAAGGTTGTGGGGGCTCTGCCAGACTCCTCCCACAGGTGTGGGCCTCTGATCTGCCTGCTGGACCACAGAAGGCTGCTGCTGCTGCCTGGGACTGGCGCTGGGCACAACCCACACCCAGCATTGGGAAGATTGGTGATGCTGCTGGCCCTGGGTGACGGAATCAGCCTCCTGTGATCCAGCAGGCAGATTGGGGGCCCACCCACACTCTAAGGAGGGCTGCAAGGCTCTGCTGGACTCCTCCCAGGGTTGCAGGCCCTCAATCTGCCTGCCAGATCACAGGAAGCTGCTCCTGCTCCACGGCTCCTTCTTGTCAACATCTTGAGGTGCAGTTTCCCAGAAACTGCTAAACCTATCTCCTTGAAACTTGGCAGGCTTCATGCCCTCTGAAGGGGCTACCATCTTTACAAATTTCATCCAAATCAGGCAAGAAATGACAAAGGTATAGGCAGTTTCATCCTTCCCCATTATAGCCTATGGGCAAAACATTGAAACAGCAGCGAAACAGCTTCCACAAAACAAAATGGAACAGTGCTTTCGAAATGAAATGGAACTTGAAACAAAGCACTGTTCCATCGAAACGTCGAAACGGAAGTCGAAGCAGAACGGTGCTGTTTCGCACAGCCCTACTGAACAGCATTTGTTATCCATTGTACTTTCCTTGAAACAGCTGTTGTCCTTTTGCAGCTGTGGACTTTGATATCCTGTTTTCCATACCTTCCTGGAAAACCTATGGGAATCAGTGGGAGTTCCCCACATGTAGGGAAAGCATATTCAAGATCTGCTGTGCAAGCTGAAAAGCAGAATTTTGCCTTCAAAGGACAAACAAACAGGTCAAAATAAGCCAAGGACTTAAAGAAGATTGTAGCAGAATTTTCCATCTCCTTTCTCCAGGTATGTAGAAAGTAATTTGTTTTTCCTTCTTCTCCTCCTCTCACAGGATTTCAACTACTAAACTACTGACAGTTGCTTATCAACGTGAGGCTCAAACAACTGTATTTCAAACATGCACAGTCTGTCATGTGTCCACTTGAGGAACACAGTATCCTCTTTGCTTTTACAGAGGCTACAATAGAAAAGGAATATTACAAGAGGAAAATCAGTATTTCCAGTTTTTCTTCTTTTTAGCTTTTCTCCTTTTGTTGTTTGTGTATGACAAGTTTTTTACAAGGTGCAGTGCATCTTTCTCCTACTTTTGAAGACTGGCACAAGAAAAGCAATTTCTAAGTTGCTGGACTTTGCAGCATATTCTTACGGCATTGTTGTTTAGGTTACAGTGGAAATAATGAACAGATGTGCTTTTACAACATTTTCCCAGCATACTCTCACTGAAAATATTGCAGTAACTATAGGAGCTCAGCCAAAAGGCAAACTTCATCATAACTGTAAAAGACTTGCAATGTACAAATAAACTGCTAAGTCTACAGCAATTGTGTACAGGAAGTTGAAACTTGTCTCAGATATAAAACATTCTGTTTTTTCATTGCTATTGCAATATATAATTCTATAAATCTGACTTGGATTGTAACTGCCTTAGAAAAGGGTCTTATCTTTTTGGTCTGTATTTTTTTTTTTTTTGTTAAGCATTTGGTAGTAAGGACAGATGTGTTCCCCCAGTGAAAGTAAAAAGGGGATGGGGTGGTGCAGGCACTAAGGCACATAGTTGACAGTCCATAGCAGAAGCACTCACAGCACAGCCCTGTCAGATTCCAAGTCTGCAAATTCTGCTAAAATACTTTGTCACAAGGACATGACAAAGCGAAGTAGAAATAAATAATAATAAAATAAAATGAATTACCCAAATCTCCTCTGTTCATTCCATGTCACAAATATTTACTTGGCCACTAAGTAATATCCAAGTTTCAGTGAGTTTGAGAAATAGACTTTAATATGCAAATTAATAGTTAATCCTACATTGGCAACATGCTCCAATTCAAAATATATCCCAGCTCCCCTTTTTGCCATAAGTTTCAACCATGAAGTAAATAGTTTCTCCACTTCAGAAAATGATGGCAGTATGTTTCTCTCATGGTAGTACCAAAAGAAGATAAACAATTTCACTGGGCTTGCAAGAATATAAATATGCACAGGGAGATAGATCTATCTTGTAGTTACCTCCTATTCAGCATATCACCCAGAAATCAAATTCTTGAGTTTTTCTACAAACCTTTAGCTGAATCATCATAGCCGATGTGCTTAATTGCATCTCGCACTACTCGCTGATAATCCACTACAGCGAGAGACGTGATCTCCCCACACAGCAGCACCATTCCTGTCTTACATACTGTCTCTACAGACAAAAGAAAGATTAAAAGAAAACAATTAGGATTGGCTGGATAACTCAATATGCTATTACAAATAACTCTGCTTCTAATAATACTGATCTGAACTGAAGAACCCTACTGAACACAACCAATGTAGGTATTTGTACTCAGGTCTCCATAGGGTTAGCACTTTATATGTATGAATCCCTTTATCCCCACTACACCACTGTGAAGTAGGGAATCAATGGTATTTACAGATAGAGAAACTGAGGCCCAGAGAGTTTCAGCCACCTACCTCATGTAACAACGTAAAAATTAAACTAAGATTCCTGAGTCCTATTCCAGTGCTTTTACCACAAGAGCATCCTCTTTGTTTAAGGGGTAAATTTAGGCCAAATAAACACTACCAATGACCAACCAATTCACAAATGTACCTCCATTTGAAGAGTGAGTTACTGGGAACATCTACATGAGACATTTACTGCAAAGTAAACTCGCAGTAAACATGTGTGGACCTATGAGGCCAGATGAAACTAAACTCCACAGCAGGGTAGTATTTTTATTTACAAGTATTAGCCTGCTATAAGGGTGCTCCACACTGGAGCACCCTTGTGCTCCAAGCAGCCCCTCCATAGCACATTGAGCCAGGTTCAAGCAACCCAGGACTGCAGGCTGACCCCACAAACTGCTGCAGTCCCAGGTGCACTTTCAAACAGCATGCCCGGGAGCAACAAACTCTGGAGCAATAAGTGCCAGAGTTTATTGCTGCAAATTAAATGCATGTGTAGATGTGCCCACTGAAACCAAAAGTTGTTTTTGCAGTGAATCAAAAGACCTATGAGACACCTCCATCTCAAGAAGAATCCTTATGCAGTTAGGAATAAAACTGGAGCTGGCAATGAAAAATAAAAAGTCTATATAAATCTAAGGAACTGCACTTTTTTTAGAGGTAGCCAAGGGTTCTTTGGCTGATCCACTATATTAGAATTCTATTCTCTTTTCCCTAGGAATACTAATTACATTTATGACACCATTGGTTTGATTGATCTAGGCTCACTCTTTACAGAAACCTGACCTGTTTCTGATCATTGAACACAATGTACTTTTAGTGCTTCTTTGAGAAACAAAGTAGTGACACTATATTATTGTTTGTTTTGAACTTTCTTGTTTTGCTATATATAGATTCTAAACACTGTAATTAGAGTTAGGAATGAACTAGCATGTGATAACATTAAGCTCTTATGTAAATATATCACAAAGGGGAAATGGCAGTTTGACAATTGTACGCAATCATTTAAGTGGAAAAAAAGAAAATATATGTATCTTTACCACAAGCAACCTTGGCATTTGGATCTTCTTTGAGATGGGCATCTAGCACAGCATCGCTGATCTGATCACAGATCTTATCTAGAAAGGAACAAAATTGTTTGTCTAAAGGCAGCTTGCTATAGAAAATGTCCCTGAACTAGAAGAAATTAGAGGGGCTGAATTCTTGCTCTTCTGCAAATGTACATGGGACTACTGTAATACCTATGCTAAAGCAGATTTTTAAAACTGTATTAAATGTTCTCTGGACAAAGATCAGATGCAGTTTGATATACCTTATTTCAAATTAACACTGGCTGTAGACAGATGAAACCACTATAGTGCTCTAAGAAGCTTGCGTGAAACTTACCACTTATGAATATGTACCATCACTGTTTTGTATGTTCACTCCTATTCTTCAGGAAATTAAGCTACATAGGAGCAGCTTACATTGGAATGAAACCACTCTCAGGCTAGAGACAGACATTACACACAAACTGGATTAAGTGATCAGAAACTGGTTTAAACCTATAACAGAACATAAGTTCAGTGCACATAAACCAGTTTCAAAATGGCTGAAACGGGTTTAAGATAAATCTGGTTGAATGTAGTCTCAGACTTAACTGATTTGGGTCATACCAGTTTATGCAACATCTGCTGCAGACACCCTTCCTGGTGTCCCCCAGCATCCTAGATGCTTTGCAGTCCTGGGCTGGGCCAGGCTGGGCTGTCTGCTCCAGAGAACAGGGCTGGCCCTGCCCCTCTGCTCCCTAGCCAGAGCCTCAGCCGAGACTGCAGGCACAGCAGGGTCTGCCTTGCTTCTCCCTACCCCAACCCCTCTGCTGCTTGCTGCTAAAGCAGAAATTCCCCCCTCACTCCCTCCCATCTTTCACAGCACAGACCCCAGCCCCACAAACCCTAGACATGTGGTATGCTAGCTAATGCTGGGAGGTATCTGTGCGTGTGTGTCTCCAATTTCACTGGGACAGGCAAACAGAACAGTGTCCACTTAGGGTTTTTTGGAGCTAATCAACTGGTCAGCTGGTAATGTCCCTCCATTCCTTTCTTGGAAAAAGCTTTTTAAGAACAGTTTAAACCAATGAGAAAGGCATTTGTTTTGTTGATGGCCTGATAAACACTGTGCTATCAACTCCCTGCTGGTTCCCATGCCTGTCAGGTTTGCAGACAGTATGAAGAAGCAGGGAGAGAGAGATTGAAAAGCTCAGTATCATCAACAGATGCATGCACTGCACACCCCCTACTTTGCTTCACAGTACTAGCTGGAGGCTGGGGGCTGGCAACATTCCCACCCCTTGAGCAGTAAGTGGGGAAAAGCCTGGGACAGTGCAGTCAAGGTAGGGCTTTACACCTCTCCCTAATCAGAGCATCCTACCTGGGCCTGGACACAACGCCCCCCCACTCCAGTTCAGAACTATGGAAGGGAAGGGAGGGCTGCTCTAGTGCCCCCTGACTTCTAGCCTGAGCCACTGCAGGCATGTGCCTGCCTTTCCTCACCCCAGAGGGAATGGCTGTACAGTTGTAAACTGATTCAACTAACCAACCTGCAAAGATTGAATCAATTCAGGCTCAGGCTTTTTGAAAGTCTGTCCTTAGACTCAATTACCATAGTTTAGCTTTCACTTGCTGCAGGATACAGCAGATTCATGGAACTGTAGCAACTGAAGAGTCTAAAAGGGGGTGTGTTCCCTTCTTTTTCAACCAGTATAATTGCATTGTATATCTATACTAATCCAATACAACTTAATCTGTTTGTTTTTCACTTATTTGTAAAAAATACCAAGGATATGCAACATTCCTTCCACTGATGAAACAATATTCAATCACTGAAGAGTTGGGGTCCTGGGAAACAGAACTGAAGACAGTGCACAGCAAGAGCAAGTGCTGCTTGCAGAAAACCTACCTGCAAGAAATGGTGGGCATTAGCAACACAGGTACATAATCTGCAGGGCCCAGCCTGCAGAATGCTGGGCTGCTGATTGAGGAATTAGTAGTACTTGGCCACTGTGACCAGGTGGCCAGGTCAAATGACCAGCAGGGGAGAGGCAAACCTGCATATAGGCCAGGGGCGGGCAAAATATGGCCCAGGGGCCAGATCTGGCCTGCCAGGCTATTCTATCTGGCCCGCAGGGCCCCTAAAAAATTTAGAAAATAAATATCTGCTCCTGGCTGCCTGTCAAAGCTGACAGAAGACAGGGGCAGTAGGACCCAGGGGAAGCCACTGGCAGGATCAAGCAGCTGCAGGAGCAAGGCCCAGGGCCCCGCCCACCCACCCTCCCAGCCACAAGCCTTGTGTGGAGCGAAGGGTTCTGGCCTGGGCCCCTAGGGCTGTTCCTTCCTCCCTGCACCTGGAAATTCAGATAAGAAGGGGGGGGCGGGACAGGGGCAAGGGAGAACTGCAGGCAATCACCCCAGTCCTCAGGGTTGGGCTAAGCCAGCTACTGCAGTCCTGGGGCTGCAGCTAGGAGCCATGCGGTACCAGAGTGGGTGGTGGGAGGGAGGTCGAGAGGAGCGGTGGCAGCCACAGACAAGAAAGCACTGAGAGCGGCAGCAGGCGGGGGGAATGGGCAACAAACGGGCATGTGGAGCACAGCAACATCTGTGCAGGAGTGTGGGGTCCACACCAGTGCACCAGGACCAGGGCCAGCAGGGGCCCAGAGTGGGGTGACAGAAGCACGGGGCCAGGCTGGCAGGGCTCTATGGAACTGAGCCAGCTCCCCCCTCTCCCTGCTGGCAGAGCCCGGCCCAGCACCCCACGCTCCTGCCACCCTGCTCTGGGACTGGCCCTGGCACACCACATGAGCCCACACTCCCTCCCAGCTGTTGTTGCACTCCACATGCCTGCTCACTGCCACCCCTTCCCACCTGCCGCATCCATTTGCCTGAGGCTGCCATCACACTCCTCCACTCCCCGCTGATTGCTCTAGCACCACATGGTTCCCAGCTGCAGTGCCGAGCCGCAGGACACAGCAGGAGCTGGCCTGGCCCCTGCGATTTTTAGCTGGCCCCATGCAGAGCCTGCCTGGCCAGTCTGGCTCCTGCCATGTCCTGCGGTCTTGGCCATGCAGCTGGGACATGGTGCCAAAGAAGTGGGGGGGGGAAGGAACAGGGAAGTGACAGAAGGGCAGTGGTGGCAGATGGAGGGGGCAGTGCTGGCGAGTGGCAGCATAGGGCCACACCAGTGCCTTGTGGGCAGGAGCTGCAGGAGCACAGAGCCGGGGCTTGGAGGAGTGCTGGTGGGCGCACTGCCTGCTGCAGGAGGGCTGTGGGCAAATCCTCCCCCTCTCAACATGCCACAACCCTCCCCAGCCACCCTCCCCCAACAAACCCCATACCCACTCACATCCCACATAGCCACACACATACCCACATGCTTCTCTACCCCACATACACACTCACCCCACACCTGTAAAATATAATTTGGTATTTTTCTGGTTCCAAGATGGCAAACACCTGCTGAAAGGAGAATTTTGGGGGGGGGGGGGGACTTCTGGTGGCAATCGTCAGGGGCTAGGGGTGGGACTACTGGTCCCAAGATGGTGACCAGGGGTTGGGCACCTGTCAGGGGGTGGGGCTAACTTTGCACTCCTTGATAGCTTGCCAGAACTTGGTAAGTGGCCTCCACCTGAAATAACTGCCCACCCCTGATACAGGCTTTCCTCCAGGTAAGTGGGTGACTTTGGCTGTATGAATCCACCAGGAAAAGCCTGTGGAGAGTGAATGCACTTGGAGAAATGAAGATTTAATGAAGAACTGTTCATATGTACCCAGGGGGGTTGAGAGTTTTGTAAAGGACTGTTTAGATCCCAGTGGAGTTTTATTTTTTGTTTGTAACAACCAGTGGACTGGAAGCACCTGTGAGGGGAGGTCAGGAGACTGCGGAGCAGAGTGCCCAGCACACAATTATTTTCTTGTTGCTTAGTCTTTCTTATTATGAGAGATGAGCACCTGAGTGGGTAGGGACCTGAGCTTGAGGACAGAGACCCCTGCCAAGGGGGACTCCGTGGCAGGGAAACCTGTGCCAATGGAGAGACATTACCAGCCACCTGTTGATTAGCTCCAAAAAGCCCTAGTCCAACACTGTCATGTCTACCTTTGTCCCCACAGCACAGACCATAGCCATCGTGTGAGGTGTCTGAAAGATGTCTATATAAGGCAAAGGGAATCCCTGCTTCAGCAGGCAGTGGTGAGGGAGGGGATGCAGGAGGAAATCAGGAAGATGCACTGTACCTGCAGTCTCTGCCAGAGCTGCAGCCAGGGAGCAGAAGGGAGGGGCCAGCCCAGCTCTCTGGAGCAGAGAGCCCTGCCCATCCTACAGAGTATGTTGGGATGCTGGGGGACTCTGATTTAACTTAAACCAGGAAGTGGTCTGGGACAGACATTGCATAAACTGGTTTGAACCTAATCAGTTAAGTCTGATAACTGATTATTATCATTCAACCAAGTTTATCTCAAACCAATTTCAGTCGTTTTCAAACTGGTTTATGTGCACTGAACATCTGTTCTGATACAGGTTTAACCCAGTTTCTGATCACTTAAATTGGTTTATGTGTAATGTCTGTCCCTAGCTCTGGACTCTATGGCTTAACTGACTGACAACAGTCTCTGCTATAAACAGTGGTAGTAACTAAAAGAATCATTCAAGAAAAATGGAAATACCTTATCTGTAGAAAATAGCAAACTGGTATAGGTACTCTAGTTCTCTTAAAAGGATTTCAAATGTAATAAATAATAAACTAAATATAATATTTCAAATGGTACAATTGATTTTCTTAGAAATCCATGATTCATACATTAATCCTGGGTAGTAATATCATCACGGAAACAGTTTCCTAAATGACTGTGATAATGTTAAAAATATTATAGTCTAAGAGTAAAGTAAACAAGGCATTTCCTTAATGAATCCATTCCCTGTCAGACAAAAATAGGTCCTGCTCTCATGCAAAACTATACTCCTTTCTTTTCCTACTAAGTCTTTTTGCACAATATCTACTCATTTCATTGATACAAATGAGAATTTACTATCATCAACAGTGCTCCAGGACAAATATACAATAACTAAGAGAAAAGCAAGATCAGTTCTGTTATGCTTCATGCATCATTATCAAGTCTGTCATTGATTTTGGAGTACAGAGGATTTATTATGATGCAAGAGGTTGTAGACAACACAGCTTGGTTTTCAGTTCCCAGATAGTTTGCAGTGCAGATAGCTGAAAGTCTCATTTACCCTGCAAATAAATAGGATATGTGAATAAATGTTTGAAAAAAATAGCATTTGCAAGGATGAAGCTGAGTACAACTATATTTCAATTACTATTTTCAATAATTTACTAAATGCAAAAAGATCAATAATAACAGGTAGCCCAATTGCTCATGTCATGTATAGTATTCATTACATAAGTGATACGGTTGCCCAATAAAGTTCACTAATCATAGTTTTCTGAGAAGCCTGACCATACATTCTGAATTTATGTATGTCTACATTATTTATTACATAAACTAATGCAGCTTGTCCCAGTGTGTTATGTTCCATTAGGTAGGGATTTCATATTACATACACATGAAAAGACTTCCCTTTACTTTAATAGATTTGGTTCAGAACTAAACACCATACTGAAAGTTTCTATTCAGCCTTTTTGCAGTCCATTTGCGGTGTGCATATATATCATTTGCACACAGCCTATTAATAACACCTACTTTACAACCATGAAGTGCTTAGAAGACTTCAGTTCTATTTTCATTGGAAACTGAGGGGATGCCTCCCAGAGAAAATGTTGACATTTTATCAAAGACAAAGGACATTTGAAACATATTTTTTGGGGGGGGGGGGGGGGGGGTTAATTTATATCAACTAAAAAAATACCAAAGGGTGTAAATATTCATCTAAAAGTGGTCAAACCCCAAGAATTTTCAATTTTTTTATTTAAAAACAAAATACCTTTCTGAGACAAGTACTTTCTAAGAAAATGTTCAAGTTCTTGAAAACCCCATTTTTCATTTAAAAACAGGTTCAATGCCAATTTTTTGACCAGCCTTTCACTACTAATGGAGGCTATACAAAGTATCACCACCCACATTTCCACTTTTAAATGATTCATAGGTATGTTCAATGAAATACTTGTGATAGTGAAACATAAAAATCATCCTGTTCAAAGTGAAAGAGATCAGAAAGTGATATTAACACAGCTACACTGAATAGGTGTATAATGCTTTGCAATTATTCTCTCTCATTGTTGGATGCTTGATCTACTATAGTACTGAATACATTGTTAAATGTGTTATAAAATATAGAGAGAAGCCAACTGATCAGTAGAAGTTTGCTGT
Organism: Alligator mississippiensis; assembly: GCF_030867095.1. Taxonomy (NCBI): domain Eukaryota; kingdom Metazoa; phylum Chordata; order Crocodylia; family Alligatoridae; genus Alligator; species Alligator mississippiensis. The sequence goes on from NC_081829.1 coordinate 35,878,509, forward strand.
AGGAATTTGCATTTCTTGACCTTTTGTAATCTCTATTCTATTATAATAAAACTAATGTTTTAGTTCTGCTTAAAATTTTGCTCATAATTATATAACTCAGGAATACTGAGGCCTCAATGAGTTCTTTGCCTCAGTATTCCTAAACGAAGGGCAAAACAAGTCTCACAGTGGGATCGTAGAGAGACAATAGCAGGGCACCAGACTACCAAGCGGTGACCCTGAGATAGTGCAGAGTCACTTGGAAGGAGGGATGCTTTTAAGTCGGCCGGCCCAGATGAGCTCCATCCGAGGGTACTGAAGGCACTGGCTGATGTCATTGCACAGCCACTGGCAAGAATATTTGGGCACTCATGACACACAGGCCAGGTCCTGGAGGACTGGAAAAGGGTCAATGTGGTCCCTATTTTCAAGAAGGGGAGGAGGGAGGATCCAAGCAACTACAGGCCAGTCAGTCTCACCTCCATCCTTGGTAAAGTCTTTGAAAAGATTATTAAGGCTCATATAGGTGAGATCCCAGCAGGAAAAATTATGCTGAGGAGAAACCACCACGGGTTCGTAGCAGGTAGATCGTGCCTGATTAATCTAGTCTCTTTTTATGACCAGGTTACAAAGCACCTGGACGCAGGAGTAGGGATAGATATTGTTTACTTAGACTTCAGGAAGGCCTTCAATACGGTATCCCACCCCATACTGGTGAGCAAATTAAGAGGCTGTGACTTGGATGATTACACAGTCCGGTGGGTGGCAAATTGGCTAGAGGGTTATACCCAGAGAGTGGTGGTAGATGGGTCAGTATCGACCTAGAAGGACGTGGGCAGTGGGGTCCCACAGGGCTCGTCCTTGGACTGATACTCTTCAATGTCTTCATCAGTGACTTGGACGAGGGAGTGAAGTGTACTCTGTCCAAGTTTGCGGATGATACAAAACTGTGGGGAGAAGTGGACACACCAGAGGGCAGGGAACAACTACAGGCAGACCTGGACGGGTTGGACATATGGGCAGAAAACAATAGAGTGTGATTTAACAAGGAGAAATGCAAAGTGCTGCACCTAGGGAGGAAAAATGTCCAGCACACCTACTGCCTAGGAAATGATCTGCTCACTAGCACGGAGGCAGAAAGGGATCTTGGAGTCCTAGTGGACTCCAAGATGAACATGAGTTGTCAGCACGACGAAGTGTTACGCCTCAGCTCTGTATTCTTGGGCAACCCTGGCACAGGATGCAGTCTGTCTGACTCACAAAGGACTCACCCCCCTCCTTCCCCTCCTCTACCTAAACAAAACTGATTAAGATGCAGTGAGAGACGCACCTAAAACTCTCCAGATAAGGGTGATAAGAGTGAACAACTGCCCTCGGTCTCATTTGCATCTGAGATGGAACCAGATGACCATTCATTTACATGAGAGATGGAAAACAGAAAGCCTGAAGCAGAGACTGCAGTGAATTCTGGGACCAGAGAAGCAGGAGAGCGCTGCATGATGGGGAATCTGTGCTTCCAATGTTAATTAACCCATGTTCACACACACCCAGCTCAGCATTTATCAGACCAGTTCTAATCTGGATTTGCTAAGGACTTTCCCCCCCCCCCCCCAGACACACACACACAGCTCTAAATTTAATAGGCATCTCGGGCTGTACATTCCCCGGTCCCACTATGGGATGCCTATTTAAACTTGATTGACTAAAACTCGGTTGCCGGGTTAGGGAATGCTGAGGCAAGAGACCGAGTCCGAGGGGGTATGGGCAACATTTGAACAATGGTTAAGGGTTCATCACAGCATCCAGCCTGCTGGAGCCCTAATCCCAGGTGTTGTCGTATCTTTCCCAAGATGACTGGTGGAAGTCCTCTCCACAAAAGGTTATGAGCACCCCAATAATTGCTTTAAATCTGGAAAAGTCATGCTAAAATGAGGCTTGTGCACAACAAGTAAAAATCCCAAATCCTGATGCTGCAAGCTATCTATTGTTCCTGAAGAAACCATGAGATATCCCATCAGTATATCTGCCATCCATAGGAATCTCAAGCTGGCTCCCAAGTATTTGGGTTACTCCCTAATCTTAAGTGTTTCCTGATTATCAATCAGTTTCCTGAGATGGTCCAAACCAGATAACCCCTTGTCAATAGAAAAGACAATGATTTACACTACTGAGGGTGCTTCGAAGCAGCTGAACTGAGGGTATAAAAATCTGTAAGTGTGTGTGCTTAAGGAAAAGAGAAAGAAAGAAGAAGAAGAAGCAGGAGGAAAGAAGGAAAAGGAAAGAAGAAAACTCCTGTGCTGACACCATCCCCTGTCATTCTTGGGACGCTGGAAGAACAGATCGTCTCTCTCTTCAAGGATTGTGCTACGGACTGTGCCTGTCAGCTTTGCAGCCTGAGTACCGTGGATTAGGTGAGATTCCCATCGTTCTCTCTCTTCTGTCTAGGCATAAACTTCTGAACCTGAACTGTATTAGTTAAGCTTGAACTAAGTTTCCCCAAATACTTAGTGAAACCAGGGTAGTATTGTCATTGTTTGTGTTTGTTTTTCTTTTGCATGTCTATTACTACTAGTACTATTATATATTTCATATGCTTAGCAATAAATAACTTTTAGAGTCAAACTGGTAGTAATTGGGTATATTTTTCCTTCTCTGCTTCTCTTTCCTCCTGTGCTCTGCAGCAACGCTTCTTTTACCTATGCTAAAGATCCCTGTGAAGCCCAAATTATTGTGGGGTCTGCTCATCAAGAGGCCAAAGATTGGGATGTGCTGAGTTTGAAACACATAAGGGGATCAGCTTGTACAGGCTGATTGACCCAGTTTGACTCAGACGTGCCCTTATGAACTGAATGCTGGCCCATGAGGGTGTCAGCTGGACACCCAGCCGGATTCAGAGGGATTCTGTTTACCTGTGTGCTTGTGTCTGACTGCATTTTATTGTTGCTCTTATGAACTGATTCTTGGCATATGAGGGTGTCAGCCTGTCCATGCTGATCAGCCCGGCCAGGTCAGGCGTGTCACGTTAATTTGTGTGTGTTTGTGTGTATGACTGATTTGGTGACTGGAGGAATCCAGTCCCATTGAGATTGAGTCCTGCAAGATAGCTCCACTGGGGGTGAGGGCTTGCAGGAGGGAGAAATACAGCTCCATATAGTAACACAAGCAGCACATTGACAGAATCACCAAGACCCTAGAAACTATCCCTAATAAATGAGCACACCCCAAAGTAATGGGCAAATTTGGTAACAGAAGTCATCAGCAAAGCTAACTGCACTTTGTCGTGCATCAGCAGATGCATGTCCATCAGAACCAAGGAGGTGATACTTCTCCTCTATTGGGCACTGGTCAGACTGCAGTTGGAATACTGCATCCAGTTTTGGGCACCACATTTCAAGGGGGATGTAGATAACCCGGAGAGGGTCCATAGAAGGGCCACTCATATGGTTAAGTGCTTGCAGGCCAAGCCCTACGAGGAGAAACTAAGGCACCTGGACCTCTTCAGCCTCCACAAGAGAAGATTGAGAGGCGAACTTGTGGCTGCCTATAAATTGGGGGTGCAGAACGGAATTGGTGAGGCTCTACTCACCAAGGCGCCCCTGGGGGTTACAAGAAATAATGTCCACAAGCTAGCAGAGAGCAGATTTAGACTGGACATTAGGAAAAATTTCTTCACAGTTAGAGTGGCCAAAATCTGGAATGGGCTCCCAAGGGAGGTGGTGCTCTCCCCTACCCTGGGGGTCTTCAAGCGGAGGTTAGATAGGCATCTGGCTGGGGTCATCTGAACCTAGCACACTTTCCTGCCTATACAGTGGTCGGACTCGATGATCTATTGAGGTCCCTTCTGACCCTAACATCTATGAATCTATATCAGATACATTTAATGGGGGAAGGGTTTTGGCTTTAAGCCTTATGAGACAACGTGTCTCAGGGAAACACAATGCCTTTAAAAGCACAATGCACCATTATGCTGCAGAGACACCAGTCAGGTCAGCTGGTGGAATGGAGCAGACCTAAATGGCTTGGGATTTGGGTATCCAAGAAATCTCCTCCATTTGTGCAGTTGTGTTTAGGAGATGTCCATGAGTTGGTGCCCCATTTAAAAATAAGAGAGAGTTGCCTGAAAGCAATTAATCCAAAGGGCTCCTTAGCCTCCAGGGCTCGTATATGTTAACCTTCTGGGATGAAAAGCCCACCTTTATTCTCAGATGCTTCAAAGAGGTTAGGCTAATGAGGCAGGAAAAACAAGGAGACAGTGTGTTATATAAGATTGACTTGGCAAGCTTGCATAACGGCAGTTCATTAATTATTATCAGATCACTGCTATTTTTGTTGATTCTAGGCATTTTTTATTGTGTGCAATATGCAGTGTGTGATAGGTGAGGTTACAGTTAAATACATAAATAAATAAAATATACCCTATATTTCCTCTCCCTTGTAAATTTACATGAAAAGAGGGAAGCAGATCCTCAATGGTTATAAAAGAAACAACACAAGTTACACCAAAACAATCTACCACAAGAACTGATCTTTGCTCTTTCAAGTGTTTTCAAGTGGGAATTATTATACTATTGCATATAGGAGAGGAGTAATCATCAAGGTTAAACTGCTATGTTTGCAATATCAAATATAGAAAGAGTAAGCATGAAACAATTTTAAGTTGCCACAGAGTAATATGCAGTTTCATACAATTTTAGCAAGAAATCTGGTGGAGCTGAGCCACTTTGGCTGAGATTTACCTTACTTATTCACAGATTTAAATTTGTACAATACTCTGACTTGTTAGGCTTATGCTCACTAGAAGCTCAGGAAAGGTATCAGATTTCCCCTCCCATTTCTGCAAGTGTAAATCAGGAGCAAGTCCACTAAAGAGAATGGAGTCTCATCAACATAAGGGTATATCTCACGGTATAATACAGCTATACAGAGGTGTATTATACCTGCTGTGCCCTTGGCCCGGCTGTACGAGTGATCGTGGTCCACAGGCCAGGTGCCCAGAGACTGGAAACTAGGTAATGTGGTCCCCATTTATAAGAAAGGGAGAAAGGAGGACCCAGGAAACTATAGGCCCATAAGCCTCACATCGGTCTTGGGGAAAATCCTTGAAAAAATTATCAAAGATCACATCTGTGAGGGGCCTGCAGGGGAGATCATGCCCAGGGGAAATCAAAATGGCTTCATCAAAGGCGGGTCCTGCCAGACCAACCTGATGTCCTTTTATGACTAGGTAAGTAAATCCCTGGATGATGGTGTCACTGTGGACGTAGTCTTTCTGGACTTTAAGAAGGCCTTTGACACTGTCTCTCACCCCATCCTCATCAATAAATTGAGCGACTGTTGCATTGATGCCTACACAGTTGGATGGGTCAAAAATTGGCTGATAGGGTGCACCCAGAGAGTGGTGGTGGATGGGTCATACTCGACCTGGCAGGATGTGAATAGTGGGGCCCCCCAGGGCTCGGTCCTGGGGCCTATACTGTTCAACATCTTCATCAGCAACTTGGATGAGGGGGTAGAAAACACATTGTCCAAGTTTGCTGATGACACCAAGATGTGGGGAAAGGTAAAGGGAGACAAAAGCTGCAATTAGATTTAGACAGACTACAGAAGTGGACAGATGGTAATAGGATGGGCTTCAATGTGGATAAGTGCAGGGTGCTGCACTTGGGGAGAAGGAATCCACAGCACACATACAAGCTGGGGAGCTCCCCCCTTCGGACCACAGAGGTGGAAAGGGATCTTGGAGTCATTATTGACTCCAAGATGAACATGAGCCACCAATGCCAGACCGCAGCCAGCAAAGCCAACCACACCTTGTTGTGCATCCGAAGATGCATCTCAAGCCAGTCCAGAGAGATGATACTCCCCCTCCACGCCACATTGGTCCAGCCTCAGTTGGAGTACTGCATCCAGTTCTGGGCACCGCACTTTAAGAAGGATGTGGCCTGCCTTGAGAGGGTTCAGAGGAGGGCCACCCGCTTGGTTGGAGGGCAACATGGCAGGCCCTATGAGGAGAGGCTGAGGGACCTAAACCTGTTCAGCCTCAGCAAACTGAGGCTGAGGGGGGATTTGGTGGCTGCTTACAAACTTGTTAGGGGAGATCAGCAGCAAATATTCCCCCCAGCAGCACCTGGGGTGACGAGGAACAATGGCCAGAAGCTGCTGGAGAATAGGTTCAGATTAGAGATTAGGAGGCACTATTTCACTGTTAGGGTGGCTAGGATCTGGAACCAACTTCCTAGGGAAGTGGTCCTCACTCCTACCTTGGGTAAATTCAAAAAGAGGTGGATGAACAACTGTCTGGGGTCATGTGATCCCAGCATGTGCTCCGGCCAGTAGCAGGGGGGGTCAGACTAGATGATCTATTTAGGTCCCTTCTGACCCCTAACTACTATGAAACTAGTTCCTGAGTTAGCTCTGAAGGAAATAGATTGGCCTCAAAAGCAGTACAGCTGTGTTTGTATTGCTGAGAAGTAGGTTCATTAGTCCTGAAGGTGTGTTGCATCAACCTATGTTGCTTCTGATACCCAAGTTAACTTGGGTATTTCTGCATGCCACTGCATTATGTCATATGGATATAACCAACATAGGCACAGAACCAAAGCTGCAAATCTGAGTGCATCAAAACCATAGTAAATTTTGGCATAAATGCTTGGGAACCAAAATGCAGCTTTTTCAGAGTTGGACAATGTAATTTTATTTATTAATTACATAATGAGCTTTGCTACACTGCTTGACTCTTGACTCTAATGTTGCTTGAATGACTGGGGTTGTCTAGATCTTGGAGTTTAGTTTGTCCCATCTCTAAAATCGCATAACTCATTCCTCATCTTCCCTAATCACAAAATGAAATGTGTTCATATGTAATATGCATTTGTCTGTTTTAGTGCTTTGTAACAGTTTCCTAAGTACCCCTGCTTGCCCCTGTCTTCTGTTATGAAGTGCTCTCACTTGCTGTTTGGACAAGCCCAGCTTGCAGCAGTTAGCAGCGCTGCACAGTGCAGGGAATTTTATCATACACATTACTTTGCAGTAATACAGTATATTTTACCATCCCCAATCACTTTATACTATACAACCATTTAGCCAAAATGCGTACAGTCAGTAAAACGTCTTTATTTTCTAAATGTAACACTCAGCAAACAATCCTGCCACAAATTCATTCTTATATGTCCCAAGTCTCTTGCAATGGATATGATTATACTGTCCCCAAATCAGCATTTTGTGGTTACACAGCAGGATCAAATAAGAAAATGAAAAGGGACTAGGAATCAAGTAGGTTGGGCAATTATCAAGCATATCAAGAAAGTAGGATTTTAGAACTTAGTCTGACGTACTCCACTGTGCTGTCCAGACTGAAAACCCCTTACAATAATGTTACAGACCTGAAGGTAGGCAGTCAAGTCTGTCGGCTTTGCAGAACTCATATGTCTGCAGTAGTGTGATTGGCCTGAACAATCACACTGGGTAGCAAACTGGCTCAAGGGTCCCACACAGAGAGTGGTGGTGGATGGGTTAGTGTCAACCTGGAAACATCTGTGCAGTGAAGTCCCTCAGGGCTCAGTTCTGGGGCCAATACTGTTCAACATCTTCATCAGTGATCTGTATGAGGGGGTGGGAAGCACCCTGTCCAAATTTGCGGATGACACAAAAATATGTGGTGAAGCTAACACCCTGAAGAAGAGGAACCAAATCCAGGCTGAGCTAGACAGGTTGGGGAAGTGGGCAGAGAGCAACAGGATGCAATTCAATAAGGACAAGTGCAAGGTGCTGCATCTAGGGAGAAAGAATTGCCATCATACCTATGGGCGGCCTTCTCAGCACCACTGAGGCAGAAAGACATCTTGGAATCACTGTTGACTCCAGGATGAACATGAGTCATCAATGTGATGAAGTAGTCGGCAGAGCCAATGGCACCTTGTCATGCTTCACAAACAGGTCCAGAGAGGTGATTCTCCCTCGCTATGCAGTACTGGTCAGGTCGCAGCTGGAGTACTGTGTCCAGTTCTGGATGCCGCAATTCAAGCAGGATGCAGACAACCTGGAGAGGGTCCGAAGAAGAGCTACTTGTCTGATTAGAGGCCTGCAGGGAAGGCCCTATGAGGAAAGTCTAGGGGACCTTAACCTCTTCAGCCTCTCCAAGAGAAGGATGAGAGGGGACCTTGTGGCAGCGTACAAATTCATAAGGGGAGAGCAACATGAAGTAGAAGACGATCTGTTTATCAGGGCACCCCCTGGAACAACAAGGAACAATGGCCATAAGCTACTGGAGGTTTAGACTGGGCATTAAAAAAAAGTTCTTCACGGTCAGTGTTGCCAGGATCTGGAATGGGCTTCCAAGGGAAGTGGTGCTCGCCCCATCCTTGGGGTCTTCAAGAGGAGACTGGTCAGGCATCTGGCTGTGTTCACATGACCTCAGGTTTGGTGACCCTTTTCTTGTCTGCCAGGGGCAGGGGGTTAGACTAGATGGTCCATTGAGGTCCCTTCCAACTCTATGAATCTATGAATCAAGCTCATGAGATGGAGACTTAAACTTTCTTCATATGTCCAGTTTAGGAATGCACAAGGTAACACAGTACTAGCACTGCAACTCTTGTATCTTTCCATCCCCAAGTCTGGCATAAAAGCAGAGCTAGAAGAGAGGTATTGATAGAGTGTAGCAGCATCCAAAGTAGCTACCAACTGCTTCTGATAGCTAGACTAGGAAGCCCCACAATAGGGGAGCCGCAAAAGATAACTTAACAGCATGCTTTCCTTTTCAGTCAGTGTCCTGGTTTGAGAAGATTTTTTTTCCAAAATCATGTCAGGAAGGGAACAAGCACTGCCATTTCTAACCACTTGGAGAAGAAGATGGTGATTAGGAACAGTCAGCATTGATTCACCAAGGGCAAGTCACACTTAATCACCTGGTTGCCTTCTGTGATTAAATGACTGCCTCTGTGGATGCAGGGAGACCAGTGGATGTGATATACCTTGACTTTAACAAGGCTTATCATACGGTTTCCCATAACAGTCTCACAAGCAAGCTAAGGAAGTACAGGTTGGATAAATGAACTGTAAAGTAGATAGAAAACTGGCTAAATCATCAGGCTCAGAGGCTAGTAGTCAATGGCTTGATGTCTAGTTAGCAGCTGGTATCAAGTGGAGTGCCCCAGGGGTCAGCCCTGAGGCCAATTTTGTTCAATATCTTCATCAATGACCTGGAAGATGGAATAGAGTGCACCCTCAGCAAGTTTGCAGATAACACCAAGCTGGGAGGAGTAGTAGATATGCTGGAGGATAGGGCTAGGATTCAGAGATCTAGAAAAATTGAAGGACTGGACCAAAAGAAATCTCAGGACATTCAATAAGAACAAGTGCAAAGTCCTGCAGTTAGGACAAAACAATCCCATGCACCATTAAAGGCTGAGGACTGACTGGCTGAGCAGCAGCTCTGCAGAAAAGCACTGGGGGGTTACAATGGACAGTAAGCTGAATATGAACCAACAGTGTGCCCTCGTTGCCAAGAAGGCTAACGGCATACTAGGCTGCATTAGTAGAAGCGTTGCCAGCAGATCGACGGAAGCGATTCTTCCATTCTATTCAGCACTAGGGAGGCCACATCTGGAGTACTGTGCCTAGTTTTGGGTCCCCCACTACAGAAAGGGTGTGGACAAATTGGATAGAGTCCAGCGGAGGGCAAAAAAATTGGTTAGGGGATTGGGGCACATGACTTCTGAGGAAAGGCTGAGGGAACTGGGCTTATTTAGTCTGGACAAGAGAAGATTGAGGCGGGATTTAATAGCAGCCTTCAACTACCTGAAAGGCGGGTTCCAAAGAGAATGGAGCTAGACTGTTCTTGGTGTCAGAGATGACAGAGCAAAGAGCAGTGGTCTTAAGTTGCAGCAAGGGAAGCTTAGTTTAGATATTAGGAAAAACTTTCTCACTAGAAGGGTAGTAAACTGCTCTGGAACAGGTTAGCCAGAAAGGTTGTGAAGTCTTCATTCTTGGCAGTTTTTAAAACCCAGCTAGACAAATGGGATGATCTAGTTGCGGGTGGTCTTGGTTTGAGCAAGGGGTTTGACTAGATGACTGCCTGATGTCCCTTCCAACCTTAATTTTCTATGATTTTAATACTATGTCTACGAAAATGAATTAAATCCATGGTTTATGACAGTTTCCAAAAAGTCCTAGTAAGTTTTCCCTTTTTCTCTCTTTTTATTCTATCAACAATAGACCTAGGGTCAGTAAGGACCTAGTCAGGGAACTTCTGGAGGGACTGGACATATTTAAATCAGCTGGTCCTGACCATCTCCACCACAGAGTGCTGAGGGAATTAGCAGAGGTCATTGCGGGACCCCTGGCAGGGCTTTACAAGCACTCATGGTACTCTGGCGTGGTGCCAGAAGACTGGAAAAGGGCCAATGCGGTTCCCATTTTCAAAAACGGGAGGAAGGAGGACCCAGGAAACTATAAGCCAGTCAGTCTTACCTCAATCCTGGGTAAGCTTTTTGAGAGAATTATCCTGGTGCATGTCCGTGAGGGGCCAGCAGGGGAGATTATGCTTAGGGGCAACCAACATGGGTTCATTAGAGGCAAGTCCTGTCAAACCAACCTGGTGGCCTTCTATGACCAGGGCACAAAATCCTTACACGAAGTTGTAGCAGTGAATGTAGTCTTTCTGGACTTCAGGAAGGCCTTCGACATGGTCTCTCACCCCATTCTCATTAAAAAACTAGGAGACTATGGCGTCAACACCTACACAGTCAAATGGGTCACTAACTGGCTGGAGGGCCGCACCCAGAGAGTGGTGGTGGACAGGTCTTATTCGACCTGGAGGGATGTGGGCAGTAGGGTTCCTCAGGGCTCAGTCCTCAAGCCTGCACTGTTCAACATCTTCATCAGCGACTTGGACGAGGGGGTAAAAAGCACCCTGTTCAAATTCACAGACAACACAAAGATGTGGGAAGAAGTGGGCATGCTAGAAGGGAGGAATAGGCTGCAATTGGACCTAGACAGGTTACAGGGGTGGGCAAATGAGAACAGGATGGGTTTCAACACTGACAAGTGCAAGGTACTGCACCTGGGGAGGAAGAACCAGCAGCATACCTACAGGCTGGGGAACTCCCTTCTCGTCAGTGCAGAGGCAGAAAATGTTCTTGGAGTCATTATTGATGCCAAAATGAACATGGGCCGACAGTGTGGGGAAGCAGTCAGGAAGGCCAACCACACCTTGTCATTCATCCACAGATGCATCTCAAGCAGGTCCAAGGAGGTGATCCTCCCCCTCTATGCGACACTAGTCAGGCCGCAGTTGGAGTACTGCATCCAGTTCTGGGCGCTGCACTTCAGGAGGGATGTGGACAACATGGAGAGGGTCCAGAGAAGGGCCACTCGCATGATCAGGGGGCAGCAGGTCAGGCCCTACGAGGAGAGGCTAAGGGACCTGAACCTGTTCAGCCTCCACAAGAGAAGGCTGAGGGGGGATCTAGTGGCCGTTTAGAAACTAGTCAGGGGGGACCAGCAGGCATTGGGGGAGTCCCTGTTCCCCCGAGCACTACCAAGAGTGACTAGAAATAATAGTCACAAGCTGGCAGAGGGTAGATTCAGGCTAGACATCAGGAGGCGCTACTTCACTGTCAGGGTGGCTAGGATCTGAAACCAACTTCCAAGAGAAGTGGTGCTGGCTCCTACCCTGCGGGTCTTTAAGAGGAGGCTGGATGAACACCTTGCCGGGGTCATTTGACCCCAGTACTCTTTCCTGGCATCACAGGGGGTCGGACTTGATGATCTGCTCAGGTCCCTTCTGACCCTACAAACTATGAAACAATACATTCCATATCTATTTTAAACTGCATCTTCACTTTTTCAGAGATCTGGCAATCTCTTCTAGGCTAGATAATATCCACAAATTTTGTAAAGGTTTTCCACAGCCAGAGTACAGACCAGTTACCCAAGGATGCCCTTAAATACATAGGATTTTAAACAGCCAAACAGACCTGCAAGGAGAAGACCACACCTGAAACAACCAAGGGTACAAGTAGCTTTAATACTAATAATACTTAAAACTAAGTGGGTGTGTCTACATGTGCTATTAATGCAACACAGTAAACTCCAGCACAGTTCATCCCAGAGTTTATTGCTTCTGGGCACCAATGCACCTGGGAGTGCAGCACATTGAACCGAGTCAGAAAAGCCCCAGCTGGCAAGGGGTTTTTAGAGATCAGCCTGCCAGCCTGGGGCTGCTGTGACTGGGTCCAATATGCTGCAGAGGAGCTGGCTGGGACATCCCCTCCTGGGGGCCCAGAGTGGAACTTGGGGGCTAATTCAATTTTTGCAGCTGAACAAAGGAACTAGGGTTCATCTAATGTGAAGAATAGGTGAGGTCAAAGAACGAGACAGAATAAAAGGGAAAATATGGACATGGAAGCAAGCTAAAGGAAGCAGTAAAATTGAGGGGAGATTTATCTGAACCAAATCTTCACAGATTCTGATGCTTATCCATTCTTGACCCATTAAAACCAAATTAATATAAATATGTGGCATACCATCTATGAGAATGACACTTCCAATTAAAAAGAATCTTGCAGAATGTGATAGGGCTCTAGTCACAACGATAATCCATTGCTCTAGTCTCTGAGTATGCATTGGGTGGAACCCATCATCCAGGGGCCAGGGGTAAATATCAGTGTTTCTCAGACTTGTTACTTCAAGCATGGACACTTGGAAAAGATCCTTAAGTGGTATAACTTAATATAGCTCCATTGAAATGAAGAGAGACACCAATTTGTCTCTGGTAAGGATTTCATCTAATGTATCCAGTTAACATTCAAACATTAAATAGACAAAAGCAAACGTGGATTTGGTTTTGACATTGACCTTCCTCTTCTTCTGAGGTCATCCCACCCTTTGATTATTTACTTTTACAAGTGTGCACACTGACCTGGGAAGCCTTGTCATGGCAAAAAGGAGCAGGATGCCAAATGGTTTTCTAAAATAAATACACTTTTCAGGACATCAAACAGCCTATTGTCCCTTGCCCTCATTTGAGGGAACACTTTTTGTTGACATAAGCTGCATGTTTAGATGATCATTTGTTTTCAATAAAATTGAATTAAGCTCTACTGAGAATACATCAAGTTTAGCAAATAATTGGCCACTATTTGCTTAAGCAATTCCATATGTCTTATCAATAAACAGATGACGCAAGGAGAAAATGTCAGTGGTGCTACCATGCACAGCTGCTGGGGCTAAGGATTTTTAAAGGGTTTTAAATAGCTTGCCTAGCAATATACCCCGCCACTGCTGGCTGACCGTTTAAGACACGTATGCAGGAGAGGTTCACAAGGCCACAAGTATATGGAATCGGAGAGGTGAGCAATGCAGCCCTGTCAAGATGTGAAACCTGAGCCTATCAGAGAGGCAGCAGTGTCTCCAAAGTAGTCCACTGCAGGACACTCAGAAAATAACTAGAAAAGAAGCAAGGGCAAAACGCCACACAGGTCACATAGTTAATATATGAAATTCTAGAGTGCCAGTAGCACCATAATCACAAAGGTTTTAAAATCTACATAAACAAATCTCCTGCAAGAAAATTAGACTACACTAACACCCATCCAATCCATTGGCTGGATTCTTCGCCAAACTTTCTAAAACACATTCTACCAAAAACATTTTAACTTGTCTATATTCACCACAGCCTTTTACTTACCTGGATGCCCTTCTCCTACTGATTCAGAAGTAAACATGAATTCCCATTCATCATCCAGAGTGTGGTCACATAAGCCATCTACTGGCCCATTCATGATTTTGATGCTTTTCCTGATGGGTTATTCAAAATAGTACTTCAGGACTTCTGCCTTTAGTGCCTTCCCCTTTTTAGGCCAGAAGAATAAGCTTCTTTATCAGCAGGGCTCCCAGTTCTTTCAATTACAGCTTTCTACAAAATTCTGAATTTGAGTTCTGTGTGTGTGCATGCACACTGAGTTTGCATGGGTCTGAGGATTGTACTTCTACCTAGTTTGAGCTGTCAGTCTGTGAGTTCCTCCTATATATGGAAAAGTGAAAGTGCCTGGATAATCATGTGAGGAAACTGGAAGATCCCATTTCCTGTCAGGGGAGAAAGTTAACTTTGGGATTTTTCACTTATTAACTTACTGCCCCAAAACTATCACTATTCAGGCTGTGAATAATTGGTTGGCATAAGAATTCAATTAGCCAGCTGTTAATGTAGGAGTTCTGACTGCAGTTCAATTCAGGAGCTCCTTCAGGTTAACTTTCCCCTAGTGCAGGGTTGTGTGCTGTGAGTGTCCCCAGACTTATGCTATAGTTGCATGACTTAGAAGATTGTGTAAACTCATTTCTTTCCTAGCCAAAAAAATGTAGAGATTAAGCTTGTTATGAACAATATGATTATTATTATTATTTGCATACAGCTTCTGTTGCTTTCAGGATTCCATCCTGAAAGGTCTTTTTCAATTCCATCCGTTTTGTGCACACTGCTGTGAAAAGAAATAACCTCTATGATCTAATACCTGAGCAATAGATTCTTCTGTTTTACCTGACAAGATGTCATAAATAACCTCTATTCAACCTCTTTCTTTCTTTTCCTCTGCTTTGTTAATTAAAGCGCACAGAATTTTTCATATCTTCTGTTGGGCCACAGCAACTAGGCATGCAATGACTGTCACATATTTCATTTAAGGTCTCTGAGAAACACCACAAGTTTTTTTCTAAACAGGCTTTCCTGGTTAGAAAATCTTTATGATGGAGGCTGGCTTGTTCTGGAATGCAGCCAACCTGAGCCTGAAGGAGGGAAACATGATATTTACATACAGCTGGGATCCAGTTACAAAAAGAATCAAAGAAAGCCACTGTTCAGGTTAGCTACTTAAAACTTTTCTTATAGGTTGTCACTGTCCATAGTGGAATGACAGACAGACAGACAAGCTTTGTGTGTGTATATGCGCACACATGTATATGTATGTGTCTGTTGGCTTTGGACAGAATCTCAGCACCTATTGAAAAACTGCAGAAAAGCTTACTAAGTCTTAGTTTATTTGCATGAATACTTATTTCTGTAAGTATTTGTGAAATTTCTACTTTTTGCCTACATTGCTGAGAACACTAATTTACTCCTGTGAATGTTCACCAGTAATTTCCTGCAGTGTTTACCCATCTTTAATTACCACTGACATGGAATAGACACTGCAAAGAACACTGCTTTGGTTTACCATTAGACAAGGGCCACTTTGAAGAAAAGCATCCAAAAAGTTAACATGGGTCACACTTAACAGCATTAAATTCACAAACCAAGTACATAATTAGGAAATATTCTGCTGATGTTAACTGTCATCATGCCATTGATGACAAGGCGCTGCACCAGTCATATACAATATGGATAAACAGTATATTTATACCATTTATGAAAACCTGCCACTTTAAAAAAGAAATGTTTGTCATTTTTAGATGACTGTAGAATAACGCAAACCAACTGGTAAATTATATTAACTCCAGTTAATGGATAACATTCTAATATCATATTAACTTTTCAAGTAAAATAATATTAAGTGACAAACATTCCTTCTTGTTAAATACAAACATTAGTTCTGTATGTCACAAGATACAAATGCAATGAGAACACTTAAACACCTGAAAAAAAAGCTTTCTGTATGAAAGTTTCAAAGGTGTTCTACTGACAGCAGAGAACATTTACATTTTAGTTCACTAGCCCTACAAGAAATTGCAAACATATCAAATTTTGCTTTTCCTGATTTGCTATTTTTATCTAAAATTGAAATTATAAGGTAAAATGCAAGCAAAAACAAAAATCCACAACTAGACTTCTAATGACTCCCTTGTATATGTGCGTGCCGGGTCTGACCCCGGGTCGCTTTCATCGCTCTGCACGCGGGCTGTGGCCAGCAGCCCAGGCAGGCCGGGTCGGAGAGGGCGGGCGCCGAGCTAGAATTAGGCACAGACACGTAACGGTTGATTTTAAGATTATTTTACTTACACCGAGATGGTCGTGGTGTAGGCTGAGAACTTGCTTGAGTTGCGGTTACAACAAAAAACACGAACACACGTAGAGGTTGCAAGGCTCCACGCAGACAGAACACGAACAATCACGTGGAGGTTGCTAGGCTCCACGCAGACAAACTCCGGATGTCCAGGACAAGCGCGCATTAAACTCGTCGTTACGTCTTATAGTAGGCTCCGTTCGAAGACAGGAAGAGGTGGGCGGTGGATCAGGCCGCCAAACTCCTCTGAGCGACACACAGGGTTCTATTACCCTGCCGCGCACACCCAGAGTCCCCACGAGATGGATGCGGAGTCCTCTTCGGCTTGGGCGGAAACTGCTCAAGCCTCTTATACGGCTAGCAGGCCAATCGCCAGCCGCCACGCGTGAATAATTTAGAACTAGCCAATTGCAGGGCGCGAATTTGCATACGACGAGCGGGAAACCTTTGCACCGTGCATTTCTGTGCTGCAAAGGAAATGCACCCTGCAAAGATCGCTGCAAAGTGGCGGGAACACTTCCCTGCACGCGGGTCCTCTGCGCAGCAGAACTCCACCGCGCAACGAAGCTGTATACCCACGGGGATAATTCTTAGTGCCGAAGCACACACAAAAAAAAATCAGACCTTTGGGTCATGACAGTATAGTTTGAGAAAGAAACAAAACAATTCAAAACAGACACAAATGGATGAGTCACTTAATGCATATCATTAATTCCACTGAACTTGAAGGGAGCATATTTTGCCTTTGCAGCTCTCCTTTGGGCACCCATACTTCTATTCGATTATTTGAACTTATTCTGCAGACCTGCACAGAGTTACTCTTCATTCCAAAGTCTATGTGAAGAATTCTCAAGAAATATAGCATATGGCTACATTTCACATAATTTATGTAAGACCTCCTGTTCAAACTCTTTCCAGGTGCAAGCAGCAATGTTTGTGCCTGAAGATATTTGATGGACAGGGAGCCCATCAGCATTTTGTCTTCCAGGGCATCTGTAACTATCCACAAGCAATTATATGGTTAGGAAATATTTAATTTGGCTTCTCTTCCCAGACAACTTGCTTTGTTAAACATTTGTAAAGAGGCAAAAACAAGTTCAACCAACCTGTTACTGGCAACATTCTTCTGCACATGCACATGTAAAAGCATAAAATCAGCTGACTTACCCTAAGCCCTCTGAAAACATTGTGAATCTTTCTGCTGGTCATCAAATCAGTCTCTATATTTTGGTTTCTCTAGTTTTTCCTTTTGGTAGTCTTGCAGAGCCACGTCAACTATGAAAGAATGAACTGAACTCTTTCCTAGCTCATTTACCCTCTGTAGGCCAAATCCTGTCCCCAGTAAAAGAGATGGGAGATACATTTGAAGACAACAGATTCAAAGATGCAACCAAGGAGATAATTTAATGCATATACTTTTCATTGTTGGTGCTGATGATCTGGTCAGAAAGTACCAGGCTCAATTTTTAGAGTGAGTACTCAGAAAAAAAAAATGTCTAATATAAGAGAGAGACTGAAAATAAAGAGCCAGCATGAGAAAAAATTATTCTGGAGCAAACTAACCCCTTTACTGTTTATCCACTCATAGCTACAACCTGAGATCATCCCAAGAAGCACTGTATGGTAAATGTCTCATTACAAAGACAAGCACTGTCAATGCATCAAGGATGGATACCTCAATTTCACACATAATAAAGACAAGTAAAAGAGTCTCTGTTTTCTGAATCTTAAATTGGATGTAGTCCCCTAAAAAGGACAGAGCAATAAGATTAGATACTTAAGCAAGGCTTATAAGCCTTTGCTTACGTACATTTTATTGAACTTTATGCCTTCAAATGCTATACAATACAAATCAGGTTGTAGTCTTGTGACATATTATTAGCCTTTTTTTTCCAAATTGCTCTGTTTTATTTATTGCTGTTGGGGCTTTTAATTAGCTACAAGGTCCTGCAGACAGACAGAAAGACAAGCATGATCTAGTAGACAGGAAATGAGACTAGACTTGTCCATGCTGCTTTCACACTGCATTGCGACCTACTGCTGTGAAATATGCCTCATTCACTAGCTTACACCAGCTCCCAGAAATGGAGCATGCAGCAACTTTTAACACATCCCTGACGGCATGCACAAGCATGCGCAACACAAATCACCTAAGAATGGCACTGGGCATGTGCTCAGGTCCTTTCTAAGCTGACTATTTTGCCTCATTTTCAGATGTTGTTCACAAATAAGGAGCAAATGGCATGTACTGCTTTGGGGCACCCCTGGGCATACTACAGAATCAGGGTCATGCTCTGAGAGTCAGGAAACCTGGGTTCTGCTCTCAGTCTTGCTACATGTCTTTAAACAAGTTACTTTGTTACTTATTCTTTGTTTTGTCACTCATATTGTGAACACTTCTGGTCAGGGATGTCTTTTTTTTTACCATGTGTTAATATGATAGCAACCACAAACATGGCCTGTGTTGGGTCCTCTAGATACTGCTGTAACAGCAATGGAAAACCTAAGGTCCTATTGTTTTTGCTTCAGATCTTAGCAGGGGATGTTATTTTTTAAGTGCTGTATATGCTGTCTTGCCATAGCTAAATGTATATACATCTGAGTTGGTAATGAATATATTAAATTTATACATTCAGTTATTTGTTGTTGTTTGAAATAATAATCAAAGCGTAGCCCTTAATTCCAATTATCTGGAGCCCAGTTATACCTAAAATATACTTACTACTCTGACTGCATATCTAAGGAATTAATCAGGATCCTGGAATATAAGAATCATTGTTGGTACTTTCTACTTTCTACTTTTAATGGTACTTTCTACTTTTAATGGTTGATCTGCTAGTTATCCCACCTGTCATTAGAGAAGTGGATCTGTCTCCAACACAATTTGGCTTGGGTAGAGAAGGAATTATGTCTGTCTTCCAACAGAACAGGATCTATACAATGTTCTGCATTGACATTGCCTGCAGTGTTAACAGTGTCTATTCTGCTATGACCTCTCAACTACTGCAAGAAAAAAAGACCCTGATATGCTAAACAATTCTCTGTAAGAGGTGCATCTCCAGCTTCAGCTGCAATGTTGGTAGATGTTTCTAATACCATATGTCAGAGATGGTCTTTGGACTGTGAAATAAATATTGACTCTAGTACATGAAGTGAGGTTTTCCAGAACCTATCCACAGTAACAAAACTGTGGACAGATGGGCTCTGCAAATTCAAGGTGGACTGGCTTCTTGACAAGGAACATTAGGTTAAATTCAGACACTTTGGACTTTTTGCTGGATAAGAAATGCCACCAGGCTTTTTCTTCCCATGTTGTATTCATAGATTGTAGAGTCGGAAAGGACCCCAAAGGATCATTGTGTCCGACCCCCTGCCCCAGGCAGGAAAGAGGACCAAGGTCAGATGACCCCAGCCAGGTGTCTATCTAGCCTCCTCTTGAAGACCTCCAAGTTAGCTGATAGTACCACCTCTCTTGGCAGCCTGTTCCAGATTCTGGCCACCCTTACTGTGAAAAACTTCCTCCTAATGTCTAAACTGAATCTACTCTCCACTAGTTGGTACCAATTATTCCTAGTTACTCCTAGGGGTGCCCAGGTAAATAGCACATCTCCAATTCTCTGTTGTCCTCCCTTGATAAACTTATAGGCTGCCACAAGGTCTCCCCTCAGATGTCTCTTGTGAAGGCTAAAGAGATCCAGATGCCTCAACCTCCCCTTGTAGGGCCTTGCACGGAGGCCACTAATCATGAGTGGCTCTCCTCTGGACCCTCTCTAGATTCTCCACATCCCTCTTCAGGTGTGGTGCCCAAAACTGGACACAGTACTCCAACTGCGGCCTGACCAATGCCGCATGGAGGGGGAGCATCACCTCCCTTGATCTATTGGTCGTGCATCTGCTAATGCACGATAAGGTGTGATTAGCTTTGTTGATGTTTTCATTACACTGCCAGCTCGTGTTCATCTTGGAGTCAACTATGACTCCAAGATCCCTTTCAGCCACTAAGCTGCTGAGGTCATCCCCCAACCTACAGGTGTGCTGGGGATTCCTCCTCCCTAGGTGGAGTACCTTGCATTTGTCTTTGTTGAACTGCATCCTGTTTCGTTTTGCCCATTGATCCAACCTGTGCAGATTGGCATGTCTCTCCCTGCCTTCCAGTGTGTTAACTTTGCTCCATAACTTGGTGTCATCTGTGAACTTGGACAGGGTGCTCTCCACACCCTTGTCCAAATTGCTGATGAAGATATTAAATAACACTGGTCCAAGGACCAAATGCTGCAGGACACCACTACCCGCCTCCTTCCCGGCCGAAAACGACCCACCCACCACCACTCACTTGGTGCAGTCCCTAAGTTAGTTGGTCACCCACCTAACTGTGTAAGCATCCACTCCACAGCCTGCTAGCTTCCTTATGAGAATAGGATGCAAAACTGTATTGAAGGTCTTCTTAAAGTCCAGGTAGATGACATCTGCCTCTGCTCCAGTGTCAAGGCAGTGTGTTACCTGGTCATAAAAGGCTATAAGGTTTGTCAGGTAGGATCTACCTGTGATGAACCCATGCTGGTTTCCTTTCAGCATCATTTTCCCTGCTGGGCCTTCATAAATGCACTCTCTAATGATTTTTTCCAGTGTTTTCCCAAGGATAGAGGTAAGACTGACTGGCCTAAAGTTACCTGGCTCATCCCTTCTCCCCTTCTTAAAAATGGGCACCACGTTGACACTTTTCCAGTCCTCAGGGACCTGGCCGGAGCACCATAAGTGCTCAACCAGCCGTGCCAGTGGCTCAGCTATAACACTGGCCAATTCCTTCAGCACCCATTGATGGAGGTCATCTGGGCCGGCTGACTTGTACCCATCCAGCCCCTCCAAGTACTTCTTAACTAAGTCAGCACTAACCATTGGCAGTCTAGTGCCTCCCAGACATCTATCTATGTTCAAATTAGGGTAATTTACTTGGCCAGCACTTATGAATACTGAAGAAAAGAACTCATTGAAGAGCTTCACCTTTTTCCCTATGTCGGCCACCAACTGTCCTGATTGATCTGTAATTGCAGAACTTAGGTAACTTACAGTGAAAAAACTTGCCCTGCATGTTACTTAGGTAACTACCCAAGTTACTTAGGTAACTTGCAGGGCAAACATTCATCATGCTTCTGAAATGATGCCTGCAACCTTTGCAGCTATAACTTCATTCAAATGCATAAAAACTAATATTTGTGGTCACTGCAACAATACTTACACATGCAATAAGCACATTTTTATACACTCATGTTTGGGGGTATATAAACATATGTGGCTGGTCTCATAAAGGCATATCTTAGGGGCTGTTTGAAAACTAGACTAAAATATAAAGAGGATCAAATGATTTCAAATCATATGGAATTACAACAAGAAGTGACTTACAGGACACTTTATACTAAAAAAAATAACAAGAAAGGAATGTTAAGCTGATAGTGCTGAAAGAGTCATCTCTTCTAGACAAAAGAAAAAGCTTGCATATTCTTGAATTAAGAAGCCTGGGTCTACTTAAACTAATTGAGGATAAGCTCTAACATGTCATAAGCATGAAATCCTGGGAGAAACCAAGGATTTCTTGATACCTCTTTGTAGCATTGCTAATCTTCTCCTTCTGCTGAAGCTTAGAGAATCCAGCCTTCTGGAAGCATGGGCCTGTCAGTTTTCACTTGCTGGAGTGATTTTCAGTCATTTGGGACTAATTTAAAGGCAGTTTTTAAAGTTGAGCCTTTTATATTCTTCAAATTAAGGATTTTATGGAGTGTTTCAATATGACATTTAAGGACTCATCATTTTCTTTTCCCCTCAGATGGACTAGATGCATTGAGAGGGCACTCATAAAATCTCCTCTTTTTTTTTTTCAACAGCTGCCACCGGTCCCTAAGACTGCAAACAGATGTTGCTTTTGTCCCTGGATAAACCATTCTATCCTGGGACAAAGTGCAATCATTCAGACATCCATTTCCATTGCCCCAGGATAAATCCTAGAAAGTTCATGGAATAAGAAATATTAATAGTTTATCCCTGGGCACTGCAAAGTATATCTGAACTGTTATCCTGAGATTTCATTATTGAATCAATGGCAGAAAAGCAGCAATGCATTTGGCAACTTGCTCAATGCTGATTAGAAGGCAAGATGAAATGCACACCAGTTATTGATATCAGTCATTACTCCTGCTCATGTCCATGTACAGAGCTTTTCAGCTGTGCTGCTATCATCTTGATGGAAAACTTCAGCAAACTGGCAAGAATATATCCTTAATGGCCAAATCTATCAGCCCTTCAACCATGCCACCAAAGCTGAGTCTGTCAAGGAATGTTCCCATTCAAAAAGTGTATCTGCTTATGGATCTGAATAAATATATTGGCAAACAGCAAACAACATTATCTTTCATTTACGTTTGAAGGAGTCTGTTGAAATTGAGTGATTTAGTGAGTCCAAATAAATAGCTTTGAAATAAAACACAGAGCAAAAACACCAGGCATCTAATTAAAGAGAGGACCTCAACCCATAAGTGAAGGGCATATCGGTAAGTGTGCATATCATATAAACCAGGGCTGTTCAACTGGTGACCTGCAATGCACATGGGACCCCTGAGGGGGTATCCTACAGCCCCAGGGCTCCTGGTCTGGGTACTGCTCCCCAAAGCTGTTCCACCTGTTGCTGTCATGGGAGTCTCCAGGTTCCCCTTCCCAACTGCAGCTTCTGCTTCCTTCACCGTCACCCGCTGCCCCATACCCTCATAGCTAGGCAGCTCAGGAGAACCTAGGAACTGTGCTGGAGGGGAGGGAAGGAGGATGGGTCATGAGGCACAGAACAGTGTGGCATGTAGGATACAGAAGCACTGGCATGATGCAGCTGGGGGGTGCTTGCCACACTGCAATGCAGTGCAGCATGACATGCAGACTGTGCAGCATGCAGCCCACGCAGCATGCAGCCCAAGGGACTCAGAAATCAACTGTGTGGCCCCTGGCCACTCTGAAGTTAGACAGCCCTGTTGTATGCTATGATCCTGCAGGGTCTGTTGTGCTCTGAAGATATCTCTGGAGAGTTTCAATATGTTACAAGATCTGGAATGGACCCAATAAAATCATGGCTGTAGTTTGAGGTGTAAAAAAATGAGGGGCAGAATTGTTCAGAATGGCTGGACTCTGCCCTCTGTTATGTTATGGCTGGGTTGGTTGTGTTCATTCAATAAACTTTCATCCCCTTTCCTACTTGAGTTCACATTTGAGTCAGGCCTGTTGTCTAAAGGCATAAACAGTCATAGCAGCAGGGCTCATAACCCCAGCCTCTCCCCTCCCAAGAACATTTCCTCATTAGACTAAAATGCCATGCTCTATAGTTCTTTTTCTCCTTTTAGCCCCATTAGTTTTGCACTCTTGGTTGCACATGGTTAGTTTTGGTTTTGTGGTTACAAAACAAAAATAACCTTAAGTAGCAGTGACCAGAACCTAGGACTTCCCCCTCTTAGGGGAGTGTCCTCCTCACAAATCCAGGGCCATGTTCCCTCTGGAATGCTTTCTTTTTGGCCTCACGACTCCTTGCCTTCAATAAGAGGTGTGGAGGCAACCCAGCCTTGCTTTAGGCCCTGTGCTTAAAGGACTCCCTTTGCAAGTGGGAAATATGGGTCTCAAATCTCTCAGGCTAAAGGCCAGAGGAACAGTGTCCAGCCCAGCCTGCCCTCTGCCTCCAGCTGCTGCTCAGGAGCTGCACCGGACACGTGCAGGCAGAATGGCGCCTGCTCCAGCCTGCCTATCTCTCTGCCTAGTACACCATGTGTTTCTGCCTCCCCACCAGACTGCACCCTGCACCCCTGCCCCTGCCTCTGCCTCTAGCAGCACTGCTGACTTGGGGAGGAGGGGAAGGAGAAGGAGGCATCAAAATAAAAGTTTGCCCAGGGCACCATTTTCCCTCAGGATTTGGATCAATCTCCTGAGGCAAAGGACTTATTTTTAGGCATTGTGATGCCTAAGTGGAAGGGTGATTAAGACATGTACTAGCAGAGAATTAATCAACCTTCAGGCAGCCTGCCATGTCTGCAGGCTGCCACCCCACTGAGTTTTGAAAGCAGCAGGCGGACACCAAGGTGTCTATACAACAAGGTTCCTGGTCACCTTGAAGACTACCCTGAACCCAGGACCCAGCCCACACACTGGTCCTTGCTCTTGTTCTCTGTGTATGTGCTTCTGATATCTGTGGCTGGTTCTCACCTTGGCTTGCTTCTGACTGTGACTGCTGGTTTCTGACCTTCTGCCTCCCCCCCCCCCCCCGTCATAGTTTGACTTGTGCCTTCCTGATTTGGGATCCTTGAACTGGTCTTGTACATGACCACTGCTCAGGATTCCCAGACCTGGGTTGTTTAATTTTTTGGATTCTGGACTCCAGTTTAATCACTTGCTCTGGACCTTGTCCTGAGTTCCAGCACTGGACTCAAATCCCCAATCCTTGGCCTAAGTGCTAAGCATGATTGCCCACATCCAGGTTGTATAAAGACACATCTAACATCAGATCCAAATTGTTCTTTTTGGCTGCATCCACACGAGCATGGACTTCTGTTTCCCCAGGGACAAATAATGCTGCTGCTAGTTGTCCCTGGGGAACACTTGTGCCATGCACCCTCTGGCACATGGCAGGTTATCCCCCAGTAGCCTTACTTGGGATCCTGGAGGCCTCCTTGGGCTGCAGCAGCAGCAATTCTGCCACTTGGAGCCTGGCTGGAAGCCAGAGTGAGGGTTTCTTGACCCTGGGATTTCCTAGGGTAAAAAAAACTTGCACTGCTACCTTGCAGCACAAAGAACACCTGAATGTACAGTATGTGGCACTGCAAACGTGTCTGCAGTGCCACATACTGCATGGCCATACTCATCTGGACGTGGCCTTTGAGACTATTCGGAGACCAAAGTGGGAATTAAATGGTGCACTTAGTACAGGAAGCAATTTCATCTGAAGGAAGGCCAAGGGCAAAGGATAGCATAGATTCATAGATAGATTCATAGATGTTAGGGTCGGAAGGGACCTCAATAGATCATTGAGTCCAACCCCCTGCATAGGCAGGAAAGAGTGCTGGGTCTAGATGACCCCAGCTAGATACTCATCTAACCTCCTCTTGAAGACCCCCAGGGTAGGGGAGAGCACCACCTCCCTTGGGAGCCCATTCCAGACCTTGGCCACTCGAACTATGAAGAAGTTCTTCCTAATGTCCAATCTAAATCTGCTCTCTGCTAGCTTGTGGCCATTGTTTCTTGTAACCCCCAGGGGCGCCTTGGTGAATAAATACTCACCAATTCCCTTCTGTGCCCCCGTGATGAACTTATAGGCAGCCACAAGGTCGCCTCTCAACCTTCTTTTGTGGAGGCTGAAAAGGTCCAGTTTCTCTAGTCTCTCCTCGTACGGCTTGGTCTGCAGGCCCTTAACCACACGAGTGGCCCTTCTCTGGACCCTCTCCAGGTTATCTGCATCCTTCCTGAAGTGTGGCGCCCAGAATTGCACGCAGTACTCCAACTGCAGTCTGACCAGCGCCCGATAGAGGGGAAGTATTACCTCCTTGGACCTATTCGTCATGATCTGCTGATGCACGATAAAGTGCCATTGGCTTTTTTGATGGCTTCGTCACACTGACGACTCATGTTCATCTTGGAGTCCACTAGGACTCCAAGATCCCTTTCCACCACTGTGCCACCCAGCAGGTCATTTCCTAGGCTGTAGGTGTGCTGGACATTTTTCCTCCCTAGGTGCAGCACTTTGCATTTCTCCTTGTTGAACTGCATCCTGTTGTTTTCTGCCCACTTGTGCAACCTGTCCAGGTCTGCTTGCAGCTGTTCCCTGCCCTCCGGCGTGTCCACTTCTCCCCATAGCTTTGTGTCATCTGCAAACTTGGACAGAGTACATTTCACTCCCTCGTCCAAGTCACTGATGAAGACATTAAAGAGTATCGGTCCAAGGACTGAGCCCTGTGGGACCCCACTGCCCACACCCTTCCAGGTCGAAACTGACCCATCTACCACGACTCTCTGGGTGCGACCCTCCAGCCAATTCACCACCCACCGGACTGTGTAGTCATCCAAGTCATAGCCTCTTAACTTGTTCACCAGTATGGGGTGGAATACCGTATCGAAGGCCTTCCTGAAGTCTAAGTATACGACATCCACCCCTCCTCCTGTGTCCAGGCGTTTCGTAACCTTGTCATAAAAAGAGACTAGATTCGTCAGGCACGATCTGCCTGCCACGAACCCGTGCTGGTTTCCCCTCAGCATAATTTGTCCTGCTGGGCTCTCACAAATGTGAGCCTTGATAATTTTTTCAAAGACTTTGCCAAGGATGGAGGTGAGACTGATTGGCCTATAGTTGCCCAGGTCCTCCTTCCTCCCCTTCTTGAAAATGGGGACCACGTTGGCCCTTTTCCAGTCCTCTGGGACTTGGCCCGTGAGCCACGAGCATTCGAATATTCCCGCCAGTGACTCTGCAATGATGTCGGCCAGTGCCTTCAGCACCCCTGGATGGAGATCATCCGGGCCTGCCGACTTAAACGCATCCAGTTCTTCCAAGTGACTCTGCACCATCTCAGGGTCTACGCATGGAAGTGTGGCGCCTTGCTGCTGCCTCTCTACAATCGCAGTGAGAGACTTGTCGTGCCCCTTGCTTAGGAACACCGAGGCAAAGAACTCATTGAGGAGTTCAGCTTTGTCCCCCCTGTCCGTCACCAATTGTTTCTGCCCATTTAGCAGGGGTCCTATTCCTCCCTGGGTCTTCCTTTGACTCCCTATATATCTAAAAAACAATTTCTTGTTGTCTTTTACTTGGGTTGCCATCCTCAGCTCCATGGTAGCTTTGGCCCGTCTAACTGCCTCCCTACAAGCATGAGCAGAGGAGGTATATTCATCTTTGGTGATCTCTCCCTGTTTCCACTTTTTATGTGCTCCCCTTTTGGCCCTTAGGCTGCCCTGGATTTCTGTGGTCAGCCAGGGAAGCCTCCTGGCCCCTTTCCCTCTTTTGCCTCGCTCGGGGATCGTCTTGCTTTGTGCCCGAAGGATCGTTTCCCTAAGGCACAGCCACCCTTCTTGGGCTCCCATCCCTTCAAAACTCCTACTCTGCAGTGCGTCCATTACAGGATTAGTGCTGGAGAACTACATAGAAAGGGGTTAGTAAACATTCTGAAGATGCTTTGCTACCATTTCTTGAAATACTAGTTTAAATGAATGGTTTTGGTTTTGGTAGCTGATGCTGCATAAACCTCAAGTACAGTTGGGCCCATGTTCTCTGATCCGCCTCTGTGCAACCAAGCTGATATCAAAAAGATTATCTGATCTTAACTGCAGGTTGCATTTGTCACAACGTATGTTTAATATCTGTGATTTTTTTTCAGAAAGTCTGTACTCTCACTCAAGTCGCACCAGCAGTGAACTGTATACAATCAGGCAAGGAAAACTGACCAAAAATGTAAAGAAATGAAGGAAAATGCAAATGCTGTTCTCTTTCTGATCAAACTCTACAGTAAGCAAAGCTATCTGTGTGAATCAGCCTGGCAAGTCAAAGTTTGGCTAACACACATGGTCTTGAAACAAGACAGCATAGACAACCTCAAGGCACATTATAATGGGGAGCAGCTGAATGATCAGAAGGGCAAAGATAACCATAGCATCAACATGTTGGGACAAAGTTATGTTCCTGACTCAGTGCTCTGTCCCCAGAATCTGATGCCTCCTGGCAACCCAGTGTGCCTGTTGTGCCCCCAGGCCTCTGCAGCACCTTCCCCATGTCCCACCTGCCACACATTTTAAACGTTAAGTTGAACATTGGGAGACTGCCTTTAGAGCCTGGAATATCCTTTTTAGGTGCTTCCCCTCTTGGCACAGTGTCTCTGGGCTACTCTGCCCACTGTCACAACTTCAGAATTTCTAGAGTCCTACTAATAAGCACTCCATGCCTCCTCGACACTAATTGTGGCATCTAGCCATAGCCATGCCCATATTCACTGGGCCCTCTGACTCTGTCTTCATGTCAACTCATCGTGACCCTTGCAGGGATGCTCCCTCACTTGCTCAGCCCACCAGGCCCCTGGCCCTTGCCAGGGTCAAAGCACAGGGTGCCTCTCAGGCACCCCTTCCAGCCACCAACCACTCTACAATCGTACCCAAATCTCCAGTCCTATAAATCTCCCTCTCCCCAGGACACACAAGCAGGGCCCAGCCTCAGTTTACATGAGCTCTTCTCTTTGCAGAACCCAAAGCCAGACTAGTCCCACCCCAGCTCAGGAACCAAAGTTTATATTCCTTGAGCTCCACCCTTTCTGATCAGCCAGAGGTATGTCCCCTTAGCTCAATGGGAAGCCTGTAGTTTGCTCATCTGAGCTGCAGTTGCTGCCCTCCTACCTGCCCATAGCTCTGCCCCTTTCCCTACTGTTAGAAAAGTAGAAAAGATCAATACTTGTAAAAGTATTGACTCTGTACAAGGTGGGAGGAAAGAGGGGTGGTGACTTGATTAAACTTCTTGTTTAAGAACTTGTTTAAATAGCTTTAAAATAAACTTAAAATACAATAATTCCTTACTCATTTTTCCTCTTGGTACTGAGCTAGAAATGCTGCATTTTGTTCCTCTACAGGCTACTACACAACCCTCAGGCCCCTCCTCCCCCCAAGACTAAAATTACTGAAAAACAGCTGCTATAAAACTTCACCACAAATGGTCTCAGTCATGGGAATTTTCAGCTGTTAGTACCGATGGGTAACATTACCAAGCCAGCAGGGATTACAAGCAACAGAAGAGTGTTGTTTCCATGGTAAAAATTATCAGCCAAATAAATACTGATTTCTTTCTTTTTTATCTCCTAAACACACTAATGGCAAAAACAAAACTGTCTGAGATAATAATGAACCAAGTATAGGTGTGTTCAAATGCAGCCAGTAGCTTTTGGATGAAAGTCTGTTTAGGAGGTGGGGAGGGAATGAAGAGTTATGATTGGATGGTCCTAAGCTACACACCCCAAAATGCTATTTGAGATAGAGCAGAGGGGGGCTGCAATGCCCAGGCACTGGAATGAGAGTGATTTATTATCTGAATTCTTTCTCTTCCCCATCTCCTGCAACAACGAAGCTCATTTCTCCTCTTAAGTGTTTCTGTCCACATATAGCCTGAGTCAATCAAGCATACACTGCTATAGAGGAACAAAATACCTGAAAAGGGGAATGTACTCAAACCCTGATAGTTGTTGTGGATGGGAGATTTGCCATTGACTTCAATGAAAGCAGGATTGGGCTTCTCCTCATATAGCCTTTGTGTAGAGTGAGGATGAAAATAAGACTCAGAGCAAGATTCTGAAAACACCAAACTTCAGGTCTACTCACAATTGAGGTTTTGCTTCAGTCCATTACAAATGGCAAAGATGGACTGTGACATTTTGATTCAGATACAGGTTTAGAGTCCTGATAGCATCCTTCCTTCCTATTAAAAATCATGGGTGTTCAGATCTATGATTCTGGCTGGATCCCATCTCTAATTTTAAGGAATCAGTTCAATTTTAATCCTTAAACTAAAATAAAAATGTGTTTAGTATATGCAGTTTTAGCATATTGTTTCAGCCATCTTAAGGCTATGTCATCACCGGTGTGAAGAGCTTGAAGGCCACCAAGTAGCGCTGTAAATGGACAGAAGTCAACAATGTGGGACATGGTTTGAACTTGTCCACAAGGGCATTTGTTGTCATTGCAAAGGCCCCATCAGTATAGGTTTGAGGCATAGTGACCCTGTCCAGTTTGAAAACAGTTGAGAAGTACCCAATAATGGTGTGGCCAGTTAAATCTTGGTTGACAGAGTAGGGTCAGAGATGATGTGGTGATTGACTGGTGTTTGTGCTGACCATTCTTCGTGGTCAACTAAAATAAAAATGTACTTTTATTAATAATTATAAAATAAAGCCTTTTCACTTCTATTTTTCAGTCAGGATGTGACACAATAGATAGTAGTTCTTGAATTATTTCTAGCCATGATTGAAAGCCAGAAGTGACAGAAATCTTTTATGAAAGTCTGTTGCCACAGGATTTTCCAGCCAGTTTTAGAAACTCTAGAGCTCTGGATGATTCACATAAGCTTGGTGTGATACACAAAACTATTGAAAGTTTATATGAACAATGCTCATGTTCTGAAACTTTTAAAGGTTACCCATTACTGCTTTAAGTTTTCTAGATGCATAAGGATGGGGGGAAAATACATATTCATTTTTGGTTATGTATTACAAGAGCCAGCCAAGGACGATTTGGAAGCGACACTATTTACTCATGGTCCCTCTTTGTTACTGAAACTAGCAAATGGTAAAGGAATGGTATTCTAAATCCTCTAATTTCCAAAACTGTTTTCTATAAAGCCTCTTTCTACTGCTTCTGGTCACAACAACCCTCTTATCTGCACCAGGAAGTTAGCAAAAGTTTGCTCAGAACTAGTTGTCTGAGACTACTGGATCAGAAGAGCATAATCCAGGAAATTATTTTGTTGGAAATCTTTTGGTAAAACTATGATGTCACTTGCCATAACAGAATCTGCACATCGCTGAGAAGTACATTACAGCTTTGCCTGAGGATTTTTTTCAGCTTTTTTTTTTTAATTTTTTTTTTTACAGTGATGGCTTAGCATTTACACATATGTAGGGAGCCTGCTCCAACGTGCTGGAAATCAGTACATCAGAGCATGTAAATCGATGCACTCTGGCAGCATCCCATGTCATATGCATCAGTGGCACAGTGCATCTCCGTGCTGAGAAAATGGCAGCAGTACATTTTGAAATAAAACATCTTTGAAGTGCTTTAGTTTAAAGCACCCCGCTGCCATTTTCTCAGTGCAGGGACATGCTGCACTGCTGATACACATGATGCGCCGAAACTTTTAATTAGTGTGGCTTGCTAATTAAAAGCACTAGGCACCACATTGGAAACGTGTAAAAATGCCTGTAAGCATTAGTTTTCCTTCTAGCCCCACTCTTGGTAAAACTCTGGGAATTATAAGACATTTAAACATAAATTAACAAGCCCCTGTCAAGCCAACACAACTCCAAATCTTTCCATTAGATCTGCATGTTTCTCCAATGCTATCATGAGGGGTATAGAATTAATTTTCTGTTAACATTTAATTACACTGAATTAAAGCTGTGGAGTTGAAGCTAACTAAAAAACCCTGCACTACAAAGGATGATATTGGAGTGGTATTTTGGATGTACTTCTCATTTCCCAAGGTATTAGTTATTTGGGGAACTCTAGTCCAATCAAGAAGATTCTTCTCTGATAATTTAAATTATTTGCCTGTGGGTCTGCAAGTAAGTAAATAACATTCAGTATTTATTATAAAACTCCCTAATCTGAGATTACTGAAAATTGTTTATGAGCCCGAGACTTTAAAAGTCCCTTTGTGTAATAATTATCTTAATTTTATGAATGGCTTATCTGAATAACAGATGGGCTAAAGTGGTAAAAAGGCTGAATTTTTTTTTTATGTTTTGTAAATCAAGTAGAAATCAAACAAGAGTTGTTGGTGCTCAGTGCTTCTAAAAAATGGAGCATGAAACAGAACAATTCAGATTCTTGGCTTAGCAGTGTTGTGAAGGACTCAACAAAGGGTAGAACAAAGGAAAACAAAGTGCCTGAAGATGGGCAACCACCATTTGGGAACACAAATTCAACAGCTGAAGGTAACAGAGAAAAAACTTATCCATGCTTTAAAAAAAAAAACCCACAAAAAACTTGAGGTTTTAACTATGCCAGCATACACTGATAGCTATCTTAAAGTGTTTGGCAACATATCTTATTTCTTTTTGGGGACTGAAATAAGCTATCCCAGTATAACCAATCGTGTACACTAGGACTTCTACAAGCATAATATCAATAGAAAAAAAATCAGCCTCCTAACCAATTTAGTTATGATGGTACATAAATGCAGATCAGCCCTTCTTTAAAACTTAATCCAGACTGTGACTGTGAATTACATGCATCTGGCAATATTCTGATTTAAATTCATAGGTCTATATTTCCTATGGTGTACGAAGATTTATGCATATACTTCCCATTGACACTTGTGAGTTTTACATGTAAACCCCTTGTTTACAGGAAGGTTGAATTAAAACCTTTAGGATATGAAGGCAAATAACGTTGTCTGAAAACTATTACAGGAAAAAGGGAGGTAAGGTGGCAAAGTCTATCATACTCAAATTGAATACGCAAAACACGCTTGTTATGATATATTCCTTTCCTTCTAGATGAACATTTCACACTGAATAACTGCGCTTCCACTTTTTGAAAGATGGCTGGTTGAAGAAGATAGTTAAACCCTTATTCTGGGCCTCATATCTGCTTTCAACCCTATACTTGCTTCAGCCCTGGTGGAACAACAGCTGTGAGGAACACATTACTATCAGCACATTCCTTGGAAGGTTTCTATAGGAGGCACTTACATTAGCCTAAACAAGCACGCAGGCATTCTAAGGAAAGGAAAAAAAGGAATGATTTAATAATACTCCTGTCAATATTTTGGAAGTATATTTAAACTGGCATTTTCCATTACATGCCTGAAAATATTACTCACTACTCCCCAGTCCCACAAAATATTTTCAGTGAGAAGGCACACTGCAGCTTCAGTTTCATTTGCTATGTTTTTTCAGTACAGTATCCTCCATTTTATTCAAAGGCTTTATTCAAACCCTTTCTTCATTAAACATCATGAATTAAATGTCTGAATTAAAAATCCAGCTTCATGGTATCTGACACTATCAGATGATCAAGGGACATCTAGGTCAAACATTACTGGGCATCACCAGCATGAAGTGAGAGTGGGGAAGGGTGCAAAGAGGGGGAATGGATTGAATCTTCTCAACCCACACCACAGTCTTGCAAACACTCCTAATGGTTTTGAATATTCCCCATCCCACAACTGTATACTACATTCTAAAGCCAACCACTACAAATTCCTTACAATCCATATACAACCACAACCCACCTTGTACCATACAGTTACCATGACTGGAGTCCTGGCTTCTTTCTTCCTTACATAGCGTTGCACTGACATTTTCTAACCACTTGACTTCAGCTGGCATACACTGTATGACTAGCTATCTGTCCTAAATTGCGTTAATATATACCAACTATGAACCTACATAACCACTATGCACAGGGTCCTGTATTGTCTTTAAACTCTACCAAGCCATGTAATTACTATAATTTTAACATTTTCTCCATAGGGCTCTTAAATATGTTACATTACAGAAACTCCAAATATCACAGAAGGTGCAACTTCTACATGAGAGCAAAAGGTGATATTAAGCCTCTTTTGTATGCTATATGCTGGGACTACTTGGGCCTGACCATGATCCATGGAGTAAATTAGAGCAGCTTTCCCCAAACTTCTTAAATATAAGGCTCTTTTGGATCCAGAATAGTGTCATGACCACTTCCCTCTCTTGCCCATGTCCTGACCCAAGAATGGCTTCTTTGATGACAGCACAGGGAGGGGAGCAGACATATATAAACCACGCACTATTTCCTACAGTATGGGAATTCCTTTAAAGATCACCTTAACTTCTTTATGATCCCTGTTTACTGTTACAGCAGCATGCAGCAACTGTGGGGAAAAAGGGTCAGAATTTGGTCCTTTATTTTAGAAAGTTAATTGCTAGCATTAAAAAGCCAGCAGAAAAAAGATAAAAATTCTAGACGAAAATGTAGACAAACTTTAGGAAGAAAAAATCCAAAGAAAACTGACAAGTATGAAAAGAAAAAAAATCACGAAGGACTGAATAAATTGTATTTACAGATTATTACTGATATTATAAATATTAGCACATATTGTCAATATGTGATATGCACCCTGCTGGACATATCTATAACAAGATCAAGATTTTATCTAATTTAAAATAAGAACATACTTGAATGCTACAATTCAGACACTGAGTCATTGCGGTATGGAAATTACAATGCTAACCTTATTAAGTAGGATGTTAAAGTCCACAGTCTTATATTTCAGTTGTTTCCCAATTATCTATTAAGGTCAAGATTTTTAAAGCAATTAGGAGATAAAGACACAACCCTCACAATTAATATGAGTTGTTTCTAAAACCAATTTTGAAAATCTCTGTCTAAAAATAACTGTTACTTCAAACAAACATTCTGTTAAGAACATGGCTGAAAAAGGGTATAAAACTGCCTGGTGCACAAAAGCAGGATACATGAACGTTTCTATGAGATATTTAAGAACAAAAGCAGCTGTAGGCATATGAAGCTCCCATATTCAAGTTCTTCCCTTTTGCATGCCCACATGAAATTTCCTACAAAACTGCTGCACACTATTTAGAGGCATAATTTAGAGGGTAGCCTGTGAAACAAGATGCTCAAGATAGTATGTTGACCTAAAGTGTTTCTATTCTGACTACCAACAAGACGTGCATGTTTCCACTGAAACACCAACCAGGCAAATAATACTCTGTACTGCAGGCTCTCAACCCATTGGTCACCATAGGATTTTCAGTACCTGACAAAGTAAGAGAGAGACCATTTCACCTCATTTGTACTTCTCATTATGATGCATAATTTTGGCACTTAGCAAAATTATGCCTTGCCCATCAAACTAATACCACTTTCCATGGACTTTAATACACTGATGCTAAGACTTTTATGCAAAAATCAATATTAGAGAGTTCTTATTTTTCCTGGAGGAGAGTTTTCATTATAAACCGATACTGTTAAATGTATAACAATTTAGATTGGCTCAGCACTAGCTCAGACATGAACAGAGCAAGTTGTTCAAGGCAGAATAATATTTACTACACTGACTTTTGCTGGTTGAGTTTACACTCTAGTTTGCCAAAGCTTGAAAAAATCCCAGAGCCAGCATTAGTAGAAATTCTTTAAACTGTTAAACTATTTTTTGTCTTAAGAAAACCCCCTCCACATTCCAAAATACAAATTAAAAATACAATTAAAGCAACCCCATGCTGGCAGACAAGACAGTATTTTACTATATACCAGTGATTGTAACAAAATGTTTATTGCTCAGCTAATTTGGATAGCTAGAGGATACAAAGTGGAAAAGCACTTTTTAACTATATAACCAAAAGTCATCTGCTTTCTAAATTCTGGTGTCACCTAAATACTTGGTAAGAGCATGCAAATTACCACTTTTAATTATCTGTAACTACTATAACAATGCACTTGTTTTCTTGTTAAAAAATCATGTAATTATTTTGGACACCGAAACAGCTGGGTAAACATGAGCAAACCAATTATCCTGCCAAAACTCAACACAAATGCAAAACAGTGAAGTTTAAAGGTGGTTTTGTTTTGTTTTCTGTATTTGGCTGGGAATGTGTTTTGTAATACAAAACAAAGATTACTGCTGTGGAGTTTCCAACCTAGACAAAACTAGAAGATAATGGAAATCTCAAAAGAAAAAGGCAAATCTCCAGTCTGAAAAATCAAGGTAAAATAGGCTATGATCATCTGCTGGTTACCTAAAGTTAACTTCGAAGCCTTTGAAGTTTTGCCCATTACTACATAAAATCTATCAGATAGCAGAGCTGTTTTCTAATGCTGCACAACTATACAGCATCTTTCATTTACTAGCATTTGGGTTCAGTGCTATAAGCTACTGATCCAAGAAAAAAATAAAACAAATGCTTAGCCACATACAAAGCAATGAAGCATTTTCAAAATTTTCAGCACGTGAATAATCTCATTTCTTTTAGAGAGACCAGAACACATTACAAAATCAAACTTGTTTTAAGAGAAGACAATTACCTCTGGATCTTTCATAAGTTTGTAGATCAGACAGAACTGAGGCTTTGTGATACTGAAAGTCCCTCCAGTGAACTGCACAGAACTCAATTTATCAACTTTGGAAGGTTGTAATTGTCCCTCTTGGAAATAATCTTATAGTTCCTTTGAATCTAGGCTGAATATTTTCAATCTCTGATAATCAGCTGCTGTTCAAATTAATGGAAAATATGATTTGAGTTATTGCTTTTATTTAACAGTACCTTAAATTAACTGCATTGACATACTATACAATCTAGACCTCAGAAATTAATTCTGTTAATAAAACACACTTTTACAGTAAATCATTGAACTTCAGGCATTAACAAGTAGAGTGTTATATGTATACATGTACAGGTATAAGTATCATGTGTCAGCTGGGACTTTCTTCTTCTGATTCCCCCATAACATTCACTGCATTCTAAAATACACAAAGGGAATAAAGAAACTTTTAATATTACCTTGTAAAAGTGCCATACACAAAAGCAAACACAAATAGAATGTTTTAAGTTTTTCAATATAACTGTGCATTCCTCCATTTTGTGAAGCATCATGTTAATTTTATTAGCCTTTATTGTTAATAAAATCCAGATTTGTTATCTGTTCTGATAACAAAGACTATTGAATGTTTTAGTTTATATGATATTGCCAGTTTATCAATCTGGCCTCACATTTTTTACGCATTCTCATTAAGCATATCTGCAGAAAGTAAAAAGAATGTGTTAGCAACAAGGGGCTAATGTGTATGCATCTGTGAACCCAATTTGCATACCTACACTAGCTAGTTACACATGAGTGCTTACATACATAATTATTACTCATCTGTATACTTGATTACCCCATTTGTATGGGTAAGGGAAGCGGACAAACACAAAAATCCACCTTAAATGCATAAAGCTTTTGAATGCATGATTATATTAGTTTAATTGTGAAAAGTGATCTCAAATATATTCTTAGATATATTAAAAAATAAAAAATATTCCTAAAATATTTCTAAAAGAGGCTGGGATTACATTTATAATATATTCATAAAGATATTCCTCCTGCATTATAGAGACAGAGCTGAAATTGTATTATGGACAATAAAAGCATATGGGCAACCTAAGGAATACAAATTTTAAAAGGTGCCAACAAGACCATAGTGAAACTGATCTTTACCAGTCTGTTGAGATATACTGTGCCACCAAAACGCATACTGCGATTTATGGTCTTTTAATTTAAAATAACAAACCACACGTTCAAGTGAAATTAGCACCCTTTCATAAGGATCGAAACACTCATGTCACTGGATATATTTGACTACTAATGGCTGGCTCAAGTAACAGTGTTGTATGCGAGTAGTATTGTGAGAACAGTGTACACCTCTAAACACTCAAAAAATGTCATCTTTGCCTCATTAGGTATTTATCAAGGTTACAGGAGCAACAGGAGACAGCTGTACCGATGGGAATATCTAAGCTTCTATTTGGAACACATTTAAATATAATTTAAGAAGTCTGAAAAATGACAATTTCCTTTTCCATCACGACCTCATTACCATTCTTTTACAGTTGCTAGAACAGAGACAAGCTAGGAAAAAACAAGTAAGAGATAAGGAATTGCTATTCTTTAGCTAACCCAATGTGATGAAATAGCCCATGCAACCATTTACAGCCAACACCAGATAGGACATTCTGATGAGTGCAGACAAGCACACGCACAGATTTCTTAGGGCCTCTTTACATGTGCTCCAAGGTGGAGTGCTTTAATTACAGCGGCTCTCAGAAGCCACTCTAATTAAAGTGCCCACAGCTTCTCGTGTATTCAGCATCCCATGCTTCAAAATGGCATGCTTGAACTGAAACTCATTCGACAAACTTTAAAGCACCACGCCACCATTTTGAAGCACCGGGATGCTGAATACACATGATGTCAAAGCTGCTGAAGCATGCTGATTAGTCAAATCTGCTCCACCATGTTCTAACTAGAACATGGTAGAGCAGACATTCGGCACATATATAGGTGCCCTTTGTCCTGGAGCATATGGTCCAAATGCTGTCTATTCTTTAAGAGAATTTAGAAGGTGACACAGGCTAAATTCTAGAAGTGTCAGTAGGGATAGGAAAATTGCATTGATTTACTTCTGCTTCTTTTTTGTTTTGTTTTTTAATTCTTACCTCATCCTGTCCACTCTCATCTACCTCCTCAACTCGGGCCAAATGAGGAGCTCCATATCTATCTGTTACCTCAGCTATTGTCTTTGATGCTTCCTACAATCGAAAATTCATTTTCATTAGATAATTATCTTATCAATAATTATATTAAAAGTGTGTCTAAAAATCTTAGTATGCATTAAAGAGCTTTATTATACATTATACCAGGGATGCTCAATCCCTTTGCCCAATGGGCCAGATGAGCAGTGCCCTGTCTATCCACGGGCCAGATCTGGCCAGTGGTCCTGATCATGTGCCTGGGGCAGAAATGGTGGAGACGCATTCAGCCGCATGGAGGGGGCACGGGGCAGCTCAGCCTCAATCCAACTGTTCAAGGAGAAGGGTGCATGGCCTGGCCCGACCCTGATCTGGCCATCTAAGAGGAAGGGGGTGTGGCCTGGCCCCAAACCCAGCCATGTGGAGGGAAGGGGGGATTTTCTGGGTTCATTCTGGCTGTGTAGGAATAGGGAGCACGGCCCAGCTCTGAACTGCTGTGCGAGGCTAAGAAATTAGGCAGTGGGGAGGAGTGGCACTTTTAATTTCCACTGCTTCCCCACCACTAAATTCCCTAACCTGTGGAAAGCCCCATCAGCCAGATGTCATGGCTCCACACGCCAGATTTGGTCCCTGGGTCTGAGGTTGAACACTCCTTTATTAAATTAAAGCTAAAAAGGATGCATAAATAAAGATTTATGTAAGCTCTGGTACAAGTTAGTGTGTGAAGGTCTGTGTATTACCATAGAGGCTAATCTTAATGGTTACAAAGAGAGTTTTGAACAATTTTAGGTTGTCATGTAGTGCTTTTTCTTCCTTATAATTTTTTATATTTTTTGCAGTTAATATGATATCCATATTTTAACAAAGAACTCAAAGAAAAGCACACCTTTTTAGACTGTGATAGATTTCACATACCAAGAGCTGATCTTCATTTGAATTTTTTATAAATATAATTATGTCAGCAAAAACCCACCCTCTAAATAGACATAGTTATCCCAGTAAAAGTCAGAACATAGAAACAGATACACTGATGATAGTGATGTCTCACACCAGTATAATTAGCACCACAATAAGAAGGCTTTGCTGATTTAACTATACTAGCACAGTCAAACCCATAACACTTTTTAGTACAGACAAGTCCTAAATGTGTGTGGAACTGGCAAAACTATTCACTTGTGCTCCTATCCACATGGAAACATTTTTATAACATAGTCGAGGATAGCAACAGCATCACTAAGCAAACAAATGTTTTGACAACTTTCTACAAAATATATGCCGAACATAATAACAATATAATCCAATGTTTTGTCAAATTTTAATTTGGAGACAGGACTTTGATATCCCTCCTCTTGATATATTCTGAATACAATATATACTATTTTGAGAAATTTGCTAGCTGTATCTGGTTTAGAGGCTACAGATTCAACTCTTGCACTGTTCAAAGGGGACATTTGTATCCAGAGCATATGAACCCATGGTGATTTGAGACATCAATCACTAATTAAATTTTGTCAAACCTCTTGAGCTTTCTGCTGCAACAACAGCTCTTCTGCTTTTTCCTCCACTAGCCTTTTGAGTTCCAACTCCTCAAGTTCTCGTTTCAGCTGAGCCTGCAGTCATTTTATAGAAACAGTACAAGTGCAAATTAGAAAAAAAGACAAGCTCCAGTAAAATCAGCTATGCTGCAGACTTTAACAGCACAAGAGATGTTTTCATGCGTTTCCCATCCATTATTTACTGTGTATTTTCTAATTTAAAACATAAAAATACAAAGAACAAAAAATAACTGAATACATTTGTCACAACCCAACAGTTAAGTGCCTTGGCACAGTGGAATTTTCTAGCACAATGAAGCTTTTCGGCATGGTGAAACTTTCCGCTACGGTGGAGAACCCTGATGCAGAAAAGCTCCCGCCATCCTTATGTAAATACGCACACCATTATTGATCAGTTCTAAATTATTCCTACGTGGCAACTAGCAATTGGTTCGCTAGCTGTATAAAAGGTAGAGCAGTTTCCGCCCAAGTTGGAGAACTCCGCGCCCATCTCGGAGTGAACTTGGCAGACTGATCACCCACCAACGACTCCCCGTCATCAACCTTCCCGACATACCCCATATCCTGCATGCTCGTTG
Organism: Alligator mississippiensis; assembly: GCF_030867095.1. Taxonomy (NCBI): domain Eukaryota; kingdom Metazoa; phylum Chordata; order Crocodylia; family Alligatoridae; genus Alligator; species Alligator mississippiensis. Next base: position 35,918,600 of record NC_081829.1, read on the forward strand.
AATTGTTGTACTCCGTGTCCTGCATGCTCGTTGAATTGTTCACGGACATTTCACCTCAGTTTATAGAGCTCTCGTTTGGTAACTGAAGTTAACTTTCTGCCTACGCTGTATTCATCGACAGTGTAAGTAAAGCAATCTCTTTGTTTAACCGATACGCTTCCGTGCCTAATTCTGCTCCATCAGTCAAAAGTACCCGCCTGCCGTTTCGGGGCTACTGGCCACAGCCCGGCCTACCACTTGACCGCCACATGGCGTCACGAACAGGATCTGGGGAAGACGCGATGGAGTTAGAATTAGTTAGAAACTGCCCCTGGTGCAGTGAAAGGCGCCACATGACGAACACCGTGGAACTAGGGGCACACATCGCCTATCACCAGGCGGGCGGAATGGGTGAAAGGCTCGTCAGCGGTTACCTTTCGCTGAAGGGGGAAGAGGGAGCTTCGAAAGAATGGGAAGCACATCTTCACCCCGGGGCGTTTGGGTGTGTGATGGGTAGTGAGCGGGTCCTATTTAGGCCCCGCGAGGAAGTAAGCACCGCGTCCTTCACTGGAGTCAAACCGGCAGGCGCAGTAGACCCGACTCTGAGCCAAGAGTACGTCCGCTGTATGCGACTCGTGCAGGAGGGTGGAGAACCAACGCCGATCAATCGGTTCAGTCCCCCAGCCCTAGCGTCTGGACTGAGGGGCCGCGAACTTCTTTCTGAGCTCCGTAAAAACCTAGAGGCGAAGGGACACGCCACAACTGAGAGGACAGGCCCGAAGTGTGATAAGGGGAGAATGTTAAATGTAATATTCCGCACCATAACAACTTTGCTGTGGGAGAATGCGAATTTGGAAGCCCAACTGCTCACAGCTATTCAGGAGGCTAAAGAGGCAGCAGTAAAAGAAAGCCCCGAGTCGACGCCATTTCAAGATGGCACCGAGGAAGGAGCGAGCCGCCCGGAGAACCCGGAAAAGAAGAGTGGAGCTTTAGAGGAATCGGTGGGAATCCGCCCAGCGGCCCCGCCCACTGAGGTGACATCGCTCCCAGCGGTCCCACCTCCTTGCCGCGGGGAGGGGGCGTCGAGCGGAGGATTGCATCCGCCCCTCCCACCAGATACAGCAACAGCTTTGACAGCAGCTCATCCTATAGCGATAGTCAACCAAGTAATCAATGTGCAGGATGCAGTTCGCACCACCATCTATCGAGCTCGTACTTGGACTGAGTTACAAGAGTTATGCAAAGAATCAAAAATAAAGCCTGAAGAAACTCTGGCCGTGTGGCTGGGACGCCTGGTCGTGGGGTTCGGATCCGACTTGCTGGACTTGGAAGAGGCTAGCTTCCTAACTCATCAAGCCTCATGGAGTAGGGGGCACGCCACCGACATAGACATAGTAACGTGCAACGTTCATTGGCCCATCCCACTTCCAGCGCTTACTGTGGGCCAAGTTGGCCACAAATCCCATGCATGGCATGACGGCCGTTCATCGAAGGCCAGTGCAGAACAAATTCTACTAGCAATAATAGGAATCTCATATTGTTCCTGGAACTCCAGAACACAAACACTGGGACTGACACCACCCCAGCAGAGAGGACCGTGGCCTCACCGCCACCTGTGAAACCCTGGAATTGTTCCGGTGACTCTCATCGGTGTGGAAGCCTGCGTTGAAGTTTATGGAGGAAAAAATGCCATCATCCTTTGGATTCGCCTCAACCCACTGGCTGGCCAACCCGCGGGTAATCTTTTACGTCAACTCCCGCGATTACAGGCCCTTATGAAGTCGGACATGGGCACTTCTAGCAACTTAGAGCGTCGACCCACTGCATGCCCGATCGAGGCTCAGAGCGCAAGACATCGCGAATCTGACCTTCAACGAACATTGCAACTGTTGCTGCAAAGAACGCCAGAGGAGCGGATCATGTTTGGATTCCTCCTACACCATTCAAGGCTCACTAAACGACAGCTACGAATCCTGGGAGACGTGGGCCAATGGCAACTAGCATATAAACTAGGCTTCCAATATCCGGGGGAGCCAGACAACGAGTCATCTTACTGAGCACGGACAAAAAACCACGCTGTTTCCTTATACCTTTTATCTCTCTTGTCTTATACTTAGATTGTAACCTGTAGGAATCAGTAACATTATGTTCTATGTTTGTACAGCACCCAGCAGAATCAGGGCCTAGTCAATGAGTAAGTAAGCACCCTAAGTACTGTGGTAATATAAGCAATCATCAACTTTGATCTAATGTTTACTTGAAGACAATTTCTTCTGAAGTAGCCAGAAGTCTTTGGCGATTAAGGATCTTGCTGATACAATGTCTGGATCACATAAATAAATATATAATCTAAGCATGCATAGCATTAATTTAACAAACGCCTAGAGCTGAAGAACAAGTATTGAGAGAAGAGGCTTTTTTCTTTACTACAATATTTTGTAATAATATTAACAAACATTGCCATGTAAAATACTCTCTCTCTCTCCCGGTATATGCAGTACCATGCCCAGACAAACCCAGAACCAGTTCCTCAAAACTGCAACACACTCACAACCAGTACCTCAAAAAATGTGGATTAACTGTGATATACCATCACTGCTATTGAGCCCAAGCAATTACTATAAAACCAGTAACTTACACAATTCTTTGTGATTTCACTATAGACAAAAATATTATTCTTAACTGCACTCATTATTTAAAATATTTCAGCAAACAATCTTGTTTCTAGATTGTAAAATTGCAAATGTAGAGAGTAAAATTTAATTACAATAGGCAACTTGTGCTAAGTTTTACATAATTAAATTAACCAGAACAACACAAGTTTAAGATATTTATTTGACAAAATATTGGCTGTGTTTGAATGCAATATGCTCAGATCATGGAGACTGTATTATGTAGTCTGCTACACAGAAAATCCAATAAGGGAAAAACAATAGTACCATCTGAGTAGTACCCCCCCATCTCTCCAATGCTGTGTATGTCTAAGTTAATCACAGCTCATTCCTCCTAACCAGTGTGGATAAAAATCAACAATTTTTTTTAAAGACAAAGAATGTGATTTTTTTTAATAAATCATTTTTTTTAATTTAATCATATTTTTATTTTTTAAGATGCTTTTAAAAATAAACTTATATAAACGTAGTTTTAATTTAAGATATGTTAAAGCTTAAAGATATCATCCCATAATATGGATTATAATTTATAATTATATACCATTTGAGACAATTTATGTAAACGTTTTAGAAGTTTTATAAATAGGTCACAACAGGTCATGGACTATATTAGGGGCCCAATCTTAAGGGGTTCCCAGAGGCTCCTCTATAGATTAGTAAAGATTAAAGAAAACCACTCCACCCAAGGGGACTCAGTACTCAGTCTAGAAGATCCCATTAAGCACCTCTGTGATGCTTAGCTGCAGTTCTCAAGCTGTGGATTTGTCTCTCCAGAGATCATAGGCAGACAAGGCTCTTTGGGTAGATGTGATATCTTTTATTAAACCAACTAATTAGTTGGAAAAATTGTTCTTTGCAAGCTTTCAGGCACAAACACCCTTCTTCAGGCATAGGGATAATTTGTTATCTCCAGAGATAACATCCTTTTAACAGCAATATATGGAGATGAGAGATAACAGACCTGATTACCTACCCATCAGCCCTAATGTCTCTCTGCAAGTTTGTGTACATACAGTCAAGCCCTTACCTTTCTCTAAAGTGAAAAGTTCCAAGAAGTTAAATGATAAAGGATATCAAACAACAAGAATGCACTTTTTGTAGAAAATAATGATTAAAATGAGGCTTCCTGACCAGTGATTTAACTTGTGATTTAAATTGATTGGATTTAAATCAAATCCACCCTGCAGTTAACTGCCAATCATTCCAAGGACATGTCTGTAAGGTTGTGTGCTCCCCCTGGCCACCTACTGGCAGAGCAGCAATAAAGCTTGGAACAACTACCTATGTAAAAGGCTGTGCAGCTCCTCTTTTGTCTTGGTTTTGACTCTGATCAATCAGGACCACATCGAATGAGACATCTGTTTACAGGACAACTGCTTAACCTTAAACCATCACTTGTATGCGACTAACCTACAGAGTCAAATATACATCCAAAGCATACTTTTGATAAATAACCAAACATTCCAGAAAAAGCTTAATTTTGTATGAATATTCACAATAGTAATGATGCTCAAGTATACAGTGTGTTGAAAGAAAATAAAAAAATGCATACACAATCAAATTAAAATTCATCTTCCAATTCAAATTAATATTTGCAGGATTTTTTCTGTCAGCTCTAATAGGATAGAAGACTATATGACACATCAGGAAACCACTGCATACACGCTCCCTGATCACAGAAGGGCAACATCTTTTAAAAGCGTATATTGTGTCCACTGTTTGTCTACTGCAGTACACAAAGAACACCAATTCTGCAGAACATATCACCATGCATAACATCTAGAACAGAGACTGTTGATTTAAAAAGCTTGTTTGCACAGCAGTAGCTGCACAGAGCCACTTTGCCTCAGGGTTCCAGATGTTTAAAGACAACATAATACAATCACTTTCCCTCTCTAACCAAAGCTGTATTTTGGTTGGTCATGTCATTTATTATTACACATACTCCTCACAGAACCTATGATATGAAAGGGTTCTGTGACTTTAGGAAGTCTGAAAATTGCTGCCGTATTCTAAAAATTTACAGCGCTATGATAATGAATTATACTTTGCCATACTTGCTGCTCCTCTGCCAGTTTCTGGTTGATCATCAGTTGTTCTTCCTTTATTTTTTCTAGCATTTCCAGTTCTACCTGGGCCTCCTCCCGTTCTTGTTCCAGCTTGGCTCTTTCCAAGTCTCTCTATCATTACAGTTAGAAGAGAGATACAATATCAGCTATAGTATCATTAAAATTGTCAACAGGGTAATAGTAACCATTTTAAATGCAGAGATGCCTACCTTTTTCTCTTCATCTAAGTTTTTCCTGTATTTGTAAATCCAATGTGCCAGGTACTCTATTGGGTCTGCTGGTCGAAGCTCTACGACTTCGGCTAGTCCCTTTGCCAAACATGTTCCTACTGATCTCTTGAGGTAATCAGACTCCATTTGTACCTTCCTGAAAAAAGTTCAAAGGCCAGAGACACTAAAGCACTAATCAGTGTTTCCATATTTAAACTGGAAAATTACTAAACCAAGTAAAATTAATGGCTACAGGCAGTTTTGCCAATAAAATCAGTCCTGTTCAGATTCTCTGCAGATAGACTGGGAATTTTATTAGAGCTCCAGTGGTTTGCTAGATAGGGCTCTAAGTTGGAAGTTACTATTTCCCATTCTCCTGTTGATCTGCTCAATTATCTTGGGAAAATTACTTCTCTCTCCCCCTCCTGTTCCTTTGTCCATCTATGATAACTATTCAAACTCAGGACAGGAATTCTTTTTTCATGTGTTTGAACAATGTCTAGCTTAGCACAAGTTGACTGATCTCAACTGGAGTCTAACAGGTATGATTAGAGCACTAATAAAAATACCAATTTGTTTCTTTTTTTAAACAATGTATTCAGTGAACAGTTTATGCATGAAGACTGTAAACTGGCTGCAGTGAACATTTGCTCCTCATACCATGTGACTTAGTCCACTGGTGCCCAATCTTCGCTCTGTGGGCTGGATAGGCAGTGCCAGGTCTATCCACAGGCCAGATCCGGTCCATGGAAAAACTCTGGTCAGGGAACCTAGGCAAGTATGGAGCTGTTTTCCTGTTGCTCCTCCACTCACATCTCTGTGCAGAGTTTCACTGGTCAGCATCCACAGGCCCCTCCAACTCATTCAGGGGGCAGTGGATGCTGGCCAGCGTGCTCTGCTCAGTGTCCTCTTCTAGATCCCTTGTCGTTAACCCACGACCTCACTCCCTTTCCTGTTCTCTTTTCAATTGTCCCAAGAAATCAGTTGTATTCCCAGTACCCTCCCTTATTAATGCATATAGTTTTTTCAAAACGGGCCTAAGCCCATGACCCCATGGCACACAAAATCTGCTGGTGCATGGGAAGAGCACAGTGGGGACCAGATCCAGCCTTGCAGCAATGGCACAGGTTCAATCCAGCCACATGAAGCCTGAAAATTTGGCAACTGGGGAGCATTGTTAATTGTCACCACTCTACCACTGCCAAATTTCCCTATCTGTAGGCCCGACAACATAGCTCCACGGGCCATATTTAGCCCAGTTTCATAGTTGGTAGGGTTGGAAGCGACCTGAGCAGATCAAGTCCGACCCCTTGCCATGGGCAGGAAAGAATGCTGGAGTCAAACGACCCTGGCAAGGTGTCTATCTACCCTCCTTTTGAAGACCCCCAAGGTAGGAGCGAGCACCACTTCCCTTGGAAGTTGGTTCCAGATCCTAGCCGCCCTGACTGTGAAGTAGTGCCTCCTGATAAGTCTATCACATGTTTGGATGACTGAAGCTTTCCTGGGTTGCAAATTATCTGTAAACATTTGTAACTGCATTACATTATAAAAATAATACTGTTTTCCCCCCTAAAACGGCTAGGAGAGGGCTACCACTGCAACACCGTGCAACTATATTCATTCACATTCCGCTTGAGAAATGTTGCTTTCTACCAATGTTCCAGGTGTTTTTCCAGGAACTCACCAGTTTTGTCCAAATGCACCTCACAATAATGTATGTCTGGACACAGCTGCCTCCATGAGGACTCTAGGCCTTCCACTTTCCCAAAGGGTTTACAACCCAGCCTGCAGGACCATTGACTTCTTGAGCACTTGTTTCTGGGGGACTGCTTTTCTTGCTTAGTCCATTTCTACAGCAAACAACAGTTAAAGAAGATTCTCTATTTAAAGCATAAAGTACTTAGCCTACAAACACGTCTCACACCTGCTGTCCCTAAGTAGATAAGGTTATTTGGGTAAATGTGATATCTTTTATTAGACCAACTAAATATTTGGATAAAATGGTTCTTTGCAAGCTTTCAGGGACAAACACCCTTCTTCAGGCATATGGAGTCTGTTGTTGTTTTGTGTTCTCCTGGGTGGAATAGATGCAATCGGCAAAATGCCGGCCTTTGAAAACGCACATGCCTGGCAGTGAGGATCAGAGGCCACAGGAGATAATAGGTGTGAAGCAGGTAGGTGGAAAGGGAAGGGGGGAATGCTGACCTGGTGATAAGATGTAGCTAGTAAAATGTAGGTTACCTGGGGTTATCAGATTTCAGGTAGGTTATACTGTGCTATAAATCCAATCTCTATATTTAGTCCAAGATTTTTTGTCTCCAGTCTCTCAGGTCTAATCCTCAAAGGGAATTTACAAAAAAAAAACCCCTTTTGTAGACAAGCCTACAAACTTCACTTCATAAATCTACTAGATACAAAAAATGTACTAGCTCACAGCCTCTGATCCTCATTGCCATACATTTGCATTTCACAGCCCTATATTTTGCATATTGGCCTCTAGTCCACCCAAAACACAAAACACCAGCACTCTCCCTATGCCTGCAAAAGGGTGTTTGTGCCTGAAAACTTGCAAAGAACAATTTTTCCAAATATTTAGTTGGTCTAATAGAAAAATTTACCTAAAGAACCTTGTCTGCCTATGTCCTTAGACCAACACTACAAGCAACACCCCTGAAACCTGCTACCCCTAGCATGTAAGCACTGCTGCTGAGGCCTGGTTCCCATTTCCCCTCAACCTCTAGCTCCCTTTGCCTGTTAGGGAGCTTGTAGAGCAGCCCATACTCAAACCCAGCTCCCTGCCCCCAGCCACAACAAGAAGAGGTTCTTCCCGAACGGCTCACAGGGCTATTAGCGAGCAAAGGTGAGGTGGTTGGACAGGTCTATCTGGCACCCGAAGGGGCGTGGGCCCAGGCCACGGAGTGACTTCTTGGCCCCTCCGAGGCTGGAAGCTACAGCAAACTGATCACTTGGGACAAATAATCACAAAGCAGGGCTGGTCACAGGCTGATAACAAGGGCACCGGGCAGGGAGCGGCCCAAGGCCGCGCGCACGCGAGTCTGAACACACCGCAGAGGCCGCCCCGAACCACCGCCACCGCGCTAGGGCCGGGGCTGGGGCCACAGTTAAACTCCCGCCGGTTGGGGCCGCTCTAAGCGCAGTGCAGCGCTGCGGCGCCCAGAGCCCGGACCGCGCCCCGCCCCTGGACCGCATCGGACCGCACCGGACCAGGCCGCCGGGTGCCAACCAGGTGACCCACGCAGGCGCACAAAGCCCGTGCCGCGCGGGAGGGGCGGGGTAATGCTGGCGCGTCGCGGTCGCTCGGCAACGGCCCCCGGGAGCAGCGGCCTGGAGGCGCGCGCGGACCGCCCACGTCAGACGCGGCCCCCCGCGCAGAGGCGCAGCCAGTCGCGCCCGGGGTCGCGGAGCCCCGCGCGGTCCTAGCTCGTGGGCCCGGACGCAGGGCTACCCCCAGCCTTGAGACCACAGCGGCGCCCGCTCGTGGCTGCCTCCCGCCTGCGGCGCCTTTGGCCCCTGAGCGAAGGTGCCGTGAGTCGCCGGGCTCTGTCCAGCGGCGCCACCTCACAGCGGCTGCCCTTGCCCGGCCGCCGGCCCCCGCCTGAATCACTTGTAGCAGGAGGAACGGGCTCCCCTGTCGGGGCTGAGCGGCTGTCAGGGCGACTGCAGTAGCGCTCCCTGGCTTAGGGGCCGCTGTCCCTGGGGCCCCTGCGCCCAGCAGGTAAAGGCGCAAGGGGATGTAGTGCACCACCCGTGCAGTGACACCTCCTGCCATGCCACGCACCCGCCCCGGGGAGATCACAACCATGCCAGAAACAGGAGGCAGATGCTGCAGAACTGGGGCCAGGCGGCTGAGGGCTTCTGCTGGGACCAAGAGTGGGTAGCTGCGGAGGCTGAGTCCCCACAGGTGTGCACTCACAGCCCTGTCTGGGCATGGTGCGCTCCTTCAGCTTGGAGCCCCACAGCTCCCAGCCAGGGGAAACCCGGCTATATACACAACTCAAAGCTGGATAGCAACCAGCTATAAAGTCAGTACTTTTGAGTCTAACTTTACACCTCGTTGGAGCTTTTTATGGCATCCTAGCTACTTTGCATATGTAGCTTGTCTCAAGGTAATTGTGCAATGAATCAGTTAATTGCAGGATACCTATAACAAGGAGAGGGGGCCTTAGGGACCTGCTACAGCTTCAGATTAAAGATGGATAGAAAGCAGCTCTAGAACTGTTACACATTTTCAAACACTAGCTGTGTACCTGGGTGGCTCTTTTTATAGCTGGATAGCCATATTTATGGTGTGATAATTACTTGGCACATGTGGCCAGTCAACGTTTCTTGGGTGATTCCCCAGTGAATTGTATAACATACGTAATGTGCAGCATTACATGTAATGTAATGTGTAGCATGTGTAATATATGTAATGTCTGTCCTACTTAATGCCTTTCATCTTAGATCAGGACAAATTCATTTTTCCCCTACTTTGCTGCAGTTGATAGAAGATGGGAATGGATACACACTACCTCAGAAAATGTGTCGGAAAGCACTTGGCTGAGGGACTTGCAGAGGTGGCAGAACATCACCCAGCAGACCCCATTGATTACCTGGCACATTGGCTTTATAACTACAGGAAAAATATAAAGGAAGGTGAAGAGGTAAGCTTGCTTTCATTTTAAAAAAATCAGTTTTGAAATGTGTCCCTAATACAACTTACTCTAATCATCCTGTTTTTTAAATTTGTCAATGGCAAATGTATCTGCAATGCTAGAGGAAACTTAAGGCAGCCACGCTGGAACAAGAACAGGAAAAGGTCACAAGACACCTGGAATTGATAGAAAATCAGAAAGCTGAAGAGCTTCTGATCAAGCAGGAAATTGAAGAGCAACATGAGGTTTGATAGGTTTAACTTGTATATGAAATTATTAAATTGAAACTTCATAAATATTTTGACATGCTCAAAAATTCAGTAAAAATTTTAAACATGTACAGCACTAATCTGAAAGCATATGGTAACTCTCAGCTAAAATGTTTATTACAACATTTTCAATTTAACCCTTCCAATCCCCTGCAATTAAAGTAGGTAGGTAAATAAATGTACCAGCTTTATAGATGTGAGAGTACTTTAAATTCTATCACTTTTAGTTCATGGCATTTGGTATATTACTATCTGATAGCACACATTTATGTTCTTCATTTCTGTGAAGTCTAGTTGTACTTATGTTGTCACTTCTGTCTCCCTTGTTACATAAATCATAAGCAGCTTCTATAGTTTTGTCTAGATTGGAAAAGATTTTCCCAATGTTTCTCTCTATTGCTGATACCTAGTCCAGTTTCATCAGCAATAAAACCATTTGAATTTCAAGTATAAATTCTGTCCTGTTTTGAATACTATATCACAACTAGTAAAATTTATGGATGATGTAAAGATTGGCAGAATGGTAATAATGATGGGGAAGGTGAAGTCACGCAGAGCAATCTGGAACAAAGTGCCTTTTAATACAGGTGAATGAAAGCAAAGTTATGTATCTAGGAACAAGGAACCTGTGTCATTCCTGAAAGATACAGGACTAGGAGGGGCATCCTGGTGGGCCATCAAGTCCAATTCCCTGTGCTTATGATAAGGTAACCAAAGGATTATTTTTAATTTCCTTTTCAGACCATCAGTCATATTTGCAATAATATTTGAAACGCCAACACTCTGCAACATGCCATATCAAGGAAGACATTGGTCAATATATACACTTGGAAGATTCTAGGAAAAATACCAGCAGTCACAGTGAATAAGCAACTTGACATGAGTTCCCATGCAATGCTGTGGATCCTTGAATACATAGACAGAAGTTTAAAAAATAAGACTATGGAGATCTTTTTCCTCTATAAATGATACTGATGAGAGATATACTAGAATACCATATAGAGTGTAGTAGGGTGACCTTGGGCGCTTTAATGCACATCAGCCTATTTTAATGCGCATTAAAGCATCACTAAAGAAAGCCATTGTTTTTAGATAATGCCCATTAAAATAGGCTAATGCACATTTCCCAGTACCTCACAATGGAGGGCACCTATACACAAGCATGGAGGCTACTTCAAGACGCTGGAATTCCAGCATGTCGAGTCTGCTGGAGTGTGACAATTGCCACGCTGCAGCAGCCTCTGGTGTTTCGTATATCAGTGTCCCTGTGCTTAAAAATGATGGTGGGAGCACTTAAATTAAAGCTCGTTCAAGCGCCCCCACTGCCGTTTTTAAGCTCAGGGATGTTGATACAGGAAACGTGGCTGTTCTTTAATTAGAGCCGCTCTCAGAGAGGCTCTAATATAAGCACTGCTTCCCCACCCCTGGAGCACACGTAAAAGTGCCCAAAGGTACAAGATTTAATGTGCATTAACTAAAGTGTTAATCCACATGTAGACACTCTACATATGTCCCTGATTGGTGGGGACAGTCCCAGATTTCAAAGGTCGGACCCAGTTGGCTGGTGAAAATTAAAACAAGAGTCCAGGGTATGGAGGCAAAGTTGCAGGGGCTGTGAAATAGGAAGCCCTATTAACACTAATTGTTATTTCACAGGTGATTGCTAACACCTGTGAAGTGAAGAACAATGGGCCATTAACGGGCCATTGACTCATTGCAGCAGAGGGGGGCAGGGGCAGCTGGCCTGCCAGCCAGGTTTCACATTGTCCCTTATAGTCACCCTAAGTCAGGGGCGGGCAATTATTTTGGGTGGACGGCTACTTACTGAGTTTTGGCAAGGCATCAAGGGCCACATGACAGGCAGCCAGGGGCAAATAAATATTAATTTTATAAATTTTTAGGCACCCCGCGGGCCGGCTAGAATGGCCTGGCGGGCTGTGTGTGGCCCCATGGCCGCATGTTGCCCACTCCTGCCCTAAGTTGTAGTGTTAGTAGTCTAATAAGGATGTTGAAAAACTGGAGAGCCCTTAAAATGCTTTTGCAGACCTGAGGAAAAAAATGTTTTGCAGTAGGGTTGGCAACCCATGGCCCTTGAGCCAGATCCAACCTGTGTAGAGACTGGATTTGGCCTTCTATAGCTCAGGGAATTCATAATATGCCCAAGCAACAGAGAAGGCATCCCCATGGTCCCATTGCCCGCCTTTTTGTATCTATTCCCTTCATGGTATCTGCTGATCAACAGGAGGATGCAGGCCACACCAGGAATTGGGTTGCAAGCAGGACCCATAGTGGTAAAAATTTGCTAACTTCTGCTTTACAGTAAGAAATTTGAAGACCTCTGTTTGTCAAAGAAGCCCTGAGGAATGACTTAATTATGATATATAAATATCTTGTGGAGGAAAGGTTGGGCACCAAAGAGCTCCTTACCAAAAAAAGATATAACAAGAACTAGTGGTTGGAGCTGAAGCCAGAAAAATTAAAATAAGAAATAAGTCACAGAGTTTGTTTGCTTTGTAATAATGAAATAAGCATTGGGACAAACTATCAAGGGAAGTAGTAGATACTCAGTCTCTTATCTTCAGATCAAGACCAGATGCTTTTCTGAAAGATTTGCTTTAGTTAAACACAAGTTATTGAACTCAATAAATAAGTAACTGGGTGAATTTTAGCAGCCTATAGGAAGTCAGGCTGGATGATCCCTTTGGGCTTTAACAGCACTGAATCTAACTGATACAGGGTGTAGAATGTTGCCAGCATCCTTTAGGCTATTTCATCTATGGTTCCCAAAGTCACTAACACTGGTTGAGCCAAAGCAGAATTAGCAATAACTAAAACATTCCCCAGTGTAGATAAGACTCCAGAGACTGGCTCCTTAAATTAACATTTGAAGTAAATCTTACATCAGCCTTATGAATGAAGTTGGACACTGCAGAAATGAAGAATTTAAATGTGAGCTGCTAGGTAATATGTGTTGAATGTTTTACATAGGTTGACACTTGAGAGCCATTAGCGCTTACAGGTTAATGAATTATTTTTAAATATTCTCCATGGGTCTAATCATGTTCCCACTGCAATTAAAAGCAAAATCCCAGTGGCTTTAGAGTGAATAATATTATACAGACTGTTGGTCATATTTTTTTTCCTTTCTTAATCAAATTTAACTTTTATCCTTTTTAGAAGATGATTACTGATCAGTGTCCAGCAGATGCAACAGCACAGCTCATTGAGAAATATGATACCCCTAATTTACCAACAGTTGTAGAGCCTAAGGAGAATGTGTTAAGAGTAAGTCTTATATTGTACTTAACTATACATAATGCCTAAGTATGTTTTTATACTTTCAGTTTCATATATTCATATTCTATCTGCTCCAGTTAACCAGGTACACAACACACTTTGTAAAAGTGACTCAATGTATATATATCAATAGACCAACACCAGTACAGAATAATTTAAATGAGTTCTCTATGATTTTTAGGTAAATAAACTCATGTTTTGAACAGTACTCAGTCTCTTCAAGAGAGAAGACATTTGGTTTTAATAAACCTTGTAAGTGGCATGTTGGAAATATTGCCTACATCTCAGTTCCTTAGGGATGGAATTTATCAGTTTTGGTATTTGTAAGACTTAAACTACAAGTTATTTAAAAGAAAGAAAAATCCTGGGAGACTTTTAATATAAGAGTTAAAATTGAAAATGTGGCATCTACAAAACACCACTTCAAAAGCAATTTAAACTTTACAGGCAAAAGTCTTCAGTGTGTTTTCTTTTAAATAAGTTCCTAACATCAGCTGATTAAAGGAGGGATGTTTCAGTATTGCCTTGTCTATAAATTTCCTGGCTCACACTCAGGTGAGAACATCAGTGTTCTTTTGAGGTGGGGTCTAAAGTATGAGTGGCACCTCATGAGCAAAACAGATTTGTAATTTGAAGCAATAACTCTAGTTTCAAATGTCAGTCAATAAACCAACACCTGGGATTAATTTCTTCAGTCAATGACTCAAATGACATCTGCACTCAGCCATAAATCTGGAGTCATTGTAGAAAATAGTTAAGGGCTAGAAAATCTAACCTGAAATGCAATTAATTCACCACCCCTTCCCTGACCCCCTCATCCACACCCATGAAAACCATGTGTTCTATATACATCAAAACCTTGACAAGTGTGTGAAAGTAAGTAATAGCTGAAAATAAAATCAAATTTTTCCAAGTAAAGAACTGTCATATCTCATGACTGAGAAAACAGTCTGAAATGGAAAAGAATCATACGGCTGGATTAATATATTGAAGTAGGTTTGGCATGTTGTGGCCATGATAGTCCAGGAAGTTTGCAAGAGATTTTTTTGTGATATTTTTATTGGATCAACTGTATAGTTGGGAGAGATGCAGGACAAACTTTCAGGTACAAAGCACCCTTTTATAGGTCTGGGAAAGAAGCAGATACAAGCTAAGCTAAATAACAGAAATTATTTGTATTTCATGTAAATGAAACCAATTGCTTCCTTAAGTGTCACTTCCTTCCATTGCAATCTTCTGTGTGTGCTCTCACTGCACCTCTGCACTAATTTTGAAGTCAGAGTTCCCCCTGGTAAGAGACCCCCAAGTGTGCTAGATTATGGGTATAAACCAACTTTCTGACAGTGAGATCAAGATGAGAGGCTACAGTGTACCTGAAAGAAGTGGCTGTTCCCTAGTTTTGGATTTTTATAGCATGTTAAGAGTTGCCAACAAAAGAGAATCAGTTAATATAAGTGCTATCATATTTTTTATCTATACATAATTTGCACTTGTGAAGTATTACAAACCAGATAATAGTGTAATAGTGTGTGGTTTGTGTATTAATACTGGTTGTGATTACATGCCATTGGATTTTTTTCCAAAGGTGTTCATGGCTTTCATTTGTTTGTGTGTGTGTGTTTATAAAATTCATTACTTTCATGAACAGAAAGGGAGTAAGGAGAAAGAGATGTACATTTTGGTGGAAGCTAAAGCTATTGAGACAAAACCAAAAGCACCAGAAGACAAAGTCAATGGAGGTGATTCAACATATGAAGATCATGAAATGAATGAGTCATTAGATATAGTTAACAATGAAACTGTATACCAAGTCCCAAACGATGCTGCTGCAGAAAAAGGTTCTTTAGAGCTTTCTGAGGAGGTTGCTGATAAAGCTAAAGAAAGCTACTAATCAATAAGACATTACATCAAAGATGGAGTATTTCCACATAAGGAACATGAATACTGTAGAGATCCAAACTGAATATCAAGACATAAAAATGTGTGAATTGATAAATTCTCCCTCTCGTTTAGGCTTTTTTAAAAAGGGTTCAAGAATTCTCTTATTTTTTTCATGATGGTCTACAAATACTAAGGTTCATATCCTAAAATGTGTATGTGTGCATTCACATGTATGCATACTGGTGACTATATTTGCATGTATATGGAAAATAATGAAAAAATATACCTCTGGTATTGAGCCTTTTCTCTAAACTTGGGTATCGCTTACATCCTTGCATTATAAGCCACCTGTTACATTTAATTTTCAAAATGTGTGTGCTAAGAAAAATGCTACTTTATTAATTATGTACTGAAATTTATTGGATTAAATAGAATTACTCAGCTAATTTTGGAAATAATGCGTGATTTAGAACAGTTTTAAGTGTACTCAATAGTAACTAAATCTTTCTTAGGCACTAACTAAAGAGAACAAACAACTTTAAAATTTGCCTCTGTAATAAAGTCCTCTTTTTTAACTGAATAACAGTATAAAATCTTTTCTGAGTAACTGCTACTGGGTACAGAGTGTCTAGTCAAGCTCAACTAGACACTGTCGGAGCCCCTCCTGTTGAGGTGGGTGTGCGCCAAGGTTGTCCACTGTCAGGCCAGCTCTACACCACTACCCTTGAGCCCTTCCTCTTGGCTCCTCTGTAAGAGGGTGGTGATTGAGAAACCTGTCATGAGGTGAGATCCTTCCAGTGTATGATGCCGATGTACTCCTTGCCATCCAGGACGTGGCAACCTGGGACAGGTGGAGGCCTGCCAGTCCATCTACTTGGTGGCTTCCTCTGCTCAAGTTAACTGGGGCAGGAGCTCTGGTTTGACAGTAGGTGACGAGTAGCAAGTGGGCTTGCTCCCACCTCTATTCCTGAACATCTGATGGAGTACAGGCTAGTTGCTCTTTCTGGGAGTCTATTTGTTCACCAGTTACCCATACCTGCCAGAGAACTGGCACTAGATGGAGGTCTGGGTGAGCAGCTGCAGACATGAGTGGGCCTACCCCAGTGTTTCTGCCTTTTCAGGAAAGTGCTGGTCATCAAGTGCTGGTCCTGTCCATGCCCTGGCACTGTTCAACACCCTACCCATACCCCTGGAGCTCCTGGCCAGTCTCCAGGGAAGGGCATAGGGGTTCTTCTGGCTGGGAAAACACAGGGTCTCTGCAAGTGACCTGAGCCTCCCTTTGTGCGACATCAGGTAAGGCCTGGCCTGCATCTGCAGCCAGGTTCACATCTTCCACCTTCAAGCCCTGTGGAGGCTCCTATACGGTGCTGGTAGCAAAGTGGAATGGTGCCTGATCGACTGTGCCACTATCTCCGAAAGTTCTGATATGACTGGCAGTTCTTCTATTTATGAGGTCTCCCCAGTGCAGGACCTAGAGCAACTGCTGACTTGCTACCAGGACCTCCTTGGGGCCTGGAGGCTGGGCCCCACCTCCAAGTCTCCAAAGAGTGTCACCTAGGGCACCAACATCCTAGCCAAACCCATGCTGAAAAATCCTTAGCTGATGACTGGTAACGGAGATGCCCTGAGTGCACCGAAGGATGGTTCTGGCCAACTCCACTCGTATCAGGGACTATGTCTGGCAGGGGTTGATGGATCTCTCTGCACGGGCCCAGAGCATGGAGCTGCCCATGCCGTGTACTCCATGCCGTTTGCTCCAGGAGGCAAAAGCTACCCTGCCACCCATTGCCCTCAACTATATCAGCCAGGTCCTTTAAGAGGGCAGTACCCATGCTTGGGTATCCCCCTGCCCTCTAGAGCTCATTGTGGGGCCACTGCCTCAGCAAGTCCTATGTTGCTCCTTGTCCCACCATTTCAGAAGGCTGGGGGAAATGAAGCTGGTCTGCCTCCGAACAGCTCATCATGGCAAGCTCTACATGCTCACGCTCCGCACATTCTATCATCCCATCCTTGCATCCTGCCCAGAAAAGTGGTGAGGCACCTTCAGCAAGGGCAGGGGCAAAGTCCTCAGTGGACAAGTCTGTATTTCACCCTGATCCCATACCCATGAACTATGTGGGGACTTCAGCTGGCAGCTCCTCCAAGGAGCTGTCACTACAGGTGTGCATCTGGCACACCGTATGGACAGCCTTCGACACCTGCCCCTTTTACCAATAGAAGGCCCTGACACATGCCTACTTACAGTGTGCCAAGTTGCAGTCCTTGTTCTGCCTCCTTCAGAGTCTCCTGTTGAGGTTCTAGCTGCACTTCTTCCCACAGCTCTTCCATTAAGCATGCCCTGTCTGTGGCCCCACCAAGCCTTGGGACCTCCTGGTCAATCTCCTGGTTCTGGCCAAACTGGCCATCCACCAGACCAGGAAGGAGCCTCTGGCCAGGAGAAACCTGGCCAAGGGTGGAGCTGTCTTCCTCTCACTCCTTTGCTTACATGACCAGACTGAATTTCACTGGTCAGCATCCACAGGCTCCCTCAACTCGTTTTGGGTATAGTGGGTGCTGGCCAGTGTGCTCTGCTCAGGGTACCCTCCCACATCCCTTACTACTAACCCATAAACTCACTCCCCTTCCTGTTTTCTCATATTTGTCCCACACAATTAGCTGGTGTGTCCCCAGTAGCTTCTCTTATTAAGGGAGGCTTATAGTATTTTGTGATGGGCCTAAGTCCATGATCTTTCAGCACATCAAGTAGGCCTGTGGGTGCTGACAGAAAAGCTGGCAAGTCAGTCAGCAACACGGAAGTCCTTGACTTCAGGAAAGCCGACTTTGACAAGCTCAGGAGGCTTGTCAGTGAGGCCCTAAGGGACCATGACCACGGGGAGAGGGGAGTTCAAGAAGAGTGGTTGCTCCTCAAGGGAGCGATCCTCAATGCACAAACTAAGTCTATTCCATCTCGGAGGAAGGGCAGCAAGAGGGCACAGCAGCCCCCCTGGCTCTCCAGGGACCTAGCAGACCTCCTGAGGCTAAAAAGAAAGGCCTACAAAGGATGGAGGATGGGAGTTGCCTCCAAGCAGGATTATTCTGCACTGGTCCGGTCCTGTAGGGAGCAGACCAGGAAAGCCAAGGCTGCAACTGAACTCCAACTAGCTTTGAGCATCAAGGACAATAAAAAGTCCTTTTTCAGATATGTGGGGAGCCGAAGGAAAAGCAGGGGCAACATTGGACCCCTGCTGAACCAGATGGGGCAACTGACAACTGACGCCCAGGAAAAAGCCAACCTATTAAATAGGTACTTTGCATCGGTCTTTCATCAGTCCCATGGGACGCCCATGCCCGCTACGGGACAGGGAAGTCCGGATGAGGGTGATCCCCTGGCCTCCATTGATGCTGACTTCGTGAAGGAACATCTTGAGAAGCTGGATACCTTCAAGTCAGCGGGCCCTGACAATCTTCACCCCAGGGTACTCAAGGAGCTGGCGAGCATCATAGCCCAGGCTCTAGCACGGATCTTTGAAAACTCTTCGCGCTCTGGTGAAGTGCCCAAAGACTGGAAGAAGGCCAATGTGGTGCCTATCTTCAAGAAAGCGAGGAAAGTGGATCCGGCTAACTATAGGCCCATCAGCCTGACTTCTATCCCGGGGAAGATCTTAGAAAAGTTTATCAAAGAGACCATCCTTAATGGACTGGCCGATGCCAACATCTTAAGGGATAGCCAGCACGGGTTTGTTGCGGGTAGGTCTTGCTTGACCAATCTCATTTCCTTCTACGACCAGGTGACCTATCACCTGGACAAGGGAGAAGAGATTGATGTCATATATCTTGACTTCAAAAAAGCCTTTGACATCTTTTCTCATAATCAACTCTTAGAGAAACTGGCCAATTGTCGCCTTGGGTCCTCCACGATCCACTGGCTGGAAAACTGGCTCCGGGGTCGGACCCAGAGGGTAGTAATTGATGGAAGTCACTCATCGTGGTGTCCTGTGACCAGTGGTGTCCCCCAAGGCTCTGTCCTTGGACCCATACTGTTCAACATCTTCATTAATGATGTGGACACTGGAGTCAGAAGTGGACTGGCCAAGTTTGCTGATGACACCAAACTTTGGGGAAAAGCATCCACACCAGAAGACAGGCGGGTGATCCAGGCTGACCTGGACAGGCTCAGCAAGTGGGCAGACGAGAATCTGATGGTGTTCAATGCCGATAAATGCAAGGTTCTCCACCTTGGGAAGAAAAACCTGCAGCATCCTTATAGGCTCGGCACTGCTATGTTGGCCAGCTCTATGCAAGAAAGAGATTTGGGGGTCATCATTGACCACAAGATGAACATGAGCCTGCAGTGCGATGCTGCGGCTAGTAAAGTGACCAAAACGCTGGCTTGCATCTATAGATGCTTCTCAAGCAAATCCCAGGACGTCATTCTCCCCTTGTACTCGGCCTTAGTGAGGCCGCAGCTGGAGTACTGCGTCCAGTTTTGGGCTCCACAATTCAAAAAGGATGTGGAGAAGCTTGAGAGAGTCCAGAGAAGAGCCACGCGCATGATCAGAGGTCAGGGAAGCAGACCCTACGAGGACAGGCTGAGAGCCCTGGGGCTCTTTAGCCTGGAAAAGCACAGGCTCAGGGGTGATCTGATGGCCACCTACAAGTTTATCAGGGGTGACCACCAGTATCTGGGGGAACGTTTGTTCACCAGAGCGCCCCAAGGGATGACGACTAGGTCGAATGGTCATAAACTACTACAAGACCGTTTCAGGCTGGACATAAGGAAGAATTTCTTTACTGTCCAAGCCCCCAAGGTCTGGAACAGCCTGCCACCAGAGGTGGTTCAAGCGCCCACATTGAACACCTTCAAGAGCAAACTGGATGCTCATCTTGCTGGGATCCTATGAACCCGGCTGAATTCCTGCCCTTTGGGCAGGGGGCTGGACTCAATGATCTTCCGAGGTCCCTTCCAGCCCTAATGTCTATGAAATCTATGAAAGGAAGTGCCATGAGTTACAGCGATCCCCCAAACCAACAACCGTTCTCTGTTAGGCCAGGGGGGAAGGGGTTTGGGGGATCGAGCTCCAGTCTGGAGCCAGCTGCGTGTCTGCAGCCTCTCTCCCCTAGTTCTCCCTCCCCCTCCCCCCTCGGCTCCAGTGCTGTTTGCAAAATGGGAAGGGGAGAAGGGAGGAGAGGGAGCTCAGGCTGCAGTTTGCCCAGCTTGTGCTGGGGTAGGGGGTGGGTAAATTGGAGACAGCACCAGCCCACCAACTTCAACCCATCCTGAAGAGAACACTGTGGGTATAGGCGGATTAACAGACGGGCCAGTTGGGCCCGGGCCTAGGAATCTTACCAATCAGGGGCCCCTGAACCCTCATCAGCAGGGAAGCAAAAGCCAAGGTTTTAAACTTGGTGCTATTTTTGTCTCTCCACCCCTCAGCCAATCAGCAGCAGGGAGACAAAAATGGCACCAAGTTTAAAACCATGGGTTTTGATTTCCTATGAGCCAGAAGTGGGGCCCTTCCACCAATGGGGCGAGAGCCCGGTAGGAAAAGTTATGCTGAGGGGAAACCAGCATGGGTTCATAGCAGGAAGATCATGCCTGACTAGTCTCTTTTTATGACCAGGTTACAAAACACCTGGACGCAGGAGTAGAGGTTGACGTCATTTACTTAGACTTCAGGAAGGCCTTCGATACGGTATCCCACCCCATACTGATGAACAAGTTAAGAGGCTGTGACTTGGATGACTGCATGGTCCGGTGGGTGGCGAATTGGCTAGAGGGTCATACCCAGAGAGTTGTAGTGGATGGGTCACTATCGACCTGGAAGGGTGTGGGCAGTGGGGTCCTTCAGGGCTTGGTCCTTGGACCGATACTCTTCAATGTCTTCATCAGCGACTTGGACGAGGAAGTGAAGTGTACTCTGTCCAAGTTTGCAGATGACACAAAACTGTGGGGAGAAGCAGACACACCGGAGGGCAGGGAACCAACTACAAGCAGACCTGGACAGGTTGGACATATGGGCGGAAAACAACAGAACGCAATTCAACAAGGAGAAATGCAAAGTGCTGCACCTAGGGAGGAAAAATGTCCAGCATACCTACTGCCTAGGAAATTACCTGCTTGGTCATTGGATGTCAGTGTGACGAAGTCATCAGGAAAGCTAATGGCACTTTATCGTGCATCAGCATATGCGTGACGAACAGAACTAAGGAAGTGATAATTCCCCTCTATCAGGCACTGGTCAGACTGCAGTTGGAATACTGCATGCAATTTTGGGCGCCGCACTTCAAGAGGGATGTGGATAACCTGGAGAGGGTCCAGAGAAGGGCCACTCATATGGTTAAGGGCTTGCAGGCCAGGCCCTATGAGGAGAGACTAGGGCACCTGGACCTCTTCAGCCTCCGCAAGAGAAGGTTGAGAGACGACCTTGTGGTTGCCTATAAGTTCATCATGGGTGCACAGAAGGAAATTGGTGAGGCTTTACTCACCAAGACGCCCCTGGGGGTTACAAGAAATAATGGCCATAAGCTAGCAGAGAGCAGATTTAGATTGGACATTAGGAAGAACTTCTTCACAGTTAGAGTGGCCAAAGTCTGGCATGGGCTCCCAAGGGAGGTGGTGCTCTCCCCTACCCTGGGGGTCTTCAAGAGGAGGTTAGATAGGCATCTAGCTGGGATCATCTAAACCCAGCGCTCTTTTCTGCCTATGCAGGGGTTGGACTCGATGATCTATTGAGGTCCCTTCCGCCCCTAACATCTATGAATCTATGAATGGGGCAGAGGAAGGCCAAGCCTGGAGCTGGGCCAGGCCAGGAGAACTGCACCTCAGAGGGGTGGGGGGCTTGGCCCAGGCTGGGTCGGGCCAGAAGCGCTGCACCATGCCTCTGCTGGTGGGCAGCGGTGCTGAGAGGGGTGGCTACAGGGTGGCTAGAGTGAATTTGGGGGGGGGCAGGTTATAGTGCATCTGTGCAAGCATATGTGACACAGCCGGGCAGCAGATCCCTGCAGGTAAGTCTAATAGACGGCGGAGGCATGGGGGAAGGAAGGGGCACGGTGGGGGGGGGGGGGGGCAGATTGAGGCCCCCACAGTAAGGGAGGGACGGGTGGAGGCCAGGGGCTGTGGTTGGGAGCCAGACAGAGCCACAGGTAGCTTGAGATGGGGGCGGGGGGGGAGGGTGCAGTTTCAGAGTGACTGAGAGTGAAGGAGGGAAGAGGTCCTGTGAGGGGAAAGTGTGCGCCTGGGTGTGCATGTTCCTGTGTGTCTGTCAGTCTGCAAGTCTGTGTTTGTGTCTGTGTATCTGTGTGTGTGTGTGTGTCTGCCTGTGTGTTTCTGGGTCTGCCTGTATGTGTCCGTGTGTGTAGGTGCACACACGTGTGTGTATGTCTGTGTGTGCGTGTCTCTGTGTGTGCATGTGTGTGTGTATCTTTGTGTGTGTGTGTGCATGCGCGTGTGTGCATGCCTGTCTATTCCTTTGTCCAGTGCTCCAGGGAAGGGCTGGGCCAAACTGGAGAGCTCCTGCAGGGGGAGGGGGCCTCCAATTTTCTTCTTGCCCAGGGCCCCAAAAATCCTTAATCCGCCTCTGATTGGGGGCAGCCCTCCTCTGGGGCAGGGGCTGATGGAAATTAATGAAGGTGCTCCACTTTGAAGCACCTTCATGTGAGCCCTCATGTAATGAAGGTTAATTTGTCATGCAATTGGGCACTTTTAAAGCACTCTGCAACTGTGCTCTTCTTTCAGGCAATGGACATAGAGTGCTGTCAGGGGTCTGATCACGCAACAAAACGTCACTTCTGTCAGTGCCTTGTGTCACGCTGTGGCAGAGTGTGGATGCTGAAAGTGGGAGTGAACTGTGAGTGACCAGGGTTTTTTCCACTGTTCCTTTCTCACTTGCAGCCTCCAGCATAAGGTTTAGGCCAGGGACAGGCAAAATACAACCTGCGGGCTCCATGAGGGCCTGCCACCTGCTGCTGCCACCCACAGCAGGGGCTGTGCACTGAGGGGGAGTACATGGAGGGCTCCCCATACCCCACCACCCTCCCTTACACCCCTAAACTCCACACACCCATACCCTACCCCCACAACCCCTCCACATGCACACACTCCAGCAACATATCTTATGTCCCCCACACACAGCCACACCTTCACACACCCCACATACACCCTCCCACCATACACACCCACTCCCAACCACGCCCCACACATTCCCCCACACACAATATACAAGAGTAAGACTATTTTTGAGTTATTATGCAATCACCTCTATATACACTACACAAATTGTGACAAAAATATTTTTGTAATAAAATTAAAATATGTTATAGTAGGTGTTTGACTTTTAGTATATGATTTAGTTTTTTTTTCTGGTTGCAAGAGGGCAAACCCCCTAGTCCCAAAAGGAGTACTTCTGGTGGCAAAGGTCAGGGGTTAGGGGTTAGGCCAAGGGTTAGGCAGGACTTCTGCTGCCAAGATGGTGACCAGGTGACAGGGCTACCCTTTTGGTTCTCAACAGCTCACCCAAACTCATGAAGTGGTCCTCCAGCCAAAATAATTGCCCACCCCTGGGCTAGGCAGTTCTGATTCAGAGGCTGAATCCCTAATGTCCATGCTCAGAAGCTATTAATATTCATTTAGTCCAATAATTTGTCCAATCCCTTTTTCTAAACTGGCTAAACTGCCAGCTTCCACATCTGGTGGTCACAAGCTCCACACTTCAAGGAAGCACTGTGAAAGGCCTTCCTTGTGTTAGTTTCTAACTTACTACCAGCTTGTCTAATTTTGTGACCCCCTAGCTCATCTTGTGTGCAATTGTAACTAATAAAGTCCTATTTACTTTCTCTTTGCCATTTAGTATTTGGTAAAACCTAACCACTCTCCCGTCAAGCATCTATTTTCTAAACTGAATAGGCCTAGCTCGAGACTTTCCCTCATTGTCTAATGCAGCGTTTCTCAACCTGTGGGTTATGAGCCAGAAGTGAGTTGCAAGAATATTTCAAAGGGTCTTGAGCAAATGCCAGAAAAACATGCAGAAGTGCAGGTTTCCTGTTGCAGGGTGGCAGCATACCAGCCTGCAAGGGGCTGTTTGGGGCCCAGCCAGCAGGGAGTCCGGCAGGGACCTGCAGCAGCCCTGGCAGCTGGATGAAGGTAGGGGGGCAAGGGTTGAAGGATCAGCGCCTGGACACTGTCGGGGTGGGGAGACCGGGGGTGTCCAGACAAGCCATGATCTTTGCAAATGGGTCCCGATATAAAAAAGGTGGAGAACCACTGGTCTAATGGTTTTCCAGCCCGGCAGCGGGATTTCCTCTGCTCTGGAGCAGCCCGAGGCAAGATGTGAGCGGTAGATTTCTCGGGCAGGTCGGGTGAGCCGTGCAGGTGCCTGCACCCACCCTCCGGGGCTCTGAATCGCTGCAGCCCCTGCGGCGCCCGGGGGCACGTTCACACGGGGAACAGCCCGGCGGGTTCGGGGCGTCAGACTAAGATCAGCGAGTCTGTGTTTGCCCAAGGTCGGCCAGAGCCATGCCAGCTTCCCCTCTCGCTGGTGGCCGGATGATGTCGCCACTGCCTCACAGACCAACTGGATCCGCCCCGCACTAAACACCCGGCGGGAGCGACGCTACACGTGGAGGCACGCCCGGCCCGGCCCGGCCCGGCCCGGCCCCGCCCCACCCGCAGCGACTGCAAACCCCGGAAGGCAGAGCCGGGGCAGCGCCCCACGGCGCCTTTGCGAGTGCACAAATACATCGGCACGGCCCCACCCCTTAGTTTGCGCATGCGCGCTCCCCGGCAGCATGGCGGCGAGCGGGCTGTCGGCTGAGGTGGACGTGGGCCAGGTGGTGCTACCTGGGGACGTGCTGCTGCTTCCCGCAGCTCCCAACGCCGACGGGGAGCGGCTGCGGCTGGGCCCGAGCTCGGCGCCGCGGGGCAGGCTTCTGTGCGGGCCCGGGCTGCGTCGCTGCGCCGCGGGGCTGCTGGTCACGAAGTGCGGGCTGCTGCGCCACCGCCCGCCGGCCGGGGCCGGGACAGGCGGCGGTGCCTACTGGGTAGACTCGCAGCAGAAGCGGGTAAGGAGCGCGGGGCGGGGAGCGGAGCGGAGCGCCCGCTGCCCATTGGGTCACCTGTTCTGCGGGCCCAGTCTGCCACCAATGGGGGCGGATGAGCCGCGGGGCGGGGCCTCCTCGCTGCTGCAGCCGGGATGGGCCGGGCCGGGCCGGGGCTGCGCTAGGGTCGCGGGCGCCAGGGGCCGGGAGAGCCCCGGGGTCCTTCCCACGAGTTGTTGTACAGGCCCGCCGGGCTCCAGGCTGGGGGTTGTGAACAGTTACACGATTAATCGTTTGCCCCCTCAGTGACAACCGCCTCTAGCTCCCGGGTAGCGTTTAGCAGGGGGAGCTCTGTTGTGGTCCAACAGGAAACACAGGGCAGCAGGGCAGAAGTAGCCTTGCCAGGTGTATGATAATTATCGTATTGGTACAACAATGTCAACCCTTGTAGGATGTACAATCAATAACAGTAAAAGCATTCAAAACATAGGACAATTTTTGAGGCAGCTAATTGGTACAGCATATGCAAAACCCAAGTCACCCTCTGAGAGTCTTCACTGACTTGTGGACTTACTTCAGCACTTTCTGATGTCTACTTCCCTCAAAGTAAAAAAAGTGTTTCAACTTTGACCCAGTTCTCTCTCACTCACTGGCAAGTTACAGTGAGTACTATAAAGTTAATAATAAGAAAGTATGTGCATATGTTTTCAGTATACGATAGTTTTTTTAGCAAATATAGTAATTTTGAGCTTCCAATATGATAATTTCATATTTAAGACTGGCAATGCCAGGCAAAAGGCAAGTGGAAGGGATGCAGAGGGGAGCTATTGGGTATTATAACACCTAATAGCTAGGCAACCTGCAAGGAGAGAGGAAGCAGGCAACCCTTCTCCCCAGGCACTGAGCCAGTGGCTGGAATGAGCTGGTAAGGTGTGGTCCTGGGTGCAGCTTGCCTCTCCCCTCCCCCCTGCGCTACTGCAGTTGGCCCTGGGAAGCTGCGCGCTGGTGGCTGCAGCCCCTCACTAGTCTCTGGCTTAGCAGCCATTGAGCAATGGTCTCAATGGCTGCTGCGCCCCAGGGCTTCCTGGGCTGCTTTGGCCCCTAGTGATGCTTGCATTGAACCCTGGGGATCAGATGGGAGGACCACCAGACCAGTGTGAGCATCTTCCATGAAGCTGCATCCATCAGCATCAAAGTCTTACTCTTGAGAAATCAACTCCAATGGATGGGCCACTGCATCTGGATGTCCAATACTGCCTCCTTCACCAGATTCTCTTCTCCCAGCTCTCTTGGCCAACGCTCAAAGGGCGGCCAAAGGAAACTGTACAAAGACGCACTCAAGGTCACCCTCCAGCACAAAGGCATTGGCACCAACGGCTGGGAGGAGCAAGCTGCCGACCATTTGGCGTGGCGCTTTCTGATCCCCCAAGTTGCTCACCACTTCAGGGCCCAACAACTCAATACCGGAATAATGGCGGCAGAGGAAGGAGAAGAAGATTGGCCCGGGGCTGTGAATCCCACTCCCCTGCACAACAACATGCCCCCATTGCTGATGAATGTTTGCATCCAAAATTGGATGACTCGGTCACCTGAGGACCCATCAAGCCTGATGGACATCATCCTTGACTTCAAGGGACCACGGTCGATACTGCCTGCCTCTCCATTCCCCCCTGCACTGCTGCAGCTGGCCCTGGGAAGCTGTGTGCTGGTGGCTACAGCCCCTCACTGGCAGCTGCGCCCAAGGTCTTCCTAGGCTGCTTTGGCCCCCAGCTATCTGCGCTGCTCACACCAAGGTAGGCCAGGGCAGGGCAGGGCAGGTACCAGCCTGACACTCAGCGCCCTACTCCTCTCGTTCCCCCCTTCCCAACTTCACAGAGCCACGGACTGCAGCCCAGCGCTACTATGCCCATCCCCAATTAATTATTTAACCTGTTGTAATTACAGCAGGTTAAACGGATGTTTATTTAATTGATATTTACATGCCTAGCAGATGGCAGGGTGCAAGGTCAGGGCTGCCTGGGCTGGGGGCCCAGTTCTTCACTTACCCAAAACATTTTGGGACTAGTTTTGTTCAGTATCTTCATCAGTGATCTGGGAGATGGGATGGAGTGCACCCTCAGCAAGTTCGTAAATCACACCAAGCTGGGGGGAGGAATAGATATGCTGGAGGCTAGAGCTAGGGTTCAGAGTGACCTAGACACGTTGGAGGAGTGGGCCAAAAGAAATCACATGAGGTTCAATATGGACAAGTGTAAAGTCCTACACTTGGGACAGAACAATCCCATGCACTGGGATGGGCTGGGGACCGATTAGCTAAGCGGCAGCTCTGCAGTAAAGGCCCTGGGGGTTACAGTGGACAATAAACTGAGTATGAACCAACAGTGTGCCCTTGTTGTGAAGCAGTCTAACAGCATACTGGGCTGCAACTGTAGGTGTGTTGCTAGCAGATCAAAGAAATTGTGCCTCTGTTTGGCACTGGTAAGACCATATCTAGAGTACTGGGTCTAGTTTTCGGCCTCCCACTACAGAAGGGATGTGGGCAACAAAAATGGTGAGGGGGTTGGGAGACATGACTTATGAGAAAAGACTGAGGAAACTGGGTTAATTTAGTCTGGAGAAGAGAAGACTGAGGTGGAATTTAAGTATTTTTACATGTCTGAAGGGTGGTTCCAAAGAGGATGAAGCAGGACCAGGTGTCAGCAGTGTTTTTGGGCTAAGTGCCAAAAAAATCCAGAACCTTGATTTGGAAGATGTTGGTGTGCCATGGGGTGGATGGCAGAATGGCTGTAAGGCGCCCAATCCTCGTAGCAGCGCAGCCCTGGCCCCTTCCCCCTCCATACTCCCTGATGCATGCATATAGCCGCTGCCTGCAACAGGCCAGGTTGGGGCTCCAGACCCTAGTGCAGCCACTTGCAGCCTTATGGCTGCATGCTGCGAGCAGCCTGGGCTCTGTGGCAGGTGCCTGCTCAGAGCTTGAGTTGGCTGTGGTATGCTGAGCAAAATGGCTTCATGTGCCATGCTTTGGTATGCACGCTCTGATTGCTGACCCCTGAATAGACTGTTCTCAGTGGTGGCAGATGACAGAACAGAGAGCATTGGTCTCAAGTTGCAGCACGGGAAGTTGAGGTTAGATATAAAACTTTCTTATGAGGAGGGTAATAAAGCACAGGAACAGGCAACCTAGAGAGGTTGCGGAATCTCCGTCCTTGGAGGTTTTTAAGACCTGGCTAGATAACGGCTTGGCCAACATGATCTAGTTGGGGGTGGTCCTGCTTTGAGCAGGGGGTTAAATTAGATGACCTCCTGAGGGCCCCTTCCAACCCTAATTTCCTATGATTCTTTGAAGAAAAAAAAGGCACACTGGCTGATTATTTTTCTTGTACGAGATCTTTCTTCTGGTACAAACATATGTAAAGTGTTTTAATTTCCTTTGTATGCACGTATAGTCTGTTATCCTAAAGCTTGTTTTCATTCACAGTATGTCCCAGTCAAGGGAGATCCTATAATAGGCATAGTGACTGCCAAGGCAGGTGACATCTTCAAGGTAGATGTTGGTGGAAGTGAGCAAGCATCTTTGTCATACTTAGCATTTGAGGGTGCAACCAAAAGAAACAGGCCAAATGTTCAGGTAAGTTTTCTGTTGTTGATAGTAATGAAAATTTTAATTGTTTGCTTGTTTGGGGATTTGTTTTTTTTAAGTGATGTGTTTCTAAATAGCTGTGGATTTTCTTTCCATTTATTGCCACTGGATCCCACTGTAACTAGAGCTGAATGTTTTCATTTACACTGACACTGATACAGCCTCATGATATCTCAGGCCTGTTCCTTAAATTAAGTCTGATGTCAGTTCAGGCCTAATATTTACATATTGAAAAACAGCCTCTTACAAAGTCAGGCAGTAGAAAAGTTTCCTTTTTAAGTTTTCAGGAGTAATAGTTTCTTTTAAGAGGTTTTATGGGGGGGATTGTAATGTATATGCTACATTTTGTTTACATACCTGACCTATCTGTTAAGTAAATACAACAGGTAGTAGAAGCAAAATGAAAGACCAGACTATTTTCACTGTCTATAATGAATGAAATGCAAAAGTAAATTGTCATTCTGAAAAGTCAATTATCCTACTTTTTCCTTGCCTCTTAACTTTCAGCTTGGAAGATTTCAAGGCTTTAAAAAAAAAATACAGGCTGCTTGCAGATATAAAAAAACAAAAAAACAAAAGGCAGTTTACCGCAAGCAGCAGCATGTTATTTTGACCTGCCTCTGCAGTGTCTCTATAGATCAGATGCTTAAGTGGAACTTTTGGCACTTTCATTTAATAGCTGATTTAATCAGCTATTAGATAAAAGCACCAAAAAGCCCCACTTAAAGTGCCCTATCTATACAGACATTTGGTGAGCCAGATCCAGCTAACACGATGCTTCTTCTGAGCATGCATACACTGGACTCAGTGTGGGGGTACACTGAATTTAAAGTAAAGTGCCATTTTGTTTTGTTTTTTCCTATGACTGCAAGTAGCCACAGTGTATTAAACTTGAGGTGTGTGGTGCCTTAAAGGAAAAAGTTACTGGACTCCTCTTACTTCGTATTTTTCAAATTCCAATGCCTGGTTTTTAATTATTTGGATCTTAGCCTGTAATTAATTTATATAGAATTACTAGGCACATTATGATTATAGGATTCTTTGGAGATAGCTGCACTGAACGAAGGGATAAATGTTGATGAATAAATTAGTTACACAGTTTTCTTTTATTCTTTCATAATTACTGGATTTTTCTGTCACAAAGACATTAACATAAATGTGATAACAGTTTCTCTATTATCTTTCACTTATTTTAGGTGGGAGATCTTGTATACGGTCAGTTCATTGTAGCAAATAAAGATATGGAACCAGAAATGGTCTGCATAGATAGCAGTGGAAGAGCAAATGGAATGGGTATAATTGGACATGAAGGCCTACTATTCAAAGTCTCCTTAGGGCTAATAAGAAAGTAAGTGTTCCAAGAATGACAGAAAAACTGTACTTTGTCAGTTTTTAACCTATGACAGTTGAACGAACTTTTATAAAAGCTGTTTTTCACCCTAATATATAACATTACTAAGCACAATTTCATTATTTACTGGTCTTGCATTTACTTTTAATGTTTTAACTCTTGACTTCCCTGGTTTATAATATACCTATTTTAAGTTTTCATTCCTAAGTTAACAGATGAAGTAAATCTTTTATCCAGAATAAAAGTTAAATCTCTAGTTTTGGTTCAGCTCAATTCAGTATTAAACCTTACAGTTGTTACAGAGGTCCTTTAAAATAGTGTTGCAATTATTAGTGGGTATGGTATTGGTTTAATGCTAGGGTATATTAATACTGTATATTGCTGGGGGGGGGTTTCTTTTTCTTCTAATGTCCTTTTTTACCTTGCTTGCAGACTTTTAGCTCCTAATTGTGAAATCATCCAGGAATTGGGACAACTTTACCCTTTTGAAATAGTGCTTGGAATGAATGGAAGAATATGGGTAAAGGCAAAAACAGTTCAACAGACTTTAATTGTGGCAAATATCTTGGAAGCCTGTGAACATATGACATCAGAACAAAGAAAGCAAGCACTTGCCAAATTGTCAGAGAGTTGAAATAAAGAAACCTCAGGGGTCTGTTTTAGACTGAGATGGTTGTATTTTTGTATTAAGGTCTATATTCAATAACAAGTTTTTTAAATTTTAGTCTTTTCACTTTCTTTTGTCAATTGGTCCCTCTTTTTCCCAATGCTTAAATCTGTTACTAATATACTTATGATTTTTCTCATGTTTCTCAGTAGCCTTGTTAAGCTCCTCTTTAAATCATTGCAATGGTTTTTACTTCCTATCAACCCATTTATTTTTGCAAATCAAAACTGAGTGGTAGCACCAGGTCTTTCGTCAAGAAAGAAAGAAGGGCTCCATTTTTCACTTGCACATGTTTTGGCTTTTAAATTATTTTTTACAATAATATATGTATGCCTTTGCTTGTTTTTCAAGTTGGTCTGTAGTTTATATTTTACATTAACTTTCAAGAAGTCTGCTTTTTCTGTGTTTCATAACAAAGGATCAAGATGACCTCAATCAAATACTAAAGCAGTGTAGAGGAGGGATAAGGATGGAAGTTCATGTCACTGAAATAAGCAAAAATGAGGCACCAGAAATGACCTAGTAAATTGAAACTGCTTGTGTCAGAATTATAAGTTCAGACATTTGAAAGAATGTTATACACCTTTTTTATGTACTAAATTTGCTTGCCATCAAATGGGAGACATACTTGTTACCTGAGAAAACACTCAGTGATATTACTTCACTTCAGTTTCACCTACTTCCTTCTCACTAATAGTGGGGGTGGATTAAGACTAAAAGGAATGTAGGGTATATCAGCACTTCAGGCCTTTACTTATTCTTCAACAGTTGACAACTCCTAGAAATTTGGATTAGCTAAAGCTCACTCAAATCACCATCATTGGTGCTCCTACATGCTAGCATTCCGGTTTGAGGCCTTAGTCATCTCTGTCCTAAGGCAATGTGTGCAGCAGCATGCTGTATAGAAATCATGCTGTATTCATAAATTCCTGTCTGATTCCAAAAGATAGGAATGTGTTTTCAAAATTGCTTAAAGCCCCATTATGAAGAGCTTAACTACTTTTCCAAGTTGAAAAATAAGACCTGCAGCTTTTCTTCTCTATGAAAAGAGAATCTCATTGGCTTCTTTCCATGCTCTTGTTTGGAGAGGGATGGTGTTTGAGCAATTTCTCTTCCTGACTGAGAAGGTTCTTGTTAACTTGTCTCATAGGTGGAATTGATTCTAGAACTGATAGATTTGCAGGCTGAGTTTTGCAATTCTTTGGTTCTTTCACCTTGATCTTGGGAGGAAATGTGCTGAGTGTAAAGGCATTAACTGCTTCTGTGCTGCAGGAAGCAGACTTCCATCTTCCTATTTTTGGAAATCCTTTTCCAAAAACCTAGGTCTAGGTTCTTTCTCACTGCCAGCATGTGCTGTTACCTGCTTGTTTCCTGATTTCTTGACAGAAAATATAATTTCATTTTTATCAGAGGACTTAATACAAAGTAGAATGTGTAATAGAATGACCTGTCAAGAAATGAAAATATCCAACAGCAGAAATAGCAAGAGGTCTTGTCACTCAACACATTAATTGGGAGTTTTCAAAAACATATGATGCTGTCTACAACAAAATTTACTGGATGAGCTACACATTATAGAATCATAGAGAAGTAGGGCTGGAGGGCACCTCAAGTGGTCATCGTATTCCGTCACCCTGCTTGAAGCAGGATCATCATCTCTAACCAGACTATCCTAGACAAATCCATTGTCTAACCTTACCAACGCTACTGTAAGCGGTTGGTGGCGTGCCTCCTGGAATAGAGCTGTTTCCCCGCTGGAATTGTAGTATTCTGTCCTTCCAAAAATCACCTGCCATATCTTGGTGTTAATAAGAGGGAGGTACCAAACACTTTTGGGGAGATAAAAGGATAGTTTAAAGGCTCAGGAGGTCTGCTTATCTTTGCAGGGCTCCACTGTCCCCATCCCCTGCCCTAACCATACCAGATGTTCTCGGCTTCTTGTTGCTTGTCTGCTGAACTAAGGGTCCGTTATGGACTCCTTTGTCAAGGGGTCCTCCTCTAGGCTGGCTGCTTGCACCGTTCTTCCCTGCACGAGTCCCAAGACAGCTGCCTCTTAATTCCAACCCCACCCCTACCTCCAGGATTGGGATGGATTTACCCCTCCTTGGCATATAATCTCGTCCATGTCTCTTTCTTCTAGGATCCCAGAGAAGTTATCTCCACCCCTCAGGACTGGATTCACCAACAGAGTGGTCTCCTCCATCTCTTTGTGGCTCTTTCCCCAAATCTGGGAACTGGGGCTTTCCTCTAAGCCCTGGGGTTGGTTCCTCCCCTCGTCTCTGGACGTCCTCTCTATCGTCATCTTGCTCTCCTGAAAGGCAGACGCTGCTGGGTGTCCTGGACACTGACCACCTATGAGAAATCTAAGGGGCGGAGGGTTGTTAGGCCTCCTCAGACAGCCAGGGCCTTTTGTGTGTTATCTCTGTTAGGGGTGGATTTTGGGGTCCAGGATATACATAGAGCTACAGCCCACCCTCCTATACCCTATAAATATACTAAGGCTCCAGTAAAGTTCAAAAGTATATTCTAAACTCAAGATCACAACAAAACTAGACTAACAGTAGGAAACATGCATAACATCAGGCATTAACTATATACATTTGTTAACTGCCATACACCATAACCAGGCCTGCCAGGGGGCAGCGAAAGGCAGTGTCGGGGCCTTCACAGGTTCGCTGAGCTGGGGTGCCAGTCAGGCCCTCAGCCTGTTCCCTCAGAGGGTCTCAGACCGAGAGCAAGGGAAGGGTGATAATTACCAGTCTAGTGGAAGATGGAGGTCCTGATCCAATAACACTTCTACCGGTAAGTATCCAATTATACCCAATCGAATAGGTCATCCCTCTCTCTCACTGCTACAGTCACTGTTCATACGCCTCAGACACAGAGGTGTGATCACCATCCGAGTAGACTCTTGCACCATTCAAACCTCAAGTACTCTCAAGCATCCATATTCCATTTGTGTGCCAAATCACTCCTCAGGATTCCTTAAATGCTCACCAAAATCCCATTGTGTCAGTCATTCTTCTCGCCAATCATACTCGTGCACAGAACGCCCTATTATTGTGCTCCGCACTCACATGTAGCACATGGCAGTCTACAACCACACAAGCTACTGTGCATGCTCCCCAGATGTAAGTGGGTCACTGACATCCTCAAAGTGGAAAGTTCAGCTATTCTAGAACCTTCCTGCTTCTAATCACTGTGCACGTGCTCAGGAGGGATCTCATGTTATGGACCACATCCAACAGATCCCCTCCTTAATGGGTTCTGGGCCTTGTGTACAGATCCCATCACAGCAATATAAGTATCAGGCATCTTGGGCTGCAGGCTTCCTTTTAGCAAAATGTCCAGGTGGGCAACACCTGGCAGAGGGTGACCTAGGACAGCACTGTTCTCAAGACCCACAGCTCTCCTGATGCTGCATCCATATGGTTCATTTGTTTAGCAATCCAAGTCTATATGCTGCATCAATTCCAGGTAAATCAAGGTGTGTCTTATCTGTTCATTCCTCTTTCACTAATGCTTTCATTCTCTTATAGAGTCTATGCCAGGCACACCACATCCCAATCATGCAGATTAACATAATAACTTCACATACAATCAATATTACTATGAATGTAGCATCAAATTTAAAACACCTGTTTCTGTGGGAGACCATCCCAGGAATGGCTCCCACCACACATGTCTCCCTAGTTTTTCAACCTTATTCAAAATTTTCATAATTTGTTCATTATCATGGGAGACCTCAATGATCAATTGTCTGGCTCTTTTCTCATTTTCCTTCAGCATGCTGACCAACTCTGGTTGATGTAACAAGTCTTGGACTACTCTCATTGACATTCCTAGAGGAACTGTTTCCAAAGCTTTAAACATAGTCCAATAAACTCTTTACATACGATAGCCAATCACATAGATTTAACTCAAAGTCACACCCTTGGATGCTCTTTATACATTGCATACACAGTGGCATTATACCAATATATCTTATATTTAAACCAATTATTAAAATGTTATTTTCTGGGCAGTCCACCAGGCAGGTAATGATGACTGTCATTCCTGTAGGTATCATAATCCCTGGGATACCCAATTGCATAATATTCACTCCAGAGTGTTATACCATAGACCAGGGCCTCAGATTCCATTGTATAGTCGTGAGGATCTCCGGTTTGGCCTTGATGTCTGAGATACCATAATCACGAACACTTTTTCCTGGATTGTAGCCACAGTGGGCTCCTCTGTTCATCGACGAGCTGATAACCACTGGCCGCCGCCACCTTGTTGCTGCCACATTATCAGGCACATCTCCAGGATGATCACCATCACCATAGTTGTCTACATTTTTTCTTGTGAAGCCAAATAACAAAAGTCATATCAAACTGTTTCTTTATTCATTGTCCCTTTCACTCCTTTAGTTGGGATGAGTTGAGCCATTTTTTAATCTTATTGCGCTTTATTTCCAACACGTAGACCGTGGGACTAGCTTTGTCCACAATCTGAACAGGATCTAACCGTAGAGGCGAAAAAGCATGCTTTTGCTCCGAAAAAGCTCTGTACATCATGAGGTCCCCAGTCTCCCATGCAACAAGGTCTTTTTGTCAGACGAAGTACTTGTCCATCTGGGTTTTGTTTACACACAGTGTGTGTGTTACGTGGATTTGTACATTTTTTATATTTTCCATCAGGTCCTTTACCCAGGACTCAGTCAGAACCTTGGACTGCCAATCATTTGGGACACCTAGGTCTACCCACCATCTCTTGGGTAGCCTCATGTTTCACAGCCAGATGAGGTGTTACCCCATGGCTAGCCGTAAGCCTTTTCAAAACCATAAGGATGATGGGCAGCCTTTCATCCCAATCAGTCCCATATGCGTTGACCACTTTGCACAATGCATTCTTAATTGTCCTCTTGCTTCTCTCAAGGCCTGAACTCTGAGGGTGCCCAGGTATATGCAGCCTGTGCTGAATGAGGTCTACACTGGCCTATTATCTTCTGGGCAGTTTCCTCCTTTGAGGTCACTTGTATGGCAGCAAAACCGGTTATGGCCCGACCTTCACTAAAAACAACTGCTGTCCACAAACCAAATCATGTCAGCTTCCTGGAGCACTTGTTCACTCAGCTGAGGCTTGCCCTTAAAAATACCTTTCAGAGGTTCTGAGCATACCTCGGCTATTGGGCACTCATGCTCGCTACCTGTAATTACCAGGGCATAAGGTGCCATGGGGGTTAGGAACAGTCTCCCATGTGATGGTCCGGTTGGACAGGACAATCGTCCAACATGCCAGATGCAGAGTTGATACCCCTGCATCTCTGGCTTTTCCTGAGACTACATATTTAGCTGGTGAGTGTTGATCTTAATACTACAGGGAACATACCTATTAAATAGTCCCAATGACCCAGGGCCCAAACTAAAGCCAAAACCTCACGCTCACATGGACTAAAATTCCTTTCAACTTCGGATAATTCCCTACTACTGTATGCTACTGGTTTCCTAGTTGTTCCTAACTGGTGGTACAGGATAGTTCCAACATGAGTGTGGGTGGTAGCCAGCTCCAAGTAAAATGGTTTTCCCATGTGAGGGTAAGCCAGAGCCCGGACCATGGTTCTCTTCAATGCCATGAAGGCTTGCTTTTGTTCCTGGCCCCACTGCCGAGGAACTCCTTTTGTTAGAAGTATATACAATGGCACAGCAACACTGACAAAATTCTCAATTAATTCCCACAGGAAACCTATTAAACCCAAAAATGACCTCAGGGTGCTTTGGTCGGTGGGTGCAGGCAAATCACATATTAGTTTAATTCTATGTACATCTGGACTATGTCCATCGCATTCAAGTTTCAAACCTAAATATTGCACGCTTTATTGACACATTTGAGCCTTCTTTGGGTTCACATTAAAACCTGTTCTATATTACCCAGTACTGTCCTTGTCCTGTCCATGCATACCTCCCTTGATGCTATGGTTACCAGGATGTTGTCGACGTAGGAGATGACGTTTCATTTGTCGTTCTCTGGCAGCTGTTCCCACATCCGCGCTACGTATTGGTGGCAATATATTAGGCTGTTATGATACCCTTGAGGGAACCTAGTGAAAGTGAGTTGCTTGGAACAGACCGTAAAAACAAATTTATACCAGTGATTAGGGTTTACAGGAATTGCAAAGAAGGCATTGGCAAGATCAAATATAGTGAACCAAGTCGTCCCATGGGCAATACTCACCAGCACCTCCAGATATTTGGCCACAATAGGTGCCAGGGCTGGAGTGTTTCGGTTTAACTGCCAGTAGTCTACAGTCAACTGCCAAGTCACTCCATCAGCCTTCGTCACTGGCCATATTGGACTGTTTACCATACTGTGGGTCTATATCAACACTCCCTGCTTCATGAGGGCCTCGATCATTTCCTGGATTCTCAGCTCTGCTTCCCAAGGAAACCTGTTGCCGCTGTGGCCTCGGGTCCTCTCCTTTCACCTCCACACAGGCGTTGATTTTACCACATTGGAGCTTGTGTGTTGCCCATACCTGCTTAAAATTTAATGCCAACATCTTTATATCCCCTTCCCACTCTGGGAAAGTCAACATCTCTGCAGCCTTCACAGCTGCCCACCTGTGTCGGGTCAGGACAACCATCCTTTGATTTGGGCTTGCTGTAATCCTGAGGACCTTACTAGGAAAATCCACAAGCATTCCCCACTTCCTCATAATATCACTAGCCAAGATGCCCGCTTCATCCAATTTGAACAAACCAAAACAGAACCCTCCAATTTGGGATCCAATCTTTGCCCTTCTCAAACTAGTGAACCCTACCCTCTGTTCTGAATCGTCAAAGCCTCCTAATATGATATCTCGAACTGGTATCCACTTACAGAACGGTTCTCTCTCATTACTGACCAAACTATACATGGAACCTGTGTCAATTAGCATATGTTGGTTGTGCTACAGTGCTCCTTTATTAAAATCATCCTCAAAAGAAACTAAAACAGTAGGACGTCCCCAGCTATCATGTATTGGTGCCAAATTATATTCTGTAAACTGGGAACCAGGGAGCGCCAGGCTGTCTTAGTCCGAACTCTGATTGTCTGCCTTCAGAGGTGGGGGCAGACTTTTGTTGCCTTTGCCATTAGAAACATCCTGCTTTTTATACTCAGTGAGTAGCTTTAGCAGTCAGATAGTGGGAAGGCCATGAATAACCTCTCGACTGGTATATTTCAACAATTCCTTCCAAATTGAGTCTCTCAAGTCCAAGTGAGAGGGACAAAACTCCTGTTTCTCATTCTTTTGATAACCTTTATCGCCTGTTTCCATCTCTCTGGGATGCACTTTGCTACTCTGCACTTTCCCAACATCTCTATTTCTGGCTGGCAGCTGCTGCTTAAATCTGTCGGATGCTCTCATGGCACTAACATGTTACTGCCATCACTGCCTGTGCTGTCACCCATATCAATAAAAACGCACTCGGTCCGGTTGCTTCCTAAACACCTTTTCTTTCTGGTATGCACTCTCTGGCGACACCAACGCCAACTTTCCTTGTCTCACTTCCAGACCCCTGCTTGCTTCAAGCTTCTATCCCTCACTAGCTTGGTTCATAATTTCATCTAAAGGAGCATTGTTAATGCCACCTCCTAAGTAAGTTTTCAATTGAGCCGTGAAACCCTTAATTAATGGGTGCCTAAATTCAAATACGTCAAAGTCATATCTGCCCTGATTCATTCTTCCTAGACCTGCAGCTATGACCAATAATTTTTTCCTTTCCACATAGGCCTCAGGACATTCCCCATTCACCTGTTTTTCACTATGAAACAGCACGATGGCTGGCTCCATAGGAAAGAATAACTTTAAAATTTCATCTCTAATAGCCATGCTGTTCGGGGCTTGCCTATTCCTGATGGCCAAAAGGAATGCTGAAAAATCCTTGCTTTCCATACATTCTTGTACAATCTCCACTAAATCAACCAATGTGTAACCAGCACTCTCTCCCATCATGGCCATTTCAGTCAACTACCCAACAGCATTATCCTTTTGAAGTAGCCCAATCTGCTTCCCTGCTGTTTGGGCATAAAAGGGATGATGGCTGTCTTCACCATATTACCCCCCCACCTTACTCCTGTCCTAACCACCTCTTTGAATCGAATAGGGGCCAGTGGCACTCTCTCCTCTGGAGCAGCAGGTTCAGGCTGCATCTCAGCAACTTTCAATACAGTATTTCCACTTTTCAAGCTAAAGGTGCTATCACATGAGGAACTCAAATCACTGGAACGCCAACTTTTTCCTCAGCCCTGCATGGGCTCAATACCCTCTCTCGTACACTCTCAGCTGCCCCTTTAATTCAACAACATTCTTTTCATAAGTCCGAAGTTGGCCTTTGAAGTCCGAAATCCTTCTCTTGCATAGATCATGGCATGCTGGAGTTTCCTGTGTAACAACAGCGGTACACTTTGACAACTCCTGTATATGCTGCCTTTGCATTACGCAGAATGCAGCTTCCAGAACTTTTGCTTCTTGTCTCCAATGCTCTTTTGCATCTGCCTCTAATCTCCTTTTTAGCCACCTTGAAAGCTTCCTTAAGTTCTGTGATTTCCTTAGTACCCCTCCAGGCAGAGCCCTGCAGAGCTTGGACCTCTACCTGTCGGCTCTCAGTGTCATCCTGCCTACATTGTTCAAGCGCTATGATTTTATCCCTTAGGGTTTTTACCAAACCCATCTCTTTCCTAGCTTTGTCAGCCAATTCTCACACACACATAAACAATCCTAGAGGAACTTCAGACCTGTGTCCCTGGCCCTGTACCACTGGCAGCTGGGGCCCCCCTCTGGCAGGGCTGGGGGGCGGGGGACTGTGCATGGGGAGTGAGGGGCAATGGCAGGGGCAGGAGACTGGCATATCAGGGCTGCTCAGTGCCACAAAACTGAGGGAGGGACTCACTGCAGCTGGACCTGTGTCCTGGTGAGTGAAGGGGGCAGGGAGAGAGCTGATTTTCCATGGTAAAAAACCCAAAATGAAACATTAAAGTTTATAGGTATTTAGAATCGATTTTACTATAGTGATTGAGGCAATGGTAGTGTGATGACGGTGGTCTTATGCATGTAGTCACCTGCCAGTAAGGTATCCCCTCCCCCTCGCCTTCCCGACATGGGTGTACTCACAGTTACGGAGTGCGTTGTTCCACGGGGCTCCGCCACCCCTACACCCCATCCACTCGCCAACCGGTCCTGGGCTGGTAGGATATTAGTCTTCACTTCCCCGTTGGCTTGCCCTGCCACCGGACTCCAGCACAGAGGGATTCGAGCTAAGCGGTACAGCTCAGCCTGCTCGTCCCTTGCTTTCTCTCTATCTTTTAGTCCTCTGCGTATCTCTTTGTGCCTTTTCACCTTATCCTTTTTTCAGAAGTAGTGTTCTTCTGGGACAGGGAGGCTCATGGAGCTGCCTTCTCAATGCCTTCTAGGGGGTTCTGCCCCTCTCCCTTGCTCTATTTCCCCTAGCTCCCTGTCTCCACAGGGGAGTACAGGTCTCTCCGTGCTCTCCTCTTGCTGAAAGCTCAGGGCTTTCCCCTTGCTTGTCCCTGGCAGAGGATTGGAGGCGTGCCCTGCCTCCCGCACCGGGACGGCACAGCCTGACTTGTGCCTCTCCCCTGCAGGAGCATCAGAACAGCCCGCTTGCTCGCTCGCTTTCTCGCTCCCACTCCCCGTGGGTGCTGCTGGTGTTTTTAAACCTTCCTGCAGCGGCCATGTCGGCAGCTGCGATTGGCCCAGCTGCTTCCCTCACTGGGAACAGCTGCTTCAAAAACCGCCATAATGGCGGCTCGTGTGGCTGTAGCCATGGCTGTGGCTGCTGTCATGGTTCCAGCTCCTGCACCACCGCATTTTCCAGAGGTAAGTCTCCCCCCCCGGGGTTCTGCATCAGGGTTTTGTGCACCCCACAGACCTCTCTCACCTCCTCTCGTGCTTGTGGAGGCACGCTGCCACCACAGGTAGGCTTCCAAATTGCTTTAAAATTGTAAATATGTCAATGAAACATTGTGTTCAACTGATACCTAAATATTTAGTGCTGTTTCACTATAATCATGTGTTTTGGGTTTTCTTAATAGGAGCATTTGAGTTTATCAGAGAATTTGCAATCTTTAAACAGAGAAAACCAGGATCCTCGATTATAAGGATTTATTGGCTTGAACTCGTAATGCATTAGCTCAAAATCTTCCCCAAATGTAAATGCCATTAATTTTCCAATTGGCCTTTTTTTTTTTTTCTTTTGGTCTTTCCCTCTGTATCTGTTCCATATTTTTTAAAATGGGGTGAGTAGTTTAGAAGCAAAAATTGTGGGTACCTAAATGTTTCCATAGGAAGAAAAACTTGAAAGACAAACAGAAGACCTCTTAACCCTATTGTCATTGCTCTTGAATAAAACTGTCAACTAGTTTGACTGTCTTAATTGGTTGGTAACCAGCCCTATAACTTCTGTAGTCTTCTTTTATACATAGAACTAGCAAATTGCTTGTCAAGAATGATTGGGGAGGGGTGGGTGGGGACAGAGCACTGCCACCCACCACCCCACACTGCCTCCCAGGAAGCTTGCATGCTGCCACCACTCTGCATCCACCTGTGTGCCACCCTTGCCCCCCCTGCAGACACAGAGCTGCTGGCACCCACCACCCCACGCTCCTGCCATTCTTTGTCTGGCCCCGTACCACCCCCTGCTCTGCGTCTGGCCATGTGCCACCCACCCCCACAACTCCACACCCACCTGGCCCACTCTGCTGGAGCTATGCCCCACCCATCATTCATGATGGGCATTCTTGATGCAGCACTGGCTGGAGCCATGCCCCTCTGGGAGCCACGCCCCCCAAGAGCATTACAGACAGACAGACAGACAGATGGACTAAGCCAGGCTTGTCCAACATATGGCCCGTGGACCGCCATATGGCCCGCCAAGCCCTTTTATCTGCCTGAGGTGGTGCCGCCGCCACTGCTGTGGAGTGTGGAGCCGTGGCGCTGCCACCATGGAGCACGGAGCCACTGGCAGCACCGCCGCCGCAGAGCACAGAGCCGCGGCAGAGGCAGGGCAGCGGCAGAGGCAGGCAGGGCCGGCCCGCGGACCCCAGCCGGCAGCGAGGGGAGGGGAGCTACTTACCCCTGTGGGACTGGGCTCATCAGTGAGCCAGGTCCTGCTGCCGCTGCCCCAAGGAGAGACAGCAGTGATAGACTGCAAGGGTGGAAAGAAGCCATCAGTGAAAAATGAATAAGTAGGAGACATGAAAAGAGCAACAAGGGTACACAGAAAGAGTGACAGGAAGTCATGGAAAAGAAAATAGGTCGAAATTAGAAAAAACAAAAGTAAAACAGGGAAGAGAGGGGGAGGAAAGCAGGGGGAAAAAGGCCTAAGGGAAACAGGACAGTGATAATTGTACAAGGTGAGATAGGCTCTCAAACAAAAAGGAAAAGGAGGAAATCAGGAAGACAAAAGCCGGAACAAATAGGAAGGAGGGGAGGAAAGGTGGGGAAAAAGAAGAATGTAAGAGGTGGGGTCAGGCAGGTGCCTGGTGATGAATCAGATATCAGGCAGGTTGTAATGTGTCATAAATCCAATGTTTATGTTAAGTCCGTGAAATATTGAGTCTGTGAAAATAAAAATAAGCATCTTTGTCTGTATAGGTTTTATTTTTTTATTTATTCAAAACATACAACCAGGATGGGAAAAAAGGATGCAGATGTGGGAACCAATCTCCCCACCCCACGACTGCATTACATGCAGTGATGGCAGCTCTGCTCTGTGGAGCCTGCAAGGGAAGCCTTGCACTGGGGGAAGGGAAACCCCCACGAGACCCCACATAGCTGCGGCAGGGTCCCAGGCAGGCTCGGGGGAGCGGGTAAAACCCGAAGGGCAGCAGGAATTCACCTGCAGCTCCCCCCCGGCCCCAGCCCTGCAGGGGGAGCTGACACTCTGGGCTAGGGGGGTCATCCCAGAGACCCCCAAAAGTCACACCCAGGGACCCGTGCACACTGAGGAGTGAGTAAAACAACTCCCCCCTCCCCTCCGCCCCACAGCACACAGAGCTCATACTGAGCGAGTGGGGGAAACCCTCCATAAGACCTCCCAGAAGCCCCCCAGACCCTGGGCAGCATGTGGATTGCAGGGTGGGCACTGCCCCCCCATATCTGCTCCAGCGGTGTGGCCCATGCCACCGCCACTCTACCAGCATCACAGCTGGGGCTGGGGCTGCAGCTGGTACCCCTGCCAGCCCCAGAGACTCTCAGCAACCTCCATAGGTGGTTTTCTTGCTGCTTTCCACCTGACTACCTCTTATGGATTTCCTGCCCCCACCCCCTGCTATTTTTACTGGGGGGGGGTTGGGGGTGAAGAATCTCAATTATACAAGGTTGGGGTGGGGGAACTCTTGGGACACTCTTCCCTGCCTAGAAATTGCAGCTGAGAATGTGACAAGTTATAAGACACTTGAGTGATTTCTCTCTCTCTTCCTCCCCCACCTCCCTGCCAGAGTGAGGCTGTTCAGTTTGGGTCTCTGGCCCACTGGGTGATAAAAAGGTCGTGATCCGGCCCCACATTCAAAAAGGTTGGATACCCCTGGACTAAGCCCTTTATTATATATAGAAGTATAGTATGGTGAAGATCTTAAATTGCTTTCTTTGTGACCTTCCTAAGGCATTATGATTTAAGAATTTAAAAGGAAGCCAGATTCCCAAACCAGCAACCCTATTATTTTACAAGTCCTGACAACTGTAGAAGTGACTTAGTTTCTTCACAATCCAACATCAGTGCATTCAGTCAATCAAATAAGAAATTACAATTCTTTATGCTGCATGGTATTTTGTCCTTTTAGTTTATCAACATTTTCTGGTTCTTTTGCATGAGTGCAGTGGTTCTTACAGCTTTGGGCTGTGGAGTTTCTTCGGTCTGTAAAGCAAAACAGGTGGCTTATCCAAGCAGTGACCCTAATCATGGTTGCTCAATCCATGACCCATTCAGGCCTTCCAAAAAATAAATCTCATCTATGAGACAATCCGGCATATTCTGTCCATCCTGTTTATATGCTCTGTGTGTGCACATATGTATGTGACAATTGTGATCTCATGCCCATATGTATATTGTCAGTGTTGCAAATGTTTGTTGATGCTGTTATTGAAGAAAGAGACGCCCTATTTAATCCTCTTAATAGGGGGACTAAATAGCATGTGTGCATATGTATGTATGTATGCATGCACGCACACATTTCAAATGCCCCTTAGCTTTTAATATGCTATTACAATGGTGGGTTAATGCAAACAAGAATAGAAAACTGCTGTCAAGAGCGATTAGAGAACTCTTGGCTCCAGACAGGGTGAGGAGATTAAGTTCTGATTAGAGTAAGGCCTTACACCCAGACAAGAATAGAAAAAAGGAACAGAACAGATACAGAACAGGGACTTTAGTCAAGTAGTGCATCCATCCATTTAAAACCAGTTTATTTTCATATCTGCAATATAGTCTTTTTCACATAACAAATGCTCAGCTGTAGGGATTGTGGGTACATGGTAATGTGGATCATGAGATGATCAGTTTGCAAAAGAATGAATTACCACCTGTTCTTATGGAACCCTAGCAGTAGATCTCAAAGCACTTTCCCCAAGGAGGCC
The DNA here is from genome assembly GCF_030867095.1 of Alligator mississippiensis. Classification (NCBI taxonomy): domain Eukaryota; kingdom Metazoa; phylum Chordata; order Crocodylia; family Alligatoridae; genus Alligator; species Alligator mississippiensis. The sequence goes on from NC_081829.1 coordinate 35,962,918, forward strand.
AATATCAATTACAGATGGGGAAGCTGAGGCATGAAAAAGCACAGTTGGAATCACTGGGAAGGCCACTAGCTGAGCCATGAAAAGGTTGCAGGAGTCCTGAGTCCCAGTTCCAGCCAGGGCCCATCTAGCTGTGCAGATCTTGGAAATGTCTCAGTGGGAGTATGGTAGCAGTGTTAATTGCTACCAATCCCCTGCTACCAAATTTACAGACCTGTGAGGAGACATGGGGCCAGATAGGATGGTGCTGCAGGCTGGAGGTTGAGCTCCCCTGCTGTAGGCTACAGTGCCTCCATTATTATAATGCTGTTGAGTTACAACTTCCTGAAATGAAAGGAGATATTTTGCTCTTTTCCCCAAACTATTGTGTTTACTGAAACAATATTTCTAATGGTATTTTCATATATCTTTTTTTGCCTCCACTCCCTAACTTGTATGTCTTTCCTCTTCATTATTTTAACAAAATCTATATTTTAGGCAAAACTGACTTCATGCTTTCTTAAATCCAGATTAAAACTGATACTATAGGTTTCCTTAGTTACTTGTTTTACTCATAGCTGGAGGAAAGTGTGCTTCCTTACTTTCATCATCCATTTTGGCAAGTTCTTCACTACCCTGTCTCCCATCAGAAATGATAAATCCTGTGATTGTTATAGCTGGAAAATATATCATCTACTTGTTCCTACAAAATACTGAATTGATTATAGCATTCTTAAGACAATTATGCACATTTTCAGGGGTGGCTGTAAGAATTCTAAGGCTCCATTTTCTTACATATACATATATTAGAACAAAGAGAAAGTCTAAGAAAAGCAAAAT